>NC_057866.1:197592434-198231809 GCF_019393635.1 Dromiciops gliroides
ATTGTACACAGTATCATCAACATTATGTGTTGATCAACTGTGATAGACTTGATTCTTCTCAGCAATACAACAGTATGAGATAGTTCCAAAGGACTCACGATGGAAAATGCTCTCCAAATCCAGAAAAAAAAGAACTATGGAATATGGATGCTGATTGGACCATACTAATTCTTTTGTTTTTGGTGGTGGTGTTTTTCTTTTATTGAGGTTTTCCTTTTTGCTCGGATTCTTCTCTTATAACATGACTAATGCAGAAATATGTTTAATGTGATTGTACATATATTACCTATATTAGATTACTTGCTGTCTTGGGGAGAGGAGAGGAAGGGGAGGGAGGGTGAAAAATTTGAAACTAGAAATCTTAAAAAAAACAAATGTGGAAAACTATCTCTACATGTAACTGGAAAATAATAAAATACTTTTATAATTAAAAAATACTCATGTATAGGGTTGGGCAAAAATCATGAATGGGATCTGATGTTTTAATAACTTTTTGAAATTTTTTTCTTTTTTTTACCATTTATGAGATTTTATTTTTCACACATAATGTAAATTCATTTCCTATATATAAAATAGTAGATGATATAAATTAAAAACAAAAATAAAGGAGTTATTAAGTATTTTTTTAAAAAAGAAAGAATAGAGATGATGAGCCAAGATGGTGGAGGAGAGGCTGTGACTCCCACAAGCTCCAGATAAAGCCATCCAGTCACTCCCAAATAATTCTATAAAAACAAAACAAAACAAAACAAAAAAAACCAGGGCAGCCTAATGCACAAAAGAGAGTGAGACTATTTTTCAGCAAAAGATGGCAATTGCAATCACCTGCTGATTGGGCTGCACAGCTCAGCTCATGTTCCAGACCCAGCCAGGAACAGACAGTGCTTCTAGAGTGCCTCAGAGTCTTCAGCACCAGTCGCTTCTTCTGAGGCTCAGATCAAGGACTGGTGAGGGGGTTCAGTGGTAGGCCGGGTGAAGTGAAGGCAGTCTCTGTTGGAGTTGGGGCAAAGCGCCCTGGTTCTGAACCAGTGGGATGAATCAAGTGGTGGTAGCCCCGTGGGGGAGGGGCAAAGTCATGCCAAGCTTCCAACCATAGAGAATCAGAGTTCAATCAGACTTCTGTTTCCAGGTCAAAGAGAAAGCGGCTATGGTTACTCACAGGCCAGGCAGGCTGAGAAGAAACCCAGTTACCCCCTGGGCCATGCTGGAGCTCAAACAATGTGTCCTGGAAGCAGCGCTACATTTTAAGAAGGAGTTAAAACCCAAGAAATAGGCAGCCAAGATGAGCAGGCAGAGAAAGCAGCAGACCATAGAAAACTTCTTTAGGGGAAAGGTAGACCAGAATACACCCTCAGAATAAGATAATAACAAAGTCAAAGCTCCAACATCCAAAGCCTCCAAGAAAAATATGAATTGGTCTCAGTCCATGAAAGCACTCAAAAGGGACTTTGAAAAGAAAGTAGGAGAGATAGAAGGAAGATTTAGAGAGATGAAGGAAAGAATGGAAAGAGAAATGAGAGCCATGCAGGAAAGTCATGGAAAGAAGTCAAAAGTTTGAAAAGCCAAATGGGAAAGGAAATAGAAAAGCTCTCTCAAGAAAATAATTTCTGGGCAGCTAGGTGTCGCAGTGGATAGAGCACCTTCCCTGGATTCAGGAGGACCTGAGTTCAAATCTGACCTCAGACACTTAACACTTACTAGCTGTGTGGCCCTGGGCAAGTCACTTAACCCCAACTGCCTAACCAAAAAAAATTGCCTAAGAATTAGGATTGAACAAATGGAAACTAGTGACTTTATGAGAAACCAAGAGATAATAAAACAAATACGACTGAATAAAAAAATAGAAGGTGATATGAAATATCTCCTTGGAAAAACAGCTGACCTGGAAAACAGATCCAGGAGAGATAGTTTGAAAATCATTGGACTACTTGAAAACCATGACCAAAATAAGAGCTTAGACACCAACCTCCAAGAGATTGTCAGGGAAAATTCTAGAAGCAGAAGATAAAATAGACATTGAAAGAATCCACCAATCACCTCCTGAAAGAGATCCCAAAAGGAAAACCTCCAGAAATATTATAGCCAAATTCCAGAGCTCCCAGGTCAAGAAGAAAATACTACAAGCAGTTAGAAAAAAGGAATTCAAATACCATGGAGCTCCAATAAGGATAAAGCAAGATCTAGCAGCTTATAAACTAAAGGACTGAAGTGCATGGGATATGATATTTCAGAGGGCAAAGGAACTGGGACTACAGCCAAAAATCACGTCCCCAGCAACACTGTGTATAATCTTTCAGGGGAAAAAATGGGATTTCAATGAAAAAGAGGACTTTCAGACATTTGTGATGAAAAGACCTGAACTCAATAGAAAATTTGATTTTCAAATACAAGACCCTAGAGAACCATAAAAAGGTAAATAGGAAAAAGAAATTATAGGGGCAGCTAGGTGACGCAGTGAATAGAGCACCGGCCCTGGAGTCAGGAGTACCTGAGTTCAAATCCAGCCTCAGACACTTAACACTTACTAGCTGTGTGAACCTGGGCAAGTCACTTAACCCCAATTGCCTCACTTTAAAAATAAAAATGAAAAAGAAATTATGAGGGATATTAAATGGTTAAACTGTTTATATTCCTACATGGGAAGATAATACTGCTAACTCATAAGATCTTTCTCAGTATTAAGGCAGCTGAAAGGAATATACTTGGAGGGCACAGGTGTGAATTGAATCTGAAGGGATGACATCTGTAAAGCATTTATTTTTTTATCTTTGTTTTTTGTAGAGCAGGCAGGGTGGGGTGGCTTATGTTGGGGGACAGATATGGGCTCAGGGCCTCCTGGGTCGAGAGCTGGTGCTTTGTTCACTGTGTCACCTAGCTGATCCATGACGATATCTTCAAAATAAAGTTAAGGGGTAAGAGGAATGCACTGGAAGAAAGGGAAAGGGAGAGGTGGATTGGGGAAACGTAGTTCACATAAAAGATATAAGTAAAAGCTTATGGAGTAGAGGGGAAGATAGGGAAGGAGCGGGGGAGTGAGTGAGACTAACTCTCATCAGAATTGGCTCAAAGAGGGAATAATTTACACACTCAATAGGGGACAGTATTATATCTTGCCCTGTGGGAAAGTGGGAGTGGAAAGGGATAAGGAGGGGGAGAAGCAATGGAAGGGAGAACAGATTGGGGGGAGGGGGCAGTAAGAAGCAAAACACTTTCAAGGAGGCATAGGGTGAAAGAAGATAGATAATAGAGTAAATAACAAAGGGAGACATTAAGATGGAGGGTAATACAGTTAACAACCGTGAAAGAAATGATAAGCAGGATGATATCAGGACATATGAAAAATGCAAACCATCAACAGAGATAGAACTGATGGCATCTGAATACAGATTGAAGTATAATTTTATTTGTTAGCTCCTCTTTTTAAAGGTATTTTGTCTATTTTCTTTCACAACCTGACTAATGAGAAGATGTTTCGCATAACTGCACATGTATGACTTATAGTAAATTGCTGGATTACATAGGGAGGGATGAGGAGGGAGGGAAGAAGAAAATTTAGAATGCAAAGTTTTAAAAAATCAATCTGAAAAGTAATGATGAGCAGGAGTTCAGAGAAACCTGGAAGGACCTGCATGAACTGATACTGACTGAGAGGAGCAGAACCAGGAGAACATTGTATACAGTAACAGCAGCATTGTGTGATGAACAATGGTGACAGACTTGGCTCTTTTTAGTAATGCAATGTTTCAAAACAATTTCAAAGAACTTCATAATAGAAAACGTTCTCAATATCCAGAAAAAAAGTATTGTGGTTTAGGAATGCAGATTGAACCATACTGTCTCTACTTTGGGGCTGTGTTTTTTTTTTAATTATTTTTGAGATATTTCCCTTGTGCTCTGACTCTTCTGTAACAATAAGACTAATGCAGAAATATGTTTAATGTGATTGCACATATATAACCTATATTAGATTGCTTTCTGTCCTGGGGAGGAGGGAGGTAAGGGAGGGTGGGAGAAAAATTTGGAACTGAAAATCCTATGAAAACAAATGTTGAAAACTATCCTTATATGTAACTGGAAAATAATAAAATACTCAACAACAACAACAACAAAAGAATAGAGATGGTAATCATATCCATGTTGGCTGGTGAAGTCATCAAGTTAAGTAATATAGAGGGAGAAGAGAAGAGGTCCCCAGACAGAAACCTTTGAGATACATATGATTAGAGGGTTTGACCTAGATGAGGATCCAGCAAAGGAGATTGAGAAGTGGTATAATAAGAACTGAGAGAGTGTAATGTCCTGAAAACCTAGAGAGAAGAGAGTATTTTTGATATTTGACAAATGGTGATCAGTAGTGTCAAAAGCTTGAGGTAAAGGAAAATGAGGATTGAGAAAATGCCATTAGATTTGGCAACTAAGAAGTAATTTGTAACTTTGGAGAGAGCAGTTTCAGTGGAATATAGTAAGGTATAAAGCCACATTATAAAAGGTGTAAAGAGTGAGAAGAGAAAAAGTAGAGACACCTACTGTAGATGACCTTTTCAAGAAGCTTAGCCACAATTTCCGAGAAACCTGGAAGGACTTACATGAACTAATGCTGAGTGAGATGAGCAGAACCAGGAAAACATTGTACACAGCATCAACAACATTGTGTGTTGATCAACTGTGATAGACTTGACTTTTCTCAGTAATACAATGGTCCAAGTTAGTTCCAGGGGACTCATGATGGAAAATGCTCTCCAAGTCCATAAAAAAAGAACTGTGGAATCTGGATGCAGATTGAACCATGATATTTCTATTTTTTGTTTGTTTTCTTTTTTGAGGTTTTTCCTTTTTGCTCTGATTCTTCTTTCACAGTATGACTAATGCATAAATTTGTTTATGTGATTGTACATATATAACCTATATCAGATTGTTTGCTGTCTTGGGGAGGGGAGAGAGGGAGAAAAATTTGAAACTAGAAATCTTATTTAAAAAATGTTGAAAACTATCTCTACATGTAACTGGAAAATAATAAAATACTTTTATGGAAAAAAAGAAGTTTAGCCACAAAAGCTAAAGAAGAAATACAGGATAATAGTGAGGATGTGAGAGGCAAGTGAGGGTTTTGTTTTGTTTTCTTTTGTCTTGTTTTAGCATGGGGGAGACTTCCTCACATGTTTGTAATCAGGAAGGAAGGAGCTAATATTCAGGAAAAGATTGAAAGCAAATAAGACACTGGAGATGCAGAGGGTGCAATCTATTAGAGGAAACAGAAAGGAATAGGATCACTTGCACAGGTAGAGTGTGGAGTCTTGGAAAAGAGTGAGGCCACTTCTTCACACAAGACAGGAATGAAGGAGGACTTAGTGGCAGATGACATATGAATGATATGGAATGAGGAGGAGGGGAGAAGAAGAAGCTTATGGTAAATGGCCTTAGGGGGTTTTCTGTAAAAAATATATGAAGCAAGATCATTGGTTAAGTGCTTAGGGGATCTATTGGAGGAAGGATGAAAAGTTTGGAAGACTGGGATAGTGATAAATTTTATGACCGTATTTGTGCATGGCTGAGGTGAGGTGAAAGAGTAGCTCTTGGTAAATGCATAGGTTGAGGAACTTAGTGTTTAGGGTTTCTGAAAGGGAACTAATATGCATGTTGGCATCTCCAATTGTGAGAGCAGGATTTGTAGAGGAGAGAAAAATTGTAAGCCAGGTGTTAAACTCATGGAGGAAGGAAGAAAAGGGACCCAGATGCCTGTAGGCACCCAGTACCAGAATTTTGATTGGGTAGAAGAAATGAATTGTATGAACCTCAAAGGATGAAAGGTTACTGAATGATGGAGGTAGGGGAAGAACCTGGAAGTGGCAACAAGGAGCAAGGAATGTCTCAACTCTCTCACCTTGACTAATTTGCTAAGAAGAATGAGTGAAGGTGCAGCCAGTACTGGAAAGGGTGGCAAATTAGGCTGAGTCATCAATAGAAGTCAAGTAATAACTAAAACATACAAAGAGTGGGAAGGGAAAATATTCAGGATGAGGGAAAGTTCATTGCCTGTGGAAGAGGCATCCCAGAGAGCATAGTGGAACAGGTAGTCAGTATTTGGCTGGAACTTTGGGATGGAAGAGTTGAGGAAGATTAGAATGAGGGATCACATTGTGGGAGATGGGAAAAGGAGTTTACGTGATAAGCTACAGGGAATCAGAATTACTGGGATAAGTAGGGAATGGTGTGATAATATTTATCTTCAAGTGGAAGCCATCACTTCTCAAAGGCTGAAGAGCAGGCTAGAGACAAATATAGCACCAGATGGGAAACATGTGTTCAGGTATAAGACAATGATCTATTGATTTCTCATTAAAAATGCTGAACACCCAGAAGACCCATAAGCTTGCATTAACAAAACAAGGTATAACTGCTATTGCATCCTTTGGGGAGGTTGAAGCTTAAGACATAAAAGCATGAAGCATTTTATAGGATTTCTGAGCAGTCATTTCACTTTCATCTTGATTCTACTTTGTATAAATAATACTCTCAAGGTCCAAAACTTCTATCAAGATAGCCCAAGGCTTATCCTCCTGATCCTCTTTTCCTCCAAGCACATCTGTGGATGTAGAGACCACCTCCTCCTGTAATTTATCTAATATCCACCAAGAAACTCGGGAATTCTCAATCTCTCAAACTCATAAAATTGTTTCCAAGGCTAAAAATATCTATTTCAGGATCGCTATTCTGTCACCTATTTTCATGAAAAAAAAAACCCACAAAACCAAAGAATCAGCTAGGGCTTTGAGATTTCATCTTAGGGTCACCTAGGCTAGCACACATGCTAGTTGCCAGGCTTGCCATAGCACTTTATCATTTTTGTCAGCATAGAGGATAGATGACTGCTCCTGCTCCTCCACAACCCCACCCATTCTTTTTTTTTGGGGGGGGGGGAGGCAATGAGGGTTAAGTGAATTGCCCAGAGTCACACAGCTAGTAAGTGTCAAGTGTCTGAGGCCAGATTTGAACTCAGGTACTCCTGAATCCAGGGCCAGTGCTTTATCCACCTAGCTGCCCCCTCCCCACCCCCCACCCCCAATTCTTTACAGACGATTCAGGAAGAGAAGGCTACTTGCCACATCTTCTAGAGATAGTAAAGGTCCAAAAGTGAGTGCAATCAATTTCCCATTTTAAAGTCTACTGAAGCAGTAGTTATTACTGGCTCAAGGGTCAATCCTTTTGATGCAGGAAACCCTCCCTCCTTTCATGGGACCAAGAAGCCAATAAGAAGATTGCTTCTAGACACCATTTTCAGTATAAAGCCATCCCAAAGTACTTCAGTCATTCAGTGCTCATAGCTGACTTAAAGTAGCCAAGGAAATTTGCTATATGCTGTGTGGGGTGGCCCTAGAAAGCCTATGCCCAAACATTTTCCAATCTACCCCACTAAAGAAGCATTAAATGGCAAAGTTGGTTGTTTTTTTTTTCTGAACTGTAAAATGTGATCTTATATTTAAAAAGTAAGAGCAATTTTCAAACATAATTTTAAATTATTATAAAAATAGCAACTAGCAATCATATCCCATACAGGAAAAAGTCAATATTATATAGGCCCTTCCTGATATTCCAACAGGCAAATCATGTCTCCCCAATTACATAAATCAAAAAGAAGTTAGATGACATCATTATATTTTTTGCGGGTCACTCCTTTTTTCAGACTTCCTTATTTCTACTAAAATCACCATGATTTTTCCCAATATCTCAAGTTCATAACTTCAGTATTATCCTTAACCCTCACTCTCTAATTCACATACCCATTTGGGTGCCAGATCTTTCCATTTCTACCTGAACAACATTTCTTATATACAACTTCTCTTTATCCATACAGTTATCACTTTAGTTCAGCTCCTCATCACCTCTCACACTATTGCAATGGCTTTCAATTTTGCCTCTCTGATACGTTTCTCTTAATCTCAAACCACACAGCTACCAAAGTGATTTTCCTTAACCACAGATCTGACTGTGTCACTCTTCTGTTTGGTTTTTAAAGGCCTTCATGATCTTTCCTCAATCCATCTTTTAAGACCATTGCATATTTTTTCTAATCTTAATAAACTCCAAAAAGGAGACATTTCCAACTACACAGTAGAGTATAAAGATAATCATCCAGAAGACATTTAATGATATAAATGGAAAGAGGATAACAAAGAGAAGAAAACTGGAAATGATATGATTCTTGGCCACCTTAATGATGCAGTCAAAGAGCCACCTTCTACCATAAACTTTTCTTGATCCTCCCAACTGCTAGTGCCTTTACTCAGCATCTACCATACACACACACACACACACACACACACACACACACACACACGTATATATTTGTGTATACGTGTGTATAGACACACATAAAGATTCTATACCACAAACCCACATATATGTATGTAGTTTGTGTGCATGTGCACACACCAGGGTCATGCCTGTTAACATGTTATATGAGGTTACATATATGTTATACTGTGATACATGCACACATTCATTTTATTATGTATTTATATACACAAAACACAGTCACACATGTTGGCCCCTCCTTGTCAGAATGTAAGTTCCTTAAAGACATGGGCTATTTCACCTGTGTCTTTGTACCCCCAGGACTTGGAACATTCCTAGCACATATTAAGTAATTAGTAAATGGTACTCATTGGTTTTAATATTTTCATCAAAGATAAGAGAGACATACACTTGTCTTTTTCTTAACACCATGGCTCCAAATTTCAATAAGGTGAAAATTCACTAAAAAGATAAAGTCAGAAACATTAGTTCAATTTGATCAGATATACAGAGGAAAGAAATGCTATTTTTAGTGAGTTGAGGGATTAATTCACAAGGAGTCTGGGGGAGGGACTTTGATGAATACTGACAAAGGTGACTAAGATAACAACAACTAGGAACCCATGAGCCTACTTATCATTGCTTTCTTTCTCTCTTTTCTTTCTTTCTTTCTTTCTTCCTTCCTTCCTTCCTTCCTTCCTTACTTCCTTGCTTCCTTTTTTTCTTTCTTTCTTTCTTTTTTTTGGGAGCAATAAGGGTTAAGTGACTTGCCCAGAGTCACACAGCTATTAAGTCTGAGGCCAGATTTGAACTCAGGTCCTCCTGAATCCAGGGCCAGTGTTTTATCCACTGCACCACCTAGCTGCCCCCTTAGTTATAATTTCTATAAAATTCTTACAATAAGAATAATCTATTCATGGATCAACACCCTAGATAAGGGTATTAGCAAGAAAAGTCTTACAACAGACAACATTTTTAACATTGTCAAATTGAAGATAAAGAAAATAGAAAATGTCACAGTGTTTACTGCTGGTTGATTACAAAATTGATTTGGATTCAGAAAAACAAAATGCTTCTTTATAGACTCTCTTCAAGCAAAACAACTTCCATGTAGGCATCAAGGTTATGTAATAAAATTATAACAGAAAACCTTGTTAGACAACTCCTTTGATCACTCATGTCAGGTGGGTCATGAAAAAAGAAGAGGTGTGTTCACCCCTATCAGAGGACCAAGCATTTATTAAGTATTTACTATGTGACAGGCACTGTGCGAAGTGCTTTACTAATATCTCATTTGATCCGACAACCAACTTTGGAGACAGGTACTATTATTATCTCCATTTTACAACTGAGGAAACTGAGGTAGATAAAGGTTTAAATGACCTAGCCAAAGTCACACAGCTACTGTGTCTGAGGCTGGATCTGAATTCAGAACTTCTTGAGTCGAGGTTCAGCACTCTATCCCATGTGCCACCTAGCTATCAGGGAATAGCCACTGCAGATTCCAAGCAGAAGAGAGATTCCTTATAGATAGGAAAGTCCTAGAAATAATTTTGTTTGTGGATGACAGCAAGCTAGTAGCATCAAATTCTGAAACCCTGAAGAGTCTCCCAGAAGAGATTAATAACCACTGAAAAGATTTAGGGCTAATGACATTTCTATAGCCTTTACTACATGCCAGGCACTGTCCTAAGCACTTTACAGCTAACTCATTTAGTCTTCACAATAACCCTGGGAGGTGGGTTCTATTATTATGCCCATTTTACAGATGAGGAACCTGAGGTAAATCTAAGTTAAGTGACTTCTCCAAGGTCACAGAGCCGTGAAGTGTCTGAGGTCAGATTTGAATTCAAGCCTTCCTAAATGCTCCCTATAGTTTCTATACAACATGTGGCACTTGAACTACCCAGCTTCTATTCTGATTACAAAAGGTACATGAGTGTTATAACCAACACTCATGGCACCTCAAGCACATACCACATTCAGTCAAGGAAAGCTAAGACCTTGTGTAGGTGCCAAATTTTAATTGGGAATTATAAATTAGGTGGCTTGCCACAATATCAGGGCAAGGAAGGAGATTAACAGCCTCTTTCAAAAACAGAACAAGGTTTATTAACATGAACAAACCTAAAAACACAAGTAAGATTAGTAGAATTAAGGGAAAGGGAAAAAAAGGAATGGGGGAAGGAAAATAATATGACCTGAATCACACTATCGCCCAGGGCTCAACAGAACATACGGCTGCGTCCCATCTCTTTCCAGTTCCAATTCCAGAATGGTAAATCTCCTCCCTTCTCCTTCCAAGGAGACCCCAGGCTGTCCACACACAGCCCCAAGCTAATTGGTTGGCAGCCCTGACTGACAGACACATGACTGCCCTCATTGGGCTTCCAGTCATTATCATTTTGCCAGGCCCATGTAGGCATCGGCAAGTGGTGATGATGTGAGCTGCCAGAGCCATGACGACAGCTATAACCAGTGGGTGGAGCACAGCACCAGGTTTTTTTAAATTCTAGCCAAAAGGTGGGGTCATAAAAACCTGAAATTACAATTAATTCTTTACACTTGAGACACAGGACCCCATTGTCTCAGGAATGAGGAAAAAGAGTGAAGTAGATGGCCAGGGCAGATATAGGAAGAAGTATGTGGTAACTTTTTATGTTAAGTAAATTTTCTGGCAATTAGTTGTTTACACCTGCTAAAGGAGGATGAATGTTGTTAGGACCCTCTACATTTCAGCATCCTAGAGTAAAAACCTGGTAAAACTGGTCTAGTTATATCCATCAAATTATGACATGTGTAAAATGGAGTAATTATCCTAAATGCATGCAGATCTTTTAAATTTCAAATTAAGTGCAATTTGCTGAAAATACACTAGTTTTAAATTGTGTTGATGACAATGATTGAAAAATTGCAGGGGCAGCTAGGTGGCGCACTGGATAGAGCACTGACCTTGGATTCAGGAGGACCTGAGTTCAAATCCAGCCTCAGACACTTGACACTTACTAGCTGTGTGACCCTGAGCAAGTCACTTAACCCCAATTGCCCCCCCCCAAAAAAAGAAAAATTGCAAAAATCAATGGGACATCTTTAAGGTATGAAAAAGAAAGAAGGAAAGAATTCACAAGGGTAAAACAACTTTTACTTTTGATAAAACTGTTCAGTGCTTCTGATTCACTGTGCTGGGGGGATCTATAACAAGGTTCATGGATTTAGATTCAACAATAGGGAAACAGCGACACCTGGTGGCTGTAGCCATATCCCACCTTTTTAGATTTTGAAGTTGACAGATGTTTTTGTTGTTGTTGATTCTGTTAAAAATACTATTAATAATCCTCATGTTTCATCATGGCATGGAAGTGACCCTATGTTCTCGAAAGCTTTGCAAGAAGGGCAGGAACATTCCAGAATTTCAGTTTTAATAATGGGGGTTTACAAATCAAACTATATTCTAGCACACTGGAACACCATTACTTGATTGCTTGGTATGCTGGCTTCATAGTGACTGATTAAAAACATAAAACATGTTAGTATACTAGAGGTACTCTCCCTTTAACCCTCACAAGGGGATTCCCTCTCTAATTCCATGCAGGAGCAGTGTCTCATTAGTACTTGCCTCTTTCCCTTTCAAGTCAATACCTCCACTGGGTCTGGGGCATCTAGGGGCTCCTGGTGAGCACCCCATTCTATTCTGGATCATGTATTCATCCCCTTACCTTCTCATGGACATCCGGGTGTGATTTAAATTCCCTAAAGAGAGGCCTCTGGAAATAATTAGAAAAATGAAAAGGAAAGGATTGTAAACATCTAGAGAAGTGACAGGAAATCATCAATAAGCATTTATTAAGTGCCTATTCTGTACCAAGCACTGTGCTAAAAGCTAGGGATACAGAAAGAGTCAAAAGACAGTTACCGTCCTCAAGGAAGACAGCACCTTTGGCTGGAAAGAGAAATAGCTCTAAAGCTATAGATAGCCAGGATCCAAAGGATACATCTCATCTCCACCCCTTTTTACATAGAGCAGTGCAAGGACACATTTAAAATATGAACAGAAAAAGTGAGAAAACATGCATATTCCCTTTTTTATGTGCTCTAAAATTAAACAGACATCTAATAACTAGTCTATTTAAGCTCATTAAAGGAAAAAATGCAGATTTCTCTACTCTGGTGAATCCTAGAAAATACAAGAAAAATAACTTTAGTTGTCTTATACTATCTCATATTCACAAGATTAAAATAATTTTCATTTTAATTCACTTTAGCTTAAAAATCAAAAACAGTCCATTCAGGACCATGGAAGATTCATGTAATTAAACACAAAAAGGTGGCATGAACTCAAACAATTGATCACAGAGGCAGGCAGTTTTAGAAGAAAATGCCAAGCTACAGAGTCTAAATCTTCAGCATGTTATTTCCAATCCTGGTATAACAGAATGCAGAGTTTAGGACTCAAATAGTTGGATTGAATTCCTTAAAAGAAGTTTGAAGAAACCAGTAAAGCTTTTTTTTTTTTAATTTCTACAACAAAGGAGATCTTTGCAACGCTATGTTCCTGTAAAACGGAGAACTTACATGAATTTACATGCAGGGAGCCAAGGGGATGGATTAAACTTTTTTTTTTCCTTCAAATGCTAAGGCCTTCTTCTTGTTGTTACTTGTATCTGATTATTCTTGATCGACTTGGGGATTTCTTGGCAAAGATCCTCAAATTGATTGCCATTTCTTGTTTTGTTTGTTTGTTTGTTTTTGCGTGGCAATGGGGGTTAAGTGACTTGCCCAGGGTCACACAGCTAGTAAGTGTCAAGTGTCTGAGACCGGATTTGAATTCACGGCCTCCTGAATCCAGGGCCTGTGCTTTATCCACTGTGCCACCTAGCTGCCCCTAGATTGCCATTTCTTTCACAATTAGGGTTATGCAATAAGGAAATTAATTGTTCAGGAGATTGTAAGTTACTCCAATATCTTCAGCTGTCATCAAGTAAAGATCGAATGAACACTTGTCTAAGTATTGTAGACAAAATCACTATTAACATAGTGACTATGATAGATGACTAAGGTTCCTTCCAACACTGAAATCCTGTTTATGATTCTGTTTCCCATCTCTCCACCTTATTATTTCTGTGACTTAGCCAAGGTCATACAGCAAGCAAGTGGCAAAGCTGGAATTAAAACCAAATCTTCCAAGGCCAAGAACAGTTGTCTGTCTACTATGTCTTTAATCAAGGAAAAAGATGCTGTGTACTGCTAGAATCAAAATTCTGGCCTTTTAAGGATACTGTCCTATTATTAATGAATAAAGGTATTAAAATAGTAGAGAATGAGATCTTTCATAGCTATGACTAGGAGAAGGATTCTTAGCTACCCAAATAAAAGACTATGATGATCACAAAAGAAAATACAAAATATCTATTAAATGAAACTGAAAAGCTTTTGTATGAACAAAATCAAAGAAGCCAGGATCAGAAGGGAAACTATTACATGAGAAAAAAAAATCCTTGCATTACATATCTCTGAAAAGGGCTGACTATCCAAGATATATAGGAAAGTAACAGAAATATAGGTGCTGTGTTACTGGCTTTTTACTCTGAGGCCTTTATAGTGTGTGCAGTTCAACCCCCTGCACTTCCTGTCTAAGCCGGCCACACAGCACCTATACCCCTGCACAAGAAGCCCAAAACAGGGACCCTGGTGCCCCCAGAGCAGACCTCAACTTAAAAAATAAATAAATAAGCTGCAATGATGAGTAAGAAGCAAAAAAGAGCCCTCTCCATTGAGACTTTCTGAATCAATAGGGAAGAAGCCAACACAAACTCAGATGAGGACAATACCCTCAAATTGCCTATATGTGAAGCCTCACGAGGGAAGGTGAATTGGTCTCAAGAACAAAAAGCCTTCCTGGAAGAGCTCAAAAAGGATTCTGAAAATCAATTGAGAGAGGTAGAAGAAAAAATGGGGAGAGAAATGAAAGCAAAACAAGAAACCTATGAAAAAAGAATCAGCAGCTTGGAAAAGGAAGCACAAAGATTGACTGGCCAAATGGCAAAAAAGTGCATAATTTCACTGAAGAAAACAATGCCTTAAAAAATTCATCTGGCCAAATGGAAAAAAAAAAGGTGTATAATCTAACTGAAGAAAACAATGCCTTAAAAATTAAAATTGGACAGTTGGAAGATAAGGAATCCATGAGACACCAGGAATCAGTCAAGCAGAATCAAAAGAATGAAAAAAAATAGAAGAAAATGCGAAATACCTAATTGGAAAGACAACTGATCTGGAAAACAGATCGAGGAGAGACAATCTGAGAATCATTGGACTGCCTGAAAGCCATGACCAGAAAAAGAATCTAGACATCATATAACAGGAAAGCAAGGGAGAAAAGGGTAAAGAAAAGAGAGGGGGTGATAAAAAGGAAGGGCAGATTGGGGGAGGCAGGGGTAAGAAGTAAAACGTCAGTGAGGAGGTATAGGGTAAAAGAAGGGGGGAAAAGAACAAAGGGGGTAAATAGAATGGAGGGGAATAGACAGTCAGTAATAATAACTGTGAATGTGAATGGGATGAACTCTGCTATAAAACAGAAGTGAATTGCAGAGTGGATTAAAAACCAGAACCCTACAATATGCTGTTTACAAGAAACACATTTGAAGCAGAGAGATACACACAGAGTAAAGGTAAAAGGCTGGAGCAGAATATATTATGCTTCAGCTAAAGTAAAAAAAGCAGGGGTAGCAATCCTTATCTCAGACAAAGTGCAGGCAAAAATAGATCTCATTAAAAGAGATAAGGAAGGAAATTACATCTTGCTAAAAGGTACTATAGATAATGAAGTCATATCAATATTAAATATGTATGAGCCAAGTAACATAGCATCCAAGTTCTTAGAGGAGAAGTTAAATGAGTTACAAGAGGAATTAGACAGTAATACTATACTAGTGGGGGATCTGAATCTCCCCCTCTCAGAATGAGATAAATCTAGCCAAAAAATAAATAAGAAAGAAGTGAAAGAGGTGAATAGATTACTAGAAAAGTTAGACATGATAGATGTCTGGAGAAAATTGAATGGGGATAGAGAGTAATATACCTTCTTCTCAGCAGTACATGTCATATTTTCAAAAATTGACCATGTATTAGGGCACAAAAACATCATAGTCAAATGTAGAAAGGCAGAAACAGTAAATGCATCCTTCTCAGATCATGATGCAATAAAAATTACATGTAAGAAAGAGCCAGGGAAAAGTAGAATGAAAATCAATTGGAAACTAAATAATTTCATTCTAAAGAATGAATGGGCCAATCAACAAATCATAGAAACAATCAAGAACAATATCCAAGAGAATGATAATAATGAGACAACATACCAAAATCTATGGGATGCAGCCAAAGCAGTGCTTAGGGGAAAATTTATAGCTCTAAATGCTTACATTAATAAAAAAGAGAAAGAGGAGATTAATGAATTGGGCATGCAACCTAAAAAGCTAGAAAAAGAACAAATTATAAATCCCCAATTAGATACTAAACTAGAGATCCTGAAAATCAAAGGAGAAATTAATAAGATTGAAAGCAAAAGAACTATAGAATTAATCAATAAAACTAAGAGCTTGTTTTATGAAAAAACCAATAAAATAGATAAAGTATTGGTTAATTTGACTAAAAAAAAAAAGAAAGAAGAAAACCAAATTACCAGTATCAAAAATGAAAAGGGTGATGTTACCACCAATGAAGTGGAAATTAAATAAATAATTAGGAATTGTTTTGCCCAACTGTATGCCAATAAATTTGACAATCTAAATGAAATGGATGAATATTTACAAAAATACAAACTGCCCAGGTTAACTGAAGAGGAAATAAAATCCTTAAATGAACCCATATTAGAAAAAGAAATTGAACAAGCCATTAATGAACTCCCTAAGAAAAAATCCCCAGGACCAGATGGGTTTACGGGTGAATTTTACCAAACATTTAAAGAACAATTAATTCCAATATTATACAAATTATTTGGAAAAATAGGTGAAGAAGGAGTTCTACCAAATTTGTTTTATGACACAAATATGGTGGTGATACCAAAACCAGGCAAAGTAAAAACGGAGAAAGAAAATTATAGACCAATTTCCATAATGAATTTTGATGCTAAAATCTTAAATAAGATATTAGCAAGGAGATTACAGCAAATGATCACCAGGATAATACACTATGACCAGGTGGGATTTATACCAGGAATGCAGGGCTGGTTCAACATTAGGAAAACTATTAACATAATCAACCACATCAATAAGAAAACCAACCAAAATCATATGATTATCTCAATAGATGCAGAGAAAGCTTTTGACAAAATACAACACCCATTCCTAATAAAAACACTAGAGAGTTTAGGAATAGGTGGAGCTTTCCTTAAAATAATAAACAGTATCTACCTAAAACCATCAGCAAGTATTATATGCAATGGAGATAAATTAGAGGCCTTCCCAATAAGATCAGGGGTGAAACAGGGAAGTCCATTATCACCCCTATTACTTAATATTGTATTAGAAATGTTAGCTTTAGCAATCAGAGAAGAAAAAGGAATTAAAGGAATTAGAACAGGCAAGGAGGAAACAAAACTATTACTCTTTGCAGATGATATGATGGTATACTTAAAGAATCCTAGAGAATCAACTCAAAAATTACTTGAAACAATTAACAACTTTAGCAAAGTAGCAGGATATAAAATAAATCCACATAAATCATCAGCATTTCTATACATGACCAACAAAGTCCAGCAGCAAGAGATAGAAAGAGAAATTCCATTTAAAGTAATGGTAGATAATATAAAATACTTAGGAGTCTACTTGCCAAGACAAACCCAGGAACTCTATGAACACAACTACCAAACACTCTTCACACAAATCAAATCAGATCTAAATAATTGGAAAGATATCAATTGCTCTTGGAAAGGCAGAGCTAATATAGTAAAAATGACAATACTACCTAAATTAATTTACTTATTCAGTGCCATACCAATCAGACTACCTAAAAATTATTTTATAGAGCTAGAAAAAATAATAATGAAATTCATCTGGAAAAACAAAAAATCAAGAATATCCAGGGAAATAATGAAAAAAAAAATTCACAGGAAGGTGGGTTAGTGGTACCAAACCTGGAGCTTTACTATAATGTGGCAGTCATCAAAACTATCTGGTACTGGCTAAGAAATAGAGTGGAGGATCAATGTAATAGGCTGGGCACAGGAAATGCAGTAGTAAATGACACTAGTAATGTAGTGTTTGATAAACCCAAAGACTCCAGCTTCTGGGATAGGAGCTCAGTATTTGACAAAAACGGCTGGTAAAACTGAAAGATAGTATGGTAGAAATTAGGCATAGACCAACATCTTACACCTTATACTAAAATAAGGTCAAAATGGATACATGATTTAGATATAAGAGGTGATACCATAGGTAAATTAGGAGAGAAAGGAATAGTCTATCTATCAGATCTTTGGAAAGGAAAACAGTTTATGACCAAACAAGAGATAGAGTATATTGTAAAATTCAAAATGAATGATTTTGATTACATTAAATTAAAAAATTTTGTACAAACAGAAATAATGCATCCAAAATTAGAAGGGAGGCAGAAAGCTGGGAAACAATTTTTATGGCCAGTACTTCTGATACAGGCCTCATTTCTAAATTATATAGGGAACTAAATCAAATTTATAAGAATCCAAGTCATTCCCCAATTGAGAAATGGTCAAAGGATATGAACAGGCAGGTTTCTGATGAAGAAACCAAAGCTATCTATTCCCATATGAAAAAATCCTCTAAATCTCTAATGATTAGAGAGATGCAAATTAAAACAACTCTGAGGTACCACCTGACACCTATCAGATTGGCTAAAATGACAAAAAAGGAAAATAATAAATGTTGGAGAAGCTGTGGAAAAATTGGAACACTAATGCATTGTTGGTGGAGCTGTGAACTAATCCAACCATTCTGGAGAGCAATTTGGAATTATGCCCAAAGGGCGATAAAGCTGTGCATACCCTTTGACCCAGCAATACCACTTTTGGGTCTTTTGCCCAAAGAAATCATGGAAAGGGGAAAGGGGAAAGGGGAAAGGGGAAAGGGGAAAGGGACCCACATGTACAAAAATATTTATAGCTGCTCTTTAGGTGGTGGCAAGGAATTGGAAGTTGAGGGGATGCCCATACATTGGGGAATGGCTGGACAAGTTGTGGTATATGAATACAATGGAATACTATTGTGCTGTAAGAAACAATGAGCAGGAGGAGTTCAGAGAAACCTGGAGGGTCTTGCATGGGCTAATGATGAGTGAGATGAGCAGAAACAGAAGAACATTGTACACAGTATCATCAACATTGAGTGTTGATCTACTGTGATGGACTATATTCTTCTCACCAATGCAATGGTACAGAAGAGTTCCAGGGAACTCATGATAGAAGAGGATCTCTAAATCCAGGGAAAAAAAAAAAGAACTGTGGAGTAGATGTTGAAAACCATACTATTTCTTTTGTTTTTGGTGCTGATGTTTTTCTATTTTGAAGTTTTTCATCATTGCTCTGATTCTTCTCTTATAACATGACTAATACAGAAATATGTTTAATGTTATTATGTGTGTGTGTATACACATATATACACATATATATACACACATATATACATATATATATATATACACATACACACACACACACACACACACACACACACACACACACACACACACACATATATATATATATATACCCTATATCAGATTATCTGTTGTCTATGGAAGGGGGAAGGGACGGGAGGGAGGGAGAAAAATCTGAAATTGGAAAGCTTGTATAAACAAAAGTTGAGAACTATCTTTCCATATAACAGGGAAAAAAATAAAATACTTTATTTTTTTGTTTTTGTTGTTGTTTTTGCAGGGCAATGAGGGTTAAGTGACTTGCCCAGGGTCACACAGCTAGTTAAGTGTCAAGTGTCTGAGGCTGGATTTGAACTCAGGTCCTCCTGAATCCAAGGCCAGTGCTTTATCCACTGTGCCACCTAGCTGCCCCAATACTTTATTAATTTAATAAAAAAGAAAAGACATGAACACACGATTTTAAAATAAATGCAAACTACTAACAACCATGTGAAAAAATTCTCCAAGTTAGTAATAATAAGAGAAATGCAAATCAAAACAATCCTGAAATTTCACTTCATACCCTGCAAATTGGCAAAGATGGGAATCATCATCGTTGGAGGAATTGTGGGAAGATATACAGACTGATGAATTGTAGGTGAAGCTGTGAAGCAGTACGTTTTGGAAAGTATTTTGGAATCAAGCAAATAAAGTGATTTAAATGTCCATTGGGGCAGCTATTATGCTCAGTGGATAGAGTGCCAGGCCTGTAGAAATGCATGGAAAGGTCTACTTGAACTGACACAGAGTGAAGTAAATACAGCTAAGAAAACAATATATACAATGACTACTACAATGTAAATGAAAGAACAACCACCACAAAACAACAGAAAATGAATGTTGCAAAATGGTAAAGAACAAACTTAGCACCAAAGAAGAAATAGGAAAAAGACCTCTCCAATTCCTTTGCAGGGAAAAGAGGGAAGAAATTCACAGGTTCCAAACAATATATTTTCAGATGTTTAAAAATATTGATTAGTTTTAATTTTTAAAAAATTTTTCATAGTCTTGATTTTGATTTTTATATAGTTCTTATTTTTTTCTCTACTCTTTCTTTTCACTTAATGGGGGTTTTTTGGTCTATATGGAATGACTGTATGGGAGGGGGAGGAGAAAACATAGAGAGTGAACTTTAATCAATGTAAAAACAGAAGCTGTCAAAAAACTTATTTCAAAAATCATCCATATGAAAGACTGTTCTAATCAATACATAATGAAAGTAATAAGAAAAATTCAAAGCACAATTCTGAGAGTTTACCTCATACAATCAGCCAACAATTACTAGCATGCAAAGATAAAAGTGAACGTCCTTTATATTAAAACAGGAGAAAATATGTTCAGATATAAAGATATATAATAAAATCAAAATGGACGCAAGATAGTTTTAATATGGGGGCAGGGGTGTCAGGAAAGGTCCTATGTAGAAAACTGTACTTGTTATCTCCAATAAAGGCCACATTTCTCAAGTATATAGGGAACTGAGTAAAATTTTATAAATTAGAAGTTGTTCCCTACTTGATAAGTAGTCAAAGGATATGAACAAACACTTTTCAGACAAAGAAATCAAAGCTATCTATAGTCATATAAAAAAAAAGCTCTATATCACTATTGATCAGAGAAATGCAAATTAAAACAACTCTGAAATACCACCTCATACCTATCAGATTGGATAATATGACAAAAAAAAGAAAAAAATGACACACGTTGGAGGGAATGTGGGAAAACTGAGATGCTAATCCACTGTTGGAGTTATGAATTGATCCAACCATTCTGTGCAACAATTTGGAGCTATGTCCAAAAGGCTATGCATAGCCTTTGATCCAGCAATAACACTGCTAATTCTATATCCCAAAGAGATTAAAAAAAAAGAGAAAAGGACCAATTTGTACAAAAAATATATTTATAGCAGCTCTTTTTGTGGTAGCTAAGAAATAGAAATCAAAGGAATGGCTACCAATTGGGGAATGACTAAATAAGCTGTGGTACATGATTGTAATGGAATATTATTATGCTACAAGAAATAATGAGCAGAAAGATTTCGGAAAAACCTGGAGACTTCCATGAACTGATGCATAGTGAAATGAACAAAGCCAGAAGAATGTTGTACATAGTAACAGCAATATTGTTCAACGAAGAACTGCAAATGACTTGGCTCAACAATATGATCTAAGACAATCCCAAAGAACTAATGATGAAGCATACTATCCACCTCCAGAGAAAGAAGTGATATTTATTGAATACAGACTGAGGCATGCTATTTCTTATTTTCTCTTTCATTTTTTTTCTTTTATTTGAGTCTTGTACAAAATTACTAATATGGAAATGCATAACATATCCGATTGCTTACTGCTCAGGGGTGAGGGAGGGAGGAAGGGATAGAATTTGAAACTCAAAACTTTAAAATATTTATTTAAAAAAAGAGAGACAGAAGAGAACAGAAGAAAGTTCAGAAAAGGGCACAGAGAAACAGGGAGATTTTGTTACATTCATATTAAATTTAATATACCTCATAACAAAACTGTGCATAACAGAAATCCAAAGTTAACTGTATAATTCTATTTTCTGTTCTTGTTTCTACACTGAATTTTTCATTATTATTGAGTTCATAATAAAAAGGAAAATTCTAAGAAAGAAAGAAAGAAAGAAAGAAAGAAAGAAAGAAAGAAAGAAAGAAAGAAAGAAAGAAAGAAAGAAAGAAAGAAAGAAGGAAGGAAGGAAGGAAGGAAGGAAAGAGAGAGAGAGAGAGAGAGAGGTACTTGAAATGAATTTTGAAGGATGCTAAGAATTCTAAGCAGCTGAAGTGAGGAGAGAGTACATTCTACACATGGGGCCACAAGAGACAGGAGATGGAATGTACCAAATGAGAAACATCAAAAAGGCCACTATAGGGGCAGCTAGGTGGTGCAGTGGATAAAGCACCGGCCCTGGATTCAGGAGTACCTGAGTTCAAATCCAGCCTCAGACACTTGACACTTACTAACTGTACGACCCTTGGCAAGTCACTTAACCCCCATTGCCCTGCAAAAAAAAAACAAAAACAAAAACACTGTAGCTGGACTTTTGAATCTGTAATGGGGTAATATGTAATAAGGTTGGAAGGGTAGGGCAGAGCCAATTTGTGAAGAGCTTTAAATGCCAAATGGTAACCCTACAATTGATAAAGATCCACTTAAGTTTGAGTAGCGGATATTCAGACTTGTGCTTTTAGGATAGGATTTCTTAAACTTTTTTCACTCACAATTCCTTTTCACCCAAGAAATTTTTGCACAACCCTGAGTAAATAGGTATCTAAAATAGGTATACATAACCTTTTACTGTTGCCAAATTTTTCATGACCCCCACATTCAGTTACATGACCCCATGGGGTCACAACCCACAGTTTAAGAAGCTAGTCTTTAGAGGAATTACATTGGTGGCTCTTTGGAAACTGGATTAGAATGGAGAGAGGCTTGAGGCCAGGGGACTAATCAGAGGCTATTGCAACAGTCCTATTAAAAGGTGAATAGCATCAGAGCAATGGTGGTCACCAAGAATAGAAGGAACCAGAGGGATATGAGAACAGTGGAGATACAAAGTACAAGATTTGACAGATCTTAGCAGATCTTAGTGTAAGCTTAAAAAATAATAATAAATATTTTAAGCTACCAAAATTTAATAATAATAAATTTAAAATAAAGCTTAATATCTTAACACACTTAATCTTTAAAAGTTTTATTTTTTAAAGCTTTTATTAAGACTTTTGTCATACTGTTGGATGAGTGGAAATGGGAAGTCAGTGGTGATTCTGAAATTATAAATCTGGGCAATTGAAAGAGGGATGGATTTGAAGGGATGATAATTAGTTGTTTTGGATGTTTGAGCTGCTGATAGTTCCATCATTCAATTAAAAACTTGAAGAGGATTTTTGAATCAATATCCATTAGTGAAATTGGTCTGCAATTTTGTTCTCTTTTTTGGCTCTGCCTGGTTTTAGGTATCAACACCATATTTGTGTCATAAAAGGAATTTGGTAGAACTCCTTCTTCACCTGTTTTTCCAAAAAAAAAAATTGTATAGGATTGGAATTAATTGTTCTTTAAATGTTTGGTATAATTTCCTTGTAAACTCATCTGGTTCCAGAGACTTTTTCTTAGGGAGTTCATTGATGGCTTGTTCAATTTCTTTTTCTAAAATGGTTTTATTTAAGGATTTTATTTCCTCTTCAGTTAACCTAGATAATTTGTATTTTTATAAATATGCATCCATTTCATTTAGATTGTCAAATTTATTGGCATACAGTTGGGCAAAATAGCTAATTCTTGCTTTAATTTCCACTTGAGTGGTGGTGAATTCAACCCTTTCATTTTTGATGCTGGTTATTTGGTTTTCTTCTTTCTTTTTTTTAATCAAATTAACCAAAGGTTTATCTATGTTTTGCTTTTTCATAAAACCATCTCTCATTTTTATTGATTAATTCTACAGTTTTCTTGCTTTCAGTTTTATTAATTTCTCCTTTGATTTTCAGGATTTCTAATGTAGTATTTAATTGGGTTTTTTTAATTTTTTTTTCCTAGCTTTTTTAGTTGCATGCCCTATTCATTCATTGATCTCCTTTTTCTCTATTTTATTCATGTAAGCATTTAGAGATATAAAATTTCTACTAAGAACTGCTTTGGCTGCATCCCATAGGTTTTGGTATGTTGTCTTATTATTTTCATTCTCTTGGATAAACTTATTGATTGTTTCTATGAATTGTTGTTTGACCCACTCATTCTTTAGGATGAGATTATTTAGTTTCCATATGATTTTCAGTCTACTTTTCCATGGCTCTTTCGTACATGTAATTTTTATTGCATCGTGATCTAAGAAGTATGCATTGATTACTTCTACCTTTCTACATTTGACTTTGAGGTTTTTGTGCCCTAATACATGGTCAATTTTTGAGTATGTTCCATGTACCACTGACAAAAAGTTATATTCCTTTGTATCCCCGTTCAATTTTCTCCAGAGGTCTATCATATCTAACTTTTCTAACATTCTATTACCTCTTTAACTTCTTTCTTATTATTTTTGTGGTTAGATTTATCTACTTCTGAGAGGGGAAGGTTCAGATCCCCGCCCCCCCACTAGTATAGTTTTGCTGTCTATTTCCTCTTGTAATTCATTTAACTTCTCCTCTAAGAATTTGGATGCTAAACCACTCGGTGCATATATGTTTAGTATTGATATTACTTCATTATCTATTATACCTTTTAGCAAGATGTAGTTTCCTTCCTTATCTCTTTTCATTAGATCTATTTTTGCTTCTGCTTTGTCTGAAATAAGAATTGCTACCCCTGCTTTTTTTACTTCAGCTGAAGCATAACCTATTCTCCTCCAACCTTTTACCTTTACTCTGTGTGTATCTCTCTGCTTCAAATGTGTTTCTTATAATCAACATATTGTAAGATTCTGATTTTTAATCCACTCTGCTATTCACTTTCATTTTATGGGAGAATTTATCCCATTCACATTCACAGTTAAAATTAATAACTGTTTATTTCCCTCCATCTTCTTTTCCCCTTTCTTTGTACTCTTTTTTTCTTCTTTCACCCTATTCCTTCTCACCAGTTTCTTGCTTCTAACCACTGCCTTCCTCAATCTGCTCTCATTTTAATCACCTGACCTTCCTTTTCTTTCCCCTTTCTTCCCCTGCTTTTGTCCTCCCTTCTATCACTACCACCCTTTCCCCCTTACCCTTGTACTTCCTTAAAGAGTAAGGTAAATTTCTTTATACAAATGCGTGTATATGTTATTCCCTCCCTGAACCAAATCTGATGAGAGTAAGGTTAAAACAATGTTCACACCGGGGGCAGCTAGGCGGCGAAGTGGGTAGAGCGCCGGCCCTGGAGTCAGGAGTACCTGAGTTCAAATCCGGCCTCAGGCACTTAACACTTACTAGCTGTGTGACCTTGGGCAAGTCACTTAACCCCAATTGCCTCACTAAAAAAAAAAAAAAAACAATGTTCACACCCCTCCCTTCTTTCCCTCTATTGTAATAGGTTATTTTTTGCCTCTTCATATGATATAATTAACCCCATTCCACATCCTCCTATCTCTCCTTCTCCATTCTCCTTTTATTCTTCCCCATGTTTCTTTATATCATAAGATCAGTCAATTTAATAACGTTACCCTAATAGAGATACAGATCTCAAGACTTAAAAGTATTATCCTCCCTCATAGTTATGTAAACAGTTTAACCTTGTTGAACAAAATTTTTCCCCCCTGTTTACCTCTTTATACTTCTCTTAAGTCCTGTATTTGGAGATCAAATTTTCTGTTGAGTTCTGGTCTTTTATTTAGGAAACCTTGGAAGTCCCCTATTTCATTAAATATCCATCTTTTCCCCTGAAAGATAATGATTCATTGTGCTGGGTAGTTGATTCTTGCTTGTAATCCAAGCTCCTTTGCCTACCAGTATATCATATTCCACTACAGAGCATAGGAATAGGTGGATCTTTCTTTAAACTAATTAGCAGTATCTACCTAAAACCAAGAGCAAATATTATATGTAATGGGGATAAGTTAGAGGCATTCCCAGTAGGATCAGGGGTGAAACAGGGATGTCTATTATCACCTATATTATTTAATACTGTACTAGAAATGTTAGCTTTAGCAATAAGAGAAGAAAAAGGAATTAAAGGAATTAGAATAGGCAAGGAGGAAACAAAACTTCCACTCTTTGGAGATGATATGATGGTATACTTAGAGAATCCTAAAGAATCAACTAAAAAACTACTTGAAACAATTTACAACTTTGGCAAAGTTGCAGGATATAAATAAAATAAACCCACATAAATTATCAGCAGCTCCTTTCACTGTCTACCCTCAGAATACTCTCCTCTTCCTCTAACTGCCTCTAACTGACTCTCCCACAGGAAGGGGTGGTTCCTAATCCTGCCGAGTCTCCAATTGGCTCAGCACAACCACATGAGCTGTCCCTATTATAATCTGGCCAGACCCATGTGGGCATGGGGAAGCTATTAGAGGAGGTTTACTTACTTAGTTTCAATAAATGTTCCCTGTGGTCAGAGTTCCTCTTGTTTGTTCAATTATCTCCCAAAGTATACACCCATCTTCTCTTAGCCTTTTCAAGCTAACATTTTTTCAGTCTGACCATAATGAAGCAAAGATAGGGTTTTTAAATGGGATAATATATGTAAAGTACCTTACAAACTTTAAAGTGATATACATACACACACATATATGCTAGCTGCTGCTATCAAGTGACACTATCAAAGTATTAGTTAGTGTTGCTGAACTGCTTTTTCCCCTGTGTCAATCTTTGCTACACCTAAATAGTTCACTAGGCAGGTGAGGGGAAAGGCTATATTCAGGAATGAAGGTGATACAAAACAAAACATTGATGAAATGAAATCTACAAATAATTAATGATCAAATTTAAGGATCCAAATTGAGGCATGATCATTTCAGGGGCTCTAAGATCTACCATGTATGTGGCCACAAGGAAACAATGGATGCTGCCTGGAAGTATCAAGTAATAAAAAGATACTATTTTTAAATTATTTCATCAAAGATAAACTTTAAAATACACAGTTTATGCAAAGATGCCACTACTGACTGAGCTCCGAAGTAAGGGACAGTGTCTTATCTAAGTTTTGAAACTCTCCTTGAACCTAGCCTAGGACTCAGCTTAAAACAACAACAAAACCCTACCATATAGTGGAAAAATCTCTGATCAGGGTCAAAAGATCTGGATATAACTTGTAATTGCAACTTACTGGGGGTGTTACTGTAGACAAATTAATTAACTTTATTGACCTCAGTTTCTACATCTGTGAGTGAAGAAAATCAAGACTATTTACCTATCAGGGTTATAGTATAGATCAAATAAATTATATGGCAGTGATATAAAACCTTATACACAAGGAATGTAAGGGATGGTTTATTTACACCTCTCCCTACTCTTTTGCTTAGTCTCAGATCATTAAAATTAGAAAGGACCATGGGAATCACCTACCTTTCATTTAACAGATAGAAAGAACAAGAAGAAGGAGGAGGAAGAGGGGGAGCAGGGCAGGGGGAGCAGCCCAGAGAATTATGGTTATTTGTTCTAAGACACAGAGTTAGTGGCAAAACCAAATCTCCCCCTCTAGTCTAACTCCTACTTCAATTGTCTTTCCATTTGAACCAACTATTGGCATTTTGGTCAAACAAAAAGTACCTAATTGGCTCAGTTAGTTATAAAACCTTCATGGGGGAGGGGGGAAGCTAAGTGGCACAGTGGATAGAACACCAGCCCTGGAGTCAGGAGGACCTGAGTTCAAATCTAACCTCAGACGCTTGACGCGTACTAGCTATGTGGCCCTGGGCAAGTCACTTAACCCCAATTGACTCACAAAAAAAAAATCAAACCTTCATTTTTTAACCCCAATAAGAATAATGATTAAATAAATTGGTCAACATTAGACAAAGTATATTTTCAAACATCTGTCAAGTCTGAGTAAAGTTTAAGGCCAAAATTCAGCATCAGTGAGCATATTGTTGAATCCTGGTCCTGTTTACACCAGATCTTACCACAGTGTGTACAGCTCTAACATTCTAAACCCAGGTCAATTGCCTGCAACCCTGGTTGCCTAGAGCCTTAATTCATGATGCTGTAGTTTGCCCTTCTTCCCAAACTCATTAGAGTTCAATCTCAGTGTCCTGAGATATGTCCCAGGAAAACAGCCATGCCCCAATTGGAGAGTGATTTGTGACCCACATGTTTCATGATTTATTCTCAAAATGCACTAATTTAGGGTAAATAAATTCTAGACACATTTGAATATGTGGAACATGAGTAAGCTAGATAAGAATAAACATAAAAGTTGGTGAAATGTCTTTGGTATTCTGACAAGACTACATCAATATGCCATTCCACACTTTAAAAAATCATTTAAGGGGTGGCTAGGTGGCGCAGTGGATAAAGCACCGGCCCTGGATTCAGGAGTACCTGAGTTCAAATCCGCCCTCAGACACTTGACACTTACTAGCTGTGTGACCCTGGGCAAGTCACTTAACCCCCATTGCCCCGCCCAAAATAAAAATCATTTGAAATTGTGGCTTTATTGCTCTTGCATTTAGGTTAAACCTCCTAGCTCCAGGCATTTGATCTTGGTCCATGCACCATCCATCCTTGGCCTAGTTTCCCACACTTTCAGCTCCAGATCTCCTGCTCTCCATCTGAACCCAGTTCTAAGCCAATTTTTCAAAAACCCTCCCAATTACAGGACATTCTTCAGACTTCAACCCTGGTATTTTTAAGCCAATTCATTGTGCATCCTACTGATTCTCTTTGATATTAGGGCCTCTTGGTTTAATTGCTCTGGAAGTAATGTTATTGGCACAGTTACAAATTAACGACAAGTGGATTTTGCCACGTTATCCTTCACTGAGTTTATCTGGAGCCTCATTTACAATGTACCCCTTGGATAATCACCTGGTAGCAACACTCCACTGTTGAAAATACCATATCGTCTATCCATCTATCCAAACCCTGCTAAAGAAGAGTGGTTTGGCTTTAATCTTCCTTTGCTTATTTTAAATAATCTCATTTTTACAGTAGCTGTTTATTTCCTCCTTTCCCTTAACTATTTGATAGTATATCTGGCAATGCCACTAAATCAGGCCAAACCAGCAAGTCCTCTTCCATGACATTTTCATCTGGTTGTTAGTTTACAGTTTTTTATGGGAGTAATGGCTCTTGCATAACTATGTATTTGATGGTTTTTATCTTATTAAGGAGGGGTAAGAATAGCCCATTCATTTCCCCAAAATTTGTAATTATACTGTATTATATTCCTGCTTATTTCAAACTGACAAGCTTATGTTCTCCTGCTATAATAGGTGCTGGTAGAAATGATTAATACCACATAACACCAAGAAATAATAAGAAAGGTAGAGGGAGGAACCTAGACAGGATTCAAGACTGTAATTATAAAATCTTATTAAGACTATGTCTTTCCACAGAGACTCTTAATGTTGATTACTCTGATATTTATGTGCAGGATCTTAATTAAGGTGTTTTTTTTTCCTCTGATGATGATGTTTAAGGATAAATTCTGCAAACAGACATTCACACATAGACTATATGGAAGTTACTGGGGAATGTACAAGACTCACTCAGTTCAAAAAGTGATTAAAAAGTAGGTGCACAATATAGCAATCATATATGCAGCATGACTACAAAATGTGAGGCAGAGTGAAATAGCCATGAAGAGCCAGCTTTGGAGATAGCAATTAACCAACAAGTATTTAATGAGGAGCCACTAATGTGCTAGGCACTAGGGGTTTACTAAAAAAAAAAGAAAAAGAAAAAAACACATCCCTGTCCTCAAGAAACTCACAGGATGACTTGGGTTCCAATACTACCTATGAAGCTTACCGGCTGTGTGACTTTGCACAAGTCATTTAAATTTCATGGAACTCAAAGCAATTCTGAGAATGTAAGATGCAAAAGGGACCAAATTGTGCATTGGAGAGGTTTCCTCACAGGAAGCAAATTCACCTCTTCCATGTAAGGGGCTAAAATTCTAGCTAAACTGTCTAAAATCTCTAATGAGTGGTCGCCAATAAATCATAAGCTTTAGCAAGAGTTAGACGTTTAAGCATTTATTAAGGAGAATAAGAATTTGGTGAAGAAAGAGAGAAAGAGGCCTAGATTCATCTCTCTATTAAAGGGAGAGTGCATTTTTAACTCCGCTCTCCACCAGAGTCCTCACAAAAAAGAACGGGAGCGCCGGCCTCTCCCCCTCTTCCTCCCACAAGCAAATGGAAAAGCCACAAGTCTTACCCTCAGGTGCCTTCTCCTCATGGTGGAGCTTTCCTACAGTAAGTCTCCAGCAGGTGGCATCATTCCAATCATTACAGTTCTAGAATGCCCCTTCCCCCAACAAAGACAATGACATTATGTGACATGGCTTTAATGCCCCATAAATAACAGAAGCATTTATTAAGCTCTTACTATGTACCTTACAGGTGTGGTGGATAAGGAGTTGGCAGTGCTTAGCCATGTTAAGAAGCCCTACAGTCAAGTCTTGCCTTGCACATATATTGGCTATGTACCCTCAGGCAAGTCACAACCTTCTAAGACTAGAAATTGCACACGTGCTGACTTGCATTGGTGGAGGGAGGAATGTTGCTCTACTAATGATACCACAGGTCCAGATCAAGTCAAGTCAGTCAACAGGCATTCATTAAGCACTGCGAATGCAAGCATACAGAAGGGCACTCCCTGCTAATGGGGGAAGAAAACACATTAAAAAAAAAAGGAGGGGAAGAACAGAAGGAAGCCATGGGGTGGACATTGCGGAGGTCAACATACTGGGCCCTCTGCAAAGGCTGGGTTTATAAGGATGGAACAAAATCCAATTCCTGGTCTTCAGGAGCTTGCATTTCAGAATAAAGGAAAAAAGAAAAGCCAGGGTCTCCAGCTCAAGGTCAAAGTCATATCCAACCCTAATGCAGAAAACATAGCTGCTCCTCTAGTAGCTGGGATTCCCCCCTCCTCCCTCCCTGTTCCTTTCCCCCTTCTCCCCCTTCCCCCTCTACTTCTCCCCTCCCCCTCTCCCTCCCCGGGCAGGTGCCTCCTTCTCAAGTGGAGTCATCCACCTTCCCAGCATCCCCCAGGGGACGAATCTATGGAGGCACCTTTGGAGCACTTTCCCCGCCTTCAGGCACCATATACCTTGGTGCCAGGCCCAAGCCCTAGCTCTAGCCCCCTTCCCCTCCTGGGGATCCGGCCAGAGCCCTTGGTCTCGACTTTGGCAAAGAAGAGGGGAGCACATAGTCCTCTGTAAAGATGGGAGCTGGGGGAGGAGAGTGAGCCCCATCACAAGATGGTTGACTATGGGGGGGTGGGGAGGGGGAAACAAGGGTCCTAGACCAGAAACCTGGCCCCGTGACTTCGGGATAGCCGAGGCAGGCAGTGAAGTGGAGAAAAGGGGCGGGACTAGGGATGTGTCACGTGCCAATCACCAGAGAGGAACACCATGCCCAGGGCAGGTGGAGGGAGCCAGCAGTTGGTAAGTTCAGGGGGCGTGAAGCCCATGGAGGAGCGGTTCCGAATGGATTTGGGCCCGTTGCTGCTGGAAGCGTTTGGGGGGCATCAAGGCCCCAAGGGGACATTGTGGTCGTGCAGGCTCACCCACAGGAGCAGAACCCCCGTCCGCAGCCCGGAGTCGGGAAACCGAGCTCAGAGGAGGCGTCCGAAAGCTCCTGGCCGTGTGACCCTGGGCAAGTCCCTTTCCTCTGGGAGCCTCGGCTCACGGCTCTGTACAAAGGGCATAGGCATGGGCCGCCCTCACAGGGCAGTTGGGAGGATCGGGACCCCTCTGGGGGATTTCTTGGCAAGGATCCTGGCACTTTACAGCGCACTTTACAGATGAGAAACTGAGGCAGATGGGGTGAAGTGACTTATCCAGGGTCACACAGCTAGGAAAGGTCTGAGGCTGGATTTGAACTCAGGTCTTTCCGATTCCAGGCCCTCCAACTATCCACTTTGCCCAGCCAGCCATCTAGCTTGGCGCCTAGTAGGTGCTATAGAAATGTTAGTTATTATTATGAGAACTTTACATTTAGTCTTATGGAAAATAATGGACAGACTGCTTGAAAAGTGAGATATTCGCTTTTGGAGGACTCTATATCCCTGAGGCCACGCCATTAGACACTGGTGTGGGTCTGTGCTGGTTGGCCAGTCTGTGGACATTGCAGTGCTTTCCTGGGCCTTGTTCCTGACTGGAGAAGGCTGAGTACCGGCCAGGTCCCTGCCACTTGAGGCTCTGAGAAGGGATGGGGAGAAGGTGGCATATACCCCAAAGCCATTTGTTAACCCGGGGAAAACATACTCCCCAGATGGAAAATATAAAGCCCACTGGATCAGATGGGAAGTACCAGTCTGTAGGGTCTGGCCTATTTTCACCATTTTTTCATCCTCCCATCCCTTCTATGCCCCCAAAAATAGTTGCTGAAGAAAGAGTTATTACATGGGCATGTTTTCCTTCATAGTGGTGGTTTCCTTCCTACTGGTGAAGAGATTATTAATAGTTGGTAATTTTGCTATAATTCTTAGAACCCGGTGGTCCATTCTTTGTAAAGCTACTCTCCTCAAGGGTTGTTCTTTTGCAGGAATAGTTCTGAATCATAATCTAACATGAAACAATTATAGGCCAGAAACTGTAAACCTTCCAAGTCATATGTTACTCTAACAAAATATCAGTTATCGCTTCTCTAAAACCTACATTCACTGCCAAATTGATTAAACCCGCTTTGCCTGGAAGGAATTTGGAGAAATGATGACTTACATGAAGCTGAAAAACCTCTGCATGGACAAAACTAATCCACACAGGATAAGAAGGGAAGCAGTGGGATGGGGGAAAATGAGCAGCAGAATAGAACTGGAGGATATTGGGCCTCTCCTGAAGCAAAAAGGAAGGATGCAAGAATTGATTAAGGGACTTAAATTACCTGGGGACAGCACACCAGGAAATGAGGAATCCTCCTTTCATTATAAAGAATTGTGCAAACTCTCAGGCTCCTAACCAGCTGTTAAGGCCCTGTATATTTCCTACTGACAGTGAATCTTAGCAATCAGTTTATGTTTGGGAGCACACATTGACATAGCCACCCTCCTCCCATTTTTCTCCCCCTTCCCGAACCTTAAGGTTAAACTGTGCCCATTGCTTCTAGTTTAGTCAAGTTGCTATTTCAGCAAACACCTATTAAGTACTTACATGTGCCAGGTACTGTGCTAGATGCTGGTGATTCCAAGACAAAAATGAAACCGTTTCCTTTTTTGCCAAGCTCTTTCTACTTCTTGGAGGCTTGGATGCAGCATCCTCTAGTCTGTGTTACAAGGGCTGTACTTGGAAGAGGGGGATACCTATGCTTTTCAAGGGACAAGTCAGATTAAAATCAAGGAGTTATAGGGTTGTCCACATAAAGCTGAATGAGACAAGAGTACAGCCTTATGCTTCTCATTCCAAACAACAGAGTAACAAGGTATTAGGATACTCCCAAAGATGGCCAAGCAGTCCAGCTGCTAGTCTCAGTGGACCATAGGAATTTGGTGTACTTTGTAGATTTCCAGACTCTATAGAGTTGTCTTGTTTAATGGACATCATAATTTTTACCTTTGCTTTTTTTAAAGTGGCTTCTCCTGAAAAAGAACTAAAAACAAAACGATACTCCTGCACCTCCCTCACTGATGCAATCTTACAGAAGCATTTACAACCTTAGTTGGGAAAGGGGCAATAGATCCTTTATTAGCCTCTGGAATATGTGGAACAGTGATAAAGAAATTGAATAGTCCTACTTTTCCTAGATCCTTAGGGTTTTTAAAATTTTTTTGTGGTAATTTTTTTTTAAGTAAGTTTTTGTTGATGGCTTTTGTTTACATCAACAGTTTCCCTCCCTCACCCCTACTCCAAATTGGTCCAGTATAGCAGCATTTATAAGGACAAATAAGAAAGGGGGGAAATAAGCATAACATCAATAAAACAAAAACATCTTAAAATATGTGTAATTTCCAATATTTGAGAACCTCCCAAATGAATGAGATGGAATTGCCTTCCCATAGCAGCTCTTTCAAGCCATGTTTGCTCTTTATACTTTTGCTACATTCACTTCTGGTTGCATGTGCTTGGTATTTTCATTTACTCTGCTATAAGCATTGTATGTATGGTTGTCTTAGATCTGCTTACTATTCTTTTTAGGTCAGTTCATGTAAATCTACTAGGGTTTTTTGTTCTGATTTCACTTTGATCATTTGCTATTTTGTGAGTTTGATTTTTCTGCTGTTAAATTGGATTGGCTAAAGGTTTATCAATTTGGTTAGTCTTTTAAAAGAATTAGCTTTTAGGGCTTTTTTTTAATCCTTTATGATTTTTCCATTTAATCTATTTTTCTCTAATTTTAATATCATTGCTTTTGTGCTTATCTATGTTTGCTTATTCATTCTCTTTCTAAATTTTAATGCAAATTCAGCTTATTAATGCTCTCATTTTTCTATTTTATTCATGTATAGTCATAGGAGTATGATTTATCCCTTGAGCTCTGCTTTAGCTGCATTCTTGAAATTTTAATAGGTTTTTCCTTATGTTGATTCATAATCATTTTCTATCACATAATTATTTGATGCACTTATTTTGTATGATTTTATTGTTAAATCTGCATTTGGCTCTGTTTCTTTTGTTTCTGGTCCCTGAACTGATTATTATTTTTATTTCATTATAGTCTATAAAAGATATATTTACTATTTCTGCCTCTTTATACTTTATTTATTTGCAGTAACTCTGTGCCCTAGTTCATAGTCAGTTTTTGGAAGACATTTCAAATGTTCTTGAGAAATACATATATTCTTTGGCTATCCTGTTTAAAAGATGCTGTAAATCTTTTAACTCTAGTTTCTCCAACAATTTGTTCGATCTTTGTTTTCATTTGTATCTTTCTGTTTATTTATCCCAAACTGAGAGAAGGAAATCGAAATGTCCAATCACTATTGTCTTCTTGTAGCTCAGTTAATTTCCTTTAAAAATTTATACATAGGTAGGATTATATAAATTTGATGTTGATATTGATTTGTCTAGGATTCCTTTCATCATAATGTAATTTCCTTAATTATCCCTTTTAACATTTTGAATGGTTTATGTTTGTTTTGCATTTTTACTTTGTCTGACAGTCTGGTTATTACATGAAACATCTGCTTTTTTGGATTCACCTGATACATAGTAAATTTCATTTCCTTCCTCTCAGTTTTATTCAGTATATATCTGTTCTTTAAATATATTTCTCTTAAGAAAGAGATTGTAGGGGTAGCTAGGTGGCACAGTGGATAAAACACCGGCCCTGGATTCAGGAAGACCTGAGTTCAAATCCGGCCTCAGACCCTTGACACTTACTAGCTGTGAGACCCTGGGCAAGTCACTTAAATCCCGTTGCCCTGCTATTAAAACAAAAAGAGAAAGAGATTGTGAAGTTTTCTTTTCTTATCCAATCTGTGATTCTTTTTATTTGATTTGATTACTTATAACCAATTTACATTTAAAGTTATGAGTTAGATTTATAGTTTTCTCTCTTTGTATCTAATAGTAGACCCCATTCCTGCTGTAAAACCAGTACTATCTGCTATTTTAGCTTAATCTATTTTTAGGTGGCCCTTTCCCAGCTCTTTCCTGCTCACCTTTAACTACCTCTCTTCTCCCCTTTCCCAATTTTAGAGTTTTGCTTAGTAATTACTCTTTTTTATTGTTTTAATGTAGTTTTTAAATTCTTCCTGTTTTTTTCCCCCTCACTTAGGTAGTCAAGTAAAATCCCCCTTCTCCTACCCTTCAACTTGTTCATTAGTTTAATTTTTTTTTCCATTTTCTGCTTTTTCTTACAAACAAAAAACGTTCCTTCATTCTCTTCATTGTTTATGTCATGGGGAAAATAGGGTAGGAGGTTTGGGTAGGGATAGGGGTTTGGGAAAGGGGTTAGGGGTTTGGGATCCTTAGGAATTCCTCTTTAAAGAATTATACCCTCTTACACACAAAAGCAGTTAGAATAAGATAGTAGTTTATTTAGAGGAAGGAGAAGGGAAGGAAAACCATGAAAGAAATCCTTGGACTTCTTATGGGGAGAAAGGCATGGCAGAGTGTGGCTCTGAGATACCAATCTCCTTGAGCAGGAGACAGGCAGATACTTTTATAGAGGACTGATGGGGGTGATCATCTGACTGAGGAAAGTTCCCTTAGTGAGGGAGGACCATCCCCCACTGGTGGTAGCTGGGGGAATTGGGTGAGGGGTGACTGCCGATTTCTCGAGCCATCTCCTCAGGACACAAAGGCAGCAGCCACACCCAAATTTATCTCCCCCAGGTTGAGGGAGACTAGAATGAAGGGTGGAGGTCCTAAACTAGCTCGGTTCAATCTAGTTCCACTTATCCCTTTAGGTGTGTCTGTCCTTTGGATTAGTTTCTCAAGGAGAAGGTTCTTTGATGTGCCCCAGAGAACTTCTGGGGTGCTCTGGGCCCCTAACATTTATCTTTCTTTTCTGCCTATTCTTGACTTTATTGTTTGATTTGTAACTTTTATATATGAAGATGGACTTAATATATATTATTTAGTCCCTTATTCTCTGTGTTCCTCATGAAACAAACTTTTGAGGTCCCTATCTTGGGTTCCCTTTCCTAAACAATTTCATTTATTTCCTTGTAGAATTTTCCCTATTCCCCATTTTCCTCTTTCACCTTACTCTTAGAAATAGCATTTTGTGCAGGTTATAGTGTGGTAAAATAATGGGATTTAGCAGATTCACAGATCAGCTGGGACAGAGCTCAGAAAGCACAAGGTCCCATAAGAGCTAACAGGAGGACAACAGCAAGTGGGCCCCAAAACGGGGTTAGCCACGTCCAAAGAAGGGAGGAGAAGGCGCTGAAGTCCTGGCTCTTTAGGATCCGTGAGCGTGCTCACTCCCTTTTATTCCTGGCCTTCTGTTCTACAATACCAGACTGGTTGATGTAATAGTAACACTCTTCCCCTAGGAACATACATGCACCCCTCTTTTCTTCAGTGAGCAAATCTAGAGATCTCCAATTCTGCAGGACCACTTGGGCAAGCGAGTTAAGTTGCTCTTGCCATGCTGATAGAGCAGTTGCTATCTCCTGCATTTCCTCACCAAGCTCCTTGGAAAGTTGGTAATAGGAATGTACGGACACAGTGGTGCCAGCTATCACCATTGCCAGGGCGGCAATAAGACCTATCTCAGCAGCCATAGCTCCCAGGGCCCTCTGGTGTCTCCTTCTAGATAAGGAGTCAGATGGTGTAAGGACCCCAAAGGTTGAATCAGTATACACAGAGACATCGGGGAGCAGGAAGACATATAAGCAGTTTCGGGCTGAATGTGGGGAGTAGCAGCTCAGGGAAAGCACTGAGGTGCTGAGGTACCACACAACAGGAAGACTCCCAGAGGGGCACAAAGTCCCTGGGAGTAGGGGACCAATATCCTGTGAGACAAGGTCCCATAAGTCCTGAAGACATAGGGGATAACCAGGGAAGAGTTCCCAAGCTTTAGGATGCTGTAAGGGGAGTCAGCTCTTATATCTCTAACCAGAAAGGCAACAAAAGTACTTTTCTGGAGTGGGAGACAAAACCAACAATAGAGTTCCCCTGTACTGTTTCCACTTTTTGAGACTAGGTTATTTAGTATATCAAAGGTAAAGCTGCCTAGTCTCGTGAGCATGCTCAAGGGGTCCCAGATAGGAAAGTCCGGTTTGGGCCTTCCTGAAGGTATCTGTAAGGCAGGAGTCCCCACGCCACTCAGGATATTCTTCAGGACAGGATTACCAGGATCCTGATATAGGCTCCCCTCCGTATGTTGAGTAACGCTATCAAGCTGCCCCATGGGGTCCTTTCCAGAGACCGAAAAACCTAGTTCATATTGTCTCTCAGGGGTGACAATAGAGAGCTCCAATTTTGGAGGGTGGGGGAGAGTATAAGGCAGGGACTCCTAAAGGGTGAAGAGAATAAGGAATATGATGATAAGTGGAGAGGATAAGATAATAGGGACCAGGGGGGCAGCTAGATGGCCCATTAGATAATAAAGCACCAGCTCCGGATTCAGGAGGACTTGAGTTCAAATCCAGCCTCAGACACTTGACAATTACTAGCTTACTAGGGCAAGTCACTTAACCCTCATTGCCCTGCCAAAAACAGAAACAAACAAGATATAGGGACAGGATTGAAAGAGAGGCTAAGAAGTACAATAGTGACTAAAAAGGAGATGGAAGGAAATTCACAAATAGTAATGTTAAGTGAGCAGGATGAACTAACCCATTAAACAGAAATGGATAGCAAAATGGATTAAAAATCAGAATCCAACAATATGTTGCTTATAATAAGAGACATATTTAAGAATGAGAGATACACAGTTTAAATGAAGGGTTGGAGTAAAATTTTTTATGCTTCAGCTAATGCAAAAAAAGGCAGGGGCAACAATCATGATCTCAGACAAAGTGATAGCTAAAATATATTTAATTAAAAGAGATAAACAGAGTAACTACATTTTTTTTTGGTGAGGCAATTGGGGTTAAGTGACTTGCCCAGGGTCACATAGCTAGTAAGTGCCTGAGGTTGGATTTGAATTCAAGTCCTTCTAAATCCAGGGCCAGTGCTTTATCCACTTTGCCACCTAGCTGCCCCAGAGTGACTGCATTTTGACAAAAGGTACCATAGACAACAGACAATGAAGCAGTATCAATAGTGAACCTATATGCAAATACTCTAGCATTTACCTTTTTTAAAGAAGTGTTAAATGAATTACAGGTGGAGATATATAGTAGTACTATAATAGAGGGGGACTTTAATCTTTCACCTTTCAGAACTAGATAAATATGATGAGGGGGTGGGTTTAATTAATCAGATTGATCATGAGGCCTTCCAAAGAATTACAAGACTCAGTGACTCAGTTTCCCAAGTTTTGTTGCAAGACTGTGAGTGACCACAGGGAGATAAACATGGAGATATGTGTCTAGAATAGGGCAGTGAAAATGATTATATTTGTATTGAGAAAAAAGTAGATTATCTCCTCATTATCTTAATCTCCTCCTTGTGAGAGGTTCTTGGGAGGTTTTATCTTAATTTGGATTTGCTGGGGAATTAAGCCAACCCCCAAGGCAGGTACCTTTTTCCTTGGAGGTGTGTTTTTGGAGTTTGAACCTAAGGACACATTTGGTCTTCTCTGGGTATGTTCCTAAAGACATGCTTAAACTTGTCACACCCAGAGGGTCTCTGTGTTTTTGGTATCTCTTTACTTAAGATCTGGTTTCTAGGTGTCCTGTCATCTAGGAATATTCATGGGTATTAAGGGTTAATGGTCCCTAGTTACTGTCTCTGTTGATGGTATTGGTTGATAGGAACAAACCCTCTTGGTTCCTGTAAGAATACAAACCTTAGTTTCTCTATTAACCCTTTTAGGTACTAAAGATAGATAAATAAATAAGATACAAGTCCAAGGGTGAATAGAGTTGTAAATAAGCTATATATGATAGATATCTGGAGAGAACTGAATGAAAATTGAAAGGAATACACCCTTTTCTCAGTGATTCTTTGTATCTTTATAAAGACTGACCATATATAAGGACATAGAAATTTCATAGTTAAAAGCAGAAATATTAAAAATGTCATGTTCATATCACAATGCAATAAAAATATATTTAATATGGGACAGAAAGATAGATTACAAACTAATTGAGGATTAAACAACCTAATCTTAAAGGATGAGTGGATTGAAGAACAAATCAGAACAATCAATAATTTTATTAAAGAGAATGACTGTAATGTGACAATATATGGAAACCTATGGGATATAGCAAAAGCAGTGATCAGAGGAAAATTTATATCTCTAAATGCTTACATCAATAAAATAGAAAAAGAGCAGACTAATGAATTGGGTATGCAATTAAAAAACTAGAAAAAGAACAAAGTAAAAATCTATAATTAAACACTAAATCAGAAATCCTAAAAATTAAAAGTGAGGTTAATAAAACAGTGTAAAGAAACCACTGAATTAATAAATAAAACTAGGAGTTGGTTTTATGAAAAGATCAATAAGATAGATAAAACAAAGTTTAATTTGATTTTAAAAAAGAAAGCCAAATCATTAGCATTATATTACAAAGATTATATATTATGACCAAATGGGATTTATAGCAGGATTGCTGGATGATTTAACATAACTTTGTTATGGGGAACTTTGACTGGGAAACCCAAATGGAACTCAGGAATAAGGAAGAGTGGTTTTATTGTAGTGTGGGCGCAGAGCAGATTAGCCTCTGGTTCTTTGGGCCCTGAACAAGTGTCCAAGTTGCAGTTATATACCCCTTAGGTATGAAATACATGAAGGGTTTCACAGGCACATTGTGGTGAACTACTTGAATACAGGAAGGCATATTTCAGTAAACAGAGGCATATGTGTCAGGAAGTAAGTGCCAAGCCACAGACTTCAGGGGAAAAACAGTGTGCCCTACTTTCGTTTTGGGGGCCCAGCTTGGCCCTCAGTTTTATCCCCCATACTTTCCAATATTATTCCCCACTTTGATGCCCCCTCTATGCCCCCCAGGTTCTAGAGGGGCATCATTTAGGGCCAAGGGCTGATATTCCCTCAGGGACATGAGGGCAGTGGCTGTTTTCTGGCTTACAACTGACTCTATGAACCGCCTGAGGGCATTCAGGAGGCAAAGGCCCAAGGTGATAAAAAGAATCAGGACAGCCAGGGGCCCCAGGAGGGACATTAGCCATGGGGCAAGAGACCCCAACCAACCCCTAAACCCCCAGGGGTTACTGACGCTGGAAAGACTTTCTCACCATTTCTTAGCATGGTCCTGAAGTTCCTCAAGCATCCCGGTTGCCACCCCTGACTCATTCACATTAGCAACACTCCTCACCCAAAAACATGTAGGTCCCCCCTTTTTCTGCTATGAGCAGATAGAGGGCCTTGCAATTCTGCAGGACTACATTAGCAAGTTCAGCTGCCATTGGAGGACTGCAAGTGAGCTAGCAGTTTCCTCCATGTCACCATTCAGCTGCTGGGAGAGCTGGTGGAAAACTTTTGTGGAGGAGACCATGCCTCCTATACCAGTAGATGTCCCTGTTCCCCCCAAAAGTCCAGCCCCCATTAGGAATGGAAGAAACAGGGCCTGCTTTGCTCTCCCCCCTCCCTCCAGTTCAGGGGACACTGCCGTAACTGCGGAAACAAAGTCTGAGTCAGTATAGACAGACAGTTGGGGAACCAGGAAAATGATAAAGCAGTTCCTAGTCCAACTGTTGATCATACAGTGATAAGCCAGGTTGCTGCACAGGTAGAATGCTCTGTCTGGGGCACAGGAGGGTTTCCCCGAAGGTTGCTTATCAGGTTGCACAGTCTGTGAGGGACCCACTCCAGGGAGGGCGTGTTGGTCGAGTTGGAGAAAAAGCAGGTTGACTGGACAGTCCCATCCGACCATAGAGACACCTCATGGGCAACTGGGTCAGCTCGAATGATCCGGTCAGGCCCCAGTTCCAGAGCGAACAGGGAACCAGAACAGCTGCAAGGGCCGGCTGGGTGAGGGGAAGGCAATACCAGCAGAGGGCACTTTGGTTAGGTTTAAACTTCAATAAGACAGAGAGCATGAGGTTAGCAATGCGCTCTAATGGGGGGGGGGGGCTTCTGATTAGATGGAGCTTTTGTACCTCAGTCAGGTTAACCAGAGATGGTAGGTTGGCCTCAGGGTGGTAGCAACCATACCCTGCCCAGGTACAGGACACCCAGCCCAGCCACCCTCCACCTGTTCATCCCTCCTACAGGTACAGGCTCAGGCTACACTTACAGTGATAGTGAAAGGAAAAACCAGAGCACAAAGAGATAGGTCATTTTAGGGACACCAGAAGGCAGAAAGGAACTGGGGGACATAGGAATTATTCGGGCAAAACAGATAGATAGCAAGCGCCAATCCACAGAGGAGGAAGATCAAAATGGTTAAATATGTCTCATGTATTAGCACAGGGGGTCTTGGGAAAGCTGTCTATGTCAGGCAGTCATCCACTTCTGGGACAATGGCCTACTGGCAGGGTCCTGCTGCTCCTTCATGATCCAAAGCTTGTTGGGGTAATCAGGGATGGGGTGGGGGTGGGGGGGCGGTGACAAGAACCACTGTATAGGGGCCCGTCCAAATAGGTTGGAGGGATTCCTTCTTCCAATCCTTGACCCAGACCTGGTCTCCTGGCTGGAAACAATGCACTGGGTAACCAAGGGGTATAGGTTCCCTTTCTAGAACTGTTCTGTGTAGCCAGGCTAAAGTCTTCCCTAGCTTGGCCAAAGCTGCATCCTGGGTGAGTTCTCCTATGGCCTTGGAATCATGGAGAGCCCTGGTGGGTAGGGGTGGTCTCCTGAATAGGAGCTCATAAGGGGAGTATCCTATGACTCCTGGTGTGCATCTAACTCTAAGCAGAGCAAGGGATAGCATGTCTACCCAATGCAGACTGGTCTCTTGACAGAATTTAGCTAGAATAGACTTAAGGGTCCTATTTATACGTGCCACTTTCCCTGAGGTCTGAGGTCTAGAAGCAGTATGCAATGTCCACTTGATTCCCAGACCCTTGGCCAGCCCCTGCACCATGGTGGCCACCAAAGCAGGGCCATTGTCACTCCGTTGTTAGGGGTAGGCCATAACGGGGCAGAATCTCTAAGAGAAGGGCTCTAACCACTCACCTCTGCTGCTTTTTCTGTTCAGGTTGGAAAAGCCTCAACCCAGCCTCTGCAGGCTTTGATCTCTGTGAAGTCTGCTACCAAGTCCTCGAAAGGGGCTGTCCCTGCTGGTTGAAGCCCCAGAGGTTTTGGGGGGCTCTGGCTGGGGTTATTCTTAGCGCAGGTCTGGCTTTGTAGACTGGCAGAGGCACACAAGGAGGCCATCTTAGCGGCATAGTAATATTTCTGAAGCATGGCTTCTAGGGCAGTCTTCCCAAGGTGGATGAGAGCATGCTGCTGGTGAATGAAAGCATATGCGTCCTTCCATCTGGGAGCACCCACTTCCCAGTGGTGTTCTGTTGTGCCCCCTCTTTCTGAGCCCAGCCTCCCTCCTGGGGAGGTGGTATGCTAGGGCTTCAGTTTCAGTTTCTACTGGCGCCGATTCCCCCGTTTGCACAAGGAGGTAACCCTCCCTGGTGCCAGCCGATTCTGCTGCCTGCCAGCCGTCCTGTCAGCAAGATTGTTCCCTTTTATGATGGGATCATCCCCAACCTGATGGCCTCGGCAATGAATGACTGAGACCTTTCTTGGTTTCCAAACAGCCTCAAGCAGTTGCAGGATTTCAGACAGTTTTTTAATATGCTTGACCCCTGAAGTAAGGAGTACCTGTTCCTTGTGGAGGCTTGCAAAGGCATACCGTGAGTCAGTATAGATGTTCACTGACATGTCCTCTGCCAGTTGCAGGGCACGTATGAGGGCCCATAATTCTGCCCTCTGGGCTGACCACCCCTGAGGCAGGCACCCCACCTCCATTACTGCCTCCTGGGTAACAATGGTGTACCCTGCCAGTCGTTCACCATCCCTCATAAAGCTGCTCCTGTCAGTGAAGAGTCGGATGTCAGGGTTAGGCAGGGGGTGATCAGACAGGTCGAATCTGCTAGAGTGTATTTCCTGCATGACCTTGGCACAGTCATGTTCAGGGGTGCCCTGCTTGGTGGGCAAGAAAGTGGCAGGGTTCAGTGTCTTAACTGTCTCAACCCAAACCCCAAGGTTCTCATGTAGGAGCCCCTGATATTGGGCCAGCTGTGAGTTAGATATCCATCGGTGGCTGTGGGAATTCATGAGGGTGACAAGAGTGAGGGACTCTAATGTGGATAGTCTGTCCCAAGGTTAGCTTATCAGCCTCTTTGACAAGGAGGACAGTAGCTGCCAGAGCTCTCAGGCAGGGAGGCCATCCTGCTGACACAGGATCAAGGTGCTTGGATAGGGAGGCAATGGGCCTCTCCCACAGCCCAGTAGTCTGGGTAATGCCCCCCAGGGCAACTTTGTTCTTCTCAGTCCCAAATAGATTAAAAGACCTGGAGACATCAGGGAGACCTGATGCAGGGGCCTGTGTGAGTAGGCTCTTAATCTCCCTGAAAGCTTGCTCCTGCACCTCCCCCCAAAGTAGGGGCTCCTGCTCTGGACCAAGAGGGCCTCATACAGGGGTTTGGTGAGCTGGGCAAACCCTGGCATCTAGATGTGACAGTATCAGGCTGCCCCAAGGACTTCACAGAGCTGCCTCTTGGTCCTTGGCGGGGAATGTTGAGAATGACTTTTACCCTCTCTACACCCAAAGTGCAATGGCCCTGTGTGACAACAAACCCCAAATACTTCACCTGGGTTTGGCAGATCTGGGCTTTCTTCCTGGGGACCTTGTACCCTGCTTTAGAGAGGAGATCCAGCAGGGCCTGGGTTCCCATCCAGCACTGGTCTCATGTAGATCCAGCAAGGAGGAGGTCATCTACATACTGGATCAGGGGGCAGCCAAGCTCCTGCCGAGGGAATGGCTGGAGATCCCGTGCCAGCGCTTCCCCCCCAAAAGAGTGAAGGAGTTCTTGAATCCTTGGGGAAGGCAAGTCCAGGTTAGCTGGGTTTTCCAGCCTGAGTCCAGGTCCTCCCACTCAAAGGCAAACAGGGGCCGACTGGCTTTGGCCGGGGCAATTCGCAGGCAGAAGAAAGCTTCCTTGAGATCCAAGCATGTGAACCAGGCAGCCTCAGGGGGTATCTGGGCCAATAGGGTGTAGGGGTTAGGAACCACGGGGTGGACTGTGACGGTGACATTGTTGAGTGTGGAAGATTGACTCAAGGAGGTCTATCATGGCCTGGGGCTTCTCAGAGTAGGGAGGGGTATGGTTTTTCCAACTCAGGTGGTCAGTGGTGGTGAAGGGCTGATAATAGAAGACAGACCAGTCTGGTTGGTAAGTCCCATCTAGGTTCTCTCGGCCCTGCCTCAGGGTCTCTCGGAGGGGCATCTGGAAGGCAGGTCTGGCCTCGGCTACATGGGGGGAGGGGGGGGCTCAGTCTTCCTCTCCTGTCTGGGTAAAGGGCCGGAGGAAGCAGAGGAGATGAGGCTGACAGAGAGGGAGTCTCATAGGGAGCTAGAGCCAGATAGAGGTTCGGATTCTGGGGTGGTGGTGGAGTTGAAGCTGAAATATACGGGAGAGGCTCGTCTTCTGGTGCCCCCTGTAGGACGACTTGCTTGTAGGGGTCTGACCCTGATGCCTGGCCAACAAAAATCCTAGCCTGTGTGCTCCCTTACACATCGGAACCCATGAGGGCTTGGTGCAGACAACTTCCAACCAGGAGTCTATATAGGGGAACTGATCTGGGTGTTTGGGCTGGTCTGTGAGACCAACTACCACCCTGTAAACTGCTCTGGTGGTTTCTGGGTCTATAGTTTCCTCTGAGGGCCAACCCACATTGAATGTGGCCACTCCAAGGTGCACAGGGTTCGGAGATGCCTCGGAGTCATCTTGACTCCATAATCTCCCCTGAGCCCTTTCTTAAAATTCCTAATCATACAGTCCAAGACTGTATGCTGAGACTGAGCCCCACCCATGAGTAAAGGATAGAATGTACAGTGTCAGAGAGAGAAAGGGATGGGGATGCTCACAGAGCTCAGCCAGGTGCCTTTCCCCTTGGTCACGAGACGGGGAAGGCCCACTCAGACTCCGTAGCTTTCGACTGAATAGCCAAAACATACACACACACACACACAGAATCAAACAGAAGTTAAACAATCCCACCAAAATGGCAAGCCCTGTACCTGAACCTGAGCCGGGAGGTGATCAGTCTCCCCTTCCGCCTGCGGCGGGCCTGACTACAGACCCGGCACCCCGGGGGCCTTACCTTACCGGTGTCTTCCAGGAGCCCACTGTTCCAAATTTCCAGTGGAGCCTGGTCGGGGTCCCAGGATTGCTGCTCCCGAAGAGAGTCCTGCTAACGGTGCAGGTGGCGGCACTTCTGTTCAGGGGCAGGTCTCCCGGAACTCGCAGCTCTCGGTTCCTCACTGGAGGCTATCCAATCCAGCCTACCTGAGTGGGTTTCCTGGCCAATCGCACCAAATGTGCGATGGAGAAACCCAAACGGCACTCAGGAATAAGGAAGGGCAGTTTATTGACGTGCCAGCCCAAAGCAGAGTCGCCTCTGATTCTCTGGGCCACCAACAAGTGTCCAAGCTGCAGTTTTTATTATCTCTTAGGCGTGAAATGCATGCAGGTTTTCATAGGTACATTGATGGTGAGCTACTTGGCAGACAGGAAGGCATATTTCAGTAAACAGAGGCATAAGTCAGGAAGTTGGTACTAAACCACAGACTTCAGGTGAACAAACAGTATGTTCTACTTTCATTTTGGGGGTCTCAGCTCGAGCCTCAGTTTCATCCCCTGTATTTTCCCATATCAATCCCATTCTACTTCAAAAAACAGAGGAAAAGGATAAATTTTTCATCACTTCAGTGGGGCCAACATGAATCATAAGAGTTCTACTATTTTCATTTAATCTTGTTGTGGGTCTTTCTATTTATATGCTTAATTTATTCTATATATTATATATCTGTCTGTGCCTATATCATTGATGGCATTGATATCTAAATAAAATTACCTTAGAAAAAGAAATTTAACAATGCATAATTTAGCTTCTTTTTTTGTTGTTTTATTGTTTTGTTTTTTCTTTTGCAGGGCAATGAGGGTTAAGTGACTTGCCCAGGGTCACACAGCTAGTAAGTGTCAAGTGTCTGAGGCCAGATTTGAACTTAGGTCCTTCTGAATCCAGGGCCAGTATTTTATCCACTGCACCATCTAGCAGCACCCCATAATTTAGCTTCTTAAGAAAAAAGCATCAGGACCAGATGGATTTACAAGTGAAATCTACCAAATATTGAAAGATCAACTAATTGCAAGATTAAATAAATTCTTTGGAATAATAAGCAAGGAAGGAGTCCTACCAAATTTATTTTATAAAAGAAATATGGTGCTGGTACCTAACCCAGGAAGAATGAAAAAGAAAGAAAATTATAGCCCAATTTCATCAATAATATAGATATAAAAATAGTAAATAAAATAGTAACTAGGAGACTATATCAATATATCATAAAGATGATACATTGTGAACAAGTGGGATTTATACCAGTTATACAGGAGTGGTTTAGTATAAGGAAAACTATTAACATATTATTATAACATTAAAAGTTATAAAATTATATGATTATATCAATAGATGCAGAATTTTTTTTACAAAATGCAACACTTATTGCTATTAAAAAATATTTAAAACCATAGATATGAATGGATTTTCCTTAAAATGATTAGAAGCATCTACCTAAAACCAAAAGCAAGCATGATCTGTAATTGGGATAAACAAGAAGCCTTCCCAATAAGATCAGGAGTGAAAAACAATGCCCATTGTCACCAATAGTATTCAATATTGTATTAGAAATACTAGCAATAGCAATGAGAGGAAAAAGAAATTGAAGGAATCAGAATGGGCAATGAGGTCATAAAACTATCTCTTCTGCAGACAATACGATGATATACATGGAAAATCCTAGAGATTCAGCTGAATAGTTAATTGAAACAATTTTAGCAAAGTAGCAGCATATAAAATAAACCCACATAAATCATCTTCATTCCTACTTATCACTAACAAAACCCTGCAAGAAGAGATAGTAAGAGATACTCTATTTAAATTGTAGAAATGTAAAGAATTAATTGTTATTTGAGGTTTTTATGACCCCATCTTTTGGCTAGGATTTTTTAAAAAAACCTCGGCAGTGGCCTCTGGGGCTCTGCAAACCACATGGTGCTCCACCCACTGGTTGTGGCCATGGCCATGGCGCTGGCACCTCACATCATCACCACTCACCGAGGCCTACATGGGCCTGGAAAATTATAATGATTGGAAGCCCAGTGAGGGCAGTCACGTGACTGTCAGAGTGGCCAGCCAATTGACTGGGGGCTGTGTGTGGTCAGCCTGGGGTCTGCTGGGAAGAAGGGAGTTTTGTCCACCATTCTAGCTTGAAGCTGGAAGCTGGAAGGCGACAGGATGCTGCTGTGTGTGTTCTCAGCTGATTCCTGGGCAGTTGTGTTGTTCAGGTTGTATAATTTCCCTTTCCCCGTTTTATTTCCTTTCCCTTGATCCTACTGATCCTGTTTGTGTTTTTTTAAGTTTGTTCTTGTTAAATAAATCCTGCTCTGTTTTGAAGGAGGCTACCAGTCTCCTTCCTTGCCCCAATATTGCAGTGAGCCGCTTAGCTTACACTCCCCAATTAAAAATTGGTCCCCACAGACTGTATAAAATACCTGGAAGTATACCTGCCAAGTGAAACCCAGGAACTGCATGAACATGATTATAAAACATTTGTTCTTGTGGAGAGGGACCAGCCAGAGGCAAACATGTTTTGTAAATGAATTTTATCTTTGGTACCTTCCCATCCTCCCTCTTATCTACCTGGTGCATCCCTCCAGACCTGTCCCCTCCCACTCTCATCCCATCTCTCTATCTTTTCCTGCTGTCTGATTCCTTTTAACTATTGCTAAAAAGTAAATTGATCACAAAACCATGACCTGATAAAGGCTCAAGATGTGAAACTTTGCAGAAGTATTTGCATTTTAGGGAGAAGTTCTGCAACACTCATAACTGATCTGGTTCTTTCCTTTTAGAAGGGATGAACAATTGACGCTTGGAAATTAATTATTCATGCAACAAACATTTATTAAATGCCAACTATGTACAAAGCACATTATAAGGAAACACCATGAATGTCTGGAGAAGGGGGAGATCATTTCTGGCTCGAGGACTTTAGAGAAGAGAGATTGTGATTTTATCTTGAAGAATGGGTATGAGTAAGAATTCAATAAGAAAGGATGACCTGTTTGTGGTGTGGTGATATTCCAGAAAAATTTCAGAGGCAAAAAATTGCAAAGAATGGACTAAACTAATGGACAAACTAAATACATTAAAGAAAAGATGAATAAAGTTTCAGCCTACCAATGAGCAGTTAACATTTTTTCCAATTTTATTTGTATGAAAAATGTTTTATAGTTCTGTTCATATAGTTCCTGGCTTTTTCTATGCTGGTAGACTCTCAAGTATTCTATACTGTCTCTAGCTATTTTAAATGGAATGTTTCTTTCTATGTCATGCTGCTGGACTTTGTTGGTAATATATAGAAATGTGGGTTATTTATGTGAGTTAATTTGGTATGATACAACTTTGCTAAAATTGTGAATAATTTCAAGGGAAGTTTTAGTTGATTCTCTAGGATTTTCTAAATATAACATCATATCATCTGAAAAGAGTGATAGTTTTCTTTCCTCCCTTGCCTATTCAAATTCCTTTAACTTTTTTCTTCTCTTATTGCTATAACTAACATTTTAGTACAATAATAAATAATAGAGGTGATACTGGGTATACTTGCTTCATGCCTGATTGTATTGAGAAGGCTTCTACTTTATCCTCATTACAAATAATGCTTACTGATGATTTTAGGTAAGTATTACTTATCATTTTAAGGTAGGCTCCATTCATGCCTATGTTTTCTAGTTATTTTGTTTAATAGGAATGGGTACTATATTTTGTCAAAGGCTATTTCTTGATGTCTCATAGTCATTTGCTTCCACTTGCACAATTCTTATTTTTAATTAATTATTTTTATTCCATGAGCTTTTGTACTTCCTTTTTCATTTCACCAATTCTGTTTTTAGGGAGTTGTTTTTCTCAGTAAATTTTCATATTATCTTTTTCCATTCTATTGATCCTTTTTTCATGATTCTCTTCCATTGCTCTCATTTCTTTTCCCAATTTTCCTTCTGTTTCTCTAATTTGCTTTTTAAAAACTTTTTCAAGCTCTTCTAGGAATTCTTTTTTGGACTGAGACCAAATTACATTTCTCTTTGAGGCTTCACATGTAGCCATTGACATTATTGTCCTCTTCTAAGTTTATGTCTTGATTCTCCTTGTTTGTCAACATATTAACTTGCTATATAGTCAATTTCTTTTTCTTTTCTTTTTCTTTTTTGGAGGGGGCGGAGCTTCTATGAGAAGTCTCAAATAAGAGGGCAGTATAGAGCAGATAAAAGAGAGGAAGAATGACAGAGAGACAAGGAGATGGAGAGGAGGACTTCCAAATAACTAGAAGATAATGCCAAGGATGACTGACCAGGAATGCTTTTGTTTGTTTTATTTATTTATTTTTTTTTTGCGGGGGCAATGAGGGTTAAGTGATTTGCCCAGGGTCACACAGCTAGTAAGTGTCAAGTGTCTGAGGCCGAATTTGAGCTCAGGTCCTCCTGAATCCAGGGCCAGTGCTTTAACCACTGTACCACCTAGCTGCCCCCAGGAGTGCTTTTGACAGTCTTTCTCACAGGGTATCTCACAAGCTTCCTTTCTTTTTTTTTGTTTTGTTTTTTGGTGCGGCAATTGGGGTTCAGTGACTTGCCCAGGGTCACACAGCTAGTAAGTGTTAAGTGTCTGAGGCCAGATTTGAACTCAGGTCCTTCTGACTCCAGGGCCAGTGCTCTATCCACTGCGTCCCCTAGCTGCCCCTATTAAGAAGTTTCTTCTTAATTTTACTTCAGCTGAAGATGATGTGATCTTCCATGTTACTGAGAAGATTGAAGCCATCCATAGTGAGCTCCCTCATCTCTCATTGGCCAACCAGTCCAAACCTCTCAATAATTTTACCTGAAATATTCATTTTTGTTGCTCATTTTTTTTTTTTTTTTGGCCATTTTTGTGACTTGCTATTTTTATGTGAGAGTTCGGCTCAGGTCCTGCACTGTCCCAAGATTTTTGTGCTGAGACTCTGGGTCTTACTTCTGGTTGTCACTGGGATTTAAGTCTTAGCTCCTTGGCTTCACTGGAGGTTAGACTACTCTTATAGCTTGTAGTGGGTGGAGGGGCCTCCCTTTTGGCCTCCTCTGGGAATAGCGTTTGGCTACTGGCCTACACCAGGGGTGTGGCCTCACAGCTGGGTTGCTATGGTAACAGAATTTTTCTGCTACTTGCCCTGAACAAAAATGTTTTTACTCTGTCCCCAGGTTGGAATCACGCTATGGAATCAGGGTCTCCCTGCTGGTAGGCCTCAGGGATGGGGTCTCACTGTTTGCCCTCTCCCCCAGACCTCTTCCCTCCAGTGCGGGCTCCTACACTGGACAGCAATGGCGGCAGGGCCTTCCTGGTGGCTTGTGCTGTGGGTGGACCTTGTTGTACTACACAGGCTGCTTGTTTGCAGGAGGACAAGACCTCATTGGTAGTTTGCCCAAGGCTTGGAGCCTTGTTGCTGGGCCCCTGCTGTGAGACTGCCTGCTGTTGCTGTTCTTGAAACTTGCTTTTCTCCTACCCCTGTGAGACAGACCTTTCCTAACTGGCTGGTAAGCTGATTCCCTGCTCCCAGATCACTTCTGAGGCAGTTTTCAAGTTGTTTGAAGGGGAATTTGGGAGAGCTGCAGAGGGTTCCTTCCTTACTCTGCCATCTTGGCACCCAGAAGTTCCACAACAGTTTTTTGAGGTAGTCACTGTTATTATTTATTGTATCCTAAAAAGAAACTGTCTCTCAATGAGGTGAAGGCAAGTTAGCTCAGGGATATATAGCTAGTAAATACTTGTAGAGTTTGAATCTGTCTTCCACACCTCAGGTGATCTTATCATTTCATTTGGGGAGACAACCACATTAAAATCATCCATCATATGCATAGAAACAGCTGTGCCCCCATATTCCCTTCCCCCCAACATACTCACAGAGTGTGAGCCCATTTTGGGAGGATTTTAGTCCTAGTTCTGACACTTACTTCCTGTCTGTCTGTCTGGTGATGTGCTTTGATTTTTCTTACCATTAATTTGGTCATTTTGAAATGTGGATGTACCAACACTGGCACTACCTACTTCACAAGAGACTGTTGAGGAAAGTGCTTTATATAGATCATGAAGTGCTATGCAGATTATGAGTTGTTATTGGCACCCAGCATATGATAATTTATGTCATGTAGGTAGGAAAAACTGGAAGGTAAATAATATGGTAGAAAGAAGTATTAAATTTAGATTCTAGTCAAGAGACCCAGGGTTTTTTGTTGTTGTTGTTGTTCTTTTAATTTTATTTAGAATTTACCCCAAGTTACATGTAAAAAGAAAAAATAAGTGTTTTTCACATTGATTTTTAAAAACTCTGTGTTGTAAATTTTCTTCCTCCCTCCTTCCTCAACCCTTCCTATGAAATCAAGCAATTCAATAAAAGTCATACATGTGCAGTTATGCAAAATATCTTCACATTAGGCAGATTGTAAAAGAAAATAGATAAAATGACTTTATAAAGAAGAGCTAACAAATAATATTTTCTTCATTCTGTATTTAGATACCATCAATTCTTCCTCTATTGATGGTTTGCATATTTTCATACGTCCTTCTGATATCATCCTGCTCATCATTTCTTTCACGACTACTATTAATGAATGTCGTACCCTCCATTCTATTCCCTCCCCTTGATATTTACTCTATTTTCTATGTTCCTTCACCCTATCCCTCCTCAAAATTGTTTTGCTTTTTACTCCTCCCTCCCCCAATCTACCTTCCTTTCCTTTGCCTCTCCCCCCCCATTCCCTTCACTTCCCACTGTCCCTTGGGGCAAAATACATTAATATACCCACTTGAGTATATATGTATATGGCTCTTTGAGCCAGTTCTTTTTTTTTCTTTCTTTTTGTTGAGGCAGTTGGGGTTAAGTGACTTGCCCAGGGTCACATAGATAGTAAGTTGCCAAGTGTCTGAGGCTGGATTTGAACTCAAGTCCTCCTGATTCCAGGGCTGTTGCTCTATCCACTGTGCCACCTAGATGCCCCTTTTGAGCCAATTCTTATGAGAGTATGCTTCACCCACTCCCCTCTCCTTCCCCATCTTCCCTTCCACTCCATAAGCCTTTTCTTGTTCTTTCATGTGAGCTACTTTTCCCCAGTCTAACTCTTCTTTTCCTTTCTTCCAGTGCATTCCTCTTACCCCTTAACTTTATTTTAAAGATGTCATCATGGGTTAGCTAGGTGACACAGTGAACAAAGCACCAGCCCTGTACTCTGAAGGCTATGAGACCGAATCAGGCCCCAGACACTAGCCACCACACCATGCCTGCCCCACAAGAAACAATGATAAACAAAAAATAAATGCTTTACGGTTATCATCCCTTCATATTCAATTCACACCTGTGCCCTCTGTCTAAGTATATTCCATTCAGCTGTCTTAATAATGATAAAGTTCTTATGAGTTAGAAGTTTTTTCTTTCCATGTAGGAATGTAAATCGTTTAACCTTTTATTATCCCTCATGATTTCTTTTTTCTTGTTTACTATTTATCTTTCTCTAGGGTCTTGTATTTGAAAGTCATATTTTCAATTCAGTTCAGGTGTTTTCATCACAAATGCCTGAAAGTTCTCTTTTCCATTGAAGTCCCATTGTCCCCCTGAAAAACTATACAAAGTTTTGCTGGTTATATGATTAAGTGGAGGGAAGGGATGTTGAGGGAAAGGAGGGTGTGGGGGAGGAAGGGGATCAGTAGGGGGCCATAGAGGAAGGCAAACATTGGTGACTTTGTGGTGCAGCCACAGTTGTGATTTCAAATGTTTTATAGATGCCAAAGCTGCCTGAGCAATGCTGAGATCATTGGCTCTCCTTCACCTTCCACATCCACGTAGTCATTGGCTCTGCAGACAAAGGATTGGGCCTGGAGAAGCCAGGGTTGTCCTACTGAACATAGGACCCGATACCTGCATGGTCCAGAGTCTCTAGAGAAGATTCATACCTAGAAGCACTTCCCAGTGGAAGAGTGTGAACTCGATTTGGATTTTCCAAAGGTGAATGAACACTTCCCTTGGGAAGAACATGTCCTTCTCCTTGGGATCCCTTGGCTGCAGTGTTCTCCTGATGTCTTCCAAGTGGGAAAATCAGAAGGTAGAAAAGGCCCATCTTGTGGGAGTGACAAGAGAGCCTGTCTCATGCTTTGTCTCCCTTTCCCGGATGAGCCCCCTGCTCAAGCAGAGATAGAGGACGCCGATCGCATGGTGTTCCTCAGGGTGATTTCCCAAGGTTCCCTCACTAGTGCTGGGCCTTGGGAACTTTCTTCTAGATTGTATTTTATTTTCTGCATTAGAACCTTTGTGGGGATTTGGGGGCACCAACACCAAGTATCTGAATGGAAGTGGAAAGGGTTGGCATACCACAGGTTAATGTTTTGGAAAATTTCTCCCTGATTTTCACTGACTCCTACATTCCCTTTCACAGCTCACCCAATTCCATCTTTGTGCTGCAGATTTTCATTTGTTGAATGTCTTTTAACTAAGCCTGCATGATTGGCAAAAGGTAAGTCCACTGCCCTTTGTCCATGAGCCAATTCACAAGCCATCTTCAGTTGTCAAGGAGATGAGAACCCAGGGCACCCAAGCCATGCCACTCCTCCAGAAATGTCCCCTAGACTCTTGTTATTGGAACTTTGCAGCTCAAATAGGTCTCTACTCTAGAACAGCCAACCAAAGGATAACAAGAATCTAGTGGACATTTCTGGAGGAGTGGCATGGCTTGGGTGCCCTGGGTCCTCATCTCCTTGATAGCAGAAGACTTTGACAATCATGGAAAGACCTGAGTGTTATCTGGACACAAAGCAGGGTCAAGGCACAAATCTGATGCCAGGCTGTGGCAGTTTGGGAGCAGTGGCAGAGCCAGAAAGAACCTGAATCATACCATTGATGGCCACATCATTTTGGGAGCTTGTGCCATCTGGTGTAAGGTTAAGTGGAAGGGAAGGAAAAAAGTTCAAAACCCAGGATTGAGGTCTAGTCAGAGAGAGGAACAGGGCAAGTGGATGAGGAGGCCTGAGGAAGGAAGCCTTGAGGGAAAAGGCAAGTGGCAAGGCTGAAAGAGAGGAGCAGAAGAGGTTTCCTTCTGTTATTCTATACACCATTTGTAACACGTACTCTCTGCAGAGGCCCTCCCTCTGCAAGCCAGTGTCAAAGTGCCAGTTCATGAGGGACCGCCCCTCTGGACAAACTTTCCTTTCTCCCTTTTCTATATTGTTATTAACATATTGTTTGTTATCATAGTATATTGTATTCTGTTATTTTTGACTGTTTCATCAAGGAAACACCCCGTGTTTCTTGAAGAAACAAAGGGGGGCTGTAATGTTGTTGGATACTTACTGTAGGAAAGCTCCGGCATGAGAAGGAACCTGAGGGCAAGACATGAGACTTTTCATTGGTGTCAGGAAGTGATGTTTGCTTGTGGGAGGAAAAGGGGGTGAGGCTGGCACTCTCACTCTTTTTTGTCAGGACTCTGGTGGAAAGTGGATCTAAAATGCACTCTCCTTTTAATAGATAGATGAATCTAGGCCTTTCTCTTTCTCTTCACCAAATTCTTATTCTCCCTAATAAATGCTTAAAAGTCTAACTCTTGCTAAAGCTTATCATTTATTGGCAACCACTCATTAGATATTTTAGACAGACTAGCTAGAATTTTAGCCCCTTACAGTGTATAGGCTTGATTTAATGTTGTTTTGGAGAGAAACTCAGGAGGGCTCAGGCAACTACCTGACTTCTCTCTGCCAATCTTGTCTTTGCCTCTGAGTTCTTTCTTAGAGTGCTGTCCAAAGATTTTCACCTAGACTTCTGAATGTGGACAGGCAGAATACCAGGGTTCAAACCCTTGCACTTCCACTCTTACCTCTTTGCCCAAAGGCAAGAGGCTTTCTCTTCTGGACTCATTTTCCTCATCTTAAATATCAGGGAATAGAACTAGAATGACATCCAGCATCTCAAAGTATGGCCTTCCTATCTGCTGGCAAGTCTTAGAGCAAGGTCAAGCAGACATACTCCTGTGGTTGTGTGCACAATTGAATCTTCCAAAACTGATCAGGTCTTTTGAAGTGCCATCCAACTCTGGTGTCAATATCTAAGAATTTACTGTGGAGAAGAAAGACTTTTTCTATTTTTTTTTTTAGACTTTTATTTTCCAAGTTGCATGTAAAAGCAAATTTTCACATCAATTTTTTTTTAATTTTGTGTTCCAACTTCTCTTCCTCCTTCCCCTCCCACCCCAACCCAAGAACTCAAACGATTCAACATAAATTTTACATGAGTAGTCATAGCAAACAATTCTACATTATCTAGGTTGTGAGAGAAAACAGATAAAAACAAAACTTCAGATTAAGGAATTTAAAAAAAAAATGTGTTTCAGTCTGTTTTAAGATACCATCAGTTCTTTCCCTGTAGATGGATTGCAGTTTTCCTAAATTCTTCAGAGTTATAGTGGATCATTTCCTTGCTGAAAATAACCACATGCTTCCCAGCAGATCATCTTACACTAATGCTGTTATTTTGTATACAGTACATTTCTCTCTGCTTCAGTTCATGTGGGGTTTCCCAGGTTTTTCTGATAACATCTTGTTCATCATAATTTTTATATAGTGCCTTGTACTTGACAGAGAATTTTCTTCACTGTAGCCCAGCAGAGTAGGTACCATACGTTTTGACATCGTAGTCAATCATCATAACTATTTCCCACCATCCCATTCCCTTCCAGTGATATTTATTCTATTGTCTATCTTATTTTGCCCTAATCCTCCTCAAAAGTGTTTTGCTACTGACTGCCCCCTCCCCTACTCTACCCTCCCTTCATTCACGCACCCTTCCTTATCCTCTTCCCCTCATACTTTCCTGTAGGGTTAAATCAATTACTCTTCCCTATTGGGTATGTGTGATATTCTCTCCGTGAGCCCACTCTGATGAGGCTTCTAAAGCCTTTGAGCTAATTGTGTTTCCTAAATTTTTCCTCCTCCCTCCCTCCTCAACTCTCCCTATGAAATCAAGCAATTCAATATATGTCATACATGTGGTGTTAGGCAGAACATCTTCACCTTCCTCGAAAGTGTTTTGCTTTTTACAGCTCTCTCCCCCAAATTTCCCTTCCCTGCTTCCCCTCTTCTCCCCACCCCCACCATCTCCTTCTCCTCCCCCTTTTCCTTAGGGCAAAAATATATTACTATACCCGCATGAGTATGTATTTTATTCCCTCTTTGAGCCAATTCTGATGATAGTGAGGTTCATTCACTCCCCCTCTCCTTCCCCCTCTTCCCCTTCCCTCCATAGGCTTTTTTCTTGTTTCCTTCATGTGAGCTACCCCTGCCCATTCCACCTTTCCCCTTCCCCTCTCCCCCAGTCTATTCTTCCTACCCCTCACCCCTATTTTAAAGATGTCATCATGGGTTAGCTAGGTGGCACAGCGGACAAAGCACCGGCCCTGGGCCCAGGAGGCCCAGAGCCCAAAGACAGCCCACCTTATTTGCTCCACAAAGAACAAGGATACTCAAAAAATAACTGCTTTACAAATACCATCCCTTCATATTCAGTTCAAACCTGTGTCCTCTGTGTATTCCTTACTGGAAAAGTTCTTATGAGTTGGAAGTATTATTTTCTTATGTATGACTGTAAACAGTTTAACCTTTTAATGTCCCTCATGATTTCTTTTTCCTGTTTACCTTTTTATGATTCTCCAGGGTCTTGTATTTGAAAGTCATATTTTCTATTCAGTTCAGGTCTTTTCATTACAAATGCCTGAAAGTCCTCTTTTTCATTGAAGTTCCATTTTTTCCTCTGAAAGATTATACTCAGTTTTGCTGGGTACGTGAATTTTTGGCTGTAGTCCCAGTTCCTTTGCCCTCTGGAATATCATATTCTGTGCCCTCAGGTCCTTTAATGTAGAACCTGCTAGATCTTGCTTTATCCTTATTGGAGCTTCACAGTATTTGAATTCCTTTTTTCTAGCTGCTTGCAATATTTTTTCTCTGGAATTTGGCTATAATATTCCTGGAGATTTTTCTTTTGGGATCTCTTTCAGGAGGTGATTGGTGGATTCTTTCAATTTCTCTTTTAGCTTTTGCTTCTAGAATGTCAGGGCAATTTTCCCTCACAATCTCCTGGAGGATGGTGTCTAAGCTCTTGTTTTGGTCATGGTTTTCAGGTAGTCCAATCATTTTCAAATTATCTCTCCTGGATTTATTTTCCAGGTCAGCTGTTTTTCCAAGGAGATATTTCACATTGCCCTCTATTTTTTCATTCAATTGGATTTGCTTTACTGTGTCTTGATTTCTCATAGCTTCCATTTGTTCAATACTAATTCTTAGGCAATTATTTTTGTCAGACAGTTTTTTAATCTTTTCCATTTGGCTTTTCAAACTGTTGACTTTTTTTCATGACTCTCCTGCATTGTTCTCATTTCTCTTTCCATTCTTTCCTCCATCTCTCTAAATCTTCCATCTATCTCTCCTACTTTCTCTTCAAAGTCCCTTTTGAGAGCTTCCATGGCTTGAGACCAGTTCATATTTTTCTTGGAAGCTTTGGATGTAGGTGCCCTGTGGTTGATTTCCTCATCTGAGGGTGCCCCTTGATCTTCCTTGTAGCTGAAGAAGCTTTCTATAGTTCTGAACTTTCTTTGCTTGCTCATCTTTTACTTGACTTCAAACTCTCCCCTGGGGTGGGGGGTGGGGGGTAGGGGGTGGTGACCTGTTTCATGGCTCCACTACTGTTCCCAGTTTCAGAGTGTCCCAGGTGTTTTGGTTTGAGGGAGGGCAGGTTTTACTCTCACCTGGTCTGTTCTCTGGTCTGAAGATAACCTCAAGCCTACTTACTAAACAACCAACCAGTAAAGCTTTCTGTGGTGCAGTTCTTAGCTTCGACGAGCCTGTGCCCCTCTCCCACCTGGGCCTCCCGCCACTCAGGATTTCTTCCTGGTTCCCCACTGGGGTGGGATAGCTGAATTCCTCCCTAGGTACCACTGTTACCCTTGCACTTTCCCCCTACCCTCTGCCAGCCTTTCAGCTCTCTCACCTGACTGCACACTCAGTGCTGTAGCTGATTCAAAGGCTCTGGGGTAAATTCCTCTGGCAGCATGCCTGGTGTGTCTGTCAGTGAGATCACAGGGTTGGTCTTTACTTGTGGCCCACCACAGCCCCCTGAAATCTATCTGTAGCTGGAGAATAATCTCAGCCCATATTTTTGTGTGTTTTTCTGCTCTAGGGCTTCTTTTATTGCTGTTTTTGGGGTGATTGTATCAAGAGCTCTGTGCGTTTAATGTCTTTCCTCTGTCCTCTTGGCTCTGCCCCCTCAACATTTTCTATTAATAACCACCAAGATAAAAGAACACCTCATTACACACAGACACACAGTTTTCATGTACGTTTCCTTATATTCTTGGACATAGAGCACTTACATCACATAAAGTCCTTTAGTACAATTATTACATAATTTAAATCAATTTTTACTGCGCATCCTTAACTATTTAACAAAATGGATCCTTTTTCTTCACCTTGGATTTCAGAACCTTCAGGAAAAGATCATAGGCAGAAAGTGATCTGAAGGTAAACTTTTATTTTAGTGAATTTGTCATATAGATTGAAGTATAGCTGTTTCCCCATTGTAACTACTCTATGCTCAGTCTCTTCATAACCTGGATTGTAAGCAAGGAAAACAGACACACAACGTTATGTGGTGGCTTAGTTTATGTGTCATAAGTACCAAGGAATGGGTGTGAAATGTGAGTTTGATAAGCAGTTTTACAAAATGATGTGTTCAATGCAGGCCTTAGAACAAATGGCCTCTAAGAGCCTTACCAAGTCTGAGGTTCTATGGTTTCTGCATTGTATGACATTCCAAGGTATTAGTAGGATCTCCCACACTTGACCTGGCACTTGACTTCTTGTCAGAAAAAGAAAAAAAATAATTTAAACCAATGGATTGAAACAGCACTGTGAAATGTGAGGCTTGAGTGAAAAGATCTTGAAGGGTGTTTTTTAAGCTCTGGTGGTCTAGAATTTCCAGATGATATATTCCTAGATTTTAAGGTACAAAGTGAGTGGACCTAATGACGTCAAGGGGTGGAGTAGTACGAACATTGAAACTAGAACATTAACAACTGTGGAAATTGGGACGATGATTATGAAAGTATAAAGGAAGGAGAAAAAAAGGAAATTATGTGAACCTAGGAAGGATGATGTTGGATTTTTAGATGTGATATCTTTGGAGACCTCATGTGGGTTCTTAGTGATAATTGCTTTCCTTCTCAATGAGTTCACTAACCAATGATTTCCTGAAACATTTCAGAAATATATGATGGTTTGAATTTCTAGAATCGAAAATAACACGGCCCTTTAGGGAAATGGGAACATTTCCTCATATCCAGACTTTCTGGTCATTCTGCAAGAATTCTCAGGATACTGACTGTGATTGCTTCTCTCATTATACCAGAAAGCCTTCTGTGACTACTAAGGGTATAAGACAGTGCACCCCTGTTTTCGAGTGAGACGAAACACAGATTCTGACCCTTGAGCAGACTGACCCCCAACAGGGATTTCCAACCTTCCTCCCCAGCATGCCACTCTGCAAACCTAATGGTGCAATCACCCTGCCTTGCTGACCTTTCCCAAGTGCCCCTTGTACTCTCACACTCTCTCACCTCCACATGCAGCTCTCCCCCTGTAAGGTTGGGTATCTCCTCTCACCCTCTGCAAAACTTGACCTTCCTTCAGGAAGTCTCCCTGATATGTTCTCCCAGCTGGAAGTCATTTTCTCCTGGTTCTTTCTCTTTGGGACAGTTATACAATGCTGAGGTCATTAAACAATTTTCTTTTCGTTGTTTGTGTTTATCTCTTCCATTTCATAATTGGATTATATGTTCCTGAAAGGAAGAGTTAACATATCTTTGCAGTTTTACGAAGGCCATATTAGCAGGACAGGCAACTTCCATGTCAGCAGATTGTGAATGAATAAGTTGTATTTGTGTTTATTGAGGAGCAGGTAGTTCAGAGATAGGTGGTATATTTCAGACTAAAATATCTAATTTGTGAATATTAGTGATAAAAAAAAATTGAAGTCATTGGAAAAGGAAGAAACAAACCAATTTTGAAAATTTTCAGGTAAGAGACCTAGAAGAAAATAGTCAAGAAGAAGAAACAGAAGAAAATGAAAGAAGGGAGGAAAAGTCAATATTTCAAATGATCAGAGAAGAGGAAGAGTCAGCTTTCAATGTGTTGTCAACACAAGTGTCCTCCAATTCAGGTAAGACTCAATGTTCCTGGACTCAACTGATGATTGCCATTGATGTGGATTGTGTCTAGCTAAAACAGGTATGTGCATAAGGAATGATGTAATTATAAAAAACCCATTTGCTTAGCCTTGTTTTGTGTTGGTTATGAAAAATACCACCAAAAGGACCTTGTTAAGTTGGGGGAGGGCTGAATGAATTACTTTTATGGATGAATCATTTTTTTATCTTCTGAAATCTGTGAGAGCCAAAATTAGGTATACTGAGCATTATTTGGGTGACTCGCCTTAATATTGGGGTCCCAGAAATATGAGGGACCTTTTTTAGGTTTAATCTATCCTCTGAACTATTCTTTTTAGATATTTCTCCAAGGCCAATGAGAAAGGAGCCTCTAAGCTTTAGTTCACAAAAGGATCAGATTTTATTACTTGGTAATTGATTAAACAACAAAGGTGAAACTAATAAAAATCAAAGATAAGGAAATGGGAAAATAGAAATACAGATAGATCTCTTAACTCTAAACTTAGCTTAAGCTGGTTCAAAGGAATTTAGGGTTTTCTGTAAGTAACTCACCCAAGCCTGAACAGCCTGCCAGACCGAGAACCAGCATGCCGCCACCATGACCTCAGTCAGCCACCAGAGAGAGCGTGTTCCACATTCCGGAAGTCCCTGAGAGCTTAGCCTACAGGGAGTGCCTCACCTCCCTTCAGGTCTCATTCAATCTTTCCTCCTTCAAAAGCTGCTCATGGAGAGTTCTCCTTCTGACCTCAGTAGCATACCTAATCTCAGGGTGGGCCAGGTGTGGCCCCTCTCAAATGATTCAGCTAAAACTTGCGATATTATTCTTTACCACAAATAATTTTTACCACACACACCCCCCCCTTTGTTTCTTTGGAAAACCCTATGGGTTTGCTCAATGAAACAGCAAAAAATAACAAAATATAATATCCTATGTTAACAATATGTTAATATCAATATAGAAAAGGGAGAGAGAAGTTTTTTTCCAGAGGGCTGATCCCTCATGAACATGACGTGACATTTTGACATTGGTCTTGCAAAGGGAGGGCCTCTGTAGAGAGTACATGTTACATATGGTGTATATTATAACAGAAGGAGAAAAAAAACAACAAAAGAAAACTTCATATAAAGTCTCTGAGCTCTTGTCATCTTGGAGTGGTTGTCAGGAGCAAACTAGACTCTGGTCTGGTCTCTGGTCTGGAAAGCTGGACTCTGGTCTGGACTCTGGTCTGGAAAGCTGGACTCTAGACTCTGGTCTAGAAAGCTAGATTCACTTCTTTAGCTGTTGAACTGTTGGATTTTTACTAATCCTTAGAATAGCATTGTCAATAATCAAATTAATTACATTCCCCTCCTTTATATAATACAGGGTTAAGGTAGTTATGCAATCTATAACACTTCTTACCACCATGTGTCTGGATCAAAGCCAAATTTAGTAATGTGTTCATGACACCTGAAAATGTTATGGAAAGTTACCATACCACATCTCATGATTCTGAGACATGCAGTAATTGTGCTAAGCCACAGGTAGATGGATTCATAAATCTCATATTAATTTCACCAAAGACAGTATGATGGTAAAAATGCATGTTATGCTGCATAACTGAGGATATACTAGTAATACATACAATAATTGCAAACCATACCCAGAGTATAATGACATATAAATGAATGTAAATAGCTGTTAATATCAGACAATATTACATAATCTTCTTTGAGCAAGTAAGCACATCATCTTATACATGAATTCCCTATCTAGTATAACAGTAACAGATTCTTAAAGTGATAATTTATCAAAAAGAAATAAAACTTCAGTCAGCAAGATTCAATATTCAATATGTCCATTGATAAATCAAGCAATAGGTTTCAATAACCCCCTTTTTTTTAGCAGAATCCCATAAACAAAACTTATTAAAAACTCATGGCTCTCTCAAAAAAAGCATTGTGGTAGCTTCTGAGGCCCACAGCATATACTTATAATGTCTTTGAAAAGTCACTTAGTTTACAAAATTGAGTTAAAAAGAAAGCAAAAGAAACAAAAGTCAAAAACAAAGTAAACACAAAATCAAAAACAAAAAGCAAAAGATTTGCTAAGCACCTTTTTGTGCTCTTAAGGAAACTTAAAAGTGTGGTGAATTCCAGGCCTTTTCAATGCCTTTCAAAAGTAAAACAAAACAAAAAGAAGGTTTCAAGGAACAAAGGTTAAGTAGGGGGAGGGAAAATGGTGGGGGAGATTGAGGTAGGCCAGAAAACCAGGCCATGTGTTTCAGTGGTTTACCTGCAGAAGGAAAAGCTTGTTAAAGTTAAATTATTTAAGCTATTAGAATTTGGGGTATACAACATTGTTTTAACTGGTTCCCCAATTCTCTGCACGCCAAGGTTTCAGGTATTTCTGAATTGTCATTGATTTTTATAATGCTGTCATAATGTTCTCTATGGTCGAAAATGTGGAGTTCTTTAGCATCGGCTTTGTCTGTGCCACGGATTTGCCATAGGGGCTTATTCAACTGATGAATAATTACTTTCAGCTGGTTATGTTTAGCAAAAGCTACAATCATATCATTTCCACCCCGTGTACCTGGTTGTCTCAATTCAGCAACATATTCTTCAAAAGGAGAGTCATTTAGGGGCAGCTCGGTGGTGTAGTGGATAGAGCACTGGCCCTGGAGTCAGAAGGACCTGAGTTCTAATCCGACCTGAGACACTTAACACTTACCAGCTGTGTGACCCTGGGCAAGTCACTTAACCCCAATTGCCTCACTAAAAAATTAAAAATTAAAAAATAAAAATAAAAGAGAGTCATTTACCCTAAAAGACTCAAAATCAGTTCTATGCATAAGCATTTAAGAAGCAGATTCTTGTCTATGTCTGAGATGATTCCTAGGGTGGCCTTCTAGCTGATCCCCCAGAGCCCTAAAAAGGCAATTTCCATCTCCCAATACTTTACAAAGACTGAGTCCCAAGGCATGTAACTGATTAGTAGGATTATCAAAAGGGAATGGTCTTATTGTCCCTGGGCTCGGTTAGGCTTCTTTGTTCTTTAACAGGCACTGTTGTTAGGGTTTTTTGCTCTTTAGCATCTACTTGAGTTCTATTTGAAATTTCTTTACCTATAAATGGTGCATGAGAACAATGAATCCAAAAGTCTTTTTCTCCAATTTTAATAGCAGTAGGAGTTGTCAATAATACCTGAAAAGGTCCCTCCTAAGTGGGCTGGGTTCCACTGGTTTGCTGAAAATTCCTTACATATACCTTGTCTCCTGGATTTAAATCATGCAAGGAAAAATCTAAAGAAGCAGCTTGTACAGCAGCTCCTTCCTCATGGAGTTCACGCTGCCTAGTCTGTAATTCCTGTATATAGGAGGCAACAGAAGTTGCCTCTCACCAGTGTTGTATAAACTGGGGAAAAAGTTTTAGCTTGGATAGGAGGGTGACCAAAAAGCATTTCATAAGGAGATATATGAAGTTCTCCTCTTGGTCTACTGTGTAGATAGAATAATGCCAATGGTAGAACATCAGGCCATTTCAAATGGGTTTCAGTACATAATTTGCCAATCATACCCTTAAGCTCTCTATTCATATGTTCAACCTGGCCTGAAGTTTGTGGGTGGTAGGGCGTTTTGTAGCCAAAGAATGCCAATCGAGTAGCATATTCCAAAGGCATATTTGGAGTCAGTAAAAATGTTGGCACTCTTCCCTTTGGCTGTATCACAGGTTTGTGTAAGAGCCACAAGTTCAGCAGCCTGTGCACTAAAATGGGAAGGCAGAGAAGCTGCCCAGACACTGTCGTAATCAGAAACTACAACAGCTCCAGTGAAATGGGTCCCCTCTTTCATAAATGAAGAACCATCTGTATAGAAGACAAGATCAGGGTTTTCTAAAGATGTATCAAAAAGATGATCACGGGGTTTCTCAGCCATATCAACTAAAGAAACACAGTCATGCAATGGTTCCCCCGAGAGTGGTAAGTTAGGGAGTAGTCTTGCTGGGTTAAGAACTGTGCAGCATTTTAGAGTGATATTCTCATTGTCTAACAGGGTTATACCATACTTAGCCAGCCTTTGATCTGAAAAGGCTTGTGTCCTATGATGTAGTAAGAGAGCCTCTACTTTGTGAGGGCATTGCACAGTTAGAGGGTTACCTAGGACCAAATCAGAGGCTTTTTCTACCAAAAGGGCTGTGGCTACCACTGCCCTAAGTCAAGGTGGTGCCCTAGATGCTACAGGGTCCATTTGGGTTGAATAGTAGGCTATGGGGCATTGACTAGGCCCCAGTGATTGAGTCAGAACTCCAGAAGCCACCCCCCTTTGTTCATGCACAAAGAGTGAAGGCTTACTGTAATCTGGGAATCCTAGGGCAGGTGCTGATAACAAGGCCCGTTTTAATTCTGTTATAGCTGAGATATGCTGTGGATCTTACTGTAAAGTGTCTGGGACAGAATTTTTTGTTAGAGCTGTAAGTGGTTTAGTAATTTCACCAAAAGAGGGTCTCCATTGTCTGCAGTACCCGGCTGCTCCCAGAATGGCTCTTAACTGCTTCTTAGTAGTAGGGGCAGAAAGCTGTTGGATGGCCTGGACTCCCTTAGAAGAGACAGAGCGAGTTCCAGCAGCCAGAGTAAATCATAAGTATTCTACCTGGGGCAAACACCATTGTACTTTTGACTTGGACACCTTGTGGCCTCTCTTGTGCAGCTTCAGCAGTAAGTGACGGCTATCTTCCTGACAAATTTCAGCATTAGGAGTAGCTAAAAGTAAGTCATCAACATATTGTACTAATATGGAGCCTTTAAAGGTAATGGAGGCCAGATCCTGCTATAAAATATGGGAAAAAAATGTAGGACTGTCTACAAATCCCTGTGGGAGTCTAGTGCAGGTCCACTGTGTATTTTTTCCAGGTGAAAGCAAATAAATATTGGAAGTCTTCATGTAGTGGTATGAAGAAAAAGGCAGAGCAGAGGTCTACCACTGAAGCATGGAATGGAAGACACTATCATGGCAGGATTTCGGACTATAGGGTGTCTAGGAAAAACGTGACTGTTAATCGCTCTAAGATCTTGCACAAAATGATAAACAGGTTTACCATATGGCCTAGGCTTGGGTTTTTTAACTGGCAAAATGGGAGTATTGCATGGAGAGTGATGACATGGAACAATAATGCCCTGGCTTTTCAAAGCCTCAGTTATAGGGCTGATCCCTTCTATGGCTTCTTTAGACAATGGATACTGTGGAATGGATGGCGGTGGTCCCCCTTTAATTTTAAAGGTAACAGACATGGCAGATTTAAGGAGCCCCACCTCAGTAGGGGATGAGGCCCATAAAGACTCAGGAATGTCAGAGGGAATTTTGGATACATCCCCTACTGCTCCTTGAGTTTCTGTACAAGCAAAATTGGTAATAAATGAACAGTATCCTCTGGCAATTGTAGGGAGACAGCCCCATCTGAAGCACAAGATATGGTTACTCTGAGCTTGCATAGGAGATCACGACCTAATAAATTAACAGGGGCATCAGGCATGAGTAAGAATGAATGTTCCACTGTTAAAGGCCCCATAGACATCATGTGAGGGGTTAATTTTGCCACTCTGGGCTTTTCCCAAGACTCCTACCACATTCAAAGATTCTTTATATCCAGGGTCTGGTTTGCTCACTAATACTAATCTAGAAGCTCTTGTGTCCAGCAGACAATCATAATACAGGTCCCAAACTTTGAGGGTCACATGAGGTTTGTTACTCTGGGGAGGTGAATGGACTGGCACAAGGGCATTCTAAAAATCAGGATCTGAGAATATGTAGCTTTCATTATCTATTTTCCATCGTCTCATCAATCCTGTGACCCCCTCTGAGGGAGACCTTGGTTACTTTGATTCTGGTTCTATCTTTCTGTACCTCTCTGATAGGGTCTATGGTTATTCTGATACTCTCTCTGTATTCCCCTGAAAAGATCTATTTCCATTTTGATTTCGCCTATAATATGGCCTATCATTACCTTGGTCCTCATACATTGTCCATTTAAATGCTCTTCTCCAAGTCCTACAGTCCCTCAATGAGTGCCCTTCCTTCTCACAGTAACCTCACACCTTAGTGCCCTTATGTTGGCCCTTCTATGGCTGACCAGGAAGTGCTGGTGCCAGGATACTCTGTTTAGGGTCACTCTCCTCACATGAGTCAAAAACATAAGTTGGAAGTTTCTTAGTTCTATCTACTGTCAGAGTTCTCCAGTCTGGACATTGTTTCGAAAATATTTGTGGATTTCTGGCAATGAATTATAAACAAATGTATTGAGTACAATTTAGGAATCTCTTAGGTCTACTAGATCCAATCTGGTGTACTGTCTAGCGTCCTCACAAAGTCTATCATAAAATCTGTTTGGTCTTTCGTTATCCTCTTGAGGTAGGCTTAAAAATTTCTGCCAGTTTTCGGGTTTTCTAGAGCAAGATTCCATTCCCTTCAGAAGTGTTTCCCTAGCATCTTTTAATTCTTGGAATTGTTTGTTGTTGCTACAATTCCATTCGGGTCCCTGAGAGGCCATGTGACAATCGCCTGGCCCTTGGAAACAAGGGCATTTCCTGCTGAGATAATATATGCAATCTCACTCAGGGATAGTAAAGTTTCCATAAGGAAAGTAACATCAGCCCAAGTGGGTTCATATGCATCAAATATAGTCCATAACTGTGATATTACAGTATTTGGATTTTTATCAAAACTGGGGATGATTGAGTTCCATGCCCTCAAGTCACTTGGTCTAAAGGGACTATGTTTTCTAACTTGAATTGGCGCTCCTTTTTTGGTATGTTCTATAGCTTCCTGCAGGGGGAGCAGTTTCTGCTGATCTGATTCTAAAGATCGGTCAAGATCTGTTTCTGAACTCGGGTCATTTCAAGCAGAGGGAGCTGTCCTAGTATCTCTCTCACCACGTGGGATAATATGGTCACATCCTTTTTTTCTCTTTCCACATTTTTATGAAAAAATGCCACATCATAATATTGCTAATAAAGTGGATTAAAATTACAATCACTAGAGCTATGATTTTATCTTCATTATGAAATTCAAACTTAGCTCAGTAATATTTAACATATCCCCAGTGAGGGGGATAGACTCTCCCACTCCATTATGCCAAAGGTTTTGTCCTACATAGATGAGGAAAAAGCCCATAAGGACAAGAAAAGACTGAGTAGGCCATCTGATTGAATCTGGATGTTAAGTAGTCCCAAAATGCTCCAATGAGGAAGAAAAAAATATTCAAACATGTCGCCCTTTAAAATGGACTGGTTTTTCTTGTGAAGCAAGGTTTTTAGAGGCATTTAAAGCAAGGGAGATTAGGCAAATGAGGGAAAGTCAGTGGGGGATGGGGAAGAGAAAGTCCACCAGATTAGCTGGCTTGTGGTCAAGCTAGGGTTGGGCCTGGAGGGTCTGTAAGCTCCTGGTTTAGCTCACCAAACTGTGAGGGCCAAAATTAGATATACTGAGCATTATTTGGGTGACTCACCTTAATATTGGGGTCTCAGAAATATGAGGGACCTTTTTTAGGTTTAAGCTCCCTTCTGAACTATTCTTTTTAGATATTTCTCCCAGGCCAATAAGAAAGCAGCCTCTAAGCTTTAGTTCACAAAGGGATCAGATTTTATTACTTGAAAATTGATTAAACAACAAAGGTGAAACTAATAAAAATCAAAGATAAGGAAATGGGAAAATAGAAATACAGATAGATCTCTTAACTCTAAACTTAGCCTGAGATGGTTCAAAGGAATTTAGGGTTTTCTGTAAGTAACTCACCCAAGCTTGAACAGCCCAACAGACCGAGAACCAGCATGCTGCCACCACGACCTCAGTCAACCGCCAGAGAGAGCATGTTCCACGTTCTGGAAGTCCCTGAGAGCATAGCCTACTGGGAGTGCCTCACCTCCCCCTTCAGGTCTCATTCAATCTTTCCTCCCTCAAAAGGGGAAATCCTTCAAAAGCTGCTCATGGAGAGTTCTCCTTCTGACCTCGGTAGCATACCTAATCTCAGGGTGGGCCAGGTGTGGCCCCTCCCAAATGATTCAGCTAAAACTTGCGATATTAATCTTTACCACAAATAATTTTTACCACAAATCCTTACAAGTGGTTACAGAGTGGTAGTACTAGAAGGAACTTTGGAGGTCATCTTGTTGTAACCATCTGTCCTTTGTAAGTGCAATGAATAAGGCACAGAGAAACTAATTGCACAGCTAGCTAGGCATGGAGTAGAGATTCTGAGGCTTCTATCACAGTGCTCTTGATACTACACCATACATGCTATGACTGAATTACAAGTGGCTGTTATCCTTTGCTAATCAATGGGATGATTTTCAAAGTTTTCCTCACTGAATTCTTATTTCTAGGTAAAGATGGGGATAAAAAAAAGCACTTTTGACAAGATCAGAATTGAGGAAATGTTTACCCTGTTTTGCTTACATCTCTTCCCGGTAAGACCTGTCTTGTAGATGGATAACTGAAAATTCAGTGAATAAAATGGTTTCCCCTGGCTTGGTTTTAATTGTTTAGCCACCTGCTTTTCTTCTTTTCTCTTTTCCTTAGAGTCCTTTCTTAGAGTGCTGTCCAAAGATTTTCACCTAGATTTCTGTGTGTGTGGGCAGGCAGAAGACCTGAGTTCAAAGTTTGGCCATAGACAAGAGTCTTTTTCTTTGGCATTCAGTTTCTTCATCTTAAATATCAGCGAATAGGACTTGAATGACTTCCAACATCTCAAAAGTATGGCTTTACTATCTGCTGGCAAGTCATAGAGTAAGGGCAAGCAGACATACTCCTGTGGTTGTGGGCAAGATTGAATCATTAGAACCAGATTGGGACATTTGCAAGTGCCATCAACTCTGGGGCCAATATCTAAGAATTTACTATGGCTGAGAAAAAAATCTTTGGTTAATGTGCCCAAATATAAAATAACTCCTTACTCATTTGCCCACATGCCTGCACACACAGACACATCTTTAATGCATGTGTTTCCCCATCTTGTTAGACATAGACGACTTATAACAGATAAAGTTCTTTGATTCAATGATATTATATAATCTAACTCAATTTCTACAATGCATCATAAAGAGTTTATTAAAGTGGATCCTTGGACAGCTAGGTGGCACAGTGGATAAAGTACCAGCCCTGGATTCAGGAGGACCTGAGTTCAAATCTGGCCTCAGACACTTGACACTTACTAACTGTGTGACCTTGGGCAAGTCACTTAACCCCCATTGCTCCACAAAACAAAACAAAAATACATTTAAAGTGGATCCTCTTTCTTCACCTTGGATTTCAGAGCCCTCAAGAAAAGATGTAGTATGTTGGCAGAAGAAAGGAAAAAATAAACAGAAGGTGAACTTCTATCTTAGTAAATTTGTCATGTAGACCTAAGTATGGCTGTTTTCCCATTCTAAGTGCTCTAAGGTCAGTCTATTTGTAACCTGCATTGTGAGCAAGAAAATGTTAGCTAAATTATTTGTTTCTAGGCTGTTTTTATATTATTATATAGTAATTGTTATTGCACCCATTTTGACAGTAAGCACTTATTAATTAATATTATATATTAGTAAACAATTGACTGTGTGGCAGTTAGCACAAGCAGGAGAAAAGCCCCAGCAGATCCATGCTGTGTCTCAGAGAGACAGCACATGGTCTCAAGACCTAAGCACCTACAGACCCCTAAACTGGATAGCAAACAGGGAAGGCAAGAGGAGAGCAAAAGAGAGACTGACCTTGGTGTGCCCAGGGATTTTATCCCCCTTAGCTTGTGATGGGTCACCCTACATTGATCTAAGCTAATTGGTTATAGCCTCATTCAGTTCCATGGATTGACATGACTTGGGCCCTGGTCTGAAGAGGCTAAATTCCAATATTTAGGTGCTTCTTCTTCTAACTAAACAAAAGAATCAATCTGCATTCCTTTTGTTCACATGGGTTAATCCCAGGCTGGGTTTAAAACTTCCTCCTAAGAATTGAACTTTCTGTGTTTCTCTGAGAAATTCATTACTAATAATTATTCTTTCACAAAAAGCAACACTCAAGCAGTAGGTTGGTTGATGTGTCATACTTACCAAGGAGTGGATGTGAGATGTGAGTTTTATAAGCAATCTTTTTTTTTTTTTTTTTGGCGGGGCAGTGGGGGTTAAGTGACTTGCCCAGGGTCACACAACTAGTAAGTGTCAAGTGTCTGAGGCCGGATTTGAACTCAGGTACTCCTGAATCCAAGGCCGGTGCTTTATCCACTACGCCACCTAGCTTAACCCTTTTATAAGCAATCTTACAAAGTTTGACTGTTCAGGTCAGGCCTTTTAGCAAATGCCCTCTAAGAGCATTTCCAAATCTGACATTCAGTGGTTTCTGCATTGTATGACATTCCAGGCTTTCGGGAGCATCTCCCTTTCGTGACTTGGCATGACAGAATTTGGAATCTGAGGCTTGAATGAAAAGGGTTTTTTTGTTTTGTTTTGTTTTTTGGTGAGGCAGTTGGGGTTAAGTGACTTGCCCAAGGTCACACAGCTAGTGTTAAGGGTCAAGTGTCTGAGGCCGGCTTTGAACTCAGGTCCTCCTGAATCTAGGGCTGGTGCTCTATCCACTGCGCCACCTAGCTGCCCTTGAATGAAAAGATTTTTAAAGTTTATTTTAGCTTGGGTATTCTAGCATTTCCGGATTGTATGATATTCCAGAATTTTAAGGTTTCTTCTCCCTTTTGTGTATTTTCAGAATCAAGTACCTTCTGCCATCACAAATCCCCAAATATCTCACCACACCATGGAAAGAGTAAGTTTCACAATTTGAATGGCAAAACAGAAGTGAATTCTTAGAGGGAATTGGATTGAAAAATCATTGAGTGATTAAATATGAAGGAATTAATGAGACACATTTAAGGTTCTTAATGTGTTCTTTTAAGGGCCACATCCAGTTCTAACATCATAAGGTTCTAAGATATTATAATTTCATGAACAACTAAGCACACTGTCTCCCTTTCTTTACTTTTCAGTTTCCAGAAGCTCACAGCTCCAGAAATCTGACTGGATTAAACAATCCTCTGCAGATCTTTCGTGATTCGTTGGAGAAAAAATTGGCATGGCTTCTTTATCGCGAGATTTAACTCTTGGTGGCTGGCCGATGCTTAGGCAGACTAATAGCACACTGAAGGTAACCCTCTAGAGGGGATTTCTATTTCATACAGCTGAGGTAAAAGGGGCTTCTAAAAACTTATGTTACAGAAAGTGGTGAATAGAAAATGAAAAGTATAACCACCTATAACAGATGCTTCATTTTCATACTTTTCTGTGCCCATCTCCTCATCTTCCCCTTCCAAAATCTATAGAACTTGGCCAACAAGTTAATCATGAAAAATCTCAAAACTCCATTCCTTCTTAAGTAATCAAATGTAAGCCTTTTCCCCTGTGATCTTTAAAAGGAGATATCAGTGTTTAATAAAAAATTTTACCTCACTAATGGGAAATGTTGGTTTGTAACACTATTGTTTTTTACCTCCCCATGACAAAGAAGGAGAAAAACAACAACAGCATGCAGGAGTCAGTGTTGACATTAATCAGTATTTCTCAGAGCTTGAATATCAGTATTCTGGCTGAATGCTTCCAGAGCTCTTCTTTCTTAGACTAGATATCCTTTAAAGTTCCAGGCAGTGCTCAGTCAGACATACTTTGATCAGAACAAGTAAAATCAGATGTTACCATTTCAAATTGAAAAATGAAAATGCTTTAGATTTTTTCCACAGCAATTGCCACTGGGTTCCCTTGTTTAGAAAACAAAGTTCGGGGCAGCTAGATGGCGCAGTGGATAGAGCACCGGCCCTGGAGTCAGGAGTACCTGAGTTCAAATCCGGTCTCAGACACTTAACACTTACTAGCTGTGTGACCCTGGGCAAGTCACTTAACCCCAATTGCCTCACTAAAAAAAAAAAGAAAAGAAAACAAAGTTCATGAATGATAAATCTTATTTACAAACTTAAATGATTACATAAAGATCCCTCACCCTCTTTCTGTAATGTGGAAAACACTTGATTTAGTTCTTCACAGAACTGTAGAAATATCCAACTCAATATATTTTCATTTTTGAGACGTAGAAATGACTAATCCTCTATCTTCCTTGGCCACTGAAAAAATGGAGTCTGGTACAATCAGTGGTGGAAAGTGATCAAGAGATCATCCCTGTAAAGACCAGTTGGGCAGCAACTCTGAATATTCCCTTATCTTTTTGTTAAATCTCTTGCATTCTGGAGTGGGTGTCTACAAAATCGAAAATCCCTGCTGGAAGGACAGAGTGACCCTGCTACTTCTAAAATTTCCAAACCTGACCAAGGTTTCTTCACAACATGAATTCTTCTCAGAGTTTAAAGGCTGTACGTTAGGCGTCCCAGAGAAAATATGATTCCTCCTTGTTCCTCAAACTGCCCCTCAGAAAGGAGTTGTTTATTTGGGAAATTTTGTTGGGGCCTTTTATTTTACTATGTGACTAGTTATACACAAAGGAAGGAAGTTGATTGTCATATGAGGCTTCTTGACTAAAGCTTATGATTTTGCCACCTTTTGTTTAGGCAGATGAACTCTTTGGTAAAGCCAAGTACATCCCATTTCTTTCATGGCGATTAACAATGAAGTCAATTAGTTCTTTTCAAAATGCTGATTTGCTTTTTGCTAATGGTAAATTGCAGAAATTATTTCTTTAGAAGAGAAGTAATGAGTGCTTTCCTTAATCATTTTATTCTTATTGCTTGAAACATGTGTTTCTTCCTGTCATATAGATTGTATAAATGATTAAGTCTGTCTACATGTATATACATATTCTCTTCTTGAGGTAATTAATCTTTCCAATAAATTATTATTGCTGTTGTTGCACATTATCTTTCTCAGCAACATTTCCAGGATAGGTTCCTCTCTAGAACATTTTTCCTGATGAAAACCTGATTTCATCCCAAGAGGATGCTAAAGAAGTTTCATTTGTATTGTCAGTAGTGGAAATATTAGAGACTATAGCTGACTCATCAAGTTGAAAATAACTCTTTCAATTTTCTTTCCAAAGAGATCTAGTGAAATAAATCACCATCATAGAAAGAAGATCCTCAGTGCCATTCAAAAGTTTAAAGATTATGAGGCAGCCCAAGATGAAGATAATAAGAGAGTAGTTGCTTCTAAGGAGTGGAATGCATGAGAAGCCTCTCTACTAAAAATATTCCCTGCCAGGTGTTTTTCCTCTCCAGCTGTTCCTCCACTTGGCTATTTTGAAGATTGCCTGATTGTCTGTATGTCATCTATATGTCTGTGTGTATTGTCCTGTGATTTCATTAGCTCCTCGAGCTAGCCACTTTTATCCACCAGGATAGCTGTGGTTGAAAAGCCTCTCCTATAAATAGGAGAGGCTCTCAGTCTGCTTTGGGAGCATGTTTGTGCTCATTCAGGCTCCTCCTGTTCCTTAGCTGCAGTCCTCAGCTGAGGTGCTCCCTCAGGGCCCAAAGTACTCTGAAGTAGTTAGACTTTCTAGCACATAGAGAGATGTATATATCCTTCTCCTGCTCCATTATCAGGAGTGAAAAAACTGAAGAAATATTCAAAGCCACTGAGTTGAGGAATGGGGAGGATTAGGGCCAAGAATATTTTAAGAGACTTCATAAATTAACTGACAAAAGCTAGGATAGGAACAAAGAAGAAAACTTCAACACTATTGGCTGAGAAGACTGGTTCATTTAGAATCTTCATCTTCCAAGCTCCAATCTTCCAAATTGTCACTAATTATTTCAGTTTTCTGATTTGCTTTCTTTAGAGGTCAGGACAGTTAGTTCAGAATAATTTTTCAGAGGTATGCATGAGCAGATATGAAATGCAGGCATTTCTTGCAATCTTGTGTATGGAAGCAAAAGGTGGGCAGTATTGTTGATGAATCAATCTTTTGATCCTTTTGTGCCACAACAGGCCACCAAATGGACAGCTGGTTCAAGGAGTGCCTCTTGGCTTAAGGGACACGTATTGAGAATGCTGTGAAGATGCTATTGCTGTCCTGGAGAGATGAGAAATACTTATTGAATTAGTTCAAACATGGGATCTCTTCTGTAAGTTACCTGAGGGGAAGGCTATTTAAAAATCCATAGTGAGAAAAACCTTCTGTATTACACTTGAAAATTAATCACTGGGCAGCCTCTTAATGAGGATCATTGATTCCTGAGTCAATTCTATTGCTCAGAGAAGGAGCACTGAGGGACAGACTGACAGATGGACCCTTGGAAATAGGAACAGCTAAAGATGCTGAGAAGTATCTGCACTGGCCAGCATACTGACTGCACCTACCTCAAGTAGGTACTCCCAATACTTAACACAGTTTCTGGAACATAAGTGGTGTTTATTGACTGATGCAATAGAGGAGCTTCTCAAAGGAGAAGCCTCTTCAAATAGATTGTTCATGTTTTGATTGGGATATGGATGTGTCATTCAAATGGTATAGCAGTGACAAGGATGTGACCTTGAGAAGTGGAAGAACCTTATGGAAAACCTCAAGTTGCCACCAGAATTTTATCTTATCTGCAGCCTGAAGTCACAATCTGCTGGTATGGAAATACTTGCAAAAGAATTTGGATGATGCTAAAAAGAGGCAATGTAGAGGCACTTTTTAATACCATTGGGCAGCAAGAGGGGAGAAAATCTTATAACACTGGATGTGTGATAAAATAATGGGATTTGGCAGATGCCCAGGGGCCCCACCTGAAGAATGATTTGGAATTGATTGAAATAGGTGAGACTGAGAAACTGACTGAGAACCTACTTAAGATTGATTAAATTGAGACCACACCTGGCTGGCCCTAAGTGGGGTGTTGTTCTCAGGGGCTGGGGACAATGACGTCAACAGGAGACCAACCTAAATGAATCAGTTTGAACAACTTCCCCTTTCAGGTGAGGGAGACAGGAAGTAGGAAGATGAGGCTTACTCACTCTATCTTCCTCCTTTTTGTTAGGGAACCAGCTTGTGGTAGCAGAACTTCATGCGCTCTTTTTGGAAATGTGGGCTGCAAGGTAAAGGCAAGGATTTCTCTCTGGCTATCCGGCATAGATCTAAGCTAGGGTTTTCCATTCTATAAGAGATATGTTCAAAGCCTCTCTCTCTTCACTAACTTTTAATACACTTTAATAAATATTTAAAAGGCTGAACTCTTGCTGAATTTATCGGTAATCTTAGCTAGTTTCCCCTCAGAACTGGGCGGGGGGTGGGGGGTGGCAGGTCAGGACACACATCTGATTTTAAACATCACAGTTTGGTGACCACGAAGAGGAAAGCTGAACCCTGATCTTCTGATCTTCTGGTTGGGTAAGAAAATTTCCCCTAGCCTTTCTCTTTAAATTCCAAAGTAGTGCTAAGTACCAGGTCTTTTCCCTTTAGATTTTCAAATGGTTTTTTTTTTTAAGTTCCTAAGTACCTCTTTTCTAACTTTAGCTTGGCTAATCAGACAAACAGGGGAATAGGTCATGTTGACGCTTGGTCAGTTTGAATTTAATGAATTTTTTTTTATTCCTATTCTTAGTTTTGCTGGGCTTTGTTATGTGGTGAATGGGATATGGTGAACTTGAGTCAGTTCAGACTCTGAGACTGGGGTCTGGAAAGTTAGACCATTCTGTCCATATTCGATCCTGTTGTTAAAGCACACCTCTTACCCACCTTGTTCTGTGGCCAAGCAGGAGAGCTGTCTCCTGTTAGCTCAGGCCCACCTTGATACTACCTCTCTCTTCTTGCATTCCTAAGCTCTACCTCCTGGTACCATCTCTCCCTTCCTCCCCCTTGCCCCCTCCTTACAAGGGTGGAGTGGTTTCATTCGTTCCCCCTCCCCTTCGCTCTAGCTCTCAAACCCAACTGAACATACATCCATATCCTGATCATGTGCCGAACACTTATGCTGGGTGAGACAGAAGTGGATGTTAGATTGTGAGCTCACCCTGTGCATGAGGGGACCGCCCCGTCAAACTTCCATAAAAACCCAACTCATGAGCTCATTAGCATGCTCCTCATCTCTTGCATGGGGTCATACATTTTCATGAGAATGAAATAAATCTGTCCCTGCTTGACTTGGTGGTCTCCTAGAATTATTTGGGTAAACTGAGGCAATTGTCCCATATATGTGGTATGGAAAGTTCAGAAAGTCATGGAGGAGATTAGAATGAGTGATATTCCCCAGGATTCCCCATTAGGAAAGCCACTTATGGATTGGGATAAGGGAAAACTTATAGCAAAAAAAAAGCAGGACCAGAGGAAAGCTTATTGAACTGTGTTATATATGGCATAGATCATTACAAGAAGAATGGCCTGAACATGGGTCATTTAATCCCAAAACATTGAGACATTTACAAAGAATCCTATGCCAATGGCCACCTGAACATTCACTTTTGTAACGATTGGAATGATGCCACCTACTGGAGACTTACTGTAGAAAAGCTCTGCCATGAGGTGAAGATCTCTGAGGGCAAGACCATGCATCTTTTCTTTGGCATCAGGAAGTGATGTTTGCTTGTGGGAGGAAGAAGGGGGATCCTGGCACTCTGACTCGCTCTCTTTCCTGAGGACTCCAGTGGAGAAGGGAGCTAGAAATGCACTTTCCCTTTAATAGATAGATGAATGTAGGCCTTTCTCTTTCTCATTAAGAAATTCTTATTCTCCTTAATAAATGCGTAAAAGTCTAACTCTTGCTAAAGCTTATAATTTATTGGTGACCACTCAGATATTTTAGACAGAATAGGTAGAATTTTAGCCTTTATACTTTATTAGAAAATCTGGTTCAGAGTAAGCAGGGAGTATGATAGTGGGGATATAGGACAAGGAGGATCCAGGCCCCAGCTTGAATCTGAGCCTGTTTCTCAGACTGAAACACCAAATAACCCAATTCAATCCAAGCCCTACCTTAAATGCAAGGCCTCTCACACTGAAACAACAAATGACCCAACTCTTATTCCCTCTCCCTCTATTTCCTCCATGCCAACCAAACAAATTAATAAGAAAAGAAATGATTCACCAGTAGAGGAGACAGATCAAAATTTTTTCCCCTTCAACAGGTCCCCACCCATGGTCAAAAAGGTGCTATACAAAAGCTCAGAAAATACACACCTTTTGCGCCCAAAGATTTGATTTCATGAAAACAAAATATTTCTAAATTTGATTTGGATACCACAGCAAGTATCAGCCAGTTTAGGGCAATTTTCAGAGGATATCAGCCCACTTGGAATGATGTTACTAGTCTCATAGAAACTATATTATCCCCAGGGAAAAGAAATGACATAATAGCCACAGCAAATTCCTTAGAAGCAACAGGAAAAGTTGCTATTGGATGGCCTTTAGAAGACCCTGACTGGGAACCCAATATCCCTGGGCATTTTGATATGTTGAAGGTAGCAAGAGAAACATTGTTGAAGGCAATGGAATCCTGTGCTAGAAAGACTGACAACTGGCAAAAATATATAGATACAGTTCAGGGACCTAATGAGAGACCTAATAGATTCTGTGACAGACTGTGTAAGCATGCCAGGCAATATGCTAGACGAGACCCATTAGATGCTAGAGATGCCCATGTTATCTGTTCTCATTTTATACACCAGTCCTTACCAGAAATACAGAAATATTTTGAAAGGCAGTGTCCAGGTTGGAGTACTCTGAGTCCTGACAGACTTAAAGAAATAGCAACACATATTTATGGAGGAAATGAGAGGGAAGAAAGGAACAGATAGGGCATTTTAGCTCCAGTACAGGAAACAATGAGGCATTGAGGCTGGGCAGTTGAGAATCACTATCAACCCCTGTATCACTATGAACCCCCTAGATTTTGCTATTACTACAACAGACAGGGGCACATAAATGTGGTACAGTGGGACCATGCAAAGAGAACAGAACCAAAACAGATATCATTTCTTTCAGAGGAGTACAGAGAGACAGAATCAAAATAGATACAGACCTTTTCAGGGGGATACAGAGAGAGAGAGAGAGAGAGAGAGAGAGAGAGAGAGAGAGAGAGAGAGAGAGAGAATCAGTGAGGAAAATTCAAGATTCTGATCACAGAACAAGAAGATTCAGCTTCCAATAGGTTATTGTCAGCAAAAGGGTCCTCCAGTTCAGGTAAACCTGAAAGGTCCTGGACTCCACTGATGGGAGATCCAGGAATACACTGGTTCCTCAAGCAGAGCTTAAGGGTGAAGAAGGAACACACCAATTCTGAAAATTTCAGTTAACAAATGTGGAAGAAAAAAGTAAAGAAGAATAAATGAAAGATAATGAAAGAAGTGAGGTAAAGTCACAACGGTATCTGATAAAAGATCAAGAAGAGTCAGCTTTCAATGTGTTATTCTTAACACAAGCATTCTCCAGTTCAGGTAAGCCTGAATGTTCCTGGAATCAACTGATGGGACATTCAGGAATACATGGGTTCCTCAAGCAGAGCTTAAGAGTGAAGAAGAGAGATTTCAGAGACAACAGGGTTGGTGACAGAATGAATTTTGAATCGCCCTTTATGTGGATTGTCTCTAGCCAAAACAGGTTTGTGCATGAGGAATGATCTAAATATCATTACCCCATTTACTTGGTCTTGTTTTGTGTTGGTTATGAGAAATACCACCAAAAGGACCTTGTTAAGTTGGGAGAGGGCTGAATGAATTACTTTTATGTGTGTATCAGTGTTTTGTCTTCTGAAAACCTTGAAACTGGTCACAGAGTAGTAGCACTAAGAAGGAACTTGGGAGGTCATCTTGTTGCAACCATCTGTCCTTTGTAAGTGCAATGAATGAGGCACAGAGAAACTAATTGCACAGCTAGCTAGGCATGGAGTAGAGATTCTGAGGCTTCTATCACAGTGCTCTTGATACTACACCTTACATGCTACTAATTATATGACTGAATTACAAGTGGCTGTTATCCTTTGCTAATCAATGGGGTGATTTTCAGAGTTTTCCTCACTGAATTCTTCTTATTTCTAGGTAAAGATGGGGATTAAAAAAAAGCACTTTTGACATGATCAGAATTGAGGAAATGTTTACCCTGTTTTGCTTACATCTCTTTCCGGTAAGACCTGTCTTGTAGATGGATAACTGAAAATGCAGTGAATAAAATGGTTTCCCCTGGCTTGGTTTTAACTGTTTAGCCACCAGCTTTTCTTCTTTTCTCTTTTCCTTAGAGTCCTTTCTTAGAGTGCTGTCCAAAGATTTTCACCTAGATTTCTGTGTATGTGGGCAGGCAGAAGACCTGAGTTCAAATCCTTGGTCTTCTACTTTTACCTTTTTGGCCATAGACAAGAGTCTTTTTCTTTGGCATTCAGTTTCTTTATCTTAAATATCAGCGAATAGGACTGGAATGACTTCCAACATCTCAAAAGTATGGCCTTACTATCAGCTGGCAATTCATAGAGTAAGGGCAAGCAGACACACTCCTGTGGTTTTGTGCAGGATTGAATCATTAGAACCAGATTGGAACATTTGCAAGTGCCATCAACTCTGGGGCCAATATCTAAGAATTTATTATGGCCGAGAAAAAAATCTTTGGTTAATGTGCCCAAATATAAAATAACTCCTTAGTCATTTGCCCACATGCCTGCACACACAGACACACACATTTATTTTTATTTTTATTTTTTTTTAGTGAGGCAATTGGGGTTAAGTGACTTGCCCAGGGTCACACAGCTAGTAAGTGTTAAGTGTCTGAGACCGGATTTGAACTCAGGTACTCCTGACTCCAGGGCCGGTGCTTTATCCACTGTGCCACCTAGCTGCCCCGTCACACACATTTTTAATGCATGTGTTTCCCCATCTTGTTAGACATAGACGACTTATAACAGATAAAGTTCTTTGATTCAATGATATAATATAATCTAACTCAATTTCTACAATGCATCATAAGGTGTTTTTTTAAAGTGGATCCTCTTTCTTCACCTTGGATTTCATAGCCCTCAAGAAAAGATACAGTATGTTGGCAGAAGAAAAAAATAAACAGAAGATGAACTTTTAGTAAATTTGTCATGTAGACCTAAATATGGCTGTTTTCCCATTCATTAGGGAACCAGCTTGTGGTGGCAGAACTTCATGCGTTCTTTTTGGAAGTGTAGGCTGCTAGGTAAAGGCAAGGATTTCTCTCTGGCTATCCCACATAGATCTAAGCTAGGGTTTTCCATTCTATAAGAGATATGTTCAAAGCCTCTCTCTCTTCACTAACTTTTAATACATTTTAATAAATACTTAAAAGGCTAAACCCTTGCTAAATTTATTAGTAATCTTAGCTAGTTTCCCCCAAAACTGTGTGGGGGGCAGGTAAAGACCCATAGTAGATTTTAAACATCACAGTTTGGTGACCATGAAGAGGAAAGCTGAACCCTAGCCTGTCCCTTTAAATTCTAAAGTAGTGCTAAGTACCAGCTCTTTTCCCTTTAGATTTTCAAATGGATTTTTTTAAGTTCCTAAATACCTCTTTACTAACTTTAGCTTGGCTAATCAAACAAGCAGGGGAATAGGTCATGTTGATGCTTGGTCAGTTTAAATTTAATGAATATTTTTTTATTCCTATTCTTAGTTTTGCTGGGCTTTGTTATGTGATAAGTGAGATATGGTGAACTTGAGCCAGTTCAGACTCTGAGGCTGGGGTCTGGAAAGTACCCAGTCCCTGTTATTGTTAGACCATTCTGTCCATATTCTATCCTGTTGCTAAAACACACCTCTTCCCCCCTTGTTCTGTGGCCAAACAGGCAAGCTGTCTCCTGTTAGCTCAGGCCCACCTTGATACTACCTCTCCCTTCTTGCATTACTAAACAGAGCTTAAGGGTAAAGAAGGAACACACCAATTCTGAAAATTTTCAGTTAACAGACGTGGAAGAAAATCAAAAAGAATAAATGAAAGATAATGAAAGAAGTGAGTCAAAGTCACAACATTATCTGATAAAAGAACAAGACAAGTGAGCTTTCAATGTATTATTGTCAACACAAGTGTCCTCCAGTTCAGGTAAGCCTGAATGTTCCTGGAATCAACTGATGCTGAGAAGTATCTGCACTGGCCAGCATACTGACTTCACATACTTCAAAAGTAGGTACTCCCAACACTTAATACAATTTCTGGAACATAAGTGGTGTTTATTGACTGATGCAATAGAGCAGCTTCTCAAAGGAGAAGCCTCTTCAAATAGATTGTTCATGCTCATGTTCACGGCCACCTAAATACTCACCTTATTGGAAAATCTGGTTTGGAGCAAGCTGATACTGGGGATATAGGACAAGGAGGATCCAGGCCCCAGATTGAATCTAAGCCTGTTTCTCAAACTGAAACACCAAATAAGCCAATTCAATCCAAGCCCACGCGTGAATGCAAGGCCTCTCACACTGAAACGCCAAATGAGTCAACTCTTATTCCCTCTCCATTTCCTCCATGCCAAACAAACAAATTAATAAGAAAAGATTCACCTGTAGAGGAGACAGAGAAGATCAAAATTTTTCCCCTAAAACTAGTCCCCATCCATGGTTAAAAAGGTGCTTTACGAAAGCGAAATAATACACACATTTTGCGCCCAAAGATTTGATTTCATGAAAGAAGATATTCCTAAATTTGATGAGGATACCACAGTAAGTATCAGCCAGTTTAGGGCAATTTTCAGAGCATATCAGCCCAATTGGAATGGTGTTACACTCTCATAGAAATGATATGATCCCCAGGGGAAAGAGCTGATAAAATAGCCACAGCAAACTCCTTAGAAACAGCAGGAAAAGTTGCTATTGGATGACCTTTGGTAAACCCTGACCAGGAACCCAATATCCCTGAGCATTTTGATATGTTGAAGGAAGCAAGAGAAACATTGTTGAAGGCAATGGAACCCTGTGCTAGAAAGACTGACAACTGGCAAAAATGTATAGATACAGTTCAGGGACCTAATGAGAGATCTAACAGATTCTATGACAGACTTGTGTAAGCATGCCAGGCAATATACTAGACGAGACCCATTAGATGCTAGAGATGCCCATGTTATCTGTTCTCATTTTATACACCAGTCCTTACCAGAAATACAGAAATATTTTGAAAGGCAGTGTCTAGGCTGGAGTATTCTGATTCCTGACAGACTTAAAGAAATAGCAACATATATTTATGAAGGAAATGAGAGGGAAGAAAGGAACAAACAGGGCATTTTAGCTCCAGTACAGGAAACAATGAGGCATTGAGGCTGGGCAGTTGAGAATCACTATCAACCCCATATCACTGTGAACCCCCTAGATTTTGCTATTACTACAACAAACAGGGGCACGTAATGCACTACTGTGGGACCATGCAAAGAACCTAAACAAATGTCGTTTCTCTCAGAGGAGTAGAATCAAATCAGAGAGGCAGAATCAAAATAGATATAGACCTTTTCAGGGGGATACAGAGAGACAGAATCAGTGAGAAAAAGTTAAGATTCTCATGATCATAGAACAGGAAGATTCAGCTTCCAATAAGTTATTGTCAACAAAAGCATCCTCCAGTTCAGGTAAACCTGAAAGGTCCTGGACTCCACTGATGGGAGATTCAGGAATACATTGGTTCCTCAAGCAGAGCTTAAGGGTGAAGAAGGAACACATCGATTCTGAAAATTTCAGTTAACAAATGTGGAAGAAAAAAGTAAAGAAGAATAAATGAAAGATAATGAAAGAAGTGAGGTAAAGTCACAATGGTATCTGATAAAAGATCAAGAAGAGTCAGCTTTCAATGTGTTATTCTTAACACAAGCATTCTCCAGTTCAGGTAAGCCTGAATGATCCTGGAATCAACTGATAGGAGATTAAGGAATACATGGGTTCCTCAAGCAGAGCTTAAGGGTGAAGAAGAGAGATTTCAGAGACAACAGGGTTGGTGACAGAATGAATTTTGAATTGCCCTTTATGTGGATTGTCTCTAGCCAAAACAGGTATGTGCATGAGGAATGATCTAAATATCATTACCCTATTTGCTTGGTCTTGTTTTGTGTTGTTTATAAGAATTGCCACCAAAAAGATCTTGGTAAGTTGGGGGAGGGCTGAATGAATTATTTTTATGAGTGTATCGGTGTTTTGTCTTCTGAAAACCTTGAAACTGGTCACAGAGTAGTAGTACTAGAAGGAACTTTGGAGGTCATCTTGTTGGAACCTGCTGTCATTTGTAAATGCAATGAATGTGGCACAGAATGATTAATTACATTGCAAGCTAGGCATGGAGCAGAGACTCCAAGTCTCCTAATACAGTCCCCTTGACACTACACCATACATGCTATTAATTATATAACTGAATTACAGGTTTCTGTTATCCTTTGCTAATCAATGGGGTAATTTTCAGAGTTTTCCTCACTGAATTCTTCATATTTCTAGATAAAGAAGGGCAGACCAAAGCACAATTGGGAGGTTCACCATTGAAGAAAATTTTATGCTGTTATCCCAGGTAAATCCTGTCTTGTAGATGGATAACAGAGAAAGAACTGAAGAAAATGGTTTGCTTGGTTTTAATTGTTTCCTTACCATCTTTTTTCTATTCTCTTTTTTCTTAGAGTCCTGTGAGAAATGGAGTGCCACCATCTTGCTAAGAGGGACATTGTAAGAATCAGAGCATGCCCCATGAAAAGAAAACATGTGACTTCACATCCTTAAGTTTTGCCTATAGAACCACCTGTTAGTCTTGTCAATCAGTGCTACCAGCCAATTAGCTTGGAGCTGTGTGTGATTCCTGTTTCACAGGAGACTTTTGGGAGAAGTGGCAAAGGATCTGGGTCTTTTCCATTCAGGAACTGGCTTTTGGTGGCAGGGACATTCTCTCTCCCTTAGATAGCTAGATGAAGGCTGTTCTCTCTCTGTCTCTCTCTCTGTCTCTCTCTCTCTGTCTCTCTCTCCCTCTCTCCCTCCCTGCCTCCCTCCCTCTTTCTCTGCTATACTTTAACAAATTCTTAATGCCCAAAGACTGGTGCTTAAAGCTTCTAATTTCAGCCAGTGACCACACATTAGATTTTTTAGACATCACACTTAGAATTTTAGGCTTTACAGTTATGACTGACCATGAAGAGGAAAGCTGAACCCTGATCTTCTGATCTTCTAGTTGGGCAAGAAATTTTCCCCATTTCCACATGTGCCTGTCCCTTTAAATTTTCAGTTGCATTATTCTTATCAACTAAGTACCTAAGTACCTCTTAAGTATCCTTATTCTAATTTTAGCCTCCTATATCCACAGGTCTCTAGAGCCCTTTACCTTTCCCAATGGATCATGGCCTCTGGAGATGTAGTCTTTTAAGATTCCTTTCTTGGTTGTTCACCCAGGCCAGGATTGACCTTGTGTTTATGCTTGGTCTTCATGAATTAGAATGTTCTATTCCTATTTTTATTTTTATTCTTACTTTTCTTTGTGATATAGTGAGGAAATTTTTGAATTCCACAAGGGGACTGATGATGCTATAGAAATTAAGAACACTAATAAAACTATGAATACCAGAACATACCACATAATACAGGGGTCTCCCCTTGAGAAAATAATCGCAGCATGGGGCTCTTATAAGCTACCAATTCAGCCAGGCATGAATAAAAGCAAGGCTTATAAAATTGTATTTTATGGCACGTAAAAATTATTTTAGCTTCCTGGAAAGCAAATGGTTAGAGAATGGATCTTTTGACTACTTAACACTGAAAAATTTTCAAATAATCCTACACTTTGATTCCCCCAAAGATTTAACTTATTGGAACCTCTGGAATGTAGCAAGTTAGAAATTGGTCAAAAAGGGGACAAAAGAGGGGGAATCCAAGCCAGAGCTTGAATGCAAGCCTGTCTCTCAGGCTGAAATGCCAACCAAGGGAATAAAAAAGGAAAAAAGAAAGATTTTTTTAAAAAAAAGATAAAAATTCTTCCCCTTCAACAGGTCCCCAGCCATGATAAACAAAAAGGGTATTGTAATAAAGCTCAGGTGTTATATACCTTTTGGCCCCAAAGATTGAAGTTTATCGAGAAGAGAAAATTCCTAAATTTGATAAGGATAAGCACAGCAGTTGTTGAAGTATGTTGAAGGAAGCAAGAGAAACATTGTTGAAGGCAATGGAACCCTGTGCTAGAAAGACTGACAACTGGCAAAAATGTGTAGATACAGTTCAGGGACCTAATGAGAGATCTAATAGATTCTATGACAGACTTGTGTAAGCATGCCAGGCAATATGCTAGACGAGACCCATTAGATTCTTGCCCGTGTTATCTGTTCTCATTTTATACACCAGTCCTTACCAGAAATACAGAAATATTTTGAAAGGCAATGTCCAGGCTGGAATACTCTGAGTCCTGACAGACTTAAAGAAATAGCAACACATATTTATGAAGGAAATGAGAGGGAAGAAAGGAACAGACAGGGCATTTTAGCTCCAGTACAGGAAACAATGAGGCATTGAGGCTGGGCAGTTGAGAATCATTATCAACCCCAGTAACACTATGAACCCCCTAGATTTTGCTATTACTGCAATAGACAGGGGCACATAATTCAGTACTATGGGACCATGCAAAGAGAACAGAACCAAAACAGATATCATTTCTCTCAGAGGAGTACAAAGAGGCATAATCAAAATAGATATAGATGTTTTCAGGGGGTTACAGAGAGACGGAATCAAAATAAATATAGACCTTTTCAGGGGGATACACAGAGAGACAGAAATCAGTGAGGAAAATTCAAGATTCTGATGATCACAGAACAAGAAGATTCAGCTTCCAATACATTATTTTCAACAAAAGCATCCTCCAGTTCAGTTAAACCTGAATGGTCCTGGACTTCACTGATGGGAGATTCAGGAATACATGGGTTCCTGAAGCAGAGCTTAAGGGTGAAGAAGGAACACACCAATTTTGAAAGAAGAGAGATTTCAGAGTTATCAGGGTTGGTGACAGAATGAATTTTGAATTGTCATTTATGTGGATTGTCTCCAGCCAAAACAGGTATGCACATGAGGAATGATCTAAATATCATTACCCCATTTGCTTGGTCTTGTTTTGTGTTGGTTTTGAAAAATACCACCAAAAGGACCTTGTTAAGTTGGGGGAGGGCTGAATGAATTACTTTTACGTGTGTACCAGTGTTTTGTCTTCTGAAAACCTTGAAACTTGTCAGAGAATGGTAGTACTAGAAGGAATTTTGGAGGTCATCTTGTTGGAACCTGCTGTCATTTGTAAATGCAATGAATGTAGCACAGAGAGATTACACAATTGTTAGGCATGGAGCAGAGACTCTGGGGTTCCTAATACAGTGCTCTTGATACTATACCATACATAGGTTCCTCTATAAGAGCTTAAGGGTGAAGAAGAGAGATTTCTGAGACATCAGGATTGGTGACAGACTGAATTTTGAATTGCCATTCATGTGGATTGTGTCTAGCCAAAACAGGTTTGTGCATGAGGAATGATCTCAATATCATTACCCCACATTTGCTTGGTTTTGTTTTGTGTTGGTTATGAGAAATACCACCAAAAGGACCGTGGTAAGTTGGGGGAGGGCTGAATTAATTACTTTTATGAATGTATCAGTGTTTTGTCTTCTGAAAATCTTGAAACTGGTCACAGAGTGGTAATACTAGAAGGAACTTTGAAGGTCATCTTGTTGGAACCTGCTGTCATTTGTAAATACAATGAATGAAGCACGGAGATATTAATTACACAACTAGGTAGGCATGGAGCAGAGACTCTGAGACTCCTAATACAGTGCTCTTGATACTACACCATACATGCTTCTAATTATATGACTGAAGTACAGATTTCTGTTATCCTTTGCTAATCATCAGGGTGATTTTCAGAGTTCTCCTCAATGAATTCTTCTTATTTGTAGATAAATATAGGGAGACAAAAGCACCTTTGAGAAGATGACCAGTGAAGTAAACGTTATACTTTTATCCCAGGTAAGATCCTGCTGACATGCCTAGACGCCCTCTACACTATTCTGAGCTGCACTGTACTCCCCTTTCACCAGTGAGGTAAAGTGAGACAGACCTTTCCTGAAGTCTTCTCAATTTTCTCAAGTTGGAACATTGTGTCTCTCTGTCTTTTCGTAGGTTCTGTAGCTCCACAATCTGTGTATAGGCTTGATTTAATATTGTTTTGGAGGGAAACTCAGGAGGGCTCAGCCAAATTCCTGGTTTCTTTCTGCCATTTTGTGTTTGCCTCTGAGTTCTTTCTTAGAGTGCTGCCCAGTGATTTTCACCTAGACTTCTGAATATGGGCACGAAGAAGACCTGGGTTCAAATCCTCGATTTTCAAATTTTACTTGTTTGCTCATAAACAAGAGGCTTTCTCTTCTGGACTCATTTTCTTCATCTGAAATACCAGGGAAGAGAACTAGAATGACACCCAGCATCTCAAGGTATGGCCTTACTATCTGCTGGTAAGTCATAGAGCAAGGGCAAGCAGACATACTCCTGTGGTTGTGTGCAGGATTGAATCATCCATAACTGATCAGGACTTTTGAAGTGCCATCCAACTCTGGTGTCAATATCTAAGAATTGACTATGGGAGAGAAAGATATTTTCTATCAATAAACCCCCTAGATAAAAGAACACCTCAATACTTTGACCACATGCACGCACACACAGACACACATAGTTTTCATGTACATTTCCTCATATTGTTAGTCATAGAGGACTTACATCAGATAAAGATCTTTAGTACAATTGTCAAATAATTTGACTCAATTTTTACTGTGCATCCTTAACTGTTTAATAAAATGGATCTTCTTTCTTCACCTTGGCTTTCAGAAGACTCAGGAAAAGATAAAGTGTGGCACCTGAAGAAGCAGAAAATAATCTGAAGGTAAACTTGTATTTTAGTGAATTTTTCATGTAGATTTAAGTATAACTGTTTCCCCATTCTAACCACTCTTTGGTCAGTCCCTTGGTAACCTGGATTGTGAGCAAGAAAAACACACACCCAAAGTTATATGCGGTGTTAGTTTATGTGTCATATTTACCAGGGAATGGGTGTGTGATGTGAGTTTGATAAGCAATCTTACACAGTTAAATGTTCAATGCAGGATGTAAGGAATTAATTGTGATTTGGGGTTTCCATGACCACATCTTTGCTTCATTATGGTCAGACAGAAAAGATGTAATCTTAAAAGCCATGCCGAGTTAGCATTTGGAAGCTGGCCGGCTTGAAGCTGTAGAGCCTCCTGTTAGTTCTGTCAATCAAAGCTACCAGCCACTTAGCTTGAGGCAGTGTGTGTGGATGACCCTGTTTCCAGTTTTTTGGGGGACTTTGGGAGGAAGCCTGGGAGGAGAGCACTCACTCTTGTGCCAGAGAGAGAGAGAGAGAGGAGAGTGCTGGCTTTTTCGCCCGGGAGTGAGGGAGAGAGTAGCTGGGGTGTTGAGTTTCAGACTGAGCCAGGATAGACTATGCAGTTAATTCTCCTTGGAACTGTGCATTCTGGGTGGTGCTGAGTTTGTGTTGTTGAAGCGAGATTAGCTCTTTGGTGCTAGCTGAGTTGGAGGCAAGTTTAAGATTTGAGTTGGTTTTTGTTCAACACGGGCTTGTTTGGGGTGCCTGGGGCCTTTTACCCTAGCAATTTAGATACTAATCATCTGGGAAGCAGGTCCTGTCTTTCCCTTCCCCTATTCCCTTTCTCATTGTCCCTGGCTCTATTAACTTCACCTGTGTTGTAGATTTGTTTTCATTAATAAACCTGTTTTGTTTGTTGAATAGAGGCTGTTAGTATCATCAACATTGTGTGCTGATCTACTGTGATGGACTAGATTCTTCTCACCAATGCAATGGTACAGGAGAGTTCCAGAGGACTCATGATGGAAGGGGATCTCCAAATCCAGAAAAAAAAACTGTGGAGTATAGGTGCTTACTGAACCATATTATTTCTTTTGTTTTTGGTGCTGTTGTTTTTCTATTTTGAAGTTTTTCCTCATTGCTCTGATTCTTCTCTTATAACATGACTAATGCAGAAATAGTTTTAATTTTATACATACATACATATATATTTATATCAGATTACCTGCTGTCTAGGGGAGGGAGGGGAGGGAAGGGAGGGAGGGAGAAAAATCTGAAATTGGAAAGCTTGTATAAACAAATGCTGAGAACTATCTTTACATGTAACTGGAAAAAATACTTTTATCAGAAAAAAAAGTTAATTGCACATGAAACTGCAAATCTATTATATGCAAGTGCTCTTCCTTTTAAATATATAATAAAGTTATCATGTAAATTAAAAAAAAAAAGAAAAGAGGCTGTTAATCTCCTTTCATAACCCAATATTATGGCGAGCCACCCAATTAACTCTCCCCATATTAAATTTGGCCTTTATAAGGCCTTAGAACAAATGAACTCCAAAAGCCTTTCCAAGTTTTTCTGAGATTCTATGGTTTCTACATTGTATGACATTATAAGCTTTCAGTAGCATCTCCTTTTCTTGACCTGGCACTTTGGCATCTAGTCAGAAAAAGAAAAAAAAATGTCATTTAAAGTGATAGAATTAAAGAGTACTGTGAAATGTGAGCCTTGAGCCAAAAGATCTTTAAGAGGTTTTTTTTTTTGGTTTTTTTTTTTTTTGGTTTGGTTTGGTTTGGGTTTGTTTGTTTGTTTGTTTCTTTAGTTTTTTAAGCTCTGGTTTTCTGGAATTTCCAGATTATATGATATTATTAGATTTTAAGGTACAATGATAGTGGACCTATGAAAGTCACGGTGTGCAATAATAAGTACACTGAAACTAGAACGTTAACAAATGTGGAAATTGGGACTATGAATCTGATGGTATAAATGAAAGTATAAAGGAAGGAGAAAAAAGTTAGCTCTGTGAACCTAGGAATGATGAGTTTGAATTTTTGGATGTGATATCTTTGGAGAGCTCATGTGAGTTCTTAGTGATCATTGCTTTCCTCCTCAATGAGTACACTCACCATTCATAAAACTTTTCAGAAATTTATGATGGTTTGAATTTCTAAAGTTAAAAAAGCCTGGCTCTTTAGGGAAATGAGAACATTTCCTCATATCCAGAATTTCTGGTCATCCTTCAAGAAGTCTAAGAATACTGACTGTGATTGCTTCTGTCATTATAACAGAAAGGCATCTGTGACTACTAAGTGTATAGGCAGTCCTTTGCTCACAAAGTGACAATGCACCCCTATTTTCTAGTGAAATGAAATACAGATTCTGGGCTTTGCATAGATTGACCCCCAACAGGGATTTCCATTCTTACTCATCAGGATGCTACTCTGCAAACCTAATAAAGCAACCACCCTGCCTTACTTGCCTTTCCCAAGTGCCCCCTGTACTCTTACACTCTCTTACTTGCACATGCATCTCTACCCTTTTAATGTCAGATAACTCCTCACCCTCTGCAAACCTTGACCTTCCTTCAAAAAGGCTCCCTGATACATTCTCCTTGTTGGAAGCTTTTCCTTTTCCTCCTGGTTCTTTCTTTTTGGTACTGTTTGTAACGATTGGAATAACGCCACCTGCTGGATACTTACTGTAGAAGAGTTCTGCCCATGAAGCGAAGGTCTTTGAGGGCAAGACCAGGCATCAGGAAGTGACGCAGACTAGTGGGAGGAGGAAGGAAGAGACTGGCGCTCAGTCTCGGTCTTTTTTTTTTTCCTTTGGACTCTGGTGGAGAGCGGAGCTAGAAATGTGCTCTCCCTTTAATAGATAGGAATCTAGGCCTTTTTCTCTCTCTTTACCAAATTCTTATTCTCCTTAATAAATGCTTAAAAGTTTAACTCTTGCTAAAGCTTATAATTTATTGGCGACCACTCATTAGATATTTTAGACAGTTTAGCTAGAATTTTAACCCTTAACAGATGGCTGACCACGAAGAGGAAAGCTAACCCTCAGTCTTCTGATCTTCTGGTTGGGTAAGAAATTTCCCCTCCCTCTCCCTTTAACTGCTAAGTACTGGCGTACTGGCTGTGTTTTCCTTTAAATTTTTTCGAATGGACCTTTTAAACTCCCTAATTACCCTATTTTTGATTTTAGTCTGTTTAACCAGACAAATGGGAGATAAGATCATGTTAATGCTTTGTTTTTGTGGACTTTCTATTTTTCTTTTTATTTTTGTTAAAAGAGTCAGCAACTTACTCACACAAGGAAATATCTCTCCCTCTCCCAACCATGCCTTTTCAGAGAAACCTGAAGAGATTCCCGCAGCTTTTCCCAGTTCTAACAGTAATTGTTGCTTTAATTTTGCATGCCTGGAGGCAATGACCCACCCTCTAGAAGCTTTTAATCCCCTAGCACCTGGAGGCAAAGTGGGGGAAGAGGAATCCAGGCCTGAGTTCAAAATCAAGTCTGATTCAAATTGCTCTGGTCCCTCCCCTCCTCTCCAGACCCCACCCTCTACTCCTCCTATGGCCAAGCCCATAGCTTCCCCTGCCTGGGAAGTCCAGAGATCTGATGCTCATGCGCAACTTTCTCTAACTACATTTGCAGCTTCAGGCTCAGCCCTTCCCCAGCCTGGCTGTGCTTCTGAGACAACCTTAGAAAGCCCTTTAAATTCCAGATATGCTCGTTTTGTTCATAATTTTGCTAACCTGCTTTTGTCTTTAATTAGTAATCTTATAAAGCATTTGTATGGTGAAAAGACTGACAGACAATATAGAGGGGTTAAAGAAGAAAAACTTAAGCTGAATAAGAATGACAATCATCACCATAGTTCAAGACTCCGCTTCTTTTGCCATGGAAGGGTATATATTGTACAGAAATGTAGAAGTAAGCAGCAAGGTATTGATATGAGTATTGGGGATTTTAGATACCGGAATCAAAAGTGTTCTGAATTCATTCAGAGTATTAATGTCAGTTCAGAGGTTACATAGGATTTCTATGCTATTACATATACATTTTGAAATTAATGGTATGGGTTTATTTTCGTAGAGATTTTCCTGCTTTTGAGATTGTGTTTTATACTTAGTTTTTAAAACAAGGAGAATATTTGTAAAAGCTTTTTATAGTCATGTGATCAGGTTTATATTTTATAATACTCTTGTTAATATTAAGTTCATATTCATTTAGATTTCCTTAGTTTGAATTTCATTGTCTTTTATTGTTCCATGTGTATTTTCTTCTATTCATTTGTCTAATTTTGAAACATTGCAAGATGGTTTTGATTTTATTATACAATGTTAATTCTAGGAGTATTGTGTTCCCATATTCTGAGTTATTTGTTTTTGTTATTTTTTTTTTCTCAACTGATTATTTGATCAAACTCTTTAAAGCATTTCCCTAGCAAATTGTTTGCCATGGCAAGTGTAAATTGATTCTAGAAGTATTATTTTTGATAAGCATATTCAAAAAAAAAAAAAAGAGGGGAACATTTGTAAAAGTTGTCTTTGAGATTGTGTTGTGCTTTAACTTGTATTTAAATATGTTCAGATTTTTCAAAAAAGTAATTGTATACTAAGTTAAAAAAAGGGGTATTATTTGAAATTGTTGCATAATTATATATTGTGTTCTGAGTCAAGATGTATTCACATTTTTTGCAATCATTTATTATCCTCAATTTTTAAATCCATATGAGACTTGGATTATGGGAACTTATCATTTAAAACATTAATTGCCTTTATTCTGAGTTATCAGATGCCAGTTGGCCAAGATGCCATCCAATCACAAGAGGAATACATGCAAGAGCAGACACTGAACTGTCACATGAGGGGAGACATGCATGAAGTCAAGGTATGGCCGAGGGAACGGCTTTTGACTAATGTTGAGGTTGGATTCTCTTGGTTTAATATTTTATTCTCTTTTTCCCCACAATATTGTACAGATGGCTGGAAGTATTCATCCCACCCATCTCATTTCTACACCTAGCTTCTATGCTCCCTCCTATATGCCTGATGCCATGGACATCTCAATCCCATGCATCTGATTAAGTCTGACTCAGTTTCCTCCATTATGTTTGGTGGCATGGACATGTATTCCATCCACCTATTTTAAGCCTGGCATACTGCATGGGCAGTACATATTGCTCAAGTGTGGGAATGCTCATATCCCATCATTTCTCTGTTCTTTTATGGTAACCCCCATAATTATCTCAGGTGTCATGATAAATAACAGTGTTGAATTTGGCCTTGACACCTGTTACCAATTATATTAGATTTTCTAATTTCTCATAATGGCATGAGGATAATTAGGCAGATGATGCAAAAAGTGATGAAACAAAGATAAAAATTATTTTTAAAAATTAATATCGCAGCAATTGTCTTCTCAAATACCCTCCATAAGGGGGGACTATAGTAATATTATAATTTTAAAGAATGGTTCAATTTTTGTTTTATTATATGTTTCATGTGTAACAACTAAGATTCTGAATTCCCTTAGACATGTTTTTGAGAACTTTCATTGTTTGATTTGATTATTGACAAAGCTATTTTAAAGTTGTGTTAAGCTCAATTTTGTAGGAAATTTTCCTGGCTGATTACCAGCATCCATACCTCAACCCCTGAAAAGACTTCCATTCCATGACTACACCTAGAGGACATCTGAGAAAAGACTTTCAGAGACTTTAAATGAACAGTTTTGATTTGTTGTTTTTGTTGTTTTTTTTTTCTCTTTCTGTTATAATATACACCATCTGTAACATGTATTCTCTGCAGAGGCCCTCCCTTTGCAAGACTAATGTCAAAGCGTCGGTTCATGAGGACAAAAAAAAAATCGCCCCTCTGGACAAAACTTTCCTCTCTTCCTTTTCTATATTGTTGTTCACATATTATTAGTTAGCAATAGTTATTATATTGTTTTTACTGTTCCGTCAAGGAAACATTTTGTTTCTTGAGGAACAACAGGGGGGACTGTAACGATTGGAATAACGCCACCTGCTGGATACTTACTGTAGAAGAGTTCTGCCCATGAAGCGAAGGTCTTTGAGGGCAAGACCAGGCATCAGGAAGTGACGCAGACTAGTGGGAGGAGGAAGGAAGAGACTGGCGCTCAGTCTCGGTCTTTTTTTTTTTCCTTTGGACTCTGGTGGAGAGCGGAGCTAGAAATGTGCTCTCCCTTTAATAGATAGGAATCTAGGCCTTTTTCTCTCTCTTTACCAAATTCTTATTCTCCTTAATAAATGCTTAAAAGTTTAACTCTTGCTAAAGCTTATAATTTATTGGCGACCACTCATTAGATATTTTAGACAGTTTAGCTAGAATTTTAACCCTTAACATGTTATACAATGCTGAGGTCATTAAACAGTTTTCATTGTTGGTGATCATCTCTTCCATATCATAATTGGATTATATGTTCCTGAAAGGCAGAGTTAATCTTTCTTTGCAGTTTTATGAAGGCCATTATAGATGGACTGGCAACTTCCATGTAAATGTAAATGTGTTGATTGACGAGCAGGTAGTTCAGAGATAGGTGGTGTATTTCAGATTCAAATATCTAATTTGTGAATGTTAGTAGTAAACAATCAGAAGTAATTGGAAAGGGAAGGAACACACCGATTTTGAAAATTTTCAGTTAACAAATGTGGAAGAAAAAAGTCAAGAAGAATAAAAGAAAGATAATGAAAGAAGTGAGGAAAAGTCACAATGGTATCTGATAAAAGAACAAGAAGAGTCAGCTTTCAATGTGTTATTGTTAACAAAAGCGTCCTCCAGTTCAGGTAAGCCTGAATGTTCCTGTAATCAACTGATAGGAGATTCAGGGATACAAGGGTTCCTCAAGCAGAGCTTAAGAGTGAAGAAGAGGGGGCGGCTAGATAGCACAGTGGATAAAGCACTGGCCCTGGATTCAGGAGTACCTGAGTTCAAATCCAGCCTCAGACACTTGACACTTACTAGCTGTGTGACCCTGGGCAAGTCACTTAACCCCCATTGCCCCACAAAAAAAAAAAAAGTGAAGAAGAGAGATTTCTGAGACATCAGGGTTGGTGACAGAATGAATTTTGAATTGCCATTCATGTGGATTGTGTCTAGCCAAAACAGGTTTGTGCATGAGGAATGATCTCAGTATCATTACCCTATTTGCTTGGTCTTGTTTTGTGTTGGTTATGAGAAATACTACCAAAAGGACCGTGGTAAGTTGGGGGAGGGCTGAATGAATTACTTTTATGAGTGTATCAGTGTTTTGTCTTCTGAAAACCTTGAAACTGGTCACAGGGGTCAGCTAGGTGGCACAGTGGATAGAGCACTGGCCCTGGATTCAGGAGTACCTGAGTTCAAATCCGGCCTCAGACACTTGACACTTACTAGCTGTGTGACCCTGGGCAAGTCACTTAACCCCCATTGCCCCCCCCCAAAAAAAGAAACTGGTCACAGAGTAGTAGTACTAGAAGGAACTTTGGAGGTTATCTTGTTGCAACCTGCTGTCATTTGTAAATGCAATGAATGTGGCACAGAGAGATTAATTACACAGCTAGCTAGGCATGGAGCAGAGACTCTGTGGCTCTTCATACAGTCCTCTTGACACTATACCATACATGCTTCTAATTATATAAGTGAAGTACAATTTCTGTTATCCTTTCCTAATCAATGGGGTAATTTTCAGTTTTCCTCACTGAATTCTTATTTCTAGATAAAGATGGGGAGACAAAAGCACCATTGGCAGATTCACCACCAAAGAAAATTCTATACTGTTATTTCCCCGGTAAAAGTTGTCTTGTAGATGGATAACAAAGAAAGAACTGAAGAAAATGGTTTGCCCTGACTTGGTTTTAATTGTTTAGCTACAATCCTTTTTCTGTTCTCTTTGTCTTAAGAGACCTTTCTATTTTTTCCTTTATTTTGATTCTTTTTGATTGATTGCTGGTATTTCATGAAGTCCTTAACTTCCATCTGTCCAATTCTCATTTTTAAGGCATTATTTTCTTCAGTAAGCTTTTTTTTTGGGGGGGGGGGGCAATGGGGGTTAAGTGACTTGCCCAGGGTCACACAGCTAGTAAGTGTCAAGTGTCTGAGGCCTAATTTGAACTCAGGTACTCCTGAATCCAGGGCCAGTGCTTTACTTCAGTAACCTTTTGCACATCCTTTTTCCATTTGGCCTTTTTTCCTCCCATTTGACCAATTGTATTTTATAATTAATTGTTTGCTTCAATCAATTTTTGTGCTTCTTTTTCCAAGCTGTTGCCTCTTTTTTCTCATATTTCTGGTGGGTAACTCCCATTTCTCATATTTCTTTTCCCATTTCTTCTTCTACTTCTCTTATTTGATTTTTAAAATCCTTTTTGAGATCTACCAGAAAGTGTCTTTGCTATTGAGACCAATTCATCTTCCCCATTGAGGCCCCAAGTGTAGGCAATTTGAAAGTATTGTCCTAGTCTTAGTTAGTGTTTTGGTCTTCTCTGCTGCCATAGAAACTATCAATGGTGAGTGTCCTTTTCTGTTTCTTACTCCTATTTTAGCCTCTTTTTTGACTTTTGTGAGAATTGGAATGACACCCCTTGCTGGGAGGAACATTGTGAGCTCTGGCCTGAAAAGAAACCATGTGACTTTAGCGTCCAGAAGTGACCTCTGGGATTTTGATGGTCATATTGGTGTCAGGAAGTGATGTTTGCTGCCTGTGGGTCCTGTCAATCAGAGCTATAAACCAATTAGCTTGGAGCTGTGTGTGTGTGGATGTCCATGTTTCCTGTTTCACAGGAGCAAGGCCTTTCGTTTTGGAACCTCAGCTTGGTGGGAGCACAGATTCTGGGCTCTCTTAGATAATTAGATGAAGTTTGCTTTTTACTTCTCTCCTTCTCTTCACTAACTTCTGATGCACTTTAATAAATACTTAAAAGTCTAAACTCTTGCTAAAAAGCTTCTAATATAAGGTCATTAGATTTTAGACATCATAGCTAGAATTTTAGCCCTTACAGATTGGCAAGCCAGCCAGGAGAATGCTGAATCCTGTGATCTTCTGATCCTCTAGTTGGGTAAGGATTTTCCCCTATTGTCCATGTACTGTCTCTTTAAGTTTTAAATTAGCCACTAAGTATATGCTTAAACTCTTAAGCACCCTTTTTCTAATTTTAGCCTCCTGGGTTTTTTTACTTTTTTTTTTTTGAGTAGAACTTTATTTTCCAAAATATATATAAAAACAAAATTTTAACATCAATTTTTTAAAAAACTTGGTGTTCCAACTTCTCTTCCCCCATCCATTCCCCCCCCCCCACCCACAAGAACTCAAGCAATTCAAAGTAAGTTATACATGAGTAGTCATGGAAAAATTCTCATATTAGCTAGTTGTGAGAGAAAACAGTAAAAAAAAACAAAACTTCAGATTAAGGAATTGTCAAAGAGGAAAAGAAAAAGAAAATTTTTTTAAAATGTGTTTCCATCTGTTTTAAGATACTATCACTTCTTTCTCTGCAGATGGGCTGCAATCTTCATAAGTCCTTCAGGGTTATATTGGATCATTGCCTGGCTGAAAATAACCACATGCTTCCCCTGTTCATCATAACCTGTATATAGTACCTTAAGCTTGACAGAGAATTTTCTTCATAAAAGCCCAGCAAAGTAGGTACCATACATTTTGCCATTATAATCAATCATCATAACTATTTCCTTCCATCCCACTCCCTTCCCATGACATTTACTCTATCTTCTTTTTACCTATTCCTCCTCAAAAGTGTTTTACTTCTGACTATCCTCTCCCTCACTCTGCAGTCCCTTTTTTCACCCTTCCTTCCTTATCCTCTTCCCCTCCTATTTTTCTGCAGGGTTAAATAGATTACTCCTCTCAATTGGGTATGAAAGCTATTCCCTCCATGAGCCCACTCCAATGAGATCAAGGTCCCTGAGATAATTCTGTGTTCTAAATTTTTCTTCCTCCCTCCCTCCTCAACCCTCCTGATGTGATCAAGCAATTCAATATGTCATACTTGTGCAGTAATGCAGAACATCTTCATCTTCCTTGAAAGTGTTTTGCTTTTTACTGCTCTCTCCCCCAATCTGTCCTTTCCTCCTTCCCTTCTTCCCCCCTCCCCTTTTCCCCCTTCCCTCCCTCATGGAAGAAATATATTACAAAAGCTACTTGAGTATGTATGTTAGTCCTTCTTTGAGCCAATTCTGATGATATTAAGGTTCACTCACTCCCCAACTCCTTCCCCCTCTTGTCCATAAGCTTTTTTTTCTATTTTCAATGGATCAAAAAAGCCTTCTAAATTTTAGCCTTGTAAGCCTCCTTTCCTGGGTATTTACCCAGGCCAAGATTGACCTTGTTTTTGTGCTTGGTCCTTATGAATTTGAATGTTCTATTCCTATTTTTATTTTTATTCTTACTTTCCTTTGTGTTATAGTGAGGAAATTTTTGAATTACAGGAAGGGGATTGATGATAGTACATTTCATATCATTCAAAGCTCCCCCCTTGAGAAAATAATTGCAGCATGGGATTTTTATAAGCTACCGATCCAGCCAGGCATGACGAAAGCAAGGCTTATCAAACTGTTTTATGTGGCATAAAAAATAGTCTACCTTACTGGAAAACAAATGTTTAGAGAATGGATCTTTTGACCACTTAACACTGAAAACTCTACAAATTATCCATCACTTTGAGACCCCCCAAGATTTAATTTATTGGAACTTCTGGAATGTAGCAAGTAAGGAATTGACCAAAAAGGGAGAAAAAGAGGAGGACTCTGAGCCTGAACGTGACTGTAAGCCTGTCTCTCAGACTGAAACATCAACCAAGGAAATAAAAAAAAAAAAGGAAAAAAGAAAAAATTCATGTGTAGAGGAGACAGAGAGGATAAAAATCCTTCCCCTTCAAGAGATCCCCACCACCCATGATAAAAGGGGTGTTGTAGTAAAGCTTAAGCTGTATATACCTTTTGGCCCAAAAGATTTAGGTTTATGGAAATGAGAAATTCCTAAATTTGATGAGGATCCCACAGCAGTTATCAGCCACTTTAGGGCAATTTTAAGAGGATATCAGCCCACTTGGAATGATGTTAATGATCTCATGGAAACGATATCATCCCCAGGGGAAAGAGCTGATATAATAGTTTCAACAAATGCCTTGGCAGCAACAGGAAAGGTTGATATTGAGTGGCCTGTTCAAGACCCTGATTGTGACCCCAATATCCCTGGGCATTTTGATATGTTGAAGGATGCAAGGGAAACATTGTTGAAGGCAATGGAATCCTGTGCTAAAAAGACTGATAACTGGCAAAAATATATAGATATAGTTCAGGGACCTGATGAGAGACATAATAGATTCTATGACACACTATGTAAGCATGCCAGGCAATATCCTAAACTAGACCCATTAGACACTAGAGATGCCCATGTTATCCGTTCTCATTTTGTACACCAGTCCTTACCGGAAATATTTTGAAAAGCAATGTCCAGTCTGGAATAGTTTGAATCATGACAGACTTAAAGAAATAACAACATATATTTATGAAGGAAATGAGAGGGAGGAAAGGAACAGACAAGGCATCTTCGCTCCAGTATAGGAAATAACAAGGCAGTGAGGCTGGCAATTGAGAATCACTATCAACCCCAGTATCACTATCAACCACCTAAATTTTGCCAGTACTGCTATAAACAAGGACACTTTATGTAATCTTTTAGGATTATGAAAGGAGAACAAAATGAAAACAGATATAGTTTCTTTCAGAGGAATACAGAGAGGCAGAACCAAGATAGATACAATTTCTCTCAGAGAAATATAGAGAATCAAAATCAAGAGAGATATAATTTTTCTCAGAGGAGTACAGAGCAGCAGAACCAAAATAGAGATAGATCTTTTCGGGGGGGTAGAGACAGATAGAGGCAAAACAGACCCTTTCAGAAAGATATAGGTAAGCAGAACAGTTCTAGGCACTCTCAAAGGGGTACAGATGAGAGAGATATAGAAGATTGATGGTGTATGGGGTGGGGGGGGGGGAGACAGTGGAATCTGAAGATTTTACCTTTCCAGACCCTGAAATTTTTAGCCCTCTTGTGCCAGTCCCTTCCCCAAAGTAAGAAACCCCATGTAACCCTTAGGGTTGGAGATACTTATTATGCATTTTTATTAGATACAGGAGCCTCAAGATCAGTCCTAGTGAGCAAACCTGACCCTGAATGTACACCTATTGGATCTCCAAATGTGGTGGGCATTTCAGGAAAAGCCCAATCCATTGCAAAATTAACCCCTCACATAGAGAATCTGGGCCCATTAACACTAGAACATTCATTCCTACTTATGCCTGACTCTCCTGCAAACCTATTAGGTCGTGACCTCCTTCGTAAACTTAGGGCAACCATATCTTGTTCTCAAGATGGTGGAATTTCCCTGGAAGAGCCAGATGATACCGTCCACTTACTGTCAATTTTTATCTCAGACAATCAAGAAACAGTGGGGAATACATTTAAAACCCTTGTGATATTCCTGAGTCCCTATGGACTTCCTCCTCTACTGATATAGGTCTCTTTAAATCTGCCGTGCCTGTTATCATTAAGACCAAAGATAGCCCAGCACCACCCATTCCACGGGATCCCTTATCTAGAGAAGCCATTGAGGGAGTATCTTTTATAATTGAGGCTTTGACAAACCAAAGCATAATTGTCCCATGCCCTTATTCCTTGTGCAATAGCCCTATTTTGCCAGTTAACAAACACAATCCTGGGCCAGATGGCAAGCCTGTTTATGTTTTATACAAGATCTGCAAGCAATTAATTCCTATGTTATACCCAGACACCTGATATTACCAAACCCTGCTATTATTGTTTCCTCAATCCTCTGTGAAGCAACATGCTTCACAGTGGTAAATCTCTGCTCTGCTTTCTTTTTGATACCAGTACATCAGGATTCCCAATATTTTTTTGTCTTTGCATGGAAGAATAGACAGTGGACTTGGACCAGCCTCCCACTGGGGTTTGTTGATAGTCCCACACTATTCTCACAAATTTTGCATCAAGATTTAGCCTCCATTACATTTAAAGGTTCTACCTTAGTCCAATATGTAGATAACTTATTCCTGGCTGCACCTAATGCTGAGATTTGCCAGGAAGACAGCCAACACCTATTATTAGAGTTGCACAAACGAGGCCAGAAGGTCTCTATGTCTAAAGTACAATGGTGTCTACCTCAGGTGGAATATTTGGGTTTTGTTTTGGCTGCTGGCACTCGATCCATCTCTCCTAAGTGTGTCCAGACTATTCAACAACTCTCTGCTCCCTCTACTAAGAAGTACAGAAATGCAGAATCAAAATAGTTATAGATCTTTTCAGAAGGATACAGAGAGTCAGAATGAAAACAGTTATAGGGCCCCTCAAATAGGGTACAGAGGAGCAGAACCAAACTACTTATAGATCCTTTCAGAGAGAAATCAGTACTGCCACCCCACAAGGTTCCAACCACCAACTGACAAAACCACCAGACAAAACCAAGTGCTTTACACCCTGCTTCAAGCTGATTGGTTGAGGGTGATCACATGCTCACACAGCAGGAGGCCCCTGTTATATTAACAATATTCTCACCACAGAAAAGTTATAGCAGCACAAATGGCTTATCATTCTAGGTTAGACTGTCTGGAGTCACATCTATAGCTGACTCATCCATTTGAGTTGAGGGGGCCATATCACTAGAAAATAGGGCAACTCAGGAAAATAAATTTAGGGGGTTCTTCCACACTCCCCCCTATTGTGTACATTATACTACCCGGGAAGAGAATCTGGAGGCTAAGTCAAAGAGGCACCTAACAAGGATAAAAGTTACCAGACAGAAAGCTAATAAGAGTCCTAACCCATGAAAGATGGCTTGATCCAAAAAACCTGGCCTCTGAGGAAGAGTGGGGAGAAGCACAATTTCTGCACTAAGTTCAGAGACAAAGAAATGTACCTTGGACAATTTTACAACATTTTGGGGGTGATAGTTCCAATTTCAAAGTGAGAGCCAAACCATTTGATTGTCTCAGTATCCCCTAACAGGTGACTTGTCACAATTTTCTCTGACTGGGTAATATGAGAACAGGGTTGACCAATCACAATATAAAGCCATCATTAAGAATGTCCAAAACCATGGACCAATTTAAAGGAGGAAATCTGCATGACACCAAGGTAACTGGGAGAACTCAGTATACCAATACAGTGAAACAAAAAGCCAAAGTCATACAGTAATGAGCATCAGCAGCAACTGACATTTGGTCACCTTGCATTTAGTAACCACTCCCAATGTCAGTTTAATAGACACATTTCATCTTGTCCCATGTAATTGTCTGTTCTCTGGAACAGAAAATGTCCTGTCCTTGGGGGCACCTCATTAGTAGATTTGCTCCCCTGGTTCCAAGTTACTTTTAGAGATGTTCCTGTTAAAATCTTTGACAAAACAGACCTCAATTCAAGTTAGAATAGAACTTTTATTTTTCCACTTACTACTTCATGGGGTAAAACCAGCTGTAAGTTTGTGGTTCTGATCTTAACAATAGAGCTATGAGAGGAACATGAAATTAGGAGCTCAGAGTTCACTTCAAACATTAGAGAACTTGTACACATACCACTGGAATCATTTCCATATCACATACAGGATTATCTGATCTTATTCGTTTCTCAAAAGTTATCATGCCAATGAATTCCAATTCCTTCAGGAGGATCAGACTCTCTTAAGGAACTAACCCTATATATGAGAATAGAGATAACAATACTCTTTGCTGGTAGAGGCTATCCACCACTAGGTGCAAAGGTCACACACAAAAGAAATTACTTAAAAGAGGCTGACTTGAATTGTAACAAAAGACTTGGGATAGGCTGTGTAGATACACATACATTAAACAGAGTTGCTTGTAGTAGAACATACTCAACTGTTTCACAAACGTGACTGATGGTGCTGAAATTCCGTTCCTTAAAATAAAACAGAAGAGGTTGCTGACCTTACCTTCACAAAAGAATAGAGTCATACCTTTGTCCAGTTATTCCCATAGCATTCTGACAGTATGAAATATCCTAAGGACATCACCTTACATATGACTATGTAAGTATTAGCAGGTAGATGTACTTGGTACATGCCTACACATTCAGATTGAAAGCAGTAAGATCTTTTAAAATACTATCATTTATTTACCTAAACAGTTTTGTTTCAAGTTTTGAGTTCCAAATTCCATCCCTCCTCCCCTCCCTCTCCAAATCAGTATGATCTTAGATTCTTGCATATCTCTTGGATTATAGACATCTGTTATAAGAAGAAAAAGCAGGAACATGATTATAGCAGCATCAAATTGATCCTTCAGGCCTGACCGGAGGGTGTACCTATATATACACATATATGTATACATATATGTGTATGTCTACACACATGTACACACATATATGTGCACACATACATGCCTATAAACATATATACAGGTATGTGTATATATGTACAACTCATTTCCATATATAACTTATATAACATACACACACACACACACACATATATATATATATATATCAGCATAAATAAACCATTCTTAGTGTTCTCTTTGACCTCAGGTAAGAGTCACAGTTGACTACTCATCCTGCAGCATATGGAAAAAGGAGTAACACAAAGGAGAATCTGTGTCAAAAGGCTGCTTCAAAGGGCCCCGTCCTGAAAAGGCCCTGAAAACAATTCAGGTGGCACCTCCCTGTCTGTGACTGGGCTCTCCAAGCGTCCACAAGGCCTGACCCAGTGGCACAAGGGGCCAATGCAGTTGAGGTTTCCTGGCCAACACACCCAATGTTTCCGCAAGATATAGAAACAGAAAATACTCAGCCAATAAGAAGATGCTATAGAGTTTAGTGAGACCTATCACAACCTTCTCAATTTAATTATCCAGAAATTATTTCATGTGGAAATCAGTTCAGTCATTACAGAGTTAACCTTATGAACAACAGAGCTTTAAGAAGAAACTCAAATTGTGAACCCCAAAATTTTCAAAAATTTCAGTTTTTCATACTTTTGTTGTTCAGTCATTTTCAGTTTTGTGCCACTCTTCAAGATGCCATTTGGGGTTTTCTTGGCAAAGGTACTGGAGTGGTCTGCCATTTCCTTTTCCAGGTCACTTTACAGATGAGGAAACTGAGGGCAACAGGGTTAAGTGACTTGATAAGGGACACAAAGCTATTAAGTTATTTGAAGCTGCATTTGAACTCAGTTCTTCCTTACTCTAGGCAGATTTTCATAAACAAGGAGTTATGAAAAAGGAAGAATTTCCATGCAATATTACTATCTTACCTATAAGAAAAGGAAAATTAGTTAAAGGTAAACCTATACATTGCTTGGTAGAAGATTTAGAAATGGTAAATAAGTGTGTTATTCCTATGACCCCTGTTGTTCCTCATCCTGTTACTACTATAACTTCTATACTTTTGACTATGATTATTTTCTTTTTCTTTCTCTCTTTTTCTTTCTTTCTCTCTTTCATCCATTCTTTCTTTTTTCTTTCTTTCTTTCTTTCTTTCTTTCTTTCTTTCTTTCTTTCTTTCTTTCTTTCTTTCTTTCTTTCTTTCTTTCTTTCTTTCTTTTTTTTAGTGAGGCAATTGGGGCTAAGTGACTTGCCCAGGGTCACACAGCTAGTAAGTGTTAAGTGCCTGAGGCCGGACTTGAACTCAGGTACTCCTGACTCCAGGGCCATTGCTTAATTGGGATCTTAGTGTGTACGGTAATGAATTTCCCAAGGGTTCCATGTTTCATCTACAATCCCTTAGAGATTCTTTTAAAAAAATTGGGGGGTGGGTGGGAAATCAGGGGTAAGTGACTTGCCCAGGGTCACATAGCTATTAAGTGTCTGAGGCTGGATTTGAACTTATGTCTTCCTGACTACAGGCCTGGTACACTCCAGCATACCACCTAGTTGCCCCCTTTAGGGACTCTTGCAGGAAAATTTGAAGCTGTCTATTCTATCAAAAGTGTTATTGGCCTGCGGTACCTCAGACGTTTTCTGGGGTAGAAACTGAACCAAAGGACAGACACAGCTAAAGAGCTAAGTGGCACCAGATAGGGACTGAGTTAGCTCCAGGACCACCAGCCTTCATTCCTGTCTCTCCCACCCCTAGGGAAGATAAGATTAGGTGTGGCTGCTGGGTTTGTGGCATGCGGGGGAGAAAGATGGCTTGAGAGATCAGGAGCTGCCCCTCACCCAACTTCCCCCAGCCACCACCAGTGGGGGATGGTCCTCTCCCAATAAGGGAACTTTCCAAAATCAGATGATCACCTCATGGGACCACCTTCGGTCCTCTATAAAAGTATCTACCTGTGTCCTGCTCAAGGAGAAAGGTATCTCAGAGAGCCATGCCTCTGTGCCATGCCTTCTCCCCATGAGTTCAAGGACTTTTCTCTTGGTTTCCTTTCCTTGGCACCTAAATAAACTATTATTTTATTCTAATTGGATTTGTGTGCAAGAGGGTGTCATTCTTTAAAGAGGAATTCCTAAGGACCCTTACCCCAAAGCCCCACTCATTTCCCCATAACAAAAAGGCTCCTGATTAATTTGATATATAGGTGATTTGGTGATATTTTGTGAAGCTGAAAGACAATAAGATTGGTTCATTAAGGCAAAGTAAGACTTGCTTTGCTTAAGTTCTTAGCTAAGAATAGGGAGAAAGGGTAAGAATTTTTTTGTCAAAAGTTTTAAACTTTTCAAATGATACAATCTAATCTTTACATTTCTAATTCTGGCTAGGCTGGGAATGGAAAGAGAAAAGATAAGAGGAAAAGATGCCCTTCCCCCCCCCACCCCCCGATTTAGGGATGGATTTAATTGATCAAATTGAGCTTGAGATGTCCCAAAGACAAGACTCAGTCACTCAATTTCCAAAGTTTTATTAGAATACTGTGAAGCCACAGGGAGAATACCAAAGGAGTAAAAAAGAAAGGTATCTAGAATAGGGAGAGGAAAATTTTTTAGTGAGAAAAAGTAGATTATTTCATTATCTTAATCTCCTCCTTAAGGAGGTACATGGGAGGTTCACATCCAAATTTGGAATTCTTGAGGTCCTAAGACATACCCTGAGGCAGGTACCTTTTTTCCCTGGAGGTGTGTTTTTTTGGGTTTAAACATCATAAGGTGAACCTAAGGACATGTTTGGTCTTTTCTGTGCATATTCATAAAGACATGCTTAGACTTGTCTGAGCCAGACGGTCTCCATGTTTATGATATCTCTTCACTTAAGATCTGGTTTCTAGGTGTCCAGTCATCTATGAATGCCAGTTTAAACATTCTGGTTATTTATTGTGAGAAATGGGTAGTTGTCTCCTCTCAATGTGGATATAACAGTCAGTCATACTTCCCTGACCTGTTTGTAGGACAAAGGTCTCAGATCCCCTCCTCCCCCTCAGGTTAGCAAGGTCACATGGTTCAAGGAGCCCTTGTCTCAATTAGGTCCTCTCCAGAGTTCTGTCCATATAAGGAAGTATAAGGTCCACTCCTGAGTTATGCCCATACAAGGAAGAGGGGTGGGAATACTGCGTTCTGATTAGCTAGTTTTTGCTCGTAGATTGTAACCCTGACCAGTGATGAAAAAGGGGAAGGTCCATTCGCGTTAGGGACTAGGGTATAAAACAGGGCCTGTGAGCCCCGTTTCGGGGCACCCGCTAGCTGCACACTAGGGTGCCTCCTTCTCATGAGAAGAAAATAAAGCCTTTGTCACCTCGCTGCTGAGTTCCTGAGAATTATTGAGAAGAGGATGAATTTTTCCCTCACATTTATGACTAGTTAGGGTCTCGGGCTTCTGTTTCCTTAGGCTTCTGTTGATGGTGTTAATTGATAGAAAACTCAGATCTCCCTAACAGTTGATAAAAACTTAAGCCTTAGTTTACCTGCTAATCCCTTTTAGCTATTATTGATAAGAGCTAGGCTATCTGCTAGCCCCTTTTAGAGTTCAGGTATTTAGGTTATTTTTTTTTTGGGCAGGACAATGAGAGTTAAGTGACTTGCTCAGGGTCACACAGCTATTAAGTATCAAGTGTCTGAGGCAGGATTTGAACTCAGGTCCTCCTGAATCCAGGGCCAGTGCTTTATCCACTGCACCACCTAGCTCCTGGGAACCAGCAGCCTATGCCACTAGTTAGAGTATGTGGAGTACTGCAGGTGGACTTTCAGATCAGAGCTTTGTCCTCCCACTGTGGAGCCTACCCTCCGGGGAGTGACACTGTGAGTGGTAGCAGCTGATCCCAAGTGGGACCTTCCAGGACATGAAAGGGAAGCCAGTTGGGAATCCTGTGTGAATTCAGATGGATTGAGGTGGTGACGTCCAGGACCCCCCAGCCTGGAATCTCAAGATAGTGGGCAGCCCGAGCCCATCCCCTCTGCGTACTGCCAGTTGCAGCGTGTGCAGACCTGGACTCGGTGCCTCCGGATCAGGTCCACATGATGCTCACTGGGGCACACTCAGGGGATCCACCCAACCCAGAGCTTGGAACCCCAGCTCCCCGTGTCTTCCAAACCTGTAGGGGCGAGGATGTGTGTGTGTGTGTGTGTGTGTGTGTGTGTGTTTGTGTTGCTCGTTTAATAGGGCTGGCGATGTGAGGGGGGCTATGAACCTTGGAACATAATTTGTCAGCCTTAATGGGAGCTTGGTGAGGGTGTGAGGTCGGGGTGGGCCGAAGGAGCAACAGGACAGTAGCGGGGTGTTAAACGGAAACTCTGCCTCTCTGTGCTGTGTGAGGGAGTGAGTGCCTTGGTAAATCCGGAACTTTGGGTCCCTTTTCTAGTTGTTTGTCAAGAGACGCATGATATCACCCTGATGTTCATGACTCAAACTGAGGTAGCTCCATCAAATCCAGGTGCTCCATACATTCATATTAACGCAATTATATGGAGGAGATTACATTTTTTTTTTTTGTGGGGCAGTGAGGGTTAAGTGACTTGCCCAGGGTCACACAGCTAGTAAGTGTCAAGTGTCAGAGGCGGGATTTGAACTCAGATCCTTCTTGAATCCAAGGCCAGTGCTTTATCCACTGTGCCACCTAGCTGCCCCTAGGATATATTCTTTTTTTTTTTTTGGTGGGGCAGTGAAGGTTAAATGACTTGCCCAGGGTCACACAGCTAGCTAAGTGTCAAGTGTCTGAGGCTGGATTTGAACTCAGGTCCTCCTGAATCCAAGGCCAGTGCTTTATCCACTGTGCCACCTAGCTGCCCCCGAGGAGATATATTCTTAACCAAAGGAGAGAGTTTTGATTACTTGAAACAAAAAGAAGTCTCTACACAGACAATATTAACATGTGGAATAAGAAGAAAAATGGTTAAATGAAAAAAAAAAAACTTCATATCAAATTTTTCTAATAAAGATTTTGTATTGTTATGATGAATGTATGGAGCACCTGGATTTGATGGAGCTGCCTTATTATCCAAAAGGATTTTATGAAACCCTGGATTAATAAGAGCAAAATGACCTTTGACTGAACTTCAAACTGAACCCAGTTCTTTTCCCCAGGATAGCAAGTCCCTATCTTGTAAAAACGTATGAAATCCTCCTCCTTGCCAAAACACATTTTGGGGAATCATACACTCTTTTCATAGTGTTTCTGTTAAGTTGAACTATCAAACTGATATTTTCTACATACTTGTTGTTATAAGTGAAATTGTTAAACAGATTTGCATTAGTCTATACTTGTCATAGTATTTGCTTTTAGGTTGATTTGTATCATGCTCATGAAACTTATAGTACCCTGTAACCAGTGAGCAAAGAAACCTTATATACCCTTAGAAAGAGGGAGTCTTTGAGCTCCTTCTTTGGAAGGGGTTTCCTCTTGATTCATGCCTACTTGTTCTTGGGACAGATAAACTGGTACTATGTTTTACTCTGATCTGTTTTTTTCCTGTAGGAGACATTATGAAAATAATTTCTCTGATTTTTTTTTTCTGTAGGAGACAGACATAAAAACAAAAATTGACAGTATCTAAGATAGCTATCTATATAGAGAGATAGATATATAGGTATAGCTATCCAATTATTTATCTCTCTATCCCTCTATCTAACCTAAATGGAGGCAAATACTATCTTTTTTTTTTTTTTTTGGTGAGGCGATTGGGGTTAAGTGACTTGCCCAGGGTCACACAGCTAAGTAAGTGTTATGTGTCTGAGGCCGGATTTGAACTCAGGTACTCCTGAATCCAGGGCCCGTGCTTTATCCACTGCGCCATCTAGCTGCCCCCAAATACTATCTTAAAAGGGATTTAGATCTTTCTCCAAGGGCAAGACAGGAGAATGCTAAGGCCAGTTTTCCAGAGAATACAAAGACCACTTCTTGAGATTTCGATCCCTTTCTTCCTAAAATGCAGGGAAAACCAGAGGAAAACACTGCCTGTAAAAATTAAAAGAAAGGTTTTATTAGGCAGGGAAGAAAAGCTAGGATGGTCATGGTTACTATTCAACCTCTTGCTGAACCATGCAATAAATGGCAAGGGTTTATAGATGGTTTCAACAGAGACAGGTTAGAAATTTGAAGGAGGGAGGGTATGTGTGTGAGGAATTACAGGCGTGGAGGATGTAGCCTTTAATACACAATCAGAAGGCATTCTTGGTGATGGGCAGTTAGATTCAAGGCTTAATTATGCAGATTGTTCCAAAGTTAGAGAAGATTTGAAAATAAGGTCCATATCCATAGTCACAAATCCTGCAGTCAAATAAGTCTTTGATCGGTTTCAGGGTTACTGATTCCCTACATGTCCAGGTAGGTTTACTCTTGGTCAGGCAAAGGGCAAAAGACAGTTGTTCTGGTTACCTGGATAATTATTGGGGGGGGTAGTTTCAAGCAAATGGAGGCACCCATTTTCACTATACACACACACACACACAAGATTAAAAGATGTTATTATTTTGTCCTTAGTTCTTGAAGAGGACCATGTCATCGGGAGGTGATGTCCAAACTTGCAATGGATTGGATTTAAGTGAGGGAGGGATGTGCAAGGTCACCAACCTCACTCTCTCCTCCAGAGCCATCTGGGTCCACTGGCAAGATAAACATTAGGATGAATGGAGATGGTCCTGGATGATATAGGTATTTGGGATTAAGTGACTTGCCCAGGATCACACAGCTAATAAGTGTCTGAGGTGAGATTTGAACTCAGGTTTTCCCAACTTCAGGGCCAGTGCTCTATCCACTGTACCACCTAGCTTCCCCTGATTAATAGATATAGCCAATAGCCATTCTCCAATGCAAATAAAAAAAGAAAACTGAAGTTTCACCTCACACCCTGCACATTGGCAGAAATAACCCAAATGGTAACAGTCAAATTTGGAAGAATTGTGAAAAGAAAGCACACTAATACATCATTGGTTGAGCTTTGAAAAGGTACAAACATTTTAGAAAGTAATTTGGAATTATGCAAATAAAGCAAATGAAATGTCTATACCCTATGAACCTAAATTTTCATTACTGGGTTCATACCCAAAAAAGCCCCTAATAAAATGAGAAGTCCCCATATTGTCCAGAATATTTATATCAGCATTTTTTTCCTGATAGCTAAGATCAGAATGCAAATAGATGTCCAAGAATTGGGGAAGGGCTAAACAAATGTGTGGTCTTTGAATGCAATGATGTCCCATAACTGTGCTGTAGAAAACGATATATGTAATGAATACCTAGAAGCAGGGAAAGATCTATGTGAACTGATGGGGAATAAAGCAAGCAGAACAAAGGAAACAATGTATACAATAAAACTAACAATGTCAATTGTGGAAATTTATTGTGATTTGGGGACCCTGCCTTTGGGCTGAGATTAAAAAGCCTTAGGCCCTCAGGGGTTTTTTCTGTGTAAGAGGGGCTGGTGCCCCTCCCCCTCTGCTTCAGCTGAGCCAAAAAGCCCCATGGGCTTTACAGGACACCAGGTCAGACTGCTGGGGGAAAAAAGCCCCAGCTCCCTATGCCCTGAGGGGAGCTGCCCCGGAGATTACAGGCTTGTCCTGCCAGGCCCTAGTGTAGCCCGTGCGGAGGTCCCAGGTGTGCAGCAGGGGGCATGGGCCCTCAAACCCTGCTGGGCACAGCCCTAGTGCAGCCAGCAGATTAGCTTGGTGTGTTCAGGGGCGCAGGTAGCCCGAGGTTTGAGGGGAGTGAAGGAACTTATGTCTGGGGCTGGATTTGGGCTTGGGGCCTCCTGGGTCCAGGGCTGGTGCATTGTCCACTGTGCCACCTAACTAACCCATGATGACATCTTTAAAATACGGTTGAGGTGTAGGAGAAATAGACTGGGGGAGGGAGAAGGGGAGAGATGGTCTGGGGAGAGGTTGTTCACATGAAGGAAACAAGAAAAAAGCTTATGGTGGGGAGGGGAAGAGGGGGAAGGAATTGAGGAGTGAGTGAACCTTAATATCAGAATTTACTCAAAGAAGGACCAACATACATACTCAAGTGGGTATAGTAATATATTTTTACCCTGAGGGAGGGGAGGGAGATAAGGGGGGGGGGGGAGAGGGGAAGGAGGGAAGGGCAGATTGGGGGAGAGAGCAGTAAAAAGCAAAACACTTTCAAGGAAGGTAAGATGTTTTGCATATCTGCACAAGTATGACATATTGAATTGCTTGATTTCATAGGGAGGGTTGAGGAGGGAGGGAGGAAGAAAATTTGGAACACAGAATTAGCTCAAAGACATTAAACTCATCAGAGTTGGCTCATGGAGGGAATAACATTCACACCCAGTTGGGAGGAGTAATCTATTTAACTCTACAGGAAAGTATGAGGGGAAGAGGATAAGGAAGGAAGGATGAAAAAAAAAAAGGAAGTGCAGAGTAGGGGAGGGGACAGTCAGAAGTAAAACACTTGAGGAGGAATAGGTTAAAAGAAGATAGAAAATAGAGTAAATATCATGGGAAGGGAATAGGATGGAAGGAAATAGTTATGATTGAATACAATGGCAAAATGTATGGTACCTACTTTGCTGGGCTAATATGAAGAAAATTCTTTGTCAAATTTAAGGTACTTTATTCAGGTTATGATGAACAGGATACTATCAGAAAAACCTGGAAAAACCTACATGAACTGAAGCAGAGTGAAATGTACTGTATACAAAATAACAGCCATAGTGTAAGATGATCTGCTGGGAAGCATGTGGTTATTTTCAGCAAGGCAATGATCCAATATAACCCTGAAGGACTTATGAGGACTTATGAAAATGGCAACCCATCAACAGAGAAAGAAGTGATAGTATCTGAAAATAGATGGAAACACATTTAAAAAAATTTTTTTTTCCTCTTTGACAATTCCTCAGTTTGAAGTTCTGGGGGTTTTTTGACTGTTTTCTCTCACAACATAGCTAATGTGGGAATGTTTTCCATGACTACTCATGTATAACTTATTTTGAAATGCTTGAGTTCTAGTGGGTGGGAGGTGGGAATGGAAGAGGAAGAGAAGTTGGAACACAAATCCTTTAAATATTGATGTTAAAATTTGTTTTTACATATATTTTGGAAAATAAAATTCTATTCAATAAAGGGGAAAAAAGAATTATCCAATAAAAACAAATTAGTTAGATTAATTAGAAATACCATCTTCATGTCCTTTAGACTTTCTGCAAAATAGCTGGATTTGTAATCTTGAGAAAAATCCATTTACTATTGATAGTCTCTTAAATATGATAGTGGGTCAGATTCACAGAATTTCAAACAGGGAACTATTTTTTGTTTAAGATGCTGAAAGCATTTGAATGATAGATGTAAAAAAAGACTCTTGGTTCCTTGACATTATTAATATAAAATGGCTCCTTGAAAAACCAAAAAAATTAATATCCTAATATCATTTAAAATGTAGCTAAAATAATGACTTTCCTACACAAAAGCTCCATTAAATGTATTTCTTTAGGAAGGCTTTGTTCTATAATTGAATTGTTCCAGTGGTCCCTTTTTTTTCTTTGTAGTTCATTAAATGAAGTGATTAAAATGTTAAATGAAATAGTACAACAAGATTCAAATCAGTGCCAATCCTTTGAAACTGAAGAGGAGGAGGCAAGTAAGCAGGTAAGAAGACTTCAAAAAGAATTTTATTTCCTTTTAATGACAGCATTCATATAGTATTCATCCTTCCTCACCATCCAAAAACCACATCTGCTTTTTTTCTTTAGGGACACTTCCCAAACTTGACAATAGTTTCCAGACGAAGCTGGAAATTCTAGGATCAAGTGGTCAGGACTAGGGAGGAAGTTGTCAGTGCTTTTAATCCCACTTAGCCTTTCTCTACCTCTATGTCCACGTCCTCCCAGGATGTGGCCTTTAGGAACACGAACTAAAAAATATGCCTAATTGATAGGTAGATGCTGTTTCCAATTGTTGGCTATTTTGGTATATATGGGGACTTTCTTCTTAACGATGGCTTCCTTTATGTATGAGTCCAGTAATGGAATCTCTGGGATTTGAATGAAATAATATTTGCAAAGTGCTTTGTCAATCTTAAAGTGCTTCATAAATGGATTACCATGACAGTAATCCAGGCAAGAAGGAATGAGGTCTTGAATTAGGGTCGTGACAATGGGAATAGAAAGAGGGGGCAGATTCAAGAGATGGAATTTAGAGTACTGGGCAACTGCTAAATTGTAGAAATCAAAGATGAAAGACTATAAGGGTTTAAGCATCATAAATGACTGGGATAATGATATCATCGACAAATGATATCATCAACAAAAATTAAGAAGTTGAGAAAGAGAGAAAGAAAGAAATACATTGAAGGTACCCAATAATCAATGCTCACTCTAGGACCTATACATTTGGTAATCCCTTGCAGTGACACAGTCATAACTCATGCATACTTGCCAATCCTGGATGACTCTAGTCTATTTTCTCTCCAAAGTTTGTTGGGGAAGAGGAGGTAGGGATGGGAGGGCAATGCAAGGAATGTTCTCAAAGCCTTCCTTATTTTCTCCCAACACTGGAAAGGTACCAGTGAAACCCTCTGGCTGTACTAGTACCAGCCATTTTTCATATGAACAAAAGCTTTTGGGGGACCTCAATAATTTTGAAGAGTTTAAAGGAATCCTGAGACTAAAAAGTTTTAGAATTATTGGATCATAGCATTGAGGCATTAAGAGATTTGCCCATAATGACAGTGTGTGTGTGTGTGTGTGTGTGTGTGTGTGTGTATTGATTTTGAAATCAGAAAGATCTGGGTTCAAGTTCTTCCTCTGATACAATAGCATAAATAATAATGCCTAAATACAACAGTAACGAGGAGGATTATGCCACCGAAAGGATGCAAGCTACAAACTGCGCTGGAAAAGAGGCAAAAAGAGAAGAACAGAATGGAAAAAGGAGAAATGTGTGCATACTTTGAGTATTGAGATGGAAATCAAAGCTAGTGACAATGGTGGAGAGCCTTTCCTCCTAACCCTAACTTAAGCTGATTATCATCAGATTGATAGATAAAGATACATAGCCTTATCACGCAGAGGAATCAGGAAGTCAAATGGTATGTGATTGTTCCATGGTGAGTTGTGCCTCACAGGAGTTGTACTGGAGAAGAATGAACTTGGTGAAATCAAAGGACAGGGAATGTATTTTCCATGTAGAGCCTAGCACAAAGTGATGTATGTCACAGACATATAGTAAAGCTGATCTTCATTTCAATCAATCAAATCACAAGCATTTATTAAGCACCTTCTAAGGAATGCGGATTTTTAAAAATGGGAAAACAATCCATGTCTTTAAAAAGCTTGCATTCTACTAGGGGAAAATGTTGTATACATTAAAGTATCCACAACATATATACTAAAGAAATGCATTTGATATAAAGTTCAGTGTTGTTCAGCAGCTGGAGCTATTTCGGGAAAGAGGTTATTAACAAAGTATTGCACTTAGTAGTGATAATCTGCCCTAAATAGTCGTGATTACCTGTAGGCCCAATTCTTTCTGCTCAAGTGACCTTAAGAACAATCTTTTTTTTTTTTCCCTCCTAAGAATGAGCTATTTTTTCTATAGTTGATTTAATGCAAACCCACAAGTACCTCTACAACTCAACCTCATACTTTCTTTACACAGGAGAAGATCATGAAGATAAAAAGGCAGTTAAAAGAAATGAAAACAGAGTTTCTTAAGGTAATAAAAGTTTTCTAGGCTGCAAAGGAAATGTGGATTGTTTTAGAAAATCTCTGAACCAAAATCACTATGAATCAAGCATACCCTCAAGCTGTTTAACCAATGTTGGAGTATCTCCTCTGGCATGTGGCATTTAAAATTATACGGGGAGCCCTATCTGTCCCAGGTTTTAGAGAAACTTAGCTGGGGTTACTACTATATTGCTACTTAGAAATTAGACATTAATGCATCAGTTTGGGGCCTTAAGCATTTATTAAAGCTTATGAAATATTAGTAAAGAGAGTGCACATAGCTCTGAAAGTTTAGAGAGGAAAGAGATAATGTACTGCATGGCTGCTCCTTCAGAGTTCTAGCCCAAGAGAGTGACTGCAAGCATAAGCCTACTGAGGTCAGGAGGAGAGGGGGCCCTTCCATACTGCTTCAAGCTAATTGGCTAGCGTCATTCAAATTCATTGGTTTACTGGACTGGAGGATGGTGGTCCATGAGCCAACTTCCTTTACATAGTCAAAAAGGTCAATCTACATTTCCTTCGAAACTCTCCTGACTCTGGGCTGGCCCCAAGAAAGATCAGGCAAGGCACTCTGGGTTAGGCCCCTCAAGTGGGGGCCTCTGGGAAATCCAAAACCCCATTATTTTCTCACAGGCATGAAGGGCTTAGTTATATTTTGGAAGTTTGTACTTCTGAGGCATGGTCCCCCTCACCCTCAATAATTTGTGAGCATCAGCAGGACACTCCTTTAGGGAATGTACAGCTTTCAGCTTCCTCCTTAGAAATACACGTTTACGGGGCAGCTAGGTGGCGCAGTGGATAGAGCACCAGCCCTGGATTCAGGAGGACCTGAGCTCAAATCCAGCCTCAGACACTTAATACTTACTAGCTGTGTGACCCTGGGCAAGTCACTTAACCCCAATTGCCTCACAAAAAAAAAAAAAAGAAAAGAAAAGAAAAAGAAAAGAAATACACATTTATACAGTTTAAAGAAAGCCAGTGGGATACAGTAAAGAACTATATTCCTCACTCCTTAAATATTTGTTGAATGAATTACAGGAGTGGTGATTGCAGTCAAAGAAGGAAAAGGAAGCTAGGTTTCCATGTATATGGCTCTTCTGACAAGACATAGGATTATTTATTTAAACTAATTATAAGGATGATTTGTCTGAATAATAGAGTAATTTTGGTGTTTTTTTATAATAGGATACTTTTAAAAAGGAATCATCTCTTCAAGAGCATAAAGTCATACCTATGAAACTAAGTTATTACCTACTGTAGGCCATTAGGGGATCAGTTATTATTTATTTATTTATTTATTTTTATTTTTGCAGGGCAATGAGGGTTAAGTGACTTGCCCAGGGTCACACAGCTAGTAAGTGTGTCAAGTGTCTGAGACTGAATTTGAACTCAGTTCCTCCTGAATCCAGGGCCTGTGCTTTATCCACTGTGCCACCTAGCTGCCCCCAGGGGATCAGTTACAATGAAAAGAAAGCTTCATTTGTAGTTGGCATTCCAATTATTATTATTATTATCAGTAGTAGTAGTAGTAGTAGTAGTATATAAACAAAGTTTCCAAAGTCCATAAAAGTAGTATGTTTTTTGAAGTATTTTAAATATTTCTTCTTCTCTTAGTAGTCACACCACTAATTTGAACTATCAGTGAAGAAAGTTTGGTGTTTTTAAACAAAAATACATTTCAGCCAGGCTCCGTGCCCAAATTAGTACAGTCAGAACAAGTTAAGTTTTATTACATATAATCTGTAAAACAATTCTTTGATCTTATGCAGGATTGTGATTGTGTGTATTTTTTCTAGGCAAATACCTGTAATGAATCTCAGGAGCAAAGGAGGAAACTAATCATCAAAATAGAGGTAAGACTTTACATACAAACATTCATAGACCTAGAAATGGAAAGCACTAGCCCCTCATTTTACAGAAGAAGAAACTGAGGCCCAGGGAAAGTTTGTTTAACTTGCCAAAGGTCACCCAAATACTAACTGAAAGTGGTAATATTTGAAGTCAGGTCCTTTAACTTCAGAGCCAATGGACCACACTGCCTCACTTTCATTAAAACAGAATGAAAGGGGCAGCTAGGTGGCGCAGTGGATAAAGCACTGGCCCTGGAGTCAGGAGGACCTGAGTTCAAATCCGGCCTAAGACACTTAACACATACTAGCTGTGTGACCCTGGGCAAGTCACTTAACCCCAATTGCCTCACCAAAAAAACAAAAACAAAAACAAAACAGAATGAAAGAGGTTGTGCAGAAATGGCTTTGTACTCATGTTATTTTTAAATTGTTTTTACTGAAAATTGAGCCATTCTTTTCTTCTTCCCGCTTGTGGTGTTTAAAATCTAATGTGTGGTTTCCTCCTTCCTGTCCCAAGTGTAGGAAAAACTAATTAGGGTTTACTTATCAATTAGAAGCTTTAGCACCAGCTTGGGGCATTAAGCATTTATTAAAGCATACCAAATGTTAGTAAAGAGAGAACACATGGAGTTCAGAAAGTTAAGAAACCTATCAACCCAGAGTAGAGATAAGAGTCCAACCTGGCCTGCTTCTTCCAAGAGTCCTCTGCCACCAAGAACCTGTTTGAGAGATGAATTGACTCAGGATCTTTTTTCCATGTCCCAAGGAGAGGCAGGCCTTCCATCCTGCTTCAAGCTAATTGTCTAGCATCACCCAAATCCATTGGTTGACTGGACTTGAGGGTGGTCCCGTGTTGAAGTCTGTCTCTGAGAACACACCATCTTCAGAGTCAGGTAGGTGTGGTTTCAATTGAATTAACTTTAAGTATGTTAATCAGCGAAATCAGTCAATCCAATCAATCCAGTCAATCTGAGGGCTTTGGGCCTTGGCAGAGCCCATTATTTTCTTAAACACTTTAGATGGTCTAGTGACTATAGCTTATTATATGTGGCTCATTTCAATTCCTGTCTTAGATACTGTGACTTTGCCACAGTTCAATACTTGTACTAACTGTGCAGCTGTAGGCAATCTGAAATTAAGTTTCATCACCTCTGAAAAGAGAGGATGCTACTTGTTTTGAGGTTGTCAAATGAAGCAGTGGGGCATGGTAGATCTGGGTTCAAATAGAAAAAACAACAACCCAATCCACTACTTGTCTGATAGTGGCCAAGTCACTTCACTGTCTATACCTCAGTTTCCCCATTTGTGAAATGAAGAAGGTAAGTCTATAGCATAGCTAAGGTCCCTTACAGGCTAGGATTCTAAGTGGTTTGTAATTGTAAAAGCACTATGCAAAGTTTAATCTGAGTCCTCTTTGTTTAGTTTTCCATTTTGTGGAATTAGAAAGAGAATATTAATTCACCTCCATGTTGCCCTCCACTCCTCATTCCCAGCCCACCCCCATTCCTTTCCACCAATCTCTATTCCTCCCCCAACTCACTTTAAAAGATGCAGGAGGACTGGACGTGAGAGTCTGGAGACCTGTGGCTCAGCTCTGATACTCAGTTGTTGTATGACCCTGGACCTGACATTTCCCCCTAAGCCTCAGCCTCAGCCTCAGCCTCAGCCAAACGGGAATAATACTTGCTCTGTTTCACATAGTTGTTATAAAAGACAAAGCTTTGTAAATCTCACAGAGTGCTAAACAAATGTGAGTTATTAATATAATTATGAGTTTCATTAATATTTAAAAGATTTTGTTTTTTGAGACATGACACATGGTTGCCTTGGGAATAAAAGTTTTACAGAACTCTCTCTAAAGTAATACCAGCAGAGGTGGAAAGATCTGGTATCAACTAGTATTTCCAAGTTTTCTTTATTCTTCTTCTTAGAACTTTTACAAGGCTATGCCTGTGATGATTAGAGAGCTGTAGAAATATCAAATGAGGCAACAAGAGGAGACAGAGGCTGAAATGATGAAAATGAGGGTTATTAAAGATATGAAGCCGCCATCTCCTCCAAAGCCATGTTTAGAGACAAATACTTCATCCTGCTCTACTAACTGGTAAGCACGAATAAAGATGAAGTCCTGCTTTCAAAAAACAAAGTAGGAAAAGCAGTTCAAACTTGGATACTGTACCTAATGACTTCCATATCTTGGCAGGGCAGTCCATGTGGACTGAGGGCAAATAAGATGAATATTTCCTCCAATAACTTAAGACAGTGACAATTTTGATGTGAGTATCATATTCAGATTATAAATTCCTTAAGGGCAGAGACTGGATGGCATTTAATCTTCCCATTTTCTGTGTGTGCATTAAAGAGACATTAGAAAAGTACCTGCTCATTTGAATTGAATGGGACATTAAATGCTACCATCTGGTAAAGAAATGAGGTGATTGCGAAACTTCCACCTGTAATGTAAAAATAAGAATAAAATGTTTTTTAAAAGTACCCTTTAGTTGAAAAAGAACAATCCAAGAACGCTTTCCATAATAGGATTGAGGGACAAAAAAAAAAGAAAAAGAAAAAGAAGAAAAAAAATATTTAAAATTCAAGAGAATCTTGACTTTTTCAAGGGGTAAAAAGACATTCAAAATGAATAAAAGTATTATTTTAAAACCATTCAATAGGTGCTCTGGGGTACTCACAAGTTGGAATTTTAGTCACATTGGGTATGTAAGTTTTCATTTAAGAGCTTAGACACTTTGGAAATGAAAACCACTGAAGAGGATATATACATACATACATACATGCATGCATATACACATGCACATACTCCACTGTACTTAATTGGTAAATAAAAAGTCTTAAAATATGAATTAAGTTTAAATTTACTTTATTTCACTTATTTTGAAAGCAAACATTGCATCAATAGAAATACAAAAAAATCAAGGTTTCAATTTAAAACTAGCCTGTCCAAAAATGTCCCAAGTCAATATTTACAAAGAATCATGGTTCTTTGGAAAATCAGAAAGGAAAAATTGTATCAATGATGACAAATACTTTGGGGGTACTGAATTCAATTCTTCATTTACATGAGGCAGACCATCATATGAGAGAATGAATTAAGATTGTTAGTCACTTCAGGACAGGCACTTTCAATTTCTAACTATACTTTGAATACCTCTCAGGCATGGCTAGATTTGTTTTTATTAAAACAATTTTATTAAAACAATATTAAATGAATGAGTGAAAAAAAAATCTGATGATATCCTTCATTGGTTTACGTTAAAATCTAGCATAACTTCCAAGAGACACATTATGGATAAGACTCATGACTGTTAGTATAGAGAACTCCCAGTGAGCAACTTCTTTTGACCAAAGCACATCAGCATCAGTTCTGCAACTCACAGTCTCTGAGTTTTTCCTGGGGCTATGAGAAATTTGACTTGTGCCTAAGATCATATGGGCAATATATGTCAGAGGCACAATTTGAATTCAGGTCTTTCTGACTCTGAGGCTGGCTCTTTAAATACTAGTCCATTCTGCCTATGAAAGAGATAAACAGTGGGAGGGAATGCCAAGAAATTTGATTGCATTCATGAAACTCATTGAATTGATCACCAAAAAAATTAAATAACTTTAATTGTTACTTATTTTACTTTTTGAAATACATCTGGACAGCTAGGTGGCTCAGTGGATAGAGCACTGGCCCTGGAGTCAGGAGTACCTGAGTTCAAATTTGGCCTCAGACACTTAGCACTTACTAGCTGTGTGACCCTGGGCAAGTCACTTAACCCCAATTGCCTCACTAAGAAAGAAAGAAAGAAAGAAAGAAAGAAAGAAAGAAAGAAAGAAAGAAAGAAAGAAAGAAAGGAAGGAAGGAAGGAAGGAAGGAAGGAAGGAAGGAAGGAAGGAAGGAAGGAAGGAAGGAAGGAAGAAAGAAAGAAAGAAAGAAAGAAAGAAAGAAAGAAAGAAAGAAAGAAAGAAAGAAAGAAAGAAAGAAAGAAAGAAAGAAAGAAAGAAAGAAAGAAATACATTGAAGGTACCCAATAATCAATGCTCACTCTAGGACCTATACATTTGGTAATCCCTTGCAGTGACACAGTCATAACTCATGCATACTTGCCAATCCTGGATGACTCTAGTCTATTTTCTCTCCAAAGTTTGTTGGGGAAGAGGAGGTAGAGATGGGAGGGCAATGCAAGGAATGTTCTCAAAGCCTTCCTTATTTTCTCCCAACACTGGAAAGGTACCAGTGAAACCCTCTGGCTGTACTGGTACCAGCCATTTTTCCTAACCAGTGCATGAAGTTATCCAATTCACTGATGACGTCTTTTACTCCTGTTCTTTCTTGGAGTTCCTTGTTGTTTGTATGTTGCACCCAACCCCTACAGGCTACTGTATTTCTCTCCATGTGATATTCACCTTGAGTTCTTCAAGGGCAGTGCTGTTCTACATCTGGCTGCCATATAGCAACACTAGGTTGTTTTTAAATGGGCCTTTGCTTTCATGGGAAGCTTAGGGTCAGTAAAAGGACTTGTCAGTTTCCAAAGGGAATAGATCCTACTCCTTCCTTCTTTTCAACTCATTCGTCTGTATTGTCTATCCCAGAATGTATTTTCTGTTGGACAAGATCACATATTGAAATATTGGTGAAGAAATTCCATCCGCTCGGTCTTCCCTTTGTGGATAGACAGGCTAAATTCCTTTGAGTGATGACAACACTGTGGGGCTTGGTGCTTTATATTAGCACAATGTCGCCAGAACATAGGAGCATCTGAAGAACCTTACCAACCACAGGAAATCCCTTTTCACATGGACTCTATGCTGGAGAGCATCTATCACAGTGGCTAACATATATCTCTATGTTATGTCTAGAAAGAAGAAATCCTCAAGACTCTCCCCTTAATACTTGCCCTCTTGTAAAAGAAGTTCTGGTCTAAGGCATGAGCTCTCATCTAAAAGACAGTGAGAGTTGGATTTATTTATTCACTCCCTCACTCATCCATATCCATTCATTTATTCAGCTATGCCAGGTGGGCCAGGAAGCAGGGTTGTTCAGCCTCTCATATTTGCTTTCCTCACTTGATTCCTTTCTAATTGCCTAAATAGGTTTTTCAGTATCAACGTTGGGAGTTTGAGTCTATTGCATCTAGGGCAAAGAAAGACTGTGTAATGGGTTTCAGAGAAAAGTTCTAACTTCATATCCATATAATGTTTATATTTTGAAGTTACATTGCCTATTTGTGTTTACAATGACATTTTCTTTCTTTTTTTTTTACAAGAAACATGTACTATGGACTTTTCTGCTTTTTTATGTCTTCACCATCTTTTTTTTCATGTTATGTACTTTTTATTGACCCTCCATTTATCTTTTTTTTTTTTTTTTTTAGTGAGGCAATGAGGGTTAAGTGACTTGCCCAGGATCACACAGCTAGTAAGTGTTAAGTGTCTGAGGCCAGATTTGAACTCAGGTACTCCTGACTCCAGGGCCAGTGCTCTATCCACTGCGACACCTAGCTGCCCCCTCCATTTATCTTTGAAACCATAATCCCTATGATTTTTGGACACCAAACAATGTGGAAACTAAAAGCACTCATTTCTCCCTTTTTGGTTTTGAAAGTGGATGACTTGTTGCCTTCTTAAAGATAGGCCATATGCCATTAGCCTAGTAACTTTTTCCCATTAAAATTTTTTGCTGTTATTATATTGTTATTTGTTTTTAATAGGGTACTGTTTTTGAAAATATTAAGCATTTAGTGGCCATAGAATAAAAATAAAATGTTCATGTTCTACCTTAGCAAGGGAAAATGTGTTTATTCCACCCTCTGACTACCATGTTCACTCCCCACATTTATGCAACCATTGACTCTTTCTTCTCAAGTAGTTAATGATGAAGGATTGTGCAAGAGAGGGACCCAAGTGACTTCCCCTTGAGTAGTGATTCTCAAACTTTTTGGTCTCAGGATCCTTTTACATTCTTAAAAATTACTGAGGACCAAGAGCTTTTGTCTATGTGGATTTTATCTATTAATATTTACTGCCTTAGAAATGAAGATGTCTTAGTATTCTTATGATAATAGTTGTGACCTCTAGGTCCCTCTGAAAGGGCCTCTAAAGGTTTCTAGAACACACTTTGAAGTGGACCCTAGAACGTGCTGCCCATTCAATCTCTATGCAGTCACCATTACCTTTAATCCCTCCTTCCCAAATCCAGTAAGGGTGCTGCACCTGGGGGATCCCATTGACACAAGCACCTTCATATTGCTTTCTTGTTTTAATTTTTAATTTTTTAAAATTTTTTTGCAGGGCAATGAGGTTTAAAGTGACTTGCCTAAAGTCACACAGCTAGTTAAGTGTTAAGTATCTAAGGTCACATTTGAACTCAGGTCCTCCTGAATCCAGGGCTGGTACTTTAGCCACTGCCCCCCTTCATATTGCTTTCTGAGTAGAATATTGATGCTGATTTAGCTTACAAATTTCTGCATACTTACTCTTTCTTCTGTCTCTGAGTTAGCAAATTCTTCCTTATAGCTCATTTTTTCCTTTCGAATTAGTCAACTTCTGCTAAAGCAGAGAAACCTTTTCCCGAGTTGCCCCTAATCTCATTCTTATCCAACTCTGACCCTGTTCCCATGTTTGGCTCTTCTCTCTAATTAGCCCTCTGGAACACATAGTCTGTTATTGACCTCTTCTTGTCTAGGTCTCTTAGGTCTCCAAATGACCTATGATACACCCTGGTATCTACCTTCTGACAGAGGTGATGAGCACAAGGAACAGAAAGGGACATGCATTTTTGGACATAGTCTATGTGGATTTCTTTTGTTTAACTATGCTAATTTGTTACAAAGCTCTTTTTTCTTCCTTCCTTCTTTCCTTCCCACGTTCCTTCCTTCCTTCCTTCCTTTCTTTTTTTCTCTTAGTTTTTATTTGAGTATGGGAAAGAAGTTGTGCAAGAGAATCAGCAATAGTAATGCCAAGAGAGGAAAAAAAAAGGCCATTGAAGCCCCCCCCCCTTTTTTTTTTTAATGCATGGAAGAGAACAGAAAGAAATTTAAAAGGAAGCACAAAAAAAGCAGGACAGTTTTGAAAGTAATGTGTAGAATTTTTTGTATACCTTGACAAAAGCAATTTGTGTTCTGCAAATTCTCTGGATTTTTTTTTATGTTTAAGTTCAGAATAAGAAACAAAAATGCTAATTTTTAAAATCTCAGTCTCTTCCTCTCACATTCCTTCTATCTTCTGTCATTTCTCTGAAATTCACTTCATCCCTTGGTACTCTCTGGAATAATGACCTCTCTTCAGGGCCAAGAGGATATGTTAGCATACTCCTTGCATTGTTTCTTCCAGACATGTGCCACCATCAGTCAGCATCTTCCTCTTTAAATTTCCCTTTATTCATCTACCATAATTTGTTTAGCTATTTCCCCAATTGGGCAACTAGTTTTAAATGAAAAATAATAAAGAGCAGAAATGATTTCCTGGTAGCAAAGAGAAAGTTAGGTTAATTTTTTCCTTAAATTGTATTGAAAGTGTCCTTGAAATTTGATTGGCTAAAGGGACTGAAATTGGGGCTACTGATGTACTTTCATGATAATCTGGATACAAAATAGCCAGGAAGCTAGCTAGCTAGGGGCCAGTAATCCAAGGTTTTATTTAGATCAGAGACCAGCAGCATGAACAGGAGTGGCAAGCTGTGCTCAACTGAGTCAATATTTTATTCTGGATGAAAATTTTATCTTATGTGCTTTAAACATCTTCCCCCTAATATACATAAGTAAACCCCCATTTTATTCATTGTTAAATGCATTCCAAGTGTTTCATTTCATTACAGTTTAGGACCTAAACTACCAGGATAGAGGCCTGACTTTGTATTCCTCCTTTGAAATAAGTGTGAATTGTTAGAATTTGAATGGCAAGTATTTATACATTGATGTTTAACTGAATTTGATAGATAAATCATTATAGATCTAAGGCCTCCAGCACTCTTTTGACACATTTCTGCACTAACACAAATGAATGAACAACATCTATTTTTTTTCCAAAGAGGATTTGGCTTTCAAGTTTTATTTTACAGATGACCTGTATTTAAACCACTTCTATCAACACTTGCAAATGGAAAAATGAAAAGGCTACTATTGTATTATTGGTATTTATGGGCATTTCTTGGGCAGAATAATTTAGTACTTTCCTGTCTTCATACCACAACTAGTTAAAAGGCAGTATTACATATATTGAAGACTAATCCCTCTGCTCACCCGGTCGTCCCCTTTTTGGTGTCCTCTACAGTGCATGATAGAGATTTTCCTGGGCTTCCAAACTGCTTCCAGAAGGTGAATAATCTCCTCCTGATTTTTTATAGTTTTCCCTTCTGCAGTTAACAAGCCCCTTTCCTTGTAAATTGCTCCATGGATAGGCAAGGTAGCAAAGGCATATCCAGAATCAGTAGAAATATTAACTGTCTTCCCTTCTGCCAGAGTAAGGGCTCTGATAAGTGCCCACAATTCTGCTCTCTGAGCTGACCATTCCTGGGGAAGGGAACCAGATTCAATTATTGCATCTGTGGTCACTACAGCATATCCTGCCCTCCTCTTCCCCTCTTCCATGTAACTGCTGACCTCTGAAAACAGAGTCATCTCTGCATTGGGGAGGGGCTGATTAGACAGAGCTGGTCAGCTAGAATAAACTCCCTCTATTACTTCTAGACGGTCATGCAACTGCCCCCTTGTTCCAGTAGGCAGAAAAGTAGCAGGATTTAGTGACTGGACCATTTCAATGCTAATTGGAGGGTTCCTGGTATTGTGCCAGCCGGGTATTGGACAACCACTGGTATCCATGTGAATTCATGAGAGTCACTACTGAATGAGGTGCCTTCACATGGATTGTTTGTCCCAAGGTTAACTTATTTGCTTCCTTAACCAGGGTTGCTGTGGCCCCTAAGGCCCAAAGGTGGGAAGTCCAACCTGGGACCACTGGGTCTAGATGTTTAGACAGGTATGCAACAGGTCTGTCCCAGGGGCCAAAAGGTTGGGTGAGTACCCCAAGAGTGACCTTTTGCTTTTCTGTAACAAACAACTGGAAGTCTTTAGTGGTATCAGGTAATCCAAGGGCAGGGGCACAGGATAGGTAGCCTTTTATCTGTCTAAAGGCCCCTTCTTCACCTTTCCCCCATTTAAACTCCTTTGTCTCTGGTCCTTTCCAAATGGCATAAAGGGGGAGGGAAGGGATAGTAAGGCAAATTCCAGAATCCAGATGTGGCAGTAACCTGCAGCTCCCCCAAATTCCTTCCACCGCATTTGTGTTTTTGGTGGGGCCATGCTGAGAATAACTTCTTTCCTCCCAGGGCCTAGAGCTCGCAGTCCTTGTGAGATATGGAAGCCTAGATATTTAATCTCTGTCTGGCAGGTTTGAGCCTTTTTGAGGGAGATCTTAGAGCCAGCTTTGTCCAAAACAGCAAGGAGTTCTTTGGTTCCCCTCATACAAGTGCTAGCATCTGGTACAGCCAGAAGCACATCATCAATATACTGCAGCAGAGTCACACCTTGAGTTTCCTGTGGGTATGAAGCTAGGTCAGTTGCTAGTGCCTCCCCAAGGAGGGTGGGGGACTTTCAGAATCTTCACGGTAGTTGGGTCCAAGTGAGTTGCGATCTCACATGGGTCTCAGGATCGTCCCACTCCAAAGCAAAGACAGATTGGCTGGACAGTGCGACCTGCAGGCAAAAGAACACATCTTTAAGGTCTAAACTATAGAAATGGTGGCTGTCTGAGAAAGGCTACTCAGGAGAGGATAAGGATTAGGGACCAGCAGGTGAATAGAGACCACAGCCATGTTAACTACCCTAAGGTCCTAGACTGGTCCATAAGTCCCATCTGCTTTCTTTACTGGAAGAAGAGGAGTATTCCAGGGCTACTGACCGACAAGGAGTGAGAATTCCATGATCTCTTAGCTTTGATATATGAGTTTTCATTCCCTCCCGAGCTGAGTCAGGGATTGGGTACTGCCTCCTACAAACCAGAATGGCTCCTGCTTTCAATTCTATGACCAAGGGTGCATGATCCACAGCCAATCCCGGGGCTGAAGACTCAGCCGAAACACAGGGCAATTCTAATCGTATGGTTTCAAGGACAGGTTTCTGTGGCACCACCTCCTTGCTCATCAGGCACCATTCTTCCTCCCTGGGGGATGGTAAGTGTCATCATGAGGGTGGGATTCGTGGCCACTGTGAGCCTTGCTCCTTTGGTCCAGTGGAAAGATACCTGTGCCCCGATTTCTGTAAGTATGTCCCTTCCTAGAAGAGGAACAGGGCATTCTGGAACATAGAGAAATTCATGAACTATCTGGTGGCCAGCCAGTTCACATTCCTTCCTTTACAGAAATCTCAGGGCTTTCTCCCATAGCTCCTAAAATTCAGGTCTTTTACCCCAAGGATGGAGCTATTGGGGTGGTAACAACTGAAAATTTGACTCTCAAGTCAACTATAAATTTCATTTGTTCACCCTGACTTTGACAGTGACTGTGGGCTTACAGGGGCCAAGTCTTATTGAGCCTGGTTGCCCCTAATCTGAGTCAAATCCTGTTAGTTCCAAGACTGCCGGGGGTTTATGGGGCCATCCTAATGATTTCTGTCATTTTTCAGGACATTCATTTTTCCAATGCCCAGTCTTTTTACAGAAAACACACTGATCTTGGGCTAATAGAATCCTTTTCCTCTGGGGGGGTCAGGGGGGCCTGGCTGGCCAGTAGGGCTAGGACTGCCCATGGCCACTGCAAGGAGACAGGACAGGACTTTTCTTTCTGTCTACACCTTTCTTCTCTAGCTGCTGTCTCATCTCTGTTCATATAAACCTCATTGGCAACCTCTCTGAGCTGGGAGATGTTCATGCCTGAAAATCCTTCCAATTTCTGTCACTTTTTCCAAATGCCTGGGCCACAAAGGCAGCATTAATCATAGTTTGATTAGCCAATTCCTCAGGATCAAAGGGAGTATACATTCCATAGACCTCACACAGCCTTTTGTAGAAGGCTCCTGGGGGTTCATCTGGTTTTGGGGTGACCAGAGTGGTTTTTGATAAGTTCATGGCCTTATGGGCCCCTCCTCCCACTCCACCCATGATGGCATTTCTGAATTGCTGAAGGGCAGTTCTCCCTTTGTCACTGACATAGATGGTCCCAGGGAGGGTTGTCTTCAGAAACGACTTGATCAGCCCACCAATTTACGTCCATTACTCTTCCCGGGGCATGTTCGTTGGCCCAGTGTCCAGCCCCCATGAGGACCCTATGTCTTTCTTCTGTATTAAAGAGGCTTAAGAGGACTTGATGGCAGTCCTCCCAAGTAGGGTGGTGGGTTTGCATTATCGAATCAAGATCAACCATGGCTTGTGGTTTTTCAGAGTTTGATGGGGTGTGATTTTTCCAATTTAAGAGGTCAGTAGTTGAGAAGAGCTAGTAGTAAAAAATAGTGCGTCCCAGTCTGGATTGACTGTCACTGGACTACTGGCCTTTTGCAGGGGCATTTGGACTGCTACTCCCAACTGAATACTGGGATTGGCAGGGACAAGGGGCATCTGGCCCTGTGGTGGAGATGTCTCACTTAAGGCAGGACTGGGAAGTGGAGGGGCAGAAGGAGGTGGAGGTCCATGCAACACATATGGTGGAGGCTCATCTCCGGATGAATCCTGGAGGATGTGAGGGTCAAATTTTGTAGATTTTGGCAGACTAACAAAAACTTGGGCTTGGTCATTGTCACCAGCGCACATCCTGATCCAACAAGGTTTGGTTTTAACTATTTCCAGCCAGGTATCAATGTATGGAAATTGGTCAGGGTGGCCGGGATTGCCTGTAATTATGGTGTGAATTTTCTTGATTGTCTGTATATACAGGGTGCCTTCTGGAGACCAACCAACTCCAAAAGTGTGCCATTCAAGGGTACAAAGGATTTCACGTTTCACTGGTTTAATCCTAACTCCATAATCCTTATTGCCATATGCCTTTTTGAAATTTTTGATCATATAATAAAAGAGTGTGGGCTTTGATGTGGACCCTCCCATTTCTAGATTGGTGTTGCAACAAGGGTGGGGTTGCCCAAAAGGGCCATCCAGAGGCCCACCTGCTTGCATCTGTGAGATTTAAAATTGGATATTAGATCATAAATCTACCCTACTTAACCTTTCCCTTAATTTATCTCCCAGACTAGTAAATGGAAGAAGCTTCTGGTTTTCTAGATAGACCATTTATTGTATGGTAGTCACAAGGTGATGTTGATTAGAAGGATAGGAAAGGGGGCAGCTAGATGGTGCAGTGGATAGAACACTGGCCTTGGAGTCAGGAGTACCTGAGTTCAAATCCGGCCTCAGACACTTAACACTTACTAGATGTGTGACCCTGGGCAAGTCACTTAACCCCAATTGCCTCACTAAAAAAAAAAAAAAAAAAAAAAAGGATAGGAAAGTAGAAACACAATACAAATCGTCTTAAGTCTAAGCTTAGTCTATATTCCGTATAAAACTCACCAAAAGAGAAGGCCACCTTTGGGGAGAGAGAGACTGTGCAGCGCAGTCAGGAGACCAGCAGAGCAGGAAAAAACCTCCCACTTCCGTTCTCTCCTTGCCTTTTAAGCTCGCACCCCGGAAGTGGAGTGCTAGCAGGCAGTCTGACGTGCGCAGCAGGCGGACTGGCATGCGTAGCTCATGCCGTTGGTCTCCTCCCTGAAAGGGTGGTCCTTCAAAAACTGGCGTCTTTCAGTTATCCTAACTGACTGTTAAAAAACTTTCATATTTTTTTTACCACACATCCCTCTCGGGAACTTAAGTCTGTCTTAGCTAAGGCTGCCTGAGTAGAATCCTGTTTATTTCCTAGCCGTTATGCTGTATGATTTGACCGTGAGACATGTTGGGGCCCAATCAAACTCCATAGCACAGGCTGTAGAGCCACCATCACTGACTCACACACACATTCTTCACGCTCTTTCCGTGGTTAAAACAGTTCCCTCCCAATCCTATTTTTCCTTATGAGGGTTTATCAGAGCCCCCTTCTGCCCAGCAGGGGCAGGCCTGTCTAGTGGGGCCCTGGTCTTACCTTCCCAGTAGTCCCAGTCTCTGTCTTCTACACCTCTAATGAGTCCAGATACCAGGTTACACTGTGGTAGGCTGCTTCAGAGGGCCCCGTACTGAAAGGGCCTTGAAAACAATTCAAGTGGTGCCTCCCTGTCTGTGACAGGGCTCTCTGAGCATCCAGGAGGCCAGAACTGGTGGCACAAGGGGTCAACGTGGTTGAGGTTTCCCAGCCAACACACCCAATGTTACAGCACGATAAAGAATAAAGAAAAGGAAAATACTCAGACAGGTTCTTGAGGTGGAGAGAGAAAGTGGGCATGGGCCCACAGGGGTCAGACCTCCAACAATGGGCCCCAATTCTTTTAGCCAACTGGGTTATATAGAAAAAAGAGTAGGCATGGTATAGTCGTATAGTCATCATCACAGGAAAGCAAGATACATACAAGTTTATCATACAAGGACAAGGGCAGAAATTGCCATACAAGAAGAAACAGGACTGCAGCTGGAATATGGCAAGGCCAGAGCTTTTCTGCTACAAACAAGGCCAAAGCCTTATTTTCTACGTTTAATTTTCTACTTCAAGATAAGGATTGCTAACCCTGCTTTTTTTACTTCAGCTAAAGCATAAAATATTCTGCTCCAGCCTTTTTCCTTTACTCTGCGTGTCTCTCTGCTTCAAATGTGTTTCTTTTAAACAACGTATTATAGGATTCTGATTTTTAATTCACTCTGCTATCTCCTTCCCTTTTATAGGAGAGTTCATTCCGTTCACATTCACAGTTATGATTATTAACTGTGTATTTCCCTCCATCCTATTTTCCCCTTGTTTGCATTTTTCTCTTTCCTTTTCCCCTGTCCCTTCTCACTGGTATTTTGTTTCTGGCCCCCTCAGTCTACCTTCCCTTCTATCAGTCCCACCTCTTTTTGTCCTTTCCCCTTTCAATTCCTAATTTTTCCCTCTTTCCATCAGCCCCACCTCCTTTTTTGTCTTTTCCTCTTTCCCTTCCTAGGTTTACTCTCCCTTCTATCAGTACCCCACCTTTTTCTTTTCCCTTTCCCCTTTTACTTCCCTATAGGGTAAGATAGAATTCTATACCCAGTTAAGTGTGTGTGTTATTCCCTCTTTGAGCCAAATCAGATGAGAGTAAGGTCAAAACAATGCTCACCCCTCCCTTCTTTCCCTCTATTGTAATAGGTCTTTTGTGCCTCTTCACTTGATGTGATTTACCCCATTCTGCCTTCCTTTTCCTCTTCTCCCAGTATAATCTCTTTTGTTTCCCCTTAAATTGTTTTTTTTTTAAATAACATCACATCAGAATCCACTTATACCCACACCTTCTGTCTGTGTGTAATCCTATCTGCCTTAATAACTATACAGTTTGGGGCAGCTAGGTGGCACAGTAGATAAAGCACTGGCCCTGGATTCAGGAGTACCTGAGTTCAAATACGGCCTCAGACACTTGACACTTACTAGCTGTGTGATCCTGGGCAAGTCACTCATTGCCCCACTTAAAAAAATTTTTTTAAAAATAAAGGATATAATTCTCAAGAGTTACAAGTATCTTCTTCCCATGTTAGGGATCCAAACATTTTAACCTTATTCAATAACATGGTGTCCCCTCCTTTTTTAACATTTTCATGTGTCTCTTGAGTCTTGTGTTTGTAGATTGAATTTGTAGATTGCAGCTAAATGCTGCAGAATGAGTTGTTTTGAGTTTTGAATTCCACTAGATGTCAGCTTGTTACAATTTTCTAAAGTGGATATATGCTTCTAAAGAAGCTCTGTGGCATAATTCTGTTCAGCCATTTTCTACACCACAGTAGATGCAGCAAGAAACCTCATGATATTTGTTGGTATTCTGAGAAATGTGAGAGTTTACATAGTCCATTGCTCATTACTTTCCAATCATTTATTTCATGATCTCTTTTTTCTCTATATCCTGTGATACTCAAGTGCTGAGTGGTGATAAAAGTGGTCATTTATTTTTTAAAATAATTTTTGCAAAATATATTGTCATAGTTTCTGAATTATCATATAGGAGGACATTAGTGTGAAAGAGATGACAAAGATCAAAGTAAGTAAACAAAGGCAGGCATGTATCTTGTAGAAATCAAACTAGGGAAATATAAAAAAGCAAACAAACCAACCAAAAACTTTCCTGTAAACCTCATGGCTCACTAAGGTCCCTTCCAACTTAACTTAGGTTCTGTGAGTATAGAAAGAAGAACTCACTTTTGCTAACAATGAGAACAGCCAAAACTCCTTTTTCCAACTTTGTCTGCCTTTCTCCCATTGCCAAAAACATGTCATTGAAGTGGTGGTGGTCATTCATTTCAGTCATATCTGACTTTTCATGACCCTATTTGGGGTTTTCTTGGCAAAGATACTGGAATAGTATGTCATTTCATTTTCCATTTCATTTTATAGATGAGGAAACTGAGATAAATAGGCTTAAATGACTTCTCCAGTGTAAACAGCTAGTAAGTGTCAGAATGGATTTTAACTCAGGAAAATGAGTCTTCCTGAATCCAGGCTGGGCACTCTATCCATTGCACCACCTGGCTGGCCCATTAAGGTTGTACTTTTTCCTTTTTCCATTTTCTAAAGCTCTGTTTCTTCTTTCTGTTGGAAAAGTGGGGATACAGGAATATAAGTGGAAAAAAAAAAGACTTTGGATTTTAAACTCTACTCATTGTTCAAGATACTATGTTCTCAGTACCTGAAATTTGTATAGAAATTTTAGTTTGAGTAAATGAAAACTTTTTTTTTTTTTTGGTGAGGCAATTGGGGTTAAGTGATTTGCTCAGGGTCACACAGCTAGAAAGTGTCAAGTGTCTGAGGCTGGATTTGAACTCAGGTCCTCCTGAATCCAGGGCCAGTGCTTTATCCACTGTGCCACCTAGCTGCCCCCCTGAAAACACTTTTCAAAACAATGCAATTTCTTTTCTTACATCTTGATAGAATGAATCTTTATAGAGGGAAAAACGTGAAACAGCTTAAGTTATTTTTTTAAGGCAGCAGAGTGAGGCCAGGCTGTTTTAAGTCTTGTGTAACCTATGTGCCTCCCCCAAAGATTATAATTAAATGCTGCTGAACAGAGCTAAAGAAAATAATGAAATTGGTGTCTGGGCCCACTACAAATTAATTTTATATAATTTCAACTAGGCCTGCACTACAATAAGCCCATCCTTTTACCACTGATGTAATTGATTCCCTGTTTCACTACAGTGGCTATTCCAAACCTGTGCATCCCTCTTCAAACCTTCCACTACCCTTCCTCCATGCTCTTGACTAAGAATCTTGCCTCATATGTAACCAAAAATTGAGATCATTTGCTATTTTTTCTCCTTTATTTTTAATCTGACATAAGAATTCTTTCTCTGCTATCTCCTCCTTTGTCTTACACAAAGAAATGGCCTTTTTTATTTTCTGTCTTGTGAGATTTAAAATTGGATATAAGATCATTAAACTTCCCTTTTAACTTTTCCCCTTATATATCTCCCAGACCAGTAGGAAAGGAAGCCTCTGAGCTTTAATCAGAGAGGGATTAGCTTTTATTGTTTGGGAATTTATTAGCCAACAAACAGGTGACACCGATTAGGGAAATAGGAAAGTAGAAATACAAATGTCTTAGATCTAAGCTTAGTCTATATTCTTTTATAAAACTCACTGAATCCCAAAACTGCCTCTCAGGCTGAGAACCAGAGTCAAGCGTGTGCTGCCACTGAGAACCAGAGCCGATCACCCCAATGTGCCATCAAATCTGAGCCAGTGTGCGCGAGCCAAGAGAAAGACCACTTCCGTTCTCTACCCAGTTTTTTAAGCAGGTGCTCTGGAAGTCTCGTGTGCTTGGCAGCAGCAGGCACATGGCTGTTCGTCAAGGTCTCCTCCCCAAAAGGGCAGTCCTTCAAAAACTGGTGGTCCTTCAAAAACCATTTCAGTAGTATGCATTCAACTCTTCATTTATTTATTTTTTGGTGAGGCGATTGGGGTTAAGTGACTTGCCCAGGGTCACACAGCCAGTAAGTGTCTGAGGCCAGATTTGAACTCAGGTACTCTTGAATCCAGGACCAGTGCTTATCCACTGCGCCATCTAGCTGCCCCTCCTGTTCACCTCTTAAAATGAAAGTTAAAAATTTCATTTTTTACCACAGTCTCTTGTTTGGTCATGGACTATTTTCCATCCATAGATCTGGAAGGTATTTTTCTTCTTGTTCCTCTAATTTCTCTCCTTGACACTCTCTTCTCTCTAGGTTTTTGTGATGCTACTTCTCCTGGATCTCATCCTACCTTTCTGACCATTCCTCAGTATTCTTTTCTGTATTTTCATCCAGGTTATGCCCACTTCTCCCTCTGTTCTGTTTCACTTGATGATCTCATCAGTTTCCAGGTATTCAATCTTTAATTCTATGCATGGTGATTCTAAGATCTATTTATCCAGCCCTAAACTTTCTCTTGACCTGGATAGAAACTTTCTGGAAATTTCACATGGAATGTGATGCAGACGATTTAATTTCAACATTTTCACAAATGAACTCATTCACTTTCTTCCCAAATCTTTCCCTCTTCCTCACTTCTTTATTACTGTTGAGGGTTATACCATTTTCTCAGTCACCCAGGCTCATCCTAGGTGTCATCCTTGACTCATCACTTTCTCTCACCTACCATATGACATCTCTTGCCAAAATCTGTTGATGTTACTTTTTTTTTTTTTTTGGTGAGGCAATTGGGGTTAAGTGACTTGCCCAGGGTCATTCAGTGATGTTACTTTTATAACATCTCTTTTTTATGCCCCCCTTCTCTCTAGAAGCAGCAAAGGTGAACAGTGGATGGATTTCTAGACCTCAAGAAAGGAAGACCTGAATTCAAATTTGGCCTCAGACTCTTACTACTGTGTGACCTTGGACAAGTCATTTAAACTTTGCCCCAATTTCCTCAGCTCTAAAATGAGGGTAATAAAAACACTTACCTGTTGTGAGAATCAAATGAAATATTTGTAAGGTGTTTAGCACAGTCTTTGAGACATAGTAGGCTCTTTTAAAAAAACTTTTTTATTTAAAGTTTGAGTTCCAAATTCTATCTCTCCGTTCTTTCCTCCCTTGCCTCCCCCCTCCCTGAGATGGTAAGCATGTGTGAAATTATTTAAAACATTTCCATATAGGGGGCAGCTAGGTGGTGCAGTGGATTAAGCACCAACCCTGGATTCAGGAAGACCTGAGTTCAAATCTGGCCTCAGACACTTGACACTAGCTGTGTGACCCTGGGCAAGTCACTTAATCCTCATTGCCCTGCCCCCCTCCCACACACACAAACCAAAAACATATCCATATTAGTCATTATGTATAAGAAGACTATAATAAAAGAAAAAAGAAAGAAAGAATGTGAAATAGCATGCTGCAGTCTGTATTCAATCAATATCAGTTCTTTCTTTGGAGGTGGATAGTATACTTCATCATTAGTCTTTTGGGATTGTATTGGATCATGTTGCTGAGAAGAGCTAAGTCATTCACAGTTCTTCATCAAGTAATCTTGCTGTTACTGTGTACAGTGTTCTCATGGTTCTGTTCACTTCACTATGTATCAGTTCATGGAAGTCTTTCCAGATTTTCTGAAATAATCTTGCTCATCATTTCTTAAAGCACAGCAACCTTAGCTACATGTGGAGAGGAATAATGTAGAGAATGAATGTGTAAGATGCTCGTCCCAGAATACTTTTGCCTTGGCTAGCCCACACTGTAGGGTATTGTGTTCAGTTTTTTGTTTTTCTGTTTTTTTGTTTTTTTAGTGAGGCAATTGGGGTTAAGTGACTTGCCCAGGGTCACACAGCTACTAAGTGTTAAGTGTCTGAGGCCAGCTTTGAACTCAGGTACTCCTGACTCCAGGGCCAGTGCTCTATCCACTGCGCCACCTATCTGCCCCTTGTGTTCAGTTTTGAGCATCACATTTTGGGAAGGCTACATATAATAACATCTAAGGGAGAGCAACCTGAGTAGGGTAATCTCCTCAACATCCTGTTCTTAGAGAATCAGTTAAAGGATCTGGTTGATGTTTAACCTGGAGGAAAGAAGACTGAGGGAGTCACAAGTGGTATCTTCCAAGTATTTTAAAACCTAGGAACCAATTAGTTCAGGTTTCAAAGTAGCACATTAAGGCTCAACCTAAGGGAAAACATTAGTAACAATCAAAATTTCTCCAAAATAGAATGAGGTGTCTTGAGAGAGAGTATTCCTCACTTCATTTGGGAGTGCTGAACAAGGCTAGATAACTGCTGGTTGGGGTGACTGTAGAAGAATTCTTGGTCAAGTACTGGTTGTATTAAACAACTTCTGTAGTCCCTTCCAATACTGAGATTCTGTAAGTTGGAAAATATCAAGGGTTTAGAATATGTAATTACAGTGTGTCATGAGACCAAGTGATTACAGTATTCCTAAGTTTTCTCTAGTCATAATTTTATTTCATATTAATGTTGTGGTTTTTAAGTTTGAGTGGAATGCAAAATATATTGCAGAATCTCTCCTACTGTGTGCTAGCCAGGTAGTTAAGAAGGCAATCACACATCTGCATGTTCTTTGTGATAGAAAAAACCCCAGCAGAATCCCTTCAGGCCAATAGGTAAATTCCGTGAGGAAGTAAATACCTATCACTGCCAGGTCTACAACTGGTTTCTCTAAGTGGCTCTTTTCCATAGAAGCATCTTTTTTTCCATCCACTTCATGTTATTCCTGTTGACACCTTCCCGCTGTCTCCCTTCTGCTGCTGCTAGTCCCTATTCCCAACAGTGGAATTTGGTTTTGTCATGGGGAAAATGGGGTAGGGGTAGGGGAAGGGGATAGGGGTTTGGGGTCCTTAGGAATTCCTCTTTAAAGAATTACACCCTCTTGCACACAAAAGCAGTTAGAATAAGATAGTAGTTTATTTCAGGGCTGGGGAAGGGAAGGGAAGGGAAGGGAAGGGAAGGGAAGGGAAGGGAAGGGAAGGGAAGGGAAGGGAAGGGAAGGGAAGGGAAGGGAAGGGAAGGGAAGGGAAGGGAAGGGAAGGGAAGGGAAGGGAAGGGAAGGGAAGGGAAGGGAAGGGAAGGGAAGGGAAGGGAAGGGAAGGGAAGGGAAGGGAAGGGAAGGGAAGGGAAGGGAAGGGAAGGGAAGGGAAGGGAAGGGAAGGGAAGGGAAGGGAAGGGAAGGGAAGGGAAGGGAAGGGAAGGGAAGGGAAGGGAAGGGAAGGGAAGGGAAGGGAAGGGAAGGGAAGGGAAGGGAAGGGAAGGGAAGGGAAGGGAAGGGAAGGGAAGGGAAGGGAAGGGAAGGGAAGGGAAGGGAAGGGAAGGGAAGGGAAGGGAAGGGAAGGGAAGGGAAGGGAAGGGAAGGGAAGGGAAGGGAAGGGAAGGGAAGGGAAGGGAAGGGAAGGGAAGGGAAGGGAAACCAAGAGAAATCCTTGGACTTCTCATGGGGAGAGAGGCATGGCACAAAGCATGTGGCTCTGAGATGCCAACCTCCTCAAGCAGGAGACTGGCAGGTACTTTTATAGAGGACTGATGGGAGTGACCATCTGACTGTGGAAAGTTCCTTTAGTGAGGGAGGACCATCCCCCACTGGTGGTGGCTGGAGGAATTGGGTGAGGGGTGGCTGCAGATCTCTGAAGCCATCTCCTCAGGACACAAAGGAGGAAGCCACACCTAATCTTATCCCCCCAGGGTTGAGGGAGACTAGAATGAAGAGTGGAGGTCCCGAAGCTAGCTCAGCCAGATCTGGTTCCACTTATCTCTTTAGGTGTGTCTGTCCTTTGGTTTAGTTTCTCAAGGAGAAGGTTCTTTGATGTGCCCCAGAGAACTTCTGGGGTGCCCTGGGCCCATAACAGTTTGCTCTGTGACTAGTCATAAGATTGTTCAGAGAGTCAGAAAAGGCTAATAGTACTGAATGCAAATTCTTCATTCATGGCCCAGTGCTCTATGCAATACATTGACATTCCATCATTAATGCTATGAACCATCCGGTCTTGTATATACGACTTTTTAACTCTGGACTTTTAATAATATAATATGAACTATTCTGATGAATAGTTTTGTTACTTTGGGGATTTTCCACCATTTAAAAAGCAATATAGACATACATCAAGTTAAAGAGTAAAAATTCTATCCCCAAATCATCAGGCAGACAGTATGTTTCTGTTGGCTATTTCTTTTGGATTCAAGTAACAAGGTTGGTAGATGTTGCTAACTAGAGAAAATTCACTTAGTTCCCTAAATGTGCTCAAAGTGACAATAACACAAATTATAACATAACACAGTAAATAGGTTAACAAAACTGTTTCATCCAGCCAAATTTAATTAGATCCACAAGAATTACATAAACTCATTACCATCCTTATCTACATAGAACTAGAAATCCTATACACTTTAGTGCATATGCACTCTTTTTTTTTTTTTTTTTTGGTGAGGCAATTGGGTTCAAGTGACTTGCCCAGGGCCACACAGCTAGTAAGTGTTAAGTGTCTGAGGCCGGATTTGAACTCAGGTCCTCCTGACTCCAGGGCAGGTGCTCTATCCACTGAACCACCTAGCTGCCTCATAATTATGCACTCTTTATCTCCCATTCAACCCTATGTGGATTCTCCTTCATTCTTTTTCCTTGCTTTTTCATTCAAGAATATTTCACATTATGCCCTTCTTTTCTTTACTCTTTAGCTACATATCTTAGCCATTTCAGCTACCTATATTATGTAGTTCTCTGGCCCCTGGTAATTTCTGTGTTCTGGGAAAAAAAGTGTGGGTGGGTATGAGATAGTGTAATCATTGGCAAGCCTCTGGATGAGAACTTTGGAGAAACACAAAATCACCCCTAGGGGTAGTAATGGGAGTGTCTAGCCTGAGCTTCTGTCCTCTTTGTCCTTTTGCAATTTTTTTTCTTTATAATTGTATTGTTTTTCCCAAATTATATATAAAAACATTTTTTAGAGTTGATTTTTAAAACTTTGTGTTCCAAATTCTCTTCTTTCCTCCTTACCCACCTCCCTTAAGAATGCAAGCAATTTAATATAAGTTATACATGTGTAGTCATGCAAAACATTTCTGTATTTGGTTGTGAAATAAAACAGACAAAAAAAAACTTAAGAAAAAGGAACTAAAAAAAATTGTACATCAATCTGTATTCAGACACCAACAGTCCTTTCTCTGGAGATGAATTGCATTTTTCATAAGTCCTTCACAGTTCTTTGGATTGTGGTATTGCTGAAAATAGCTGTCATTCAGAGCTGATCAACTTACAATATTGCTGTTACTTTGTACACACTTTTGTTACTTTGCATCAGCTCATGTAAGTCTTTCCAGGTTTTTCTGATAGCATCGTGCTCATCTTTATTTTTTATTTTTTGCAGGGCAGTAAGGGTTAAGTGTCTTGCCCCAGAGTCACACAGCTAGTAAGTGTCAAGTGTCTGAGGCTGGATTTGAACTCAGGTCCTCCTGAATCCAGGGTTTGTGCTTTATCCACTAAGCCACGTAGCTGTCCCCTGCACATCATTTTTTAAAGCACAATAGTGTTCTATCATAATCTCATCCCCTCATCCCACAATTTGTTTAGCCATTCCCCAATTGATGGGCATCTCCTAAATTTCAAATTCAACTTTTTGTTTTTTATCTTTTTTGATTTTTTTGGATACCAACCTTGTAGTAGTATTATTAGGTCAAAGAGTATACATGGTTTTATAGCCTTTTGGCCAGTTTCAAATTGTTCTACACAATGTTTGAAGCAGTTTACAACTTTACCAAGAGTGTATTAATGTCTCATTTTCCCCATATTCCCTACAACATTTGTCATTTTCCTCTGCTGTCCTATTATCCAATCCAGTAGGTATAAGGTAGTACCCCAGAATTGTTTTGACTTGCATCTCTCCAATCAATAGTGAGTTAGAGCATTTTTTTTTCATATGGGTATAGGTAGCTTTGATTATTTCATTTGAAAACTTCATACTTTTGATCATCTATCAATTGGAGAATTGTTCTTATTTGAACAAATTTGACTCAGTTCTGTTTGAGAAAGGAGGCCTGTCAGACAAACTTGCTTCAAATTTTTTTTCACAGCACCTCCCCCATCATCCCCTTTTTCTTGTTTCGTTTATGTGAGGCACTTTACCCCATTTCACCTCTCCTTTTCCCTTTCTCCTAGTGCATTTCTCTCACCCCTTAATTTTATTTTTTTAAAGATACCATCCCTTCATATTCCACTCACACCTGTACCCTCTGTCTAAATCTACTTTATCCAGCTGACCTAATAATGAAAAAGTTCTTATGAGTTACAAGTATATTTTCTCCTTGAACTGATAGTTCTGGAATTTGAATTTAATATTCCTGGAAGTTTTCCTTTTGGGATCTCTTTCAGGGGGTGATCAGTGGATTCCTTCAATTTCTATTTTACCTTCTGTTTCTAGAATATCAGGGCAATTTTCCCTGACAATTTCTTGGAAGATGATGTATAGGTTCTCTTTTTGATCTTGGCTTTCAGGTAGTCCCATAATTTTCAAATTATCTCCCCTGGATCTATTTTCCAAATCAGTTGTTTTTCCAATGAGAACTTTCATATTGCTTTCTATTTTTCATGCTTTTGCTTTTGCTTTATTGTTTCTTGATTTCTCATAAAGTCATTAGCTTTCATTTGCTCAGTCCTAATTTTTAAGCAATTATTTTCTTCAGAGAGCTTTTGTACCTCCTTTTCCATTTGGCTTCAAGGCATTCTTTTCCTCATTGGCTTTTTGTACCTCTTTTACCATTTGGCTCAGTCTGTTGTTTTAAGGTATTACTGTCAGGGGCAGGTAGGTGGCACAGTGGATGAAGCACTGGCCCTGGATTCAGGAGGACCTGAGTTCAAAGCATGCCTCAGACACTTGACACTTACTAGCTGTGTGACCCTGGACATGTCACTTAACCCTCATTGTCCCCTCAAAAAAAAAGAAAAGAAGGCATTATTTTCTTGATTTTTTTTGTGTCTCCTTTACCAAGCTGTTGACTTTTTTTTTCCATGATTTTTTTGCATCACTCTCATTTCTCTTTCCATTGTTTCCTCTACCTCTCTTACTTTATTTTCAAAGTCCTTTTTGAGCCCTTATATGGCCTGAGACCAATTCATATTTTTCTTGGAAGCATTAGATGTAGGAGCTTTGACTTTATCTTCTGAGGGTCTATTTTGATCTTCATTGTCACCACAGAAACTTTCTAGGGTCAGCATTTTTTCTATATGCTCATTTTCCCAGCCTATTTCTTGACTTTTAACTCTTCGTTAAAGTGGGGCACTGCTTCCATGGTAGAGGGTGCACTGTTTCAAGTTTCAGGAAGTTTGAGCAGCTGTTTTCAGAGATACTTCTAAGGATTGTTAAGTCCTTAGTTCTTCCAAGTTGGTATGATTTAAGGAGAGGTATGTTTACCACTGTCCTGGACTGTGCTCTAGTGTGCAAGCAACCAAAGGCCTGTTTTTCTGCCCTGGAACTATGAAAAGTATCCTGCTCCAATGTGGCTGCAAGCTCTTATGTGCTTGTGCTTCTCCCCCACCTGGGACCACCACCCAAGATTTGTGACCTGGATCCCACTATGGGCAACACAACAGAGTCCTGTCTCAGGGATAGCAGAGACCCCTGTAATCTCCTTCTGGCCAATTTTTTGACCCATTTACCATCTGTGGACTGAGTTCCAGAAGTATCTGCTGCTGCAGCTGATTCAGAGGTTTCTGAGGCCTGCTCCCATTTTGCTGTGGCTGGGTCTGTGCTGGGTTTGTGTCTGAGCTACCACAGCCTGCGCTGCACTTGAGCTCCACTCTCACCCAGGTACAACAGACCTTTCCTGCTGACCTTCTACATTTTCTTTGGCTGGAAAATGAGATAACTTTGTCCTTTTGTGGGTTCTGTTGCTCCAGGAATTGTCCTATGGCATTATTTGAAGGTATTTGGAGGGGTCTTGGGGAGAGCCCAGGCAAGTCATAGACTTTTCTCTACCATCTTCACTCTGCCTCCCCCTTTTGCTATTTTCACAACTCAGTGGGAGCCATGTTTCTAATGTGGTATAATCCAGAGAGAAGTCTTCACTCTGGTTGTTTACTACACTCTGGTTTTTACCCAGGTAGGTCCCCTGCTTTCTAGTGTCTGCAGCAGCTCTTCTCTCCCTTTTGGATCTGTAACCAAGAACTGTATAATGGGTAACAGATGTGTCAAACAGGCTCAGTTCCTGCTGCAAGTGCTAATATTGGGCCCTCTGGGGATCTTTTTCTAACCAGGTGTTCAGTCCTCTCACTGTTCCTCAGTATTAGGCTTTTCCCTGCTCTTGATCCCACAGCTACCAACTGGTATTGCCACTGACACTGGTACTGCTACTGTCTAGACCACTGTTCAGTGAACTGGCCACCCTATACCCCAATATCTGTAGACCTCTCTTTCTTCTTAAGCTTTCCTGACCTGGAAAAATGACTCACTGTGTCTTTTAATTGTCTTTCTGGCTCAGAATTTGGTTTGACTCATTTTTGTTTTTGTTTTGGTTTGGTTTTGTGAGGCTATTGGGGTTAAGTGATTTGCCCAGGGTCACACAGCTAGTAAGTGTCAAGTGTCTGAGGCCAGATTTGAACTCAGGTCCTCCTGAATCTAGGGCCAGTGCTTTATCCACTGCGCCACCTAGCTACCCCTTTACTCATTTTTTAGGTTGTTGTTGTTGTTGTTGTTTTGGGCAGGGGAGGGATGTTGAGATAGTTTGCCAAAGTGATGGTTTCACTCTGCCATCTTGATTCTACTCTGGCAATGCCCCTTATACTTGGACCCTGCAGAGAGAAGCATCGGATTGTTATAATTAGAGGGTTTTTTGAAGATAGTTATCTTTGTTTTTATGTCTTTTAAGGAATATTAGATGATTTTGATATCTACATCTCCATATTATGTTATATTTAAGAGAGCCTTGTTCTGTCAAATCAAATTCTCTCAATCAACAATGAGCATAAAAGCTTAATGGAATCTATTCTCGCCATCTTTCATTCAGTTGTGTGATGGTAAAGATGCATTACCTCCAAGTCCACACTCTTCTGCTCATTCCGACAGGCCTCTCTTCCTTCACATTTATATTCCATTTCCTATCCCTGTGCTTTGAATGCATACCCTCTTCACCTTTGCTTCAGGGAACCCTTTAAGACAGTTCAAGCCTCCCTTTGTACATAAATTTTTCCTGATCCCTTTTCTTCTTCTCTCCTAACCACCTTCTATTTTTTGGTATCTGTTCTGTTTATATTTATATATTTGTCTGCCCCATCCTTCTCTATTCCCTCCCACCTCCTTCCTCCATAGAATGGAACCTCTGTGAGGTTAAGGGTTGTTTGATTCCTTCTATTTGTTTGTCTGGGACCTAGCACATTGTCTGATACTGAAAAGACTCTTAGCAGTGCTTGCTTGACTGATGGACTAGTTTGATCATTATTTTATTTCTGTGTAACAATGAGGCCCTAGGATATAGCAGAATGGGCCAGCTGCCATTCAAAGAAGTGTGGCCATTTATCCTGGATAAGAGGTACATTCCACTGGCTCTATTGCTGAACACGGTCAATTCCGTGATCTGGGACACAGAGAAGTTTAGCACTATAAAGGACCTTGGGATGGTAATGGTGGGGGTGAGATGAGATGAGGAAGTTCCCTCTTCCAAGTCACATCTGGATCTCCTCAGGAACTTTTAGTGTTAATGCAGGGAGAGGCTCTTCAACTCTGGGCAGTGGTTTTATATATAAAACTGTATTTCAGTATAATTGGTTTCTTTGTAACCTTATGGATTTTACTTTGTGCATTAAAAAATGTTTTAAGAAGTTTTCTTAGGATTCACCAGACCACCAAATACCAGACTTCCAAAAGGGCCATTGTCACCACCACTTATTACAGTGCTTAGCATATAGTTGGTGCTTAATAAGTGCTAGTTAATTGACTCACAAGAAAGTTTAAGAATCCCTGTCTTAGTTGTTTAAGGAATTAAGTGCTTGTGCTTTGTCTAGGGTAACACAGCCAATATGTGTTAGAGCAGGACTTGAACCCAGCTCTTGTTTTCTTACTGTGAAAATAGCTGTCTGTGACTTAGGAGATAATCTCATCTCATTCTTCCCTTTAGAGGATGACTTCATGTTCTGGAAGGACATGCCTCTAGAGCACAAGCACTAGCTGATTCTTTTAAGCTGGGAAGGAGTCCAGTAAGCACACAGAGAGACTGGCAAATAAGTAAATGGTTTTGACCATGGTAATGCATGTGATTCCTGCAATACTAGTTTTAAAATCTTGAAGCTGATCAGGGCTCCTTGGGGGTTAGGAGGGTGGAAGAGGAGAAGGGAATGTTGCCACCCATTTTTCAGGAGTCAGTTATGCCTAGCTTGCAGCAGGGGCATGTGGGAGAAAAAGAGCATTCCTGAGAGGAGAGTTTCTGGATCCCAAGTTCACAGGCCTGATCTTTAATAGGCAATGTTGTAACTCCTCAATCACATGGCAAATGTGGAATGGGTGGTCTTCGTGGAAGTTAATGCCACTAAGTGTGACATTGCAACAAGATTTGATGTGGTAAGATCACAAAAGTCAGCCTTCCAAAGACATCAAATCATTCTTCCTCCTTTGGAATGTACTAAACCCAAATTTAAATATATCCAGTTTCCTGGATGGAGGAGGGGGGTGTTTTCTGAGCAAGATGATCTGGAATTCAATTTCCTAGTGAGAAAAAAGGTGGATTTGGGGGGGATGGTGCCCACCTAAGGTATTTCCCCTCTAGCATCTCCATGTCTGAGAGAGACCCTTAGATTTAGCTTCTTTTGAATTATTCATTGGTCTTCTCTCCTGACAATCCTATCCTTTTCTTTGATTTGGCCAATGCATACTTGATCTTCTTCCTTTATCTTACCATGAGATGTATAACTTTACCAGTCTTCATTAAGTGTACTCCATTCCTGGCCACAATTCCATCATGTCTATTTTAAGCTTTGGTCCAAAATGTCAAATCCAGTTTAAGAGATTTTCTTCTTTATAAACTGATCAATTCCACATTTATCTTTTCTCTTTGAAGCCTTTCTATCTTCAAGTAATTAGTAGTAGTTATGAAGGCAGCACATGTGACCCTCTTAAGTTCTTCAATTTCTTTTTTTTCTGTTTAGAATTTTATTTTCCAAATTACATGTAAAAACAAATTTTGACATCAATTTTTTAAAACTTTGTGTTCCAACTTCTCTTCCTCCCTCCCTTCCCACCCCCACCCCAAAGAACTCAAGCAATTCAATATAAGTTATACATGCATATTCATGGAAAACATCTCCACATTAGTTAGGTTGTGAGAGAAAACAGATAAAAACAAAACTTAAGATTAAGGAACTGTCAAAAAAAAATTGTGCTTCAATCTGTTTCCAGATACCGTTAGTTCTTTCTCTGTAGATGGATTGCAATTTTCCTAAGTCCTTCAGAGTTATATTGGATCATTGCATTGCTGAAAATAACCACATGCTTTCCAGCAGATCATCTTACACTATAGTTGTTCTTTTGTATACAGTACATTTCACTCTGCTTCAGTTCATGTAGGTCTTTCCAGGTTTTTCTGATAGCATCCTGTTCTTCATAATTTTTATATAGTATCTTAAATTTGACAAAGAATTTTCTTCATAATAGCACAGCAAAGTAGGTACCATATGTTTTGTCATTATAGTCAATCATCATAACTATTTCCCTCCATCCCATTTCCTTCCCATAATATTTACTCTATTTTCTATCTTCCTTTACCCTATTCCTCCTCAAAAGTGTTTTGCTTCTGACTGCCCCCTTCTCCACTCTGCCCTCCCTTCTTTCACCCTTCCCTCCTTATCCTCTTTACTGCTCCCTTCCCCAATCCCCTTCCCCAATCTGCCCTCCCTTCCTTCCCCTCTTCTCCCCTCCCACCCCCACCCCCCCCCCGCCTTATCTCCTTCCCCTTCCACTTTCCCTCACGGCAAAATATATTATATATCAATATATATTTCTATGAGTATGTATCATATAGTATTCTATGGCATATATGTCATTTAATTGTTTTTATTGTTGTTGAAATAAACAGACATTTTGAACTGGTATTTGAGAATATTACATTCAATAATAATTCAATATATTTCAATAATATTCAATAATAACTTTAAAATATTATTTCCAATAATACTGTTCCTTTTCTCATTCTTCCTTATACCATAATTGATTTGATTCATACTTCTCACTTTTATTTCTCATTTTTGTCCTAATTGACTATCTTTTTCTATTTCTTTTCCTCCCATTGGTTCCTTCTTATTTTAGATGTGGAAGCCAGAAAGTCAGAAAGGAGAAATGATTATTATTCATAGACAGCATCTGTTCAATTCAGTTTGTAAGCATGATGTATTTTTTAAAAATAGAAACAAGCAGGACGGACCTAAAGAAGCTAAGCAAGAAAGTTCTATTAGCAGGAAGGAAGGAAGGAAGGAAGGAAGGAAAGAAGGAAGGAAGAGCAGTATACAGGGAGCTTATCTAAAATCATTATAAACATGTTTACATCTGGATCAATAGTACTTAAGATAAACTCGCCTCCTATTGCAGTTTACAACTATCTGGAAACATTTCTAGACTATTAACTAGATTTCATATAAATTGCCTCAAAGTAATCAAGATAAGCAACCATATTGTTAAACCATATTGTTATCTTGAACTTATTATATTTATCTAGTTTTAAAATATGTGGTGTGACATTGGTCTAAAAAGATGTAAGCTCATAGGATTGCTGAGTCTCTTTTACTGAAAAAATGAAAATCGCTCCATTTACCCATTTCATTTAGAAAACAAACAAAAAAACCCATGAATATTCTAACCATACAAAATGGTTCACCAAGATAGTTCCCTTAGGCATGTATGGTGGGCTAGGAAATTCAACCCATACAATTAGCATCAAAGTCACATTCCCCTTTTCTCTGTCCTAGGTCATTGTCACAAAATGTCCTATGATAGCTGCTAAAGAATCAAACAGAGCATCTGCTTGTATAATCAGCTAGTGAAGGATAAATATCCAGACTCAGATGTCTTTACATGAACATGAGGATATAATATTGAAGGAACAGAGTCAAATATAACCTTATGCTTAAACTTACAAATGGTGTTTGAGGGATTTAGAGAAAATATTTTCTTTTGTTTTGATCAGCTGATTTATATTTTTTTCAGAATTTATAAAAGCCCTCTACAATGATCAAAGCTACTTGTATACTTTCATGGATCCATGATGAGTGTGGGTGCCTCTAAAGCTGACTGCCATTTCTTCATGCCTTCTCATTCCTTTTGATTCTTATCTTTGGTTTTCCTATCAATCTTCCCTTATTGATAGATATATCCCTTGTGCTTGAAGAACAAGGCTTCCTTTTTATTTATTTATTTTTTTGGTGAGGCAGTTGGGGTTAAGTGACTTGCCCAGGGTCACACAGCTAGTAAGTGTTAAGTGTCTGAGGCTAGATTTGAACTCAGGTCCTCCTGACTTCAGGGCTGGTGCTCTATCCACTGCGCCACCTAGCTGCCCCAATAAGGTTTCCTTTTGAGGCTTCCTTTTATTCTTTAAATGTCCTGGATAAGTCACTGTACCATGCAGGGTGTCCATCCTTTATCTCAAACTCACTAGGTGATGCAGCGGTTTACTTTGCTCTTCTAAAAGAAGTTGCTTAAAATACCTGCTCTTGATTTTCCTGAACATCTATTCTTTTGGTGTCTTTATCCTAAATAGGAATTTCGTTAAAATTCAATAGTCAAAGAATGATAAGAAACAAACAAAAAACTACCAATCTGATCTGGTCTTCAAGTTGTTGAATATCGTTGATGGTTTTTTTGCATAGGTAAGATAATATATTGATAGAGACATGTATATCACAGTATATAGAGATGCACACACATAGCTATATTTCTTTTTCTTATATCTCCTCTAATCAGGTTGGAGTGGGAATGCATTGGAATTGGAATTGGAAGCCCTGCGTTCTGATTCCATCTTGACGACTTAGTAGCTGTGTTACATTTGTCAAGTCACTTTACTTGTTTGCATTTTCTTCATCTAAGAAAGGAGTTGAACTTAAAGTCCCAAGGTTCTTTATGACAATACATTTTATGATATTATTTCTGCCCTTAGTAATGTGAAACTCCTAGTACACTACTGAGTCATGTACAGGAAACTGAGCAACAATCAGACTCCTTTTTTTTATAACTTATGAAAATTGGGTTTTCCATGTGACTGGCTAATTATTTTGAAAGTGCTAGCAAATGTGTTATGTCTTCCTAGGAGTAGATGAACCATATTTGGGAAGAAGGAAGAAGAATCCATTTTTTTCTTCTACATTGAATGTTATAATTGCCCCCATTTGCTTCAGTATGAAATTGCATGGTGCTAAATAAAAGCAGATAAATTAGACAAAAGGAAAATGTAGCAAATAGTAGAATAATTATGCTTTTGTGGTTGAAATGACCTAACATATCCCATGATCCCTTCTATTTCTTGGCTTTTTTTGTACTATAGATAGTGTTTTCTAAAATTATTTGCTACTACTGTACTTTATAAATTATTTGTTATATATATTAATGGCTATTAAGCCATTTTTGGTAGTCAGCATTTATTATTAATTAATATCATATATTCTGGTAAAGAATTGAAAGTGTGTCAGTTAGCACAAGCAAGAGAAAAGCCCCAGACCCATGTTGTCTCAGAGTGACAGCATGTGGTCTCAAGGAGAGTTCAGAAGCCCTACAAAACCTACACTATCCTAAGAGGTAGAGCACACACCAATTCCAAGCCAAGGGAACAGGTCAAGAGGAGGCCTAGAGTGCAACTCTCCTGTGGTCAAGGGTTTTATCCTCTTTTTTGCAGGGCAATGAGGGTTAAGTGACTAGCCCAGGGTCACACAGCTAGTAAGTATCAAGTGTCTGAGCCTGGATTTGAACTCAGGTCCTCCTGAATCCAAGGCTGGTGCTTTATCCACTGTGCCACCTAGCTGCCCCGGTTTTATCCTCTTTTGATAGAAGCATTGATCAAAGCTAATTGGTTAGCATCATTCAATTCTATTGGTTAACATGACTTGAGTCTGGTCTAAATTAAATTAACTGTACATATGACATAAGGGAAGAGACCCTCGCTGAAGGGCAATGGGGAAGTCCAATATCTAGGTGTGATTTATTCCCATCAGTTCACTGAACTAGATGAAAGACTCAATCTCCATTTCTTTTGTTTCCTTAGGCTTGTCCCAGACAAGAACTGAAGTTCCTCAAGAACTGGACTTTCTGGAGTGGGGTGGGGGGCGGGGGAAAGGACTGAAATTCATTTCTGGGTTACCCTAAGAAATTCACTATCAATGATTATTTTCTCACAAGGTCCATTCACAGACTTAGCAGTGACTTTCAGGTCAGTCCTGCAGGTGTAAGAGCCAAGTGAAGACTGGGCTCATTTCTTCTTTTTTAAAAAAATCACACACTTGGAAAAGAGAAAAAACAACAACAGCAACAACAAAAAAAAAAAAACCCAGCAAGGACTAACAAATAAATACACAAAGTACACAAGTGTGTTTATTACATTTTGCAAGCACTTTGTTCTACATTTCAAAAACGCCACCATCAAGCTGTTGGCACATTTATGTACAAAACAGATTAATTGTAATGCCTGCTACAAAGCATTCTTTGTGAAAATACAAACTAATACCAGAGAAAAGCCAGAAGCATCAACATCATTACATGAGCTTAAAAGACAGTTTTAAAAATTATCACAAACTGTTTAAGACACATAACTGAAACACTACAACAGAGAATTAGAAGGAGGTTCATAATACTTTGTTGTTGTTGTTGTTGAAGAACTGTAATACTGCACATATCAGAAAATTGTTGATCCGGTAAGACAGCCTAAGTGTAAAAAAAAATACCCCAAACCCAAATCCAAAACGAAATGCAGGACCATGCCACAAATAACTAGAGTAATACCCCCACCCCCACCTACTACGAGATTTTAAAATTCACTGGTGATGCATGATTTTTTTATTGTACAAAGATGTTTAGTCATGAACCTTTATTAGAAATGCACTTATACCGAGAGAGAATTTCACAATGGTTCAAGAGGTGCACAAAACTATCTAGGATTTTTGACACTGACAAAAATGTCTTGTCAGGCTACATCAATTTAAAAGACACTTTACAGCATTCTTGTAGCATTAGAAATAGGCAAAATAAAAGTGAAAACGAACACCAAATTTGGTCCAGTAATACTGATTTTTTTTTTCTTTTTTCCAATCTTTTGATTACAGGTACTTCTTTGAAATTTATATGACTGACCTTTCAGTTGAAATTGACTTACTTAAAATAAAACTCCAAATCTATTAAATGTTTCCAAACAATAAGTTCCACAGTGGCTTCTGACCTCACTTTAAACATACTACAGGTAAACTGATAGATGTCAGAAAACTGCAAGCAAAGCTATTACATTTATGGAAGCCTTTATAATATATCATATACAGTTTTAAGTAACGTTCATAGAGGTGCAATCCATTAAAATTTTTAAAGCAGGTAAAAAGACTTCAGAGGGGTAAAAGTGCTGTATATTTTTGATCTATCACTTTTATAACTGTAGTTAAATCCTAACATTAACACATTAATAACCCTTAATTCAGCCTAGTCATCGGTCAAATCACAAAAATTATTTAATTTGGCAGCAAGCTATTTCCATTGACAATTGTCTATATACTCTGTCTTGAAAAGGTAGTGTCTGTCACATCCTTGAAAAAGGCAAGTGGCCATGCATTAGCATCACTGTCTACATGCTCACAACAGAGACAAGAAAAATCACCAATAAAACGTTGAGGGAAATACCCTTTAAATACATCAATAATAATACAATGTTAACAAAGATAAGAAGCATTTTTTTTTACCTACTGTTATAAATTTATAAATTGCACCTTTAGTTGTTGAAAACATTACTGAGGGCCTGCAGTCAAGATGGTGATTGATCCATCTGGCAAGAGCTTCAGATTTCAAGGAAAGTCATCATTGTGTCATCTCTGTAACATTGTACGGTATTGTACAACAATGGTCCCTTTGAAGTATACCTGTAGTTACTGAAATCAAAACTAAAAAGTATAAAAAAGCTTTTTTTTCTTTTCAAAAACATAGGAAACAATGCAAAAGGTGTTATGCATAACACATACAAAATGATTAAAAAAATCAAACAGATCTTTGTATTTGACAATTTTAGTATATTTGATCTGACAACTAATTAGTTGGAGAGGATTCAGGAAAGGCTGGATAGGAGCTTTGTAGGAGAGAATACAATCACACAAATGAACTAATTAGGAAAAGAAGTGCTTAACAAGAAAGACTAAGATGATTCCCTAGTCACCCCACATATCTTATTTTTGAGAAGCACTTTTGTTTTGCTTAGAAATGGTTTGGATGGCCTTTAGTAAAACAAGAAAGCATTCAAATGTTAGAAAGTAGGGACATGATGGTTTTCTTATGTGTAGGCATTAAGTCGTTCTTTAGAGCGGGTAGAGTGAATATCATGAAGCTCTTGCTCCTCCTTTGATTTGATGTCCTCGTACTTTTGCATTCGGCAGGCATCTTTCACATATGCCCAATTGGCAGACAGAACCATAAGGTAGTGGACCTATCAAAGACAAAAGTGGTGTGTTACCCATAACCATCCAAGATACTGGATAAAAGACAATTCAGGCAGGTAACTATGACACCAGGTAAAGAGCATTGAAGACCAGGCCAAATTCTGGGGTTTTACCTTTGTGAATTTAGACAATTCACCTAACCTCCATGGGCCTGGGTTTCTTCATTTACATAATGATAGGGCTATATCTCTTCTTGTTACATTTTTGTTGTTGTTGTTGAGGCAATTGGGTTTACGTGACTTGCCCAGGGTCACACAGCTAGTGTTAAGTGCCTGAGGCCGAATTTGAACTCAGGTCCTCCTGACTCCAGGGCCAGTGCTCTATCCACTGAGCCACCTAGCTGCCCCTCTTTTCATTAATTCTGTCTGAGATTACTCTCTATGTGTGACTTAGGATAAACCATGCCTTCAGTTTCTGAGCTCCCCAGTACTTATAAATACTGTGATCTTTTGTTCAGTTCAGCAAAAAAGATTCTTTCATGTTCTTTCATGATTCTACTACCTATTTGAACTCTCATTTGCAGTCAATCTGCTGGCTTCTCATTCATCTCTCAGCCTCTCTGTGGCTCTCTTATGGCCCAGTTTTCTCCTCCTTAGCTGCCTCCATGGAGTTCATTATTATCTTTAAGGCAATTATTCCTTGGTTTATATATCTAGCCCTAAACTTAGAAGTAGTTCCAGTTCTGTACAAGCTTCAGTTGGAAGATAACTCTACTTGGATGTCCCAGGCATATCTCAAATGCTACAGTTTGAAAAATGAACCCATCCTCCCTCTCCCCAGACCGTACAACTACATAAACCTATGCTGCTCCTCTAGCCTACTTTATTTCCATTGAGGGTACCACTATATGCCCAACACCTGAGTTCAGGGACTCATCTTCCCCTTCTTGGACTCTTGTTAATAGGCTTCTAATTGATCTCCCTGTTTTCATTTTTTTCCCTTCCCCATTTCATCTTTCATACACCTCATCAAATCAACTTTTTAAGTTGCAGAAAGATCTGTTACAACTGTACTTAAAAATACTTAATTATCAATAGGATATTGTACAAAATCTTAATCTTGGATGTTAAGGTCTACCACAATCTAGCTTCTAACCTTATCTTCTTTTAAGTTTAGAGGCCATTTCCTCTGTGAAGCCTTCCAGAATCCTCCTGAATTTTAGTGCTATAGAGGTCTCTTCTAAAATTTCCCTGCATATATTTCTCTTTCCTCATGTTATAATCTACAAATAGAATATAAGCTCTTTAAGGATAATTATGATATCATTTTTGTCTTTGTCCAAGTACCCTGCCCAGTGTTTTGCAACAACATGGTTTTGCAGAAATGAATTATTTCTACTAGAAGTCACTGCATAATGCAACTATGATACAAAACTACTTACAGACTTTCTGAGGTTAAAAACAAAACAACCTACAAAGGATGGTTTCAGAGAAACCTGGAAAGACTTGATTTAACTGTTGCAGAGGCTAAAGAGAGCAGTTACATACTAACAACAACATTGTAAAACAAACAATTTTAAATGACTTAGAAACTTTGATATAGTGACAAGACATGATTCAATAAACTTCCCACCTCATGATAGAAGTAATGAACTCAGTACAGATTGAGACATGCATTTTGAATAAAGTCAGCGTGAGAAACTTGTTTGCTTGACTATGCATGCTTCATGCAAGGGTTTTGTTTTGCTGTTTTCCATTTGGTGTGGGAAGGATGTGAGAGAAAAGGTGGATGTTTGTTTACAGAAAAAAAAATGAATGATAAAAAAACAAAAACCTTCCACTTCATTGTTTTAGCTATCCTCAAATACCTCTTTCTTTTTCTTTTTCTTTCTTTCTTTCTTTCTTTCTTTCTTTCTTTCTTTCTTTCTTTCTTTCTTTCTTTCTTTCTTTCTTTCTTTCTTTCTTTCTTTCTTTCTTTCTTTTTTGGTGAGGCAATTGGGGTTAAGTGACTTGCTCAGGGTCACACAGCTAGTAAGTGTTAAGTGTCTGAAGCTGCATTTGAACTCAGGTCCTCTTGAATCCAGGGCTGGGGCTCTATCCATTATGCCACCTAGCTGCCCCCAAAATACCTCCTTCCATAAAGAATCTTATTTCACCCAGTAATTGGATGCATTTCAATTTTAGTATAGAAACTGATAATTTGGGGAGCTGCTGTGATCAGAAAAAAGAGGGGTTTCTGTGACTTTTATTCACCAGAGGAAAATCATCACATTTGTGAATAAACTGAATCAGGGACTGAAATGCAGTTTGAACCATGAATAATCAAGAAGAGCAAGGACTTACCATGGCAATGACTGCTGCTCCTGCTCCAGCAAGGGCCACGATAAACAAGTGGAATGTCATGTTTAGCTGCAAAGAGGTACAGAGAAACAGGAGACAGCAGAATTAGGAGACCTCAACATAACTGACAGCTTGCTCATCAAGAATTTCATTTAGTGCTTCTCTGACTAAACGAATGACCTAATGATAGAGCCATTGGTATCATTCATTCCCTTCTGAAGAGATGGCTATCAATTTGGGATGCTTTCAATCCCTATAATTGTTTAACATTAATATAGTAGTATTATAAATCATAGGCTAAGGGAACTAATGATAATTATCATTACCATAATGACTTAATGACTATAATGTCTTTTAATGGTGATTTTATAGGTTTCTTTTTTACTCTTCTATAAACATGGGTTTTTGAAAATTCCAAAAAAAAAAAAAAAGGTGGGGTGAAGGCATCTATCATATCAAAAAAGCTGTTTTCTTTTTCGTTCAAAATATCAATCTCAGTTATAAAAATATATGTCGTATTAATATATACCTTTTATAAAAACTCTTTTCAATGTGTTTCAGGGCACATACTGAAAATTAAACAAAACATTGAACAAAAAATCACTCATACCCAAGTTTGAAAGACTTTTGGACTCTCAGGAGTACATTAAAGAAGTCCAAAAGAATAAAGATAAATCATACAACTCACTCCCTGATAAAAAGTTAATGAACTTAAAATGCAGAAAGACACATTTTTGAACCTGAATAATGTGTGAAATGTTGTTTGTTTGTTTTTTGCAGGGGGGGGGCATACTCAGGGAGGGGAGGGGATAATTAATACAAAGTGTTGAAGCAACCAGCATAATGAATGTTAAAAACTTGACAAAACCTTCAGAATATAGCCTATTATTTTTTTAATCTCTCCACACACTCACCTCGGTAGATTCACACATCCTCAGGAAATTTTCAGACATGGTGCAGATCTTCTTCTCTTCTCCAACTGTCACAATCCCTACAATAGATGAAATATATAAGAAAAACATGTGTAAGTGTTAGTGGCAACTGAAGGAAAGATAGCACCATGGAAATAGCCTAACTAGTGACCCAAATTTTACAGGTGCAGTTTTACTTTCCCCCAGTATGTTATTTAGGTTCTCAGAGTACAAATTTTCATCACAGTGTATAACAGTCTTGAATAGAAGATACAGGATCATTGGGCTCTCAAGCGGTGTTTTAAAAAAAATTCCCTTTGAATTTGATGGAATCTAGACATCAGAGCATTCATATATTGGAAAACAACTTGCAGCCAGTGCAAGCACTTGGTGTATTAACATGATAACACATTTATCATAACAGTTTCCGTCCCTATGCTGCAGAGGTGAGGATTCAGATTTGCTTTCCTGCTAGAAGGGCTATAGTCTGTCGCCCCAAGGAGCACTTAACCAGCATGTTGATGAGGAAAGCAGCTGCTGCCTGGAAGGTAACGAGATGCTTCTACTGCACTCCGCTTTGCTGGTGTCTCATCTTTAAAGGATATCAGAAGCCTAGTGAAAAGACATTATTGAATAGGCAAAGGTAGCAGTGACTTTTTCTAAAGAAGGGTACTACTGGTCTTAAATAGTTGTAAAAATCCACAAATAAGCATCAACAGAAAACCTTAACTTCGGGTCAAAATATTTGTGATATTATTCAACTCAACCAGAATTTAAGTCTCCTACTGTGTGCAAGGCAAGCACAAGAACTAGGCCTGCACATCCTTTTAATAGTTACCATTTAATTCTCTACATGTTTAGATTCTTTTAAAAACTTTCCAGCACCTATTCCTCCCTGATACCTGGAACCTCTCTCCTTTGTCTCCACCTCCTGGCTCCCTTAAATTCCTACAAGTCTGAATCCTACTTTTGCAAGAAGCCCTTCTTCATCCTTCTTACTGCTCATGCCTCTGCTAAGAGATGATCTCCAGTCTATTCTGTATAGCTTGTTTCTACATCGTTATTTCCTTTTGTCTTCACCATTAGATTGTGAGCTTCTTGAGTCAAGAGACTGCCCTTTGCTGGTTTTTTCTTTTGTTTGTATCCCTAGTGCTTAGCAGAGTGCCGGTCATGTCAGTGCTTAACAAATGCTTTTTGGTCTGACTTGAAGTTACCTTCTTGTTTCGAACAGCTCTATCAGACTGGTATGCAGCAGTATAGTTCACATTTGGGGAGTGATTCAAGGCTTACAGAGTCCTTTCCTCACAAGAGCAACATATGTAATACACAAATTTGAGTATGTGTTTTATGGATGAAGAAAAAGAAACTCCAATTGATTGATATGACAGAACTACTAGTAGTAGCAGTAATAACAATCCTACTTATAGAGTGCTTTAAGGGTAGCAAAGCACTCTGCATATATTGTCTTATTTGAACAATATGTGAAATGCTATTATCCCCACTTTACAGATGAGGAAACCAAGATTGAGAGAAGTTAAGTGCCTTTCCGAGGGTCACACAACTAGTATCTGTGTCTCTCACTAATATTTCAGGTACATACAGAGCTCCAGGTCTTCATTCCAGCTTCTAGTTTACTCTCAGGCTTTCTTTTAGCAAGTCATTTAACCTCTCTAGGGCTCAGTTTCCTCATTTGTAAAAATAGCAGAATGGATTAGATGGTTTTTTTAGGTGCCCCCTTACTCTGAAACCTATGGTCTTTTGATTCTTCCAGGTCATCCCTAACTCTAGAAATACTTGGTGATAAAAGCCTTTTTCTAATGCCCTGTAAGACAAAGGTGTCAAACTTATCATCAGCCTATGTGGAAACCAGATTAAAATACAATTGGAAAACATTTAACAAAAAATAAAAATACAGCACAACAAGATAATGTTAATTTGAGGCTTTCTAAGTTACTATCCAGCCAGCTGTGATACCACTGCTCTACAGGATATATAGAGATAGTTATTTGTATCTTAAAATACTGTGAGTGAGATTTTCCCTATCCCTTTGATATACATGATTTAACAGCAGTACTAAGCAATTTATATACTACAAACTATGATGTTCTTTAATACCTCAAGGAAATGATAATGAAGTAAGATAGATATTGGTAGGAGCAAATGTAAATGCTGTATTGTCAACTTGTCTACCACTTATCTAGAATCCATCTATTTGACTTACAATTGTGGTTAGGTATAGCTACCAGTCAGCTTAAAGGTCAGATACCTAAAATAGTAGCTTCTGAGTTGAAAGGGATCAATCAGAGCTACCAATAAGTTGGAAAGTCACGCTTTTAAAAAAGAAAGAAAGAAAGAAAGAAAGAAAGAAAGAAAGAAAGAAAGAAAGAAAGAGAGAAAGAAAGAAAGAAAGGAAGAAAGAAAGAAAGAAAGAAAATCATGCTTAAAGTAATATGGTGAAAATCCTTGACAGTAGAAAATAACTCAGGAATGGGGCAAGAGAGGCTTCATCCAAAATGGCAGGCACATTCCAATAGATGGCTTCCTATGTTATGAGCCTGTTACTTACTAACGATGCTATTTTAAGTAGAGTATATAGAATGGCAAGTGACTGTGCTGATATTTGACTGGTGGTTTCTTTCTTTCTAGTCCATACTTATTGTATATGTACCACTTGTATTGTGTTAAATTGTGGGAGGAGTCATTGTGTATAAATACCTATGGATCCTGAGGTTGGGGTCTTTGGGTCCTAGACTGGATTTATTGTGAGACAAGATCCCTCTCTCAATAAACCTATTTTCCTTTGATTTGGAGACTTTGGTTTTTTCTTCATCTAACACTGCAACTTAGAAATTTTGTAACAATACATACAGATTCACATATAATACCCAGAGGGTAACACTCAGTTTCCATATTTGATGGGAAGACAACAACAACAACAACAACAAAACAATGGCATAACTAATCCAAAACAGTGTATAATGTAAAACCAACTCATCTTTGGCTTTGAAATGAATATTTTTAATAGCTGACTTGCCTTCCTAATTACATTTTCATTATGTTGCATTAAAATAAATGTGTATCTCTTCAGCACATATCAACTGGATAATGAAGTAGGGGAAGGGAGGGAGTGAGAGACATCAGCAGAGGAAATCCAAGTTGGAATTAATAATTTATCAAATTATTCTACAAAAGTTATAGGCCTCATGTGAAATGGCACACATTCATATAGGGTTTTAAAGTTTAGAAGTGATTTTCTCACCACAAACCTGTGAAGTCAGTATTAAAATTGCTCATGTTGTGAAATTACACAGTGTTATGTTTGAGCCCAACCTTTTCGCTGAAAAGACCCATCTTATTCAATAACAATATTTTCTAAGACAGTGAAAATAGCATAATAGATAGAGCATCCATCCTCAGACACTCGATGGTTGTGTGACCAACCCTGGGCAAGTCACTTAACCTCTGTAAGTCACAGTTTTCTCAACTAAAATGAGGATGATAATAGCACTTACTTCACAGGGTTGTTATGAGGATCAAATGAGATCATATTTAAAGCATTTAGCACAGGGCCTGCATAGTAGGTACTATAGAGATGTTTATTGATTGACTGATTACCTGTGTGACCTTGGATATGTCACTTAACTAACTCCCTGGGCCTCAGTATATTGATCTATAAGATGAAGGGGATCTATGATCTGTTCTTGGATGAGAAAGTCTGATGAGTTGAAGTCTTCACAGTGGGAAGGAATACAGGGATGAAGGATATTAGAGTTGACAGAAACCTTAGACATGTTCTAATCCAGTTTCTCATTTTACAGATTAAAAAAGTGAGGCTTAGAAAGTTTAACAGCTGGTGAATGACAGAATGGGGACTTTAAAACACACTTTTTGAATCTAGGGCATATGTGTGATGATACCCCCACATCTGCCCATTCATAGACTGATTGACCATTTTATACATGGCATGGTGAAACAAGTCTAAGCACAGAAATTATCTAAAGCAATGAGTGTAATGATAGCAAACATTTGTGTATCACCTTAAAGTTTTCAAAGCCTTACAGTAATCCTTTGATGTGGATTGCCTCATTCCCATTTTACATAGTTAGTCCTGAGCATTTGCATGTTTGACTTTTGCAACTTGAAGCATTCACGTGATTTTATTAGTAATCTCGTTTTCACTTTCATGTTGACAACCACACACATTTGCTGCTATGTGCAATAAAGAAAAAATGGGAGGTATGATGAGCACAAGTTTTTGGAGCAGTTAGTGTTCTACTAGGTGCTTCAATGGTCTTGTTCACCCTGCCATTGTAAAGAACTCCCCATGAATTCATTGCATATTTTCATTTTTTACCTTCAAAACTCAAGTTTTGTGTTGCAATTATGCTGTGAAAGCACAGTGTAAGTCCTTTGGGCTCTAAGTCCAAGCATGCAAAGTCAATGCTGTGGCTTAGTGAGAAAATAAAGGTGTTAGATAAATTTGTGCCAGAATGTCTCCTGCTGCTATCATCTGTAAGTTTGGTGTTAATGAATTGACAAGTCAATACACCACAAAAAGGAGGAAAGTCATTATACTTTCCTATGTGTGTGTGTATAAGGTAAAATTAAGGTTTTTAAAAGTTTTCATTTTATAAAGAATTTTATTTGATATATAGTATTTATGGTACAGTAGATTTCCTGTGTTATGAAAAGTTAATATTGTCTGAAATCAATGTGTTGTTTTTTTTTAAATTGAGATATTAGTACAAAAGGTCACAAAATTGTAGGGAATTACTACTGAGAAAAAAGTTTTGCATGTTACCAAATTTATTTTGTGTACTTTTTATGGGTTATTTCATGGTTACTATGTTAGAAAAAAGTGCATATTATCAGAAATAATATTTAGTAATAAAGAATTTTATGTAGAAAAGTGTATTTTCATCAATCTCTAAAAAAAGATTACAATTTTTGATGGTCATGGGAACCTAACCCCTCTTTCCCATAGATTCAAAGTATTAACAGTTTAAATTTTTTTTTGCACTATTTTTGGGAAGGTTAAACCAGCAAAAGTTGGGGTTTGAGTTGAAGCTTGAGAAAGGTTAAGTAGTCACCATCATACAATTAGTAAGTAGTATTTACTTTAATTTGGGCATTATTAAATTAAATACTTCACTTACTAAAGTAAGTCAGAAAGAAAGTACTAGTGTAAGAATTCAAACCCAATTCTGTTTGTGGCTTCAACTCCAAGGATTTTTCTTTTACACCATGCTGCATGTATACCCTAAAAGATGGAGCACTGGATGGAGACTCAGTTTTCATACTTAACTAGCTATGGGTAAGTCATTTCATCTATCTAGGCCTCAAATTCCTTATCACCTCTTTCTCTATATGTCTATATTCCTTCAGAAATAAATAAGGAGATTGACAATATTTAAGAATATGATTTACAGATTAAAATGTATAAAGCAAACAAAATTCTGCAATTCATTTGTTGCAAAAAAATCTCTCTCTTCCTCTTCCTCTTCCTCCCTCCCTTTCTCTTTCCTCACTGAATGGTTCCTTCCAGAACCTTTTTCTCTGAAGGGTACCTGGGTCAACCATGTCTCATTTCTCTTCAGGTTGCACTCTGGAATTTTCCATAAGCCTCCCTCATACCTCCCCCACCAACCCCACCCTCATACCTTCTTTTATGGGTTGTCTTCCCCTATTAGAATGTAAGTTCCTTGAAAGCAAAGACTTTCTATTTGAGCATATTTCTTGGCACATAATAAGAGCCTAATAATTGATGGTCAACTGACTTTTGACTCAGAACAAAACAGCTCTCTACTAACAGGGAAATTACTAAATTAAGATTGTACAATATATCTTGATAAATGGAAATACAAAGATAAATTCAATGAAATTTTAATAATTATAAGATATCAAAAATACATAAAACAGATGTTTATTTGCAAAAAGTATTCATTACTATCATGGAGAAAACCTTATGTAAGGTCAAGATAGAAGACATGATCCAGATAGTTCTAATTTGTGAATGATAATCTTTTTGCATCAAACTCCAGACCATTACAGGGACCATTTAGTGAGAGCAATGATTAATAGAGAGAAATTACTTTAAACAGTTCATACAAGGGAAAAACTGAGTGACTAAAACAATGACTACTATGATACACTTGAAAGCCCACTCCACTGAGTTATTACATCATTAGGTATAATTGGGAAATGCAGATGATGACTTGGGCCCAGAATTGAGCGGGAGGAAGAATAAACTGGATTTCATTTCAGAAATTGTGTGGTACTTTTAATCATTTCAGAAATTGTGTGGTACTTTTAATGATTCCAAACTGCAATTTGGTGCAGACACTTTTTTTCTGCACAGATGTTTTCCTGGTGATGATGTAAGATTTAAGGTCTTAGAACTTCACAGTCTTTTCAAGAATCAAACTTTGAATCATCTTGTCTGATCCCTCATTTTACAGATAACAGAATAGAGCCAAAGTACTTAAGGGCTTTGCCCACGGCAAAATACTTTAGTGGTAGGATTGGAATTAAAATTCTGTATTGTTTCCGTTACACTACAGCAATATTAAAGTACATGATATAAGACTACTCTTCTACTTTGGAACTCCTTCAGGTACTTCAAGTGACCTATGCTCTGAGATCCAGCTTTAGCATATGATCTACATTAAAGAGAGTACAAGATTTGGGGTTTGGAGACCTGGGTTCAAATCCTGACTTCAACATATACTAACTGAATGATTATAGGCATGCTTCTTAAACTTTTAGAACTTCAGTTTCTTTATCTGTAATATGAATATACTTTTGTACCACTTTTCTCATAGGGTTGTAGTGAGCACAGGACTTGGAAACCTTTAAATGCTATATGAATGTAAGTTGTTGAGTATTTCTTTTATTTGACACAGATCACAACGATGTCTGTATCAATGATTTTATGAATTTTGCAGCCCTGTGGTAGGGGACCTTCCTGAACTTGGGTAGGCTTGTCTTTTCATGACAGACTTGCATTTGGTTTGGCAAAACTGACAGGAGCAAGCATTCCAATGATATAACCTTCAAGAACCTAACATCACCGTGGTGTGATGAACTACTGGAGGAGAATTTTAGTTGGAGGAAGGTTTTATTTTTAATTTATAGGACACTTAGGCGATTGCTGCACATTTATTTTCCACATTTAAGGGGTGGAAGTGTGAGATGGCAGGCAGAGAATAGAGAAAAGTGAAAAAGCAGTATAGGAAAAGAAAGACTTAGAAACGTGTACCTCAGGGCTCTCAGATTGGTAATTTGTTACTATGGAATTAGAATCTATGGCTTCTTTTAAGGCTCAGCCCAGGTGTCACTTCTACAAGAAATGATCTCTCTAGTTGGTAGTATCACTCTCTTCCTCCTTATATTATATTTACTTATTGGTGTAAATGTTTTATTTTTACTTCTGTGGCCCCCATCCCATCCCAAGTATAATCTTTTTGAGGGCAAGGACTTTTTTTTGTCTTTGTATTCCCACCACCTAGACACAGTGCATTGCACCTAATAGGTATCTGACAAATTCTTGGTCATTGTATGGAAATTAGCCCAAGCTTTGTGGTATGAGGCCCAAACTACTTTTAACCAATCTTGAGTTCATTTGTTCCATTAGTTTTAAAGGGATTATTATGAAAGTCAACAGTACACAATGAATTTATCTGAGGAGAAGCAAAGTACTAGTGCTGTTCTCTTACTACTTCATAGAACAATTTCTGGTACCAGTTCAGACTCTTGCAAGTCAATAGGAATTTACCATTTTACTTACCAAACTGGCGAAGGTCCAAGCAAAGATTCGTTCCTTCCATTAATGTGGTGTTTCGGCAGATGGTCCACATGTTGAAGTACATGTAAACAGGCAGAGAGGTAAAAGCTGTGACTCCAAGCCAGGCCAACATGAAAACATATGTCAGCATAATGAACTGCAATACAAAATAAACAGAGGAAGCATAAATCCTAAAGCACTGTTCAGTTATGAGAGCAAACTCCAAATGTTCCAGCTCTGTTACTCTAAAGAATATTTTTACTCTGATATGGACTATCTGAACCAAACATGAGAAGCTACCAGGAGGCAGACATAATAGAGGTTACAGGTAGAAAGCTCTGGAAAATTTGCGCCATTAAGGATTCTGTCATTTGGGGAATGAGTAACCCCTCCCTGGTGCCTCATTTTAAACTTAGGCCCCATTGACTTCTAATTTTGACAAATGCTACCATATATTATCTACCCTTTAGAAAATCATATTGTGTTGAAGGTCTTGAAAAACACAGAGTAAAAACATAAAGAAGAAACTCAATAAAGAAAAAGCGTTGCTGTTAAATGATGACAAAAGAGAATTGAGTTATTCTATAGCTTTAAAGTGCTTTAAATATAGTGCTTTAAAGTGGACAAAGTGGTTCATATGCCGTATTTCATTTGTCCCTCAAATATGCACTATTATATGATTATTCCCATTTTATAGATGAGCAAACAGACTAACAGAAGTCAGGTGATCACCTCATCATGAGGGGAATCTCATCTGAAGAATGAAATAGTCAATCTTTCAGACTTAAATGGAATATATATATTCCTGAATCCATAGTGGGCCACAAGAGATTTTTTAAGAGTATACATGCACTGAATGGATCTTCCTTGCAGGTTTGGAATGGGACTGACAGCAATTTGTCAATAAACAGTTAATAATGCCTTCTGTGTTTTGGGTACTGTGGTATAAAGTATATGTGTGTACAGATATGTCTGTATATAAACATAACACTTCTCTGTATGTGTGTATATGTGTACTGTCATAATATGTCTCTTTATGTGCATATACCCACATGTTTGTATGTAGAAAGACTTACATGTATGTCTTGTATCTACGTCTCTATCTATCTCTGCCAATGATTTGGATGTAGGGAACTTGCAGAAAGATGGAAAATACAATGTTGCTAAAGCACAAGCCCTTATACTCACGGGATCATGGTATCATAGATTTAAAGACAGAATGAATTGTAAAAGTCTTACTCCAAGCACCTCATTTTACAAATGAGAAAAATGAAGTGCAGACAAATTAAGTGACTTGCCCAAAGTCACATATTTAAACCTAGATCTTCTGACTGCTAATCAGGGCATCTAGGCAGTATAGTAGACAGAGTACTGGGCATGGAGTCTGGGAGGGTTATCTTTCTGAGTTCAAATCCAGCTTCAGACACTTACTAGCTGTGTGATCCTAAATAAGGCAATTAATTCTGTTTGCTTCAGTTTCCTCATCAAATGCACTAGAGAAGGAAATGGCAAACCACTTTAGTATCTTTGCCAAGAAAACCCCAAATGGGGTCACAAAAAGTCAGGTACAACTGAAATGACTGAACAACTTCTGATTCAAAATCTAGTACTGTTTCTGATCTATTAGTTATTTCCTTGGAAATACATACATTGATCCAAAATATATTTTGTATTTTTTCCTATATCTAGTTTTTACAAAACCTGATTTTTGCTTACAATTCTACACTACCCCCACCCCAAAGAGAAATCAGCACGTAAAATGTGACCTCAGAAACTATGATACACATGGTTGATTTTCATAAAATTTGGATCATCTACCTCTCTCATCTGGTGATACCAATTTCCTGGTGAGTTATTCAGCATGACATGAGGTTAGAGATTACAAGTATTTTTCAATTAAAAATCTAGGGGAGGGGGGCGGGGCAGCTAGGTGGCACAATGGATAGAGCACCGGCCCTAGAGTCAGGAGTACCTGAGTTCAAATCTGGCCTCAGACACTTAACACTTACTAGCTGTGTGACTTTGGGTAAGTCACTTAACCCCAATTGCCTCACACACACAACAAAATCTATGGGGGAGGGGAGGTTAAGATTTATACAAAACGAATTTTTATATAGTAATTGTTAATTATGAAATTACAAGCAATCATAACCCTTCAAGTATAAATTTAGAAGTCAAAATTGGGCCTTGGCCTTTAGTAAAAAGACACTTCTCTACTCCTATGTTGAAAAACTTTAGAAGTCATCAGGGGAATTATCCTGCAAATAGATTTTAACCACATGGGAAAGAATATTTCCTTAATTGATTGTTAGTGACTTCAAAAAATGCTGCCTTTCAAATATTCAAAAGTAGTATTAAAGCTGGCATTGCAGAATGATTTTGAAGAAAATGGTAGTGAAAGTGATAAAATGAAACATTTGTTTGAACTGAAGGAAATTTATAAAACTATATCAATTAAAATGGTCATCTTTAGAATTACTTTTCAGAATATGCCTATACAGTTTTTCTTATAAGGATTTTGGGAAGTTTCTCTCTAATTTACAGGTATCCTGTGACTAAAAGGGACCTCAGAGATTCTCTGACCCAACACCCTTGCTTTATGGGTGAGAAAACTGAAAAGAAGAGGAGAACTTAAGGTAGTTTTATTGTTGTGACTATTAACAGACTATTAAATTGTATGTTTATGTATAAAAGCAAGGATTTAAAAAATAAAAAAAACTTTCCTATTTTTGAGTTAATTACATGACTTAAACTACCAATAGTGACTTTATATTTAAAAGGTGTAAAATCATAAACTAGAGCTTTCATAGCACCTTGCCAAGAAATACTGTATTTTGTTATTTACTAGGTCATCATGACAACTAATAAGGTTGTCTAATCTGATGCTTCTTTATTACATGCTATCTTTGTTATAAGTTCAATTTTTAAGCTTATAATTTTTGAGGAAGTTATAAAATTTTGAATAACATATGGTTTAATTTGCAATGAATTGTGATTCCAGGTCTTAAATGGATTTGTTTTCTCCTGGATTTAGAATCTAAGATTCTAGACTTTTCAGGGCAATAGAGACCATATTTCAAAGCCCTTATTTTACAAATGAGGAAATTGAACACTTTTTATGATTAAGTGATTTGTCAAAGAGGATACAGTGAATTACCAAGAGAACCTCCACTAAAATTGAAGCCTTCTGACCCCATAGTTAATTTCTCTTAGTGTATATGTGTACACTGGTATACAGTCCATAGAATTATATCTTTGACTTGAGAAGCTGATCTGAATTTGTACAGCCATGTTGGGTTTACCTCTATGTAAATGAACATTATTAGTGCGATGAACATATAGCTGTCTGAGGCTTCTGCTGCAGTTAAGCAAGGCAGAGCAGTGCTACAGTTCTTCATATGTGTTGAGTATAGATGTCATTCATTGAACTTCCAGTGACCTAGAACATCTCTTCTACCTCACCAATTGTTCTTCATTCTTAATCTTGGAGTTCTTACTGAGTCTAAGAAATGTGTGGGGTAGCGATAAGAGAAATCAGAATGGATTTACTCTTATGGAAGAATATCATTTCAGTTCTCACTTTAAATCCTTTACATGCACATCAACACAGTTTATTATATGTGTGTGTTCTTTCCCTCATAAATTTATTATTATGAAGCTATTATCTCCTAATAGGCTCTCTACATCTTAAAATACCTGATTTCAAGGCATGAAGCCACTTGGCTTAGAAGTCCATTTCTCTTAATCAAGATATGACAGATACAAATATAACTACTAATCAGTTGAGCTTCTGGTATACATTTTATAGCATTATGAATAGATTTCAAAATGTGAAACATTTTCCCCCAAACATAATTTTAATCTTTCTATAAATCAGGCAATTCTGTGACATAACTTAGGATAGTTTAAAAATATTCCTATATTCCTTGAGCCTGAAAAATTTATATGAAAAATACGCCAGGTTCAGTTGCCAATACTGTCAATAATATTGTTTCTTATATTTTTAGAAATAGCACTTATACATTCTCTCTTCATTTTTTATCATTTTTTCTGGTTCTAAAACTCCTTAGAAAGTATATTAATATTTTCCCCCAAATATGTTATTTTTGATAAATAATAATGACATTTTCATTATTTTTAATCTTTTGATGACTATATCCTGATATACTTGAGAGATTTAAATTTAAGAGGGCACTAATTTTTTTTCTTAGCTTTTTCTATGTTACTTAATGACAGGAAATACTACATATGGTCTGATATATACCTCAGACTTTATAGTAGTAGTTATTAGAGTCCAAAGAGAATGCCTAGCTTGGCTCAGTAGTGATGTGGAACTTGCTCAATAATAAAATTTTATTGACGTAGCCACTATTGATTTTATTATTCTTTTATCATAAAAGTGTTTTATTATTTTCTAGTTACATGTAGAGATAGTTTTCAATATTTGTTTTTTATAAGATTTCTAGTTCTAAATTTTTCTACTTCCCTCCCTTCCCTCCCCCCTCCCTAAGACAGCAAGCAATCTGATATAGGTTATATATGTACAGTCACATTAAACATATTTCTGCATTAGTCATATTGTGAAAGAGCCACAATTGATTTTAAAGAATAAGAAAAGAAGAAAAAAAAAGAATAAGAAAAGAGATGGGTGGCTTAACTCATGTGGCTGACTATTGAGCTCACTGACCAGCTCAGATTTTTAAAGAACACTACAAGTCATTTCTGCATTTATTTTTGCTATGCCTAACAAACTATATGGCAACACTATGTTGACTGATGCACTCTTGGGAGCTATATTTTAAAAAGGCAAATTGCCCAGTCTCACTTTGTAGGTATGGGGGAAGGAGGGAATAGATATTTAAAAAGCAATTTTTACAGCCATTTACTAGCCATAAGGTTGTTAGTGAATTGTCAGCTAAACCTGAGAAGAAACCTTCTTATGTTCCCTATGTTGACTGAGACATAATCACTCTGAAGATGGATCTGCTAGTTACTGCCTGTGTGTCCTTGGGCTAGTCACTGAACTCTTGGCCTCAATTTCATCATCTGTAAAACTGGGAGATTAAAATAGATGATTTCTAATGTCTCTTCTACCTCCAAATTCTGTCACCTCTATAAGGTCAGCACAGCTAAAATCATCCACTCACTGCCAGATTTTAACTAATGCTGCTCAGTGGTTTATGAAAATCTGTGTCCATAGGATAAAGATCTTGATTATAATCCCTTCACCCACACTGCGGTCAAACAATGTAACTGATACAGCCAATATTTCATTTCTGGAATATAGACCTACTAGTGTTATAACTGATATGCACAATTAAGTGTCTGGGAGCAGAGCTCCAAACTGCTTTCTATAATGGTTGGTCTAATTCATATCTAGACATAAGCAAACCATTAATGTACCTTCCTCCTACATCTTCTTCAACAGTTGTCATTTTCAGGGCAGCTAGGTAGTGGAGTGGATAAAGCACTGGCTCGGCATTCAGGAGGACCTGAGTTCAAAGTCAGTGTCAGACATTTGACACTTACTAGATGTGTGACCATGGGCAAGTCACTTAACCCTCATTTCCCCACAAAAAAAGAAAAAGACATTTTCCATTTTTGTTATCTTGGCCAATATGATGAATATAACTTAGAAAATCAGTTTATATTTTTCTGATTATTAGTGATATAGAACAAGTTTTTTTTTTCCATAGAGTTATCAACAGTTTGCTTTTCTTTTGAGAACTGTCAGTTGATATCCTTGACTTTTTTTTCTTATTTAGGAATGTTTCTTGTTCTTTTATATCAGTTCCCTATATATCTTGGACATCAGATCTTTATCAGAGAAGATTGTTGGAATTACTTGTTCCTTTCATATTTTAGTGTCATTTATTTTATTTGTGCAAAAGTTTTTCAATTTTATATCATCAAAATTGTCCATTTTAATCTCCTGTGATCCACTCTGTCCCAAGTTGGTAAAAGGTATGTCTTTTCTTGTTCCTTTAATTAGTTTCTCACTTTTCAATATCTTTAAGTTCATTTGGAGCTTTTTGTGATGTGCATGGTGTAACATATTGATATTTCTGCAAGGCTGTCTTTCAGTCTTCCTGGGAGTTTCTGTTGAATAACGAGCTCTTAGCACAATAGTGGGGGCCTTCGGTTTATGAAGCACTATACTGGTATGTCTATTTGCTTCTGAACCTTGTGTTACTAATCTCTTCCACTGATCAATATACTGTTTATAAAAATCTGTACCAAATAAGTTTGAGGATTACTGCTGTGAAGTATAATTTGGGATCTGCAGCTAGGCTCCTTATCTTCCCTTTTTAAAAATTAATTCACGTTGAGATTCTTGATTATTTGTTTAACTCCAGATTAATTTTATTTTTTTTTAACTCCATAGAGTAACAAAAAGAAATAGAAAATTGTCAAGTGTCAGGAAAAAAACAACACATAAAGAACTCCTAGATATAAAATGGGTGTGAGGGCTTAGGAACAGATAGATTTACAAATCAGTTTAAGCTTTTAGAGGAAAAATTAATTCTATTACATGAATTTTGTAAAAATAGGAAAAAAGGAATTGATGTAAATTTTGTTTTATATCTCAATTAGTAAGGGACTAAGCAGAGAGAAAAATATAGATCAATATCATGAAAGAATATATACTATATAAGCAGTTATGTGTCAAAGTGGATAGTTTTGGTTTTGGCTGGAGTGAGGAAGAACTAAGTTTTAAATCCTGCCTCAGGTACTTACCTGTTTTATGATTCTAGGTAAGTCACAAATTGTCTTTGCTCAGGTTCTTCACTTGTAAAATGGGGATAATAATAGCACCTACTTCTCATGGTTATTGAGAATAAAATGAGATATTTATAAATCACTTTAGAAGCATTAAATTGATAAATATGATGCTTTGGACTTTTATTCCGATCACAGTTTTCAAGGAATCTGCTTCTTAAATTATATCTCCTTGTTCTGTTTCCTAGATCAGTTCTATTATTTAGTAATATTTTGATGTTCATATAATATTTGGTGGTGCTCAGTCATTTCAGTCATGTCTGAGTCTTCATGACACCATTTGGCTTTTTCTTCACAAAGATACTAGAGTGGTTGCTTGCAGACCAGAGCACAGGCCAGGGGAGTGGTGAATTTTAAGAAGGAGTAAAAAGTCAAGAAATAGGCTGGCAAAATGAGCAGACAGAAAAAGATTCTGACCCTAGAAAGTTTTTTGGTGAAAGACACCCTCAGAGGAAGACAGCAAAGTCAAAGATCCTACATCCAAAGCTTCCAAGAAAAATATGAATTGGTCTCAGGTCATGGAAGCACTCAAAAAGGACTTTGAAGATAAGGTAAGAGAGGAAAAGGAAAATATGGAAAGAGAAATGAGAGTGATACAGGAAAGTCATGAAAAAGTAATTCAAAAGCTTGAAAAGCCAAATGGCAAAGGAGATACAAAAGGTCTCTGAAGAAAATAATTGCTTAAAAATTAGGATTGAGCAACTGGAAGCTAAAGAATTTATGAGAAATCAAGACACACTACAACAAAACTAAAAGAACGAAAAAATAGAGGGCAATGTGAAATATTTTCTTGGAGAAACAGTTGACCTGGAAAATAGATCCAGGAGGGATAATTTGAAAATTATTGGACTACCTGAAAGCCATGATCAAAAAAAGAGTTTAGACATCATCTTCCAAGAAATTGTCAGGAAAAATTGCCCTGATATTCTAGAAACAGAAGGTAAAATAAAATTGTAAAAAACCTACTGAACACCTCCTGAAAGAGATTCCAAAATGAAAACTTCTAGCAATATTATAGCCAAATTACAGAACTCCCATATCAAGGAGAAAATATTGCAAGTAGCGAGAAAGAAACAATTCAAGTATGGTTGAGGCACAGTCATGATAATCCAAGATTTAGCAGCTTCTACATTAAAGGATCAGAGGGCTTAGAATATGATATTCCAGAGGGCAAAGGAACTGAAATTATAACTAAGAATCACCTACCCAACAAAACTGACTATAATCTTTAAGGGGGGGAAATGAGAGTTCAATGAAAGAGAGGACTTTCAGGCATTCTTGATGAAAAGACTTGAGCTGAATACAAAATTTGACTTTCAAATACAATACCCAGAGAAACATAAAAAGGTAAACAGGGAAAAGAAAGCATAAGGGATATTAAAAGGCTAAACTGTTTATATTCCTATATAAGAAGATGATACTTATAACTCATAAGAATTTTCTCATTATTAGGGCAGCTAGATGGAATATATTTAGATAGAGAGCACAGATGTGAATTGAATATGAAGGGATGATATCTTTAAAGAATTAAAATTAAGGGGTGATAGGAATGCACTGGGAGAAAGGGAAAGGGAAAGGGAAAGGTGGAATGGGGTAAAGTGGCTCACATAAAAGAAGCAAGAAAAAGCTTATGGAATGGAGGGGAATATGGAGGATGTGCGGGGAAGTGCGTGAGCCTTACGCTCATCAGAATTGGCTCAAAGAGGGAAAACACACACACACTCAATTGGTTAGAGTAATCTATCTTACCCTGAAGGAAAGTGGTAGGGGAAGGGATGGGGGGGGGGGCTGATTGGGGGAGGGGACATTCAGAATCAAAACACTTTTGAGGAGAGATAGGATGAAAGAAGATAGACAATAGACTAAGCATCATGGGCAGGGAATAGAATGGAGGGAAATACAGTTAGCAATTGTAACTGAAAAAATTTGAAGTGGAGGCAAGAGCAATGTAAGATGAGGAGGATGAGGATGAGGATGATGATAAAACGTGTGGTACTTATTTTGCTGGGCTATTGTGAAGAAATGTCAGATATAAGGTACTATATTAATATTATCTATTATTGTTGCAATAATCAACATGGGTTTATTGTAAGGAAATTTTTCTTTAAAGCACTATATAAATGTAGTTTACTATAAAAAATGATGAGCAGGATGCTGTCAGAAAAATCTGGAAAGAATAACATGAGCTGATGCAAAGTGAAATATACTATATACAAAATAACAGCAATATTGTAAGATGATCTGCTATGAATGACTTAGTTATTTTCAGCAATACAATGATCTAACACAGCTCTGCAGGACTTATGAAAAATGCAATCCATCTACAGAGAAAGAACTGATGGTATCTAAATACAGATTGAAGCATAATTTTTTTGTTAGTTTCTTTTTCTAAAGTTTTTTTTTGTCTCTTTTCTTTCACAACCTGATTAATGCGGAAATGTTTTGCATGACTACATGTGTATAACTTATATTGAATTGCTTGAGTTCTTAAGGGGGATTGGGGAGGGAAGGAGGAAGAGAATTTGGAACACAATGTTGTTTTTTTGTTTTGTTTTGTTTTGTTTTAGTGGGGCAATGAGGGTTAAGTGACTTGCCCACGGTCACACAGCTAGTAAGTGTCAAGTCTCTGAGGACAGATTTGAACTCAGATCCTGAATCTAGGGCCAGTGCTTCCTCCACTGCGCCACCTAGCTGCCCCCTGGAACACAAAGTTGTGTTGTTTTTTTTTAATCCTAGAATGATTTTCCATTTCCTGCTCCAGTTGATATTTCAGATTAAGGAAATGGAGGTAAACAGTTAAGTGTTTTGCTCAGGGTCACACAGCTAGTAACTGTCTGAGGTCAGATTTGAAATCAGGGAGATGAGTCTTCCTGATTCCAGGCTCAGTGCTCTATCCACTGTGCCACCTGCATGTCCCTCTGATGTGTCTTTCAAAAAACTGATGTATAGATAGAATTTTAGCCAAAGACCCCCTCTTGGAAGTAGGGAAAAGAAGGAGCAAGCATCTAGCTAAGGCTATAGTGATCTTCAACAGCTTCTCAGTGGCCTGCGTTCAGTGTGCCCAGAACCAAACCCAGAACTCCAGATGTGTTCTGACTGGACCAGAGTATAACAGGAATATTTTCTCCCCAGTCTTGAATATTGTGGCTCTCAATGTGGTCTGTTGATCCCATTTCTTTTTTTCTCTTTTTTTTTTGGGGGGGGGGAGGGAGTGGGGTCTTCCAGCTCACACTGTCAATGTATTCTCATTCATTCTCTCTCTCTTTCTCTTCTCACTCTTACTTTCACTCTCTCACAGGTACCAAAGTAATACTTAATCTGTCTATCTCTCACCTCTCCTTCTTTCTATATATTGACCACCTCCTTTTCTGCTCATACATATCTTTTTATATTATTTAGTATTTCCATCCTGATTAAATATAATATAGGTTTTCTAACAAATTATTATTTCATTATGTCTCAAGTACAAATTTAAGGACCCAAACACTGACAAAACAAAATGGATGTCAAAAGAATACTGCACTAAGAGACTCTAGAGCTTCTTAAAATACTAAAGAGCCTAGGTGAGTAATCAGTATTGTGAGTGAGATTTTCCCCGTCCCTTAGTTATAAGAGATTTACTATAGTTTTAAGTGCTTTAATTAAAATAATATTCAATATATTAACACAAACAAAAAATAATTGTGATTCATATAGATTGCATAAGGTTAGTAGGTCAAGTCCTTTTTCCATGTTTCTCAATTTTCCTATGACATAGTATAGTAGATCTTGTGATATCCGCCCTAGGAAATGTCACAGGGTCTGTAGGTGGTCAGTAATACTGTTCACGCCGCTTTACACTGGCCTACTGTTCATGCCGCTTTACACTGGCCTAACAATGATCCACCCTATTGATATCATAGTGCTGATCCCTTGTTATTACTCAAGACTATGTCTTAATTTTAGATAATGCCCCCCCCCCCGGGGTATATAAACCTATGTAGTTTGTACTTCTGGGTCTTTCAGGCCCAAAGCCTGGATGACCGGTTTCGTTGAGGGACTGGCCCTCTCTCAATAAACCTATTTGCTTCAGCCTGGAAACTTTGTTATTTTCATTTTTCTGTCGGACTTAAATTTTTTCCGCGACAGTATACTACTTGTAGTATTTCATTCCTGAAACATTTGCTTTTTCCATGAGAGAGGGTTCTCAAATGCTTCATTTTTTGATGGTGCTCTTCTTTGAAGAATGAGGTTCCGGTATTCACTTGACTGAGATTCAAAGTGAGTTGGGATAGGTTTTTGGAGTATCTTGCCTCTGCTACTTGATAAGTCCAAGAAAAGAATGACTTGTGAAATTTGAGCACTGACCCTTTGAGTGGCCCCACATCTTCTCTCCTCTGAAAGTTATGTTATTCAAGTTAGTTAATAGGGAAGAATAACATATGAGAAGGTGTGGACATGAGAAAAAACTTTTAACTATTTGTATTATGCCGAGATGATTTTTGTTTGGTCAAGGAAGATACAAAAGCCGTTTCTATGAAAATTTGAGGCTGGGAACAGTTAAGCTTGTGACTGCAAATGCCAGCTCATATTTCTTAAACAGAATGAAAAAGCCCACACTCAGACATCATATTGGCTGAGTGTTTTATCCCATACACACACAGTTTTTACTACACACAATTTTTTTTTTCTTTTGGAAGAAGTTGAGGAAACAAGGGTCCATATTTGTGACTTTATCACTGTGGGGAATTCTTGGTATGGTAACTACATCTAACAATGTACATCTATTCTCTATAACTCCTAGTCTTATAGTGCTGCTTGAGGAAACTGGTAAGGGAAGAATCTTGCTAATATTACACACATTATGTGTCATAGGCAGGACATGAACCTAAGAGACTTTCAGAGGCACAGCCAAGATAGTGGAATAGAAGGCACAATAAGCCAACTTCTCCCAATATTCCCTTCCAAAGAACTTTAAAATAATACCTCAAATTGAATTCTGGAGTGGCAGAGCTAACAAGAAGTGAGGGTGAGACATTCTTCTAGCCCAAGAAAACTTAGTAGATTGGAAAGAGAGCTCTGTGATAAGGGGATAGAAGCTAGCCTAGAACCCATGTGAATGAAATAGGAGTAGTAGATCTAGGAGGTGGCAACAGATATAGCAACTTCAGGAGCTCTCAAGCCAGATACTGTAAACATACCGGGCAACAGGTCATAAAGAAATTACAGTGGATCCCTGTCCTGTGGGATGTAGGATTGGACACTGTTTCGCCACTCCATTACTTATATCTACTTCTGAATCACAGTTTAGTGGCAGAGAGGAGTGCTTGTGTGTGTGTGTGTGTGTGTGTGTGTGTGTGTGTGTGTGTATTTCTATATGTATATATACGGCTCATGTATGAGGGGCAATAGCAATCTGATCAGATACCTGGTCCATTCCTCTCCAGGAGAGATAATGATTTTTGCCTTTGTAGATAGCAAGAAGAGAGACTTGGCTAGATGCTTGTTCCTTCTTTCCCCTACTTCGAAGAGGGGTTATTTGACTAGAATTCTATCTATCCATCAGTTTTTTGGTGGACACACTTCAGAAGACAACAAAGGGAAAGTTAGAAGCAAACGTTTGACAGCTACCAAAGACCTTTACATTCTGTTGAAGGAAGACAACACACAGAGGTGAACTGGAAAAGGGAAGAAAGGCTTTGCAGGTGTAGTGGTTTGGCTAAAGATATCTTAGAAGTGCCAGTAAGCCCTGGAATGAGGAAAACAAGGGCAAAGCTGGCCCAATAAAGCCCATGCTGGTTTCAGAGAAGAACATTTTTGGTTAAGAAGAAGCAGGGGCCCTGAGGAACACTATTGGTCACAAGAGAACAGGGAAAGAGCACAAACCAGAAGATCAGTGACTACACCTCTTTTCAGTTTATACCAACCTTGAAAGCATTGAAAATTTCCCAAACCCTAGAAGTAGCTCTGAAAACAGCAGTTTAAAAAATCTTGAATCTTAGGACAGAATCCTTCCCACTCCACTCTGGGAACAGAGTTCAACTTCAATAAAAAGTTCAAAATCTAGAAATAGGGTTTACAAATGAGCAAAGAACAATAACAATAACAAAGAACCTGACCATAAAAAACTACTATGGTAAGAGGGAGGATCAAGCTATAGACTCAGAAGATAATGATGTCAAAACAGCTATATGCAATGGCTCAAAGAAAAAATGTGAATTGTTCAGAAATCCAAAAAAAATTCCTGGAAAAGCTAAAAAAAATTTTCAAAATTAAATAAGAGTGGTAGAGAAAAAATGAGGAAAAGGAATGAGAGCAATGCAAGAAGATTTTGAAAAGACAACAGCATGGCAAAAGAGGCACAAAACAACAAAAAAGGTAACACTTTAAAAACAGAATTGGCACAATGGAAAAAATTCACTGATAAAAAAGGACTCCTTAAAAAGCAGAACTGAACAAATGTAAAAGGAGGTACAAAAGCTCACTGAAGAAAAAAAATCTTTAAAAATTAGAATTGGCCAATCGGAAGATAATGACTCCTTGAGACACCAAGAAAAAATAAAACCAAGTTTAAAAATTTAAAAAAAGTAATAGAAGAAAATGTGAAATATTTCATTGGAAAAATAACTAACCTGGAAAATAGATCTGAGAGGTAATTTAAGAATTATTAAACTCTTTGAAAGACATGACAAAAGAAAGAGTGTATATATCATATTTCAAGAAATTATCATGAAAAACTGCATTAATATGCTAGAACCAGAAGGCAAGATAGAAATTCAAAGAATTCACTAATAACCTCCTAAAAGAGATCTCAAAATGAAAACTCCTAGGAACATTATAGTCAAATTCCAGAGCTTCCAGGTCAAGGGGAAAATACTTCAAGCAGATAAAAAGAAATAATTCAAATATGGCAGAACCACAGAATCACACAAGATTTAGCAGCATCCTCCTTAAAGGACTAAAGGGCTTATAATAAGATATTCTAGGAGACAAAAGAACTAAGATTGCAACCAAGAAGCAAAGTTAAGCATAATCCTTCATGGGAAGAAAAAATGGATACTTAATGAAGTAGAGTACTTTCAAAAACTTGAAAAGACCAGAGCTGAATAGAAAATGTGGCTTTCAAATATGAGTCTCAAGAGAAACATAAAAAGGTAAACATGAAAGAGAAATTATAGGAGACTCAATAAGGTTAACCTATTCACATTTCTGTAGGGAATATGATACTTGTAAGTTCTAAGAGACTTATTATTAGGGTAGTTAGAAGGATTCTACATAGACAAAGGCCATGTGGGTGATTTGATTATGTTGGAATAATTTTTTTTAATAAAATGTACATACAAGAAAGTAGAATGCCATGAAAGGAGGAGGAAGGTAGAGGAAGAATGAGGAAACTTTTCTCACATAAAAGAGGAAGAAAGCAAAGAAGAGTTTTTACCATGGAGGGTAAAATGGTATGTGTGTGTATATTTAGGGAAGGGGATAAGAGAAAGATAGTGGTCAGGAGCAAAACACACTTTAAGGAGGGACAGGATAAAAAGAGAAAAGGATAAACAGAAGAAAATTATGCACAGTTAGCAATCATAACTGTGAATGTGAATAGGATGAACTCATCCATAAAATGGAAGTGCATAGCAGAATGTATTAAAATCAGAATCCAACATTATGTTGTTTACAAGAAACACACTTGAAATAGAGAACACACAGAGTTAAAATAAGGGGTAGGATCAGAATCTATTAAGCTTCAACTGCAGTAAAAAAAAAAAGGCAGGAGTAGCAAACATCATCTCAGACAGAACAAAAGCAACAATCAACCTAATTTAAAAAGATAAGCAGGGAAACTGCATCTTGCTATAAGGCACCATAGATATTGAAATAATGTCAATACTAAGCGTATGTACCAACTGGCATAACAACCAAATTCCTAAAAGAAAAGTTAAATATACTATAGGAGAAAACAGGAAGCTCAACTTGCTCCTCTCAGAGCTAGTTAAATCTAATTATAAATCAAATCAGAAAGTTTGAGGAGATGAATAGTATCTTAGAAAAGTTAGATTTGATAGACATCTGGAGAAAATTAAATAGGAATAGAAGTGAGTATACCTTTTTTTCCCAACTATACTGGCACCTTCATAGAAACTGACCATGTATTAGGGCATTAAAAACTTCACAAACAAATGCAGAAAAGTAGAAATATTAGATGCACCCTTTTCAGTCCACAATGCAATAAAAAATTACTTAATAAGGTGCAGTGGGAGTATAGATTAAAAAATTATCAGAAATGAAATAATCTAATCCTAAATAATAAGTCATGGAAAAAAATCAATAATTTCATTAAAGAGAATGATGACAATGAGATAACATATTAAAATTTGTGGAATGCAGCCAAAGCAGGACTTAGGGGAATATGTGTATCTTTAAATATTTATATCAATGAAAAAGAAAAAGAACAGGTCAAAGAATGGCGTTTGTAACTTAAAAAAATAGAAAAAGAATAAAATAGTAATCTTCCCAATTAAATATCAGAACAAACATCCTGAAAATCAAAGAAGAAATTAATAAAAGTGAAACTTAAAAAACACATTGAAATAATAAAATTAGGAACTGTTTTTATGAAAAAAATAAACAAACCTCTCATTTAAAAAAACAAAAGATAATTACTTTTCCAGAATAAGAAATAAAAGGGTGAATGTATCAGCAATGTAGAGGAAATTAAAGCAATTACTAGGAGCTATTTTATCCAGTTATTCAATAAATCTGACAATTTAAGTGAAATTGATGATTATTTTCAACATTTATTTGTTTTTATAAGATTTCTAGCTTCAAATTTTTTTCCCTCCCTGCCTCTCTTCCCCCTCCCCAAGACAGCAAGCAATCTGATTTAGGCTATATATGTACAATCACATTAAACAAATTTCTACATTAGTCATGCTGTGAAATCAGAGCAAAAAGGGAAAACCTCAAAAAAAAAACCCAATAGAAATACTATGGTTCAATCTGCATCTAGATTCCATAGTTCCTTTTTTCTGGATATGGAGACCATTTTCCATCATGAGTCCTTTGGAACTATCTTGGACCACTGTATTGCTGAGAAGAGTCAAGTTTATCACAGTTGACCAACACACAATATTGTTGATACTGTGTACAATATTCTCCTGGTTCTGTTTATCTCACTCAGCATCAGTTCATTGATGATTACTTTCAAAAATATGAATTGCCCAGATCAACAGAAGAGGAAATAGAATACTTAAATACCCCTATCTTAGAAAATAAATTGAACAAGCCATGAATGAGTTACCTAAGAAAAAAATCCCCAAAATCACAAATAAATCCTACCAGACATTTAAAGAACACTTAATTCCACTACTACATTAATTATTTGGAAAAATAAGTAAAGATGGAGTCCTACCAAATTCCTTTTATGATTTTCATAACTAATCCAGGGAGAACAACAACAGCAACAACAAACTATAGATCAATTTCCCTAGTTAATATTGATGCAAACATTTTAAATACTGACAATGAGATGATAGCAATATATCACAAAGATCATTCTCTATGACCAGGAATACAAGGCTGGTTCAGTATCAGGCAAACTACCAGCCACATCAATAATAAAAGCAACAAAAATTTCATGTGATTTTCTCAATAAAAGAAGAAAAAGCTGTAAACAAAATATATCTTTTCCTGTTAAAACATATGAGAACACATATAAAACAATGGAACTTTCCTTAAAATGATATTTAAAACCAAGAGCAAGCATTATCTGTAATGGAGATAAATTAGGAGCCTTCCCAATAAGATCAGGGTGAAGCAAGGATATCCATTATTATCACTATTATTCATTGTATTAGAAATGCTAGCCACAGCAATAAGACAAGAAAAATAAATCGAAGGAATAAGAATAAGCAATGAGCAAACAAATCTATTTCTCTTTGCATATCATATGGTATACTCAGAGAATCCTACAGGGTCAACTAAGAAACTAGTTGATAGAATTACAACTTTAGCATAGACTAAAATCTCACACCATATAAGGTCAAAATGGATAAACAGACATAAAGGAGCATGGTTAAATGTAACTCTCACATTTATGGATAAAGGAAGAATTTGTGAGCAAACAAGAGATAAAGACGATCATGGAAAGTAAAATTGATCATCTTAATTATATGAAATTTAAAAGGTTTTACATAAAACTAATGCAGCCAAAATTAGAAGAAAAACAAAGGCCTCATTTCTAAAAATAGGGAACTGAGCCAAATTTATAAAAAATAAAAGCCATTCCCCAAATGGTCAAAGGATATGAAAAGTCACTTCTCAGAGGAAGAAATCAACACTACTAATAGTCAAATGAAAAAATGTTCTAACTCACAATTCATTAAGAGATATGTAAATTAAAATAGGCATCTCATGCCTATCAGATTGCCTAACATAAAGCAAAATGACAAATGCTGGAGGTGATGTGGAAAAATCTAGTCACTAATGTATTGTTGGTGGAATTGTGAACTGGTACTTCCATTCTGGAGAACAATATGGAACTGCACCCAAATTGCTATAAAACTGTATATACCATTTCACCCAGCAGAACTACTATAAGGTCTGTATCTTAAAGAGAGCAAAGAAAAGGAGGGAAAGACACATTTATTTATTTGTAGCAATTTTTTTGTAGTGGCAAAGAATGAAAAATTAGGGGTATGGGGGCGGCTAGGTGGCGCAGTGGATAGAGCACCGGCCCTGGAGTCAGGAGTACCTGAGTTCAAATCCGGCCTCAGACACTTAACACTTACTAGCTGTGTGACCCTGGGCAAGTCACTTAACCCCAATTGCCTCACTAAAAAAAAAAAAAAAAAAAAAAAAAAAATAGGGGTATGTCCATCAATTGTATCATGGCTTAAGAAGTTGTAATATATGATTGTGATGGAATATTATTGTGCCATAAGAAATAACAAAGCACGATGGTTTCAGAAAAAACCTGTGAAAACTTATATGAACTAATGCAGTTGTGAGAAGAACCAGAACATTGTACATAGTAATAGCAATATTGTAAAGGTGATCAACTATGATCTATAGAATATTTTTTGATAGTTTTGTATAACACTAAATAAATAAATTAACTTAGGTAGGATTACCATTTTTATTATATTGGCTCAGCCTACCCATGAGCAATTAATATTTTTCCAATTATTTAGATCTGACTTTATTTGTGTGAAAAGTGTTTTGTAGTTCTGGTGATATAGTTCCCAGATTTGTCTTGGCAAATAGACTCCCAAGTATTTCATATTGTCCACAGTTATGATCAACTATGAAAGATTTAACTACTTTGATCAGTATAATGATCCAAGGAAATTACCAAGGACTCAGGATGAAAAATTCTATCCTCTTCCAGAGAGAGAAGTACTGAACTCTGAGTACTGGTTGTAGCATACTTTTTTTTTTTTAACTTCAAAACCAAAAAAAAAAGGGGCAGCTAGGTGGCGCAGTGGATAAAGCACTGGCCCTGGATCCAGGAGGACCTGAGTTCAAATCTGACCTCAGACACTTGACACTTACTAGCTGTATGACTCTGGGCAAGTCATTTAACCCTCATCCCCCTGCAAAAAAACCAACAAAAACAAAACAAAACAAAAAAACTTGAGCCTTAATCTTCTTGACTCCAGGCCAACCCTCTACCCATGCCAATATCTCAAATGGTTTCATAGATACATAAACCCAGATACTTTCATAAATATCACTACTCATGAAGCCTAAACTACATTTTACCCTGGAGTACTTGTAGCTCTTAAGCATATGACCTACATCACTAGGGTACCAGAGTATTTTCTAATAGTAACCTTCCAATTGACCGTAATTTTGACTTTTAAAGGGCGGAGTCCCTTAACTTGGATCCTGCAGAATCTCATGAAGATGTTTACCTAAAGGAAACTCTGGAAAACAAATAGAGGGAGGGGATTGCTCAGAAAAATTCCAGGGCCCATCTGGCAGATATTATACTGCCACCTTAATGTCTAATGTCAACAGAACCCCCAGCTTCAGTCAAGTTGTTCTTTTACCTTATTGCCTGTATAATTAATAATATTACCTAACATATTTTTAACAATGACTTTTTCAATCCTCAATCTAGGGGTAGTTGGTAGCAGTGTGATATACAGAACTCTGAGCTTAGAGTCAGGAAGACCCAAGATCAAATCCAGTATTAGACACTCACTAACTATGTGATCCTGGGTAAGTTATTTAGTCTGTTTGCCTCAGTTTCCTCATCTATAAAATGGGGGTAAAAGGAGTATCTACCCTGAAGGATTGTTGTGAGGATCAAATGAGATAATATTTGTAAAATGCTTAGCACAGAGCCTCGAGCATAGAAGGTGCTATATAAATGCTTATTCCCTTCCCTTTGTTCCATTTGTACTAAATGCTCATAATGGAGGAAGTATTTTACTTGAGGCTGAAGAAACTTTGGTTGGGGAGGGGGGGTATAGGCTCACTGTACTTTGTTTAGCAATGATTGTCCTACTTATGTTGATTGGTCCCTTAGTCTACATATGTAATTCAGTCAGCCATCAAATCTTGTTTTTTTCTATTTCCACAAAACCATTTTTCTCTCTCCCCTCCTCTTTTTTTTTGAGGGGGGGCAATGAGGGTTAAATGACTTGCCCAGGGTCTCACATCTAGTAAGTGTCAAGTGTCTGAGGCTGGATTTGAACTCAGGTCCTCCTGAATCCAGGGCTCTTGCTTTCCACTGCGCCACCTAGCTGCTCCCACCTCTTCTCTTCACTCACATGGCTACCCTGTCAGTTCAGGTTCTCATCACCTCTTGAATGCACTACTGCAATTGCCTGCATATGAATTTTGCTGCCTCAAGTCTTTCCCCACCCCAATCCTTCTGGCACAAAACCACCTATGTGATTTTTTTTTCTCATAAAATCTGACCAAATAACATCTGACCAAATCATTCCCCTACTCAGTAAATTTCATTGGCTCCCTATTAACGGCATTTTATCTTTGATGTGTTGATTGGTTTTGCTGAATTTTTTCTCTCTATTAACAATTGGATTTTTTTTAAAAGGGTGGCTCTCTGGGAGGCAATATAGGGGGATATCTAAGTGATATACACACAAACGATATAAAAATGTTTTTCATAAAAGAAACCACCAGTAGCCTCTCAAATGGCTAAAAGGTTTTTCTCATATTTACTTCATATATTCTTTTTCTTTGTTAATTAGCTTGAGCAGCACAGCTTTCGCAGGAAGATGGGAGCCCACTTGAAGGGACAATGCTCAAATTTCACAAGTCATCCCTTTTTTGTATTTGTTAAGTAGCAGTGGCAGGACTGCGCTAGATACAGATACCTGCACTGTTGTAAGCTTTCCCTACTTTCCATTCAGACATCCTCAGTCTTGCTAAACATTGTGTTTCCCTTTGCTTTCCCTTGGTAAGGATGAAAGAAGGAGAAATGGATCAGAGGGTAGAGCCCAGCGGGAGCCCAGTATCACTGCTGATGGACTAACTATGTAGCGAAAGTTGATGATCGCTTTCCTGCATGTTTGCTGGTATAGTGCTTTCTCATGGTCTGCTCTGCTATACCACACTGCCTTCCCAAACCCAATGTACCACCCATGGCATATAAACTTCTAACCCTGATTCAAATATGGTGAAGTGACAGAAGCAAATCCAGTGTCATGAAACATTTTAGGTTTTTATTCTCATATTCTTTTGAGAAATCAGACAGTGTTTTAAGGTCACTGGCAAGCATATGTTATATACACTTTGCCTTGCTATTCTGAAGAATAAATTATTGTTGCATAGTGCTTTAAGGTCTTCAAAGTGCTTTATCAATATTATTTCAATTGTTCCTTTCAGCCTTGATGGGAGATAGATGCTCTTACTATCCCCATATAACTGCCTGACCCTGGGAAATACACTTAACTTCTCTCAGTTTCAGTTTCCTCATCTGTAAAATGAAGACAATAATAGTACTTACCTCCCATCAAGGTTGTGGGGGGACACCTGAGAAAATATTTATAAAGCACTTGGCACACCTTATAGCACTATGTAAATGCTAGACGTTATTATTGTCATCACCACCACGACCATGACCATTATTCCTTCTGAAAAAAACTCCCTAGTTTAGAAAGATCACTAAGACAGTGAGAAAGCAGCTTGACAGAAATTAGATTTGGACCATCATATACTATATATCATAATAAACTCAAAATTCAACCTGAATTTAAAGGGATCACATCATAAAAAGAAGAGAACAAAGTAAAATCTAATATTCAGTTGTGAGTAGGAGGAAAAGTCTCATAAGAATGATAAATTATTAAAAATTATACAAGTCTGCCAAATTGCTGACTGCAAAAATATGAACAACTCAGATTTCACTTCATGTTTAACATGTTGGCAAAGATGATAAAAAAAATGGTTATTGTTGGAGGGACTATAGGAAGACAGATGTGCTAATGCACTGTGGGTAGACCTGTGCATTGGTCCAACCATTCTGTTAGACTATTTGGAATTATACTAAAAACGTGACTTAAATCTCTGTCCCTTTTATGAAGAACTTCTACTAGGCTTTTACCCTAAAGAGAACATAAATACAGAAAGGCCTGTGTATGTGTGTATGTGTATGTGTATCTAAATACTTTTTGTGGTGGCTAACAACAAAAATCAACATGGATGCCAAAGATGACTAGAAAATGATACAAAATTGTGATAAATGAATGTAACAAAACATTATTGTACTGAAAGAAGCAATAAATATAAAGAATTTAAAGAATCATGGTATGATTTAGATGAAGTGATGGAAAGTGAAGTAAACAAAGCCAGGAAAGCATATATAAGGACTGTAAAAATATAAATGTAAAGAATAACTAAATATTAAACTGTATACTGTAATCAAAATGACCAACATTGGTGCTAGAAAAGAGTTTTGAAAATTCACCTCCCTCCCCTTGTTTGAAGATGTGACCTAGAGGTGAGAAATTTTATATATGACGTGTTATTTTATAGGTGTTGTTGATTGGTTTTGCTAAATTTTTCCACAACCACCTTTTCCTTTTTGTTTTAAATCACTATTACAAAAGATGTCCCAGTTGCTCAAGAAGGAGAGTAAAGGGCTTAAAAATGAGGGTGATATAAACCTTTAATAAGGTTTAATAAATACATTAATAAAATGCAATTTTAGAATAAGAGACTATCTAAATGTTTATTTAGAATTCAGAAAAGTCAGGGACACTTTAATACATTTGTAGTCAATAGATTATGCACCTGTTCTGTGTCTAGCAAAGTGCTAGGTGCAGGTTTTATAAAGACAAAATCAAATAGGTTCTTCTCTTAAGGAGTAATATTTCCTGTGAGAGACTTTGAAAATAATAAATTCAAGGAACTCTGTATTTCACAAGTACGTTGATGAGCTGAATGGAAAAATAATTTTCCCTATTATAGGTTCCATAAAGGTGAAATGACAGACCTGGAAGAAAATTAAATTAGGAACGTCCTATTCAGCAACAAGGGTCAGGACAAAGTTCATGTAAAGCAGAACTTCCAACTATTTTGAATTCCTTGCTTTCCTGCCTATAAGTAGCTTCATAAATGCATACTTATAGAGAGGGTCCATAGCCAATAGGAAATCAGGTATCAGAATACTAAACAGCCACATAAAGATGCTGAAAGAAGAACCAATGTGAGAAGGTCCTGGGTCTTGGTTGGCCTTTCCCCTCAGGAACGCCCTGAGGCTGCATGCCACCCTTACTGTCATAGAGTATTTCCAAAACTGAAGTAATTGTTGTCCTTCCTAAATGTATACCTCTCCCTAAATTTCCTCTGTCTTTGGATGGAACTATCATCTACATCCCAGTCACAGAAGTTTAAAACATCAGAATCATTTTTGATTCTTCCCCTTTCTTTCATACTGATATCTTATCAGGGGGAACTCAAATTCATTAAGTACCTACTATGGGCCAGGCACTACATTACAAATCATCATCTCATTTGAGCCTTGAAGCAATCCTGTGAGGCAGTATTTAACATTTGTGGAAACTGAGGCAGGGAGCAATTAACTGGCTTGCTCACAGTCACAAATCTAGTAATTGCCCGGGGCCATATTAATTGTCATTTTCTCTTTGAAATATATCACTAGCATCCATCCTTTCCTTTTCAGTCCCAGTTAATAATCCATCCCTCATATTCTCTTGCACAGACTATTACAGAAGCCTTGTCACTAGCCTCTCTGTGTTTAGCCTCCCCCTTATCCTATCCAGCCTTGGTGCTGCTGCCAAGGTAATATTAGTAATTACTTCAGATATGAAGCCACCAAACAAATAAAATCAGGAAAATACACCATCAATTCAAAGATAATATCTGTGTAACTGCCAGAAAAGCAGAGAAACCTGGTGTGTAGGATGTAGGCCAAGGCTATAAGTGAAGGAACATGCCAAGCTCAAAAAAGAAGCAGGAAATGGCAGTGCACAAATCAGCAAATGCAGAGCAGAAAAGCATTAAGACAACTAAATGCACCACTGAATACAGTGGCTTAAGCAGATTGCAGAAAATGATCCATCCAATGAGGCACTGAGAAGTCCTCAAGAAAAATGGTCATATGGGGGCATCTAGGTGGCACAGTGGATAGAGTATGGGCCATGAATTCAGGAGGACCTGAGTTCAAATCTGGCCTCAGACACTTAACACTTACTAGCTGTGTGACCCTGTGCAAGTCACTTAACCCCAATTGCCTCATACACACACATGCAAAAAGAATAATGGTTATACATATATGGAGAGAAAGAAAGAGAGTTATATACATATGTAAACACAAGATTGGCAGGACCAGTGAGCTTGAAAAAATAAATGAAACCTTTGAAAAATGTTTGTATGAATGTTCAAAATTATGAAGTGCTAAGAATCGGGAATAAATGGAGTAAGGCTCCCCAAAGTATTGTAAAGGCAGAAAATGACAGTATTGTCACTATGAAATGGGTACCAAAGTTCAACACTAGCAGCAGATGACTCCCATAGCATTAAGTAAAAGAGGTATTGCATACCATAGCACTTTGTTTTCAGTAATGAATTCCAATACTGTCCCAGTACAGTTGTTTGTGAAATATTATAAGCAACAAGAAATGAAAATTTGCTTTTTCAGACTTGGTGGTGGATTTCCATTCCAGAAGGATAAAGTAATCTTCAAGATATGATGGGGGACATTAAAAGTCTACTTTTTTATTGAGATGCCAGTAGTTTGAGAACATCTACTCTTTATATGAGGCAGGTAGAAAAAGAATGAAGAGCCTGTTAAAATGTGAATAGATGAGGAAAGATATACAAAAGTAAAAATAATTCATACCTCCTACAAATTAATTTTAAAATCTAATTCTGGCACATCAAAAGCTCTCTTCTCCAGTGCTTATGTCCTCTTTGCATTCTCTCCATACCGTTGGCAATCTCATCTGTCCCAATGATCTGCAGTCATTATCAGTATGGTGATGACTACTGCATATACATCTACAAGCCCAGACTTCTCCTGAGCTCCAGTCCCACATTCTTGCCAGCTGGACATTTCCATCCAGATGTTCTGGCCTATCTCTCAAAATCATTATGCCTAAAATTTAAGTCATCATCTTCCCTCCTCCCAATTTTCCATCTTTATCCCAGTCCCCCAGGCTTCAGATTTCATGGTTATTCTTGACTCTTCGCTTTCATTCACTCTATCCAATGAGTTGACAACTCTTGTCAATTCTCTTCACTTCCTACCATTATACCCACTCCACCTGCCACTATACTAGTTCAGACCAGCACTCTAACTTGTTGTAGTTAGCAGAGTAGCCTCCTAAATGACTTCTTTCAATATATCTTTTATTTCAAGCCAAAGTAATCTTCCTAATGCATACATTTGATCACATCTTTCTCTTACTCAAAATCCTTCAGTTACCCCCCCCACTGTCTACAAAATGAATATAAACTCCTTCATCCAGTATTTAAAAAAAAATTTTTTTGTGGGGCTATGGGGGTTAAGTGACTTGCCCAGGGTCACACAGCTAGTAAGTGTCAAGTGTCTGAGACTGGATTTGAACTCAGGTACTCCTGAATCCAGGGCCAGTGCTTTATCCACTGCGCCATCTAGCTGCCCCCATCCAGTATTAAAGGACCTCCAGTACCTAGCTCAAACCTGGGTTCCTAGACTTCACAGCATACTTTAACAGTATATATTACATCATCCAACTAAACCAGTCGATTCCTGGACTCTAATCTTAACCTGTGGCATAGTGGATGGAGAGTTTTTTCTGAAGACAGAAATACCTGTGTTCCAGTCCTACCTCTAACATATAATAGTTGTTTCATCCTAGGCAAGTCATTTAACTTTCAAGTCCTAGACAACTCTTTGAGACTATAAATTGCAGAGAAGGTGCTAACCTACATTGATAGAGGGAGTTTTCTCAGTTGAGTTTTTTTATACCAATTAAATCCTAGGTCCATCATATTCTCCCTTATTTAAAAGCCTTTGTCTATGCTGTAAATGAAGCTCTGCGTCTTTCAAGCCCACCTTGAATATCACCTCTTCTTTGAAACCTTCTTGTAATTCCTTAGGTATGAATGCTCCTTTTTTTCCTTAAATACCCCAGACCACATTGCATAATGACCTTTCTTGTACATTTAATCATTTTCTCTTTTTTTTGGTGAGACAATTGGGGTTAAGTGACTTTCCCAGGGTCACACAGCTAGTAAGTGTCAAGTGTCTGAGGCTAAATTTGAACTCAGGTCCTCCCGACTCCAGGGCCAGTGCTCTATCCACTGCACCACCTAGCTGCCCCTTTAATCATTTTCTAATGTTTTATTTTAGCTATTCTTGTCCATTTTCATCTCTTCACTAGACTATAAGCTAGTGGCTAGGCTGCTTTTATCTTTTTATTCCCAGTATCCTGCACACAATAGGGCCTTAATAAATATTTGTTCATTTTAATTGAAGATATCTTATGTAGTGTCATGAAGGAAACTAATCACATTCTATTTCCTAGAAGGTTTCCAATTTCCATTTTTTAAACCTTGCCCTAGTTTGAAATGCTTAGAAACAAGAACAAATTTTGAGAGGTTTATTATTATTCTATGAGCAGAGATATGCTTTGAAGAGGGACAGCGAGTCTACAAGCTTTTTCACTGAACGGGAATCCAAGGAATGAGTTCAGCCTTTTCTTTGGCTTCTTATTAAATATTTGTCTCTAAGCAAATCACTTCACCCCACGGGCTTCAATTTCCTCATGAGTAAAATGAGGAGGGGGTCTAGATGATTTCCAAGATGAGTTCTCTCACAGTTCAAAGATTCTCTAATTGTTTGGACTTAGTGGATTGCCAATTGATTGGATGTTAAGGTCGAAAAAGCTCAATAGTTTTGGGAAAAAAAGGGATGATGACTATTCCTGATGACAACCCATTCTTTACTGCTCGAAATATTTTTACTCTGTCGAATTAATTGCCAATAGATCTTAAAAAAACATTCTTCTCTTCTTTGTAAAGAACAAGTGAATGGAAAGGAAAAAGGAACACCGAGAACCAGGTGCTTGTGTTTGCTATATACCAGAACTTGGAAGGAAAAAAGGTTTTTCTGAGAAGCATTTACACCGAGGGTTTGGTAGTTCTTACAATGGTACAAAAGGTAACCAGTCTACACTTATACTTATTTCCCAGGATATTAGCTGTCCCAAAGCAGCCAACCCAGCTGCTGAAAGTGATTATAAAGACAGAAGGAAAGCAACCATTATTTTTGGTCAATGAAACATTTATGCCATTTATTGAGGTAAAAAAAGTTCCAACCCTATCATTAGCAGGTATTTAGGGTTTCTTGGTATGTTTTTTCCCCATCAAAATGAAGCTCGAATGAATAATGGAAATAAGTGCATAGGAATTACAGCTAAGACCGATGATGTTTTCACTGAAATATAAAATTAGCACTAGCTTGAAAAAATAATAGAGGTGCATAAGAATTATAGCCAAGACTGATGATTGTTTCACTGAAATATAAAATCAATGCTAGTTTTTAAATACTAGCATTATTTATGTTGCCATCAGCATACAGTTTAACACTACCTTCCAAGTACAAGATTCAGTGCTTGTGTGTGAAATGTTTTAAAGAACCCGTACTACGTATACTTTTTTTCCCCCAATCATCCTGCTGTATATCTTTTTTTAATTTTTATTTTTTTTTGGTGAGGCAATTGGGGTTAAGTGACTTGCCCAGGGTCACACAGCTAGTAAGTTGTCAAGTGTCTGAAGCTGTATTTGAACTCAGGTCCTCCTGACTCCAGGGCTGGCGCTCTATCCACTGCACCACCTAGCTGCCCCTATGTATACTTTTGAATTAGTAAAGCTAAACATTGAGTTGTCGCGTACCACACTTTTCAGTTATATTTTGATGGACCCATGATTCTCTTGATTCACACACTCCTATTGTATCTTTTCATCCTAGGTGAATTTTCTATATGTCTTCCTTAAAAGATTAACCCATCATACAGGGGGCTTTCCTCCAGGTGTTAAATATTTCACTGTTACTAATGCTATCTGCAGACTGTCCATCTGTTACCCCTCACCATCTTTGACCTTGGCAGTCCATGAACCTTGTTGTATTGAATCAAAAAGAGAAAAAAAAATTAAAAATTGAAGAATTAACTAGGCATCACTATAAGGACAAGATCCTTTTTTTAAAAAATGATTAAGGCAATCGACTTGGAAATTCTTTGTTGAATACAAAAAGGAATAAGAAGTCAAGGAAATGACAGATGGCTAAGAATTATGTCATCTTAGATGAATCAGTTTCAATGTTAAAAAAGAAACACACATTTGAATTTTACATAGAATGTAAGATGTACAGTATAATTCCACATATTTCTATAAAATAAGTAGCTGTTTCCAGTATTCTAATTTTAATTGTCTCAGAGAGACACAAGTAAGCTAAATTTAGAGAAAGGCCTGGAACAAAGAGAATATTCACCAATTGTTTGACTCTGAGAATCACAATCATACAAGTCTGAGGCTGGTTTCTGTTTGTTCATTACAAAAATAAGTGAAATAGCTACAGTCTTAAAGCCTGGGGGGCGGGGTGGGAAATGTCAGGCACTTCCTACTTGACAATGTAGGGTTTGCTTTTGATTGTCTTTAGAAGCTACTATGGGGACAGAAAAATACTTCATAGAAGAGGATGTATGTATTCTCTTGGCACATTTGCCACCAAAGATGTGTGCACTGATTTACCTTCCAACAACAACAACAACAAATCAATATCCAGTTGAGGCTGGACAACTATATAGAGAAAGCTACAACAGTGCCCAAAGTGCCTGAAAAAACAATGAGAAAGCTCATTTTTATTACATTCTCTTAAACCCTTTCCTCACAGAAGAACCAGATTACACTAACATGAAATAGGAAGCATAAACAACAGAAGAGCAATATGACATGTAATGTTCAGCAGACAGTAAGAAAAGCAAAGAGGGGGGCAGCTAGGTGGCGCAGTGGATAGAGCACTGGCCCTGGATTCAGGAGGACCTGAGTTCAAATCCGACCTCAGACACTTAACACTTAGTAGCTGTGTGACCCTGGGCAAGTCACTTAACCTCAATTACCCAGCCAAAAAAAAGTTTCTACTTTGAGGGGGCAGCTAGGTGGCGCAGTGGATAAAGCACCAGTCCAGGATTCAGGAGTACCTGAGTTCAAATCCAGTCTCAGACACTTGACACTAGCTGTGTGACCCTGGGCAAGTCACTTAACCCCCATTGCCCCATTAAAAAAAAAAAGAAAAAGAAAAGCAAAGAGGATTAAATTTAGTTTTAAATGGGTTTGAAATAATGGGAAGCACATCACCGTCTGTCAGTGATTTCATTAGTATAATGAAATATAATGAAACTAAGTGAATATTATCTGAAAAACCAAGTATTTCATAAAATATTCTGTTAATATTATTCAAAAATCTAGTTTGACTTAAAAAGACCTGAGAAACTACCTCCTCCCTGCAAATGAGAATACAAATTAGAAACGTAATATTCAAATACCTTTAAATATGGAAAGAATCCTCAAAAACCCTAAAAGTATTCTTGTACATAATGCATACAAAATATATATATGGTAGTTGGCATGATACAGTGAGAAGGTCCTATTTGAATTTAGACAACCTGGATTCAGATGCTGTATCTATTATTTACTCTCTGACTATAGGCACATTATTTTGACTTCTCTGGCATTCAATTTCTTTATCTGTAAAACAAAATGGACCCATATGACCTAGAAAAGTCCTTCTACATCCAAATAAAATGATCCATTTTTATAATGGAAAATTTCTATTAGTTTAATATTTCAAGTTTTGCTTCCTCCTTCCAAAGCTAATTATTCTGAAGAGTAACCGACAAAATGGAAGAGTCTTCTGTCATGCCCATATGGCAAAATAATGTTTTACTTTAGCACTGTGGTATATTGGAAAAAGTCCTAGATTCATGATCAGGAAAGACCTGCATTTGAATCCTAACTCTCGATACCCACTTTGTGACCACAGGAATTCACTTAACCTTTTTGACTTCAATTCTCTTATCTGTAGAATTTGTATAATCCCTATATTTACCTTACTATATGTTGGCAATCTTTCAAGTACTATATGAATTTTAACCATTATTAATAGCAAGAACAGGTTTTTTCACTGGCCTCCCCAAAATAAAATGTTCATTCCTTCAGTGCTTTTGTTCATGATGCTTCTTCAAGCTAGAATACTACATATTCACCAACCCCCTCACCCCACACCCCTCCTTTTTGCCTATGCAAAATCCCCCACTGACAGCAAGAGATTGTGCTGGGTAGGAGAGATAGCAAGAGAAAAACAAAACAGACCCTGCCAACAGCCAGTTTGCATTCTCCTGGGAAGTTTGAGCCTGTACCTAGATAAATAGAAGACTGCGGGTGAAGGAGGCAAGGGAGAGTCAGAGATAATGCTCTTAATAAATTTGAGGAGGGAGTAAGGATTATCAACTAGAGAAATCAGAAAAGGCACCTAAACTAAGCCTTGATGCAGCCTCTGAGAGCAATTAGCCTTTTGAACAGCCATATCACTTTGTGAATCATTTTAAGCCAGCAGTCATTTTAATTCCCTTAGTCTTTATCATATAAAGTACACAGTTAAGCCATATTGCAATCCCATATTTGTACAATTGATTTTATTAACCTAAACACAAATTTTAGACATCCTTATGAAATTTCATCCTGCTAATTTTGGCCATGTTCCAAACTATATGGATTTTTTTTCAAGCCCTGATTCTGTCATCTTTACATAATAGCTCTCATTCCCTACTGGATCAAGTAATCTACATAAATTTCACAAGTATGCTTTATCCAAGTTATTGTTACAAATTGTGACCACTGTTGGGCCAATGGTGCACTCACTTATGGCATGACACTGCAGATATTCCTCTAGGTTAAAACTTCATTTTAAGAATTATCTTCCATATGTTCAACCAACAGTGAATTTTCCCAAGTGTTTTATCAGACTACTGACACCTTCATTTTGTCAGTAAGGATAAAGGAAAACATTTGTCAAATATATTGTTGAAATAATGTGTGTGAATATATATATACATATATATACATATATACATACATACATATACACAGAGACACATGCAATATGTAATGGCATTCCCCAATTTAGCAAACCTAATACAAAGGATTTTAATGAACTCTTACTGAATCTTAGTGATTACCAGATTCTTTTAGAAGCACAAACAATCCATTCGTTTAATGATCAATTCTAGAATTTACTGAGGATTTGTATCAAATACATTTGCTTGTAACTTCCAGATTATCTCTTAAAATATTACAATAGGAATATGGTCCAATTTTCATTAACTAAAAATATTTGCATCTGTTTTATGTGTTGTTCTCAATTTAATGGTAAAGATAATTAAAGATTTACTCATTTTGCTAATATTTTGGGCTCTAACTTTTATGGCTTCATATTATAGGCAATTATTTTACCTTTTTTAGGGGTGATATTTTTTTTACCACTTGAAAATCATGACTTCTCCCCAGAAATATTCTAAAGTAAGACCTGTAGCTTCTTAAATTAGCCTGAAAATGGCCGGGCTTTGTTTAGTCTCATGTCAAAATGAACTTTTGCATCAAGATTCAACCCACTCATCGTCTAGGACCCGTGGTATCTAGGTAGAACACATAAGCATCCAGTAACAAATTTTGGAAATGACCAGTACACTGGCAGACTCTACTCATTCTGTTCCCAATCTAATAGTTGGTTGGTGTTGGTTTTGGTGTTAGTGTTGTTTTAATTGATGACTTATCCATGACCTCATGGAGCACTGAGGAGGCTTGTTAACATATAATAAAGCTATTTGTTGAGTCTGATAAGTTACCTGGTATTATCCAGTGATTACAAGTGATTGCAAAGTATTCTCATTCTGGTAAAACTAGACAAAAATCTCAGATACAAAAATAGTTTCACAGGACTCATCCCTCCTCTAAGTTTGTAGGAATATTCTTCAAAGAAGGAATTTGATTTGTGACTTGATTCATAGGTGTAGAATTCTATTAAATTATTTTTTATTAAACAAGAAACACTTGCATTTATCTTATTTATTTAAAGAGTTATATAGGTAGGAGAAGTGACAGTTGCTTAAGTTTTGGGGAATCCCTTCCATCTTCCCAAGTAAATGTAATCTTTAATTAAATGTGATATTAATATTGGAATATATATATAAAACTTCCTCTTAAGCCAGATCATATCATTGCATTATGGAAGGGTATCTGGTTTCTCCAAGACTTTGAATGCCAAGTTCAGGCTCTGAACATGCCAACAAAGCTTCTAAGGTTTTAGAAATGCAGAGTCAACCAAAGACTGTGTGTGCCAGGTGAGGACCAGATTAACCAAATACAGGTATGTCCCTCACTAAAATGTTGATCTGAAAGCCAAGAGCATTTCTGAATAGAGCAATTCATGATTGGGATGAATCTGTATAGAGTGAACACACACATACACAAAGGCTATCACAGTTGTCTGGTTGTTCTGCATTGCCCCAGAGGGAAGAATGGGAAGAGATGGGAAGAAGCTATACAATGCTAAGTTTCAGGCTCAGGTTAAGGAAAGTCTTTGTAACAATCAGAGCTATCCATAAGCATAAGTGCGAGAGTTGCCTCACAACTGTTTCCCCTCACTAGGGATCCCCAAGTGGAAGTTGGGTGACTATGCAATGCAGCATCACTGAGAATAATTTTGTTCAGGTGCAGGTTGGATTAGATGGCCCTCCCAAATTTGAGGCCTTGATATTTTGTGATTGTCAAAGTAGTGAAGCAATTTTCTTCAAATGTTTTAAAGTGCACGAAAAGAGGCAGCCTGCCACATTAGAGAAAGTGCTAAAGTTCAAAAGACCTGGGTTCAAATTCTGTTGCAGAAAAGAATTCTTCAGTTTTGTTATCCTGGACAAGTTATTTACCTTCTCTGTAAAATGGAGAGATAACAACAGAACTTACCTCACAGGGTTTCTATGAGGCTCAAATGTGATGTGTCCAGAACTTTGTGTTAGATATTATTTTCTCTTGAAACAAGTTGTTTATACTCAAATATATGTATGCCACGTTGCTACTATTTTGTTTAGTATAAATAGACATAAAGACTTTTAGATCTGGAAGGGACCTTAAGATCATTTAATCCAGTCCTTTCATTTTGCCCCTGAGCGGGGCAGGAGCTGGCAGGGTGAGCCAGACCCTCCACCCCTGGACTTTTTTGTGTTCATTTTTATTTATTCTGGACATGAATTTTACCCTCTTCGAGTATAAGTTTCTCAAGAGTAAAAATTGCTTCATTCTCTATATCTTACTCCTCAGCATCAAATACAGTGTTTGGCACAGAATCAACACTTAATGCTTCTTGACTTAGTGTACACAGTAAGACAACACCAAGGATGAGCTAGTTCTCTTGCTGCCTCTACTGATTAGAAAAACGTAGAATGGATATTTTATTATCTTCTACATTTTTTCTCATATTCTGCCTTCTTTTCTCACATTTTAACATAGTGGAAGAATAAGAGGTCACTAGCAAAGACTGACCCACAGATGTCTCTCTAGGATGATGTGAATTCCAATTGTGCTTTGTAATAGACTCTACAGAATCAAAGAATTGTGGAGTGCTAGAACCAGAAAGGACTTTTGATAGAGAGCTATCTAGTAAAATGCCCTCATTTTATACATGCTCAGAGAAGATATGACTTGACCAAGCTCACTCAGTCTTCTCCAGCTCAATAATAGAAATTAGTAAGTTTAAGGAAAAAATTTGGAAACTGTCCATAAAGAATGATGGATTCAAAGATACTGATTATCTCCTCTTTTTTTTGAGGCCCTAGTAATTGTCACAGATCCCAAATCAGAAGTATTGTTAAGAAGAGTATTAAAAACCAACAGAAAGTATTTTCACCTGTATACTTAAACCTACAATGATTGTGCACTTGGATAAACACACCAAGACTTGTATCTAGGGCTTTGGCCCAGGCTACTCAAATTGAGAGGAAACAGGTACTTCTCTAGCTAGGAGGTAGGAGGATTGGAAGTTTCAGGTGGGGACCCTGCTCTGTATGGCATTTTCTTCATCAAGGACTTCCTTATCAAATTTCCTTAAATAATAACAGGAGAGAGAAGTTTTACTTCAGTATCTTTGTGGGGATAACAGACTGCATTTTTGTACCATCCCATGAGTAAATCCATAACACCAGCAAGACCCTGCTCCTGAGCCAAGACTGGTCTCTCCCCTGTCCTCTAAAAGCTCAGCCAGAAGGGGTGAATAATCTCATGACTACTTTTCTTTCTGCACTGAGGGGGAAGGAAACTCTGCTGAGGCCTCTCTGATGAAAGAGAAGGAACATTTGACCTTATAGATTGGACGAAATGACTTCAAAAGCACCTTCTATATATCCCCCCTCCCCAAACCAATATAGTGACTAACTCAACCTTCTGCTCAACTTAATTTTTCTTATTTTTGTTTTCCCAAAATGAACTATAGAATGAATTTGAGAGTAAACAGCACACAACTGTTAACTAGAGTTCTGACCATATCTCACTACAGACATAGGAAAATTCAGGAAATGGTCAAGAAAAATTAAAATAACTGTGAGCATAGAACAGGTTCAGATAATGAAATATTAAGATTAGAGGAAAGGAGAAGAGAAGGGCATGGGCTAAGAATTTATTGAATACCAACTATGTGCTGGGCACTGAGCTAAGTGCTTTTTAAAATATCTCATTTGGTCCTCACAATAACTCTGAAGATAGGTGCTACTATCATTCCCATCATATATACATACATATATATATATATATATATATATATTTGCTGGGCGATGAGGGTTAAGTGACTTGCCCAGGGTCACACAACTAGTAAGGATCAAGTGTCTGAGGCTGGATTTGAACTCAGGTACTCCTGAATTCATGGCTGGTGCTTTATCCACTATGTCACCTAGCTGCCCCCCCCATCTTATATTTTAAGAAACTGAGGCAGAGTTAAATGTCCAAGGCCAACTCCTAGTGTCTGGGGCCATATTTGAACTCAGATCTTCCTGACTGCAGACCCAATGTTCTATCCTAGTTGCCTCTTGTTTAGGAGTTGTCAGTATGGAAAGATCAAGAAGGGGATATAATCATAATCTAAAAACATGAAGTATCTGACACTTTAAGGTAATATATTTGGAGAAAAAATAACTTAAAGCCAGTTTACTGGCCTTTCAGTCATGGTGCACACACTGCCCTAACCCCTAGTGAATGACTACTGTGTACCTTAGCAACCATAGCTTTAAACATCAGATTTTAAAGCTGACTCCTTGGCATTATCCAAGGAGAGCATTCCCAGGATATTTTGAGCCCTTAGGCTAAAGAGGGGAGGAAAAGGTTAGAGAAAAATTAGAAGCCCAGAAATAAAAATTGCAAGGGGGCCTGTAGAAGTAGCACTGACTGCAGTTATTTAATACTACACAGAAAGAAATAGGTAGCCAGCAGGGAAGAGCAGTTAAGAAGAGACCAAATTAGACTCCCTGAATTTTTCCTTAACAAAATGCCTGACCTTAGTTGCAGGGAGGATAATGGAGCCCTGAAGTAGGCAGAAAGAAAAAAAGAAAGTTGATAAAGAAAGCCTGTTTTCTGGACTATAACATGCACTTAGATGATCTATAGAACTTTCCCATCAGCGCATATATCTTTTAAGTGAACAACAATTTAGGTCCAAAAGTAAAAAGAAGGAAGGGACTGAATCCCCCATGGGGAATTGCAAAGTTCCTTTACTGACAATCAAATATTTTCTTAAAATATAGAACCCACTTAAAAATTGCATTAGTATTATTATATAGTTATAGGTAATTGGGCACAGGGGGCAGCTAGGTGGCCCAGTGGATAAAGCACTGGCCCTAGATTCAGGAGGACCTAAATTCAAATCTAGCCTCAGACACTTGATACTTACTAGCTATGTGACCCTGGGCAAGTCACTTAACTCTCATTGCCCCACCAAAAACCGAAAACAAAAACTAACAAAAAAAATAAGTAATTGGCACAACAGGTTTTGAAATTTTAATTAACAAATGTCAGTTAATCAGTGGAGCAACAGAAAAATACCCAGCAGGTATGCTCAGGTTTCACCATATAATAAATAAGGAACTATGAAAACAAACCAAAGGATATGATATCATCTGATATCAGATATGATCAAAAAGAAATATGTCATTGGCAAAGAATTGGAAATCGAAGGGAATGCCCATCAATAGGGGAATGGCTAAACAAGTTGTGGTATATAAATGTAATGGAATACTACTGTTCTATAAGAAACGATGAGCAGGAAGAGTTCAGAGAAACTTGGAAGGACTTACATGAACTGATGCTGACTGAGAGGAGCAGAACCAGGAGAACATTGTATACAGTAACAGCAACATTGTGTGATGAACAATCGGAATAGACTTGGCTCTTCTCAGCAATGCAACAATCCAAAACAGTTTCAAAGAACTTGTGATAGAAAATGTTCTCAACATCCAGAAAAAAGAACTGTGAATTATTAATGCAGATTGAATCATACTGTTTCTACTTTTGGAATGTTTTTTTTTTCTTCTTGTTTGAGGTTTTTCCTTTGTGCTCTGATTCTTCTTTCACAAGATGACTAATGTAGAAATATGTTTGATGTGATTGTACATATACAACCTATATCAGACTGCTTTCTGTCTTGGGGAGGAGGGAGGGAAAGGAGTGGGGGGGGAGAAAAGAAATATTTGGAAATAAAAATCCAGTATAAACAAATGTTGAAAACTATTCTTATATGTAATATGTAACAGGAAAATAATAAAATTAAATTTAAAAAGAAATATGTGATGATTATGTGGCAAGACCAGGGGATAACTGACTTGCCTTTTTCTCCACTTATGATGTGTCAAGAAAAAGGAAAAGAAAGTCCTTAGCACAATGAGTGGATCTCTTATAGCAAATAGTTTTTGAAATAGTCAACAGCATAGGCAGATTGTGATGCATATTTTTGAAAGGTACATCAACATTGCTGAGAACAGGGATGCATTTGAATATCTAGATACTGAGTACATTTGTAGCACCCATAGCATCCTATAAAATTATACTAGTTTCTCGCTTTTCCATGAGAATTCTCATTAAAACATAGGTCACAGGCCTCGAACTTTTACTTTTCATTTACTTTTACTAATCAGCCACAGAAGATAGTTCCAAGCAAAGATATTTTGTGACACACTAATGAAAATAATAACAGGGCATTCCCCCCTCCCCATAAATTTCACTCTAACAAATACACCTAAGTGGTAAGAGTGGAAGAACATAGGATCACACATAGGGAATTCTATCATCAGGAACACATGTGGTAGAGACAACTGGGTGAAGGAGCAAGTCAGATCTTCTGATGATAGTTTTGCACTGGTCTTCATTAGGACTGTCTCCTAATGGACATCATTGTCTTTTCACCACATTCTATATAGGACAAAAGAAAAGGACGTTCTTGGGGAATATGCATCTTAAGAAGTTAGAAAGGACCTTTTAACAGGCCAGCAAAGGAATGGTAAAAGAAGAGGGGGGCAGCTAGGTGGCACAGTGGATAAAGCACCAGCCCTGGATTCAGGAGTACTTGAGTTCAAATCCGGCCTCAGACACTTGATACTTACTAGCTGTGTGACCCTGGGCAAGTCACTTAACCCCCATTGCCTGGAAGAAGAAAAAGGAGGAGGAGAAGGAGGAGGAGGAAAGCATGTTATCATTGAATAGAAAAGAAAATATCTAGAAGGAAGAAGTTGCTAATAATCCCCAAGATGTGGAGAGAGGGCAAGAAAAGTGAGGATGGATCAAAACAAGCAGGGGAGGGGGTGGTCATTGAATTTGATAATAAGATAGTTGTTTGATTCCCTTTAAGAAAGCAGTTTCACTAAAGTATGGTAATCAAAGACAAATTACAAGAGTTAAGGATAAAAATCATTAAGAAATTTATGAGTGACCTTGAAGAAAGTAGATGACAGTAGGGAGAATGCAATGCATGGAGAGTAGTGTCAAAAATAATAAACATTTCAAGGTATGTAGGATTAACTAGGAATAGAAGCAAAAGAATGGTTTGGTAATGACAGTGGAGAACAAAAATGCTTGGTTCTAAAAAGGAAGATGGTGAAGAGGGTGGCCCGGGAAGTAATTATATGTTTTTGGTTTTGTTTTCAAAGCAAGAAAGTAAATGGAATAATCTTTGAAAAGCTTCTGGCTAGAGAAGAGTTTGCTCAGAAGACAACAAAGGTCCAAAATGCCAAGAAAAGAGCAAATCTATCTGCAATGTGCCCGTAGAAGAAGAGAGCTGCTCTCAATAGGGATGAAGATTTAGGAGAAGGCAACAGGAGTACATGGCTTATATTTAATGTGAGTGAGACTACCTCCCTGGAATTGAGGGACAAATATGGCAGGAGATAAACAATTAGCATGTAGGGAAGAGCAAGGATTCAGTTGGTTCAGCTTAGAAAATGGGGGGGGGGAGGAATATTGAAATTGAAATTCTAATATTACCCTAAAAACTCCCTTTTCCTCTTACTTATATGAGAAAACTATTATTAATAATAGACTTTTTGGGGACCCCAAGCCAAAGGAGGTAGCCACGTGCCCCCTCTCTTCTCTATCTAGGTGATGTAGGATCTCTGGACTTTGAGAGCCATGTGCTCTTGTCTCTTCTTTTCCTGTGGCATCCCTCTCTGATACTGACTTACCTTACCCAGGGGCTGGGGTCTCCCCACCCCCCTTTCCCGGGATTCTATGCTGGGTTTACACGTGGTCAAATTAATAATAAATGCTTGATGCCAAAGACTGGTGCAATAGCCTCTAATTTATAAATAGCAATATATTAGCAACCCCAGCTAAGTTCCCCAATAACTTAGAGCAGAGACAGGCATCCCCTCAGTATTTCAAATGACACAAACCTCTTTGTTCATAGAAACCCACTAATAACAGACAAAATTAAATTGCTTTAGCAACCATCTTCTGATTTTAAATTCCTGCAGCTCTCTACATTTTTGTGTCTGGTTTCCTTTGTATGAAAAAGCCCTAAATGTCCTGCTGTTTTGCTTCCTGAATATGATATGGGCAGGATAAACAAAAGACTTGTCAAATATCTGAGAATGTTTACCTTTCCTTTGCAGGTGTCCACATATGGTTCTATTTAGATGCTATTAAGAAATAATGTTAGTAGGACCTGGCAATATGATTGAATACCATTATAATTCTCATGCTAAGGGACCTGTTATAGGGATTTCTTATACTTTGTACTCCTTACTTTAATACTAAAGAAGATCCATAATTCCATTAATGTGGGTACTCCCTCTTCCAACCAACATCTCAACCCCTCTACATGTTAGAAGTCTTTATGAAAATTCAGTACTTGGTGGTTAGGTGCTGAACATTCCAGTGCCTGTGCCTCTCAGAATTGTAGCTAGGTCCTAGAGCAACTGACATACAGTCTACCACTGGCTTCATATTCAAAGCCTTTCTGACTTGGTAAGACCCAACCTGTGCCAAGTTTTTACTTATTTTGTCTCTTGACTACTAAATCTGTCTTAAGGATTTTCTCTTCAACCTATCCCCTGCCATCATGCTTAGGGATTTCAACATTCATGGTATGCAAGAACACACTTTGACCCCAAAATATTACTGAGAGGAGATTTCATAAGAGGGTTTTACTATATTTGAGAATATAAAATGTCAAAAGTTTCATCAGCTTTTTGGGAATAGAAATACTATGTACATTTTACTCTGACCCAGATTTAGAACTTTTATCTATACTTGGTCTTACATGCTACAAAGGGAAACTTCTTGAATATATTTTTAAATATTCAGAGACTTTGGAAAATGTATCACCTACTCTTTTAGCAGAATATCCTTAGGGTAAGAATATAGTTGGCCTACTTTTTAAAGCCAAACACAATTTGTCCATACTTTAACATCAGTTGAATATTGTTTGACTGGATTGGGGTGTGTGGGTGTTTATTGGAGGGTTGGGTAATGAAAATAAGTCTAGAATGATAGTGTGGAGTCAGATTGGAAGGGGCTTTAAATGAGAAATTGTAATTTGTATTTTGTCCTAGAGGCAACAGGGAGGCACTAAAGCTTTTTGAGGTAGGAAGTGACCCCAAGACTTGCACTTTAGAAATGTAAACTTGGCAGTAGTGTATACTATAGTTTGCAGAAGTGAGAACACTTAGGAAATTGTTACAATAATCTGGGCAAGAAGCAATGATGGCTTGAACTAAGGGAATAATGATGAGAGTGAAAAGAGAGGGGTGGAGGAAGAGATCTTGGGGAAGTAGAGTCTATAGGGCTTGGTGACTGATTGGATAGAAGGGTGAGGCAACAAGGATGATTCTGAGATTGTGAATTTAGTTGCTGAAAGTATGGTGATGCTCTCAACAGAAAAGGGAAAGATCAGAAAAGTGGTGAGTTTCAGGGGCTGGGGAAAGACAGTGGTTTCTATGACTTTGAACAGCTTATAGGATACCCAGGTAGAGGTGTCAGTTTTGCAGTTGGTGACATGGAGTTGCAGTCTGGTAAAGATGAAGGCTAAATATATAGACTGTGGAATCATCTACATAGAGATAATAAGTAAATTTATGGGATGAGAGAAGGGCGAAGGGGAAGGGGAAAGAAAGTGGGAGGGATAAGACAGAAGGGGAGGTAGGAAGAGAGAGGGGGAGAGATAGAAGAATAGGCAAAAAAAGAGAGATCCTAAGAAAGATCTGTAGGGCATATCCATGCACGGTGGAGGGGAGAGGAGGACATGGATGATGATACAGCAAAGGAACATAGGAAGGATAAAATAGGTAAGAAAATAAGAAAACCAAGAGAGCATTGGTATGAGACCTAGGGAAGAGAGAGAATACCTAGAAGGAAAGAGTATACAACTGTGTCAAAAGCCACAGAAAAGAAGGCCAAAGACTAAGACTATTGTATTTAGAAGTTAGGAGATCATTAGTATCTGTGAATAGAAGAATTTCAGTTGAGTGGTAGAGTAGGAAATCTAACTATGATTACAATGGGTGGAATAGTGAGTAGAAAGTGAGAAAGTACAAGAAAAATTGGAGGTAACTTGTTCTAAGAATTTGGAAGTGAAAGAAAAGAGATTAAAGGAACTGGTTAAGTAAAGGGAAGACATTTTTTTAAGGATTAAGGAGACCTAGACTTGATTGTAAGCAGCAGACAAAAAGCTTGTAAATAAAAAGAAATTGAAAATTATAAAGGGGGAAAACTGAACGGGCAGATTCATGGAGGATATAGGACACAATTTGATCAAAGTCATATTTAGTGGAGTTGGCTTTTGTAAAGAAAAAGACTATTTCATTCTTTTAAACTGAAGCAAAGGAGGAGAGATGAAGTAACGATGTTGAAGGGATCATTGTCCCCTTTTTTGTCAGTAAGGTAGGAGTCAAAATCCATGGCTGAAAGGGTAAGGCAGGGTCTGGCACAGGTTGCTTAAGGAGAAAAAAAATTCTGAATAAACACTGGGAGTAAATCAGGGTAGAACAGTGATTACCTTGTACCAAGGAGGACCAAGATGAGATAAAATAACATAAATTTGTAGTAGACCCAGTCAGCACAGTGAGAGTGGAGAAGGCAGACAATGTAACTAATGGGGTTTGGAAGAGCATACGTATGTTGATAGTTCTATCAGTTCTCTCAAGAGGCAAAGGATTCAAGGATACAAAAAAGTATAAAGTTGACATGATTAACCACAGAATCCAGATTTTGAAGGGAAGAAAGTGAGGCCAGAACAAATCCTATGGGAGGGCAAAGAAGGGTAGAGTGACTTGGGGAGTTACAGTGAAGACCCTGATTAGGGGTAGGAGGGATGAGGCTCAGAGCAAGATGTAAAGACAGGGGGTTAAAATTAATGAGAATTTCCAAGTTGTAGTTTTAGAGGAAGAACACTTGTGGGTGATGACAAAAGCAAAGGTCTAATCAACCTTGTGTGACTAAGGTAGACCAAAGGTGAAGTTGTTAGAGTAGAAGAGATTGATGAATTTGGAGAGCAGTGTGTTTGGAGTGATATCAACTTATATATACTGAAATCCTCCCATATAAAGGCAGGATTTGGAACAAAGAAGAATATGAGCAAGGTATTATACTCATTGAGAAAGAGGAGGATTAACCTATATATAACTGCAGTATTTAAATACAAGAAAGATTTCCAAAAGATGATAAATTTAGATAGAAAAGGAGAGATTTTTGAAGGGATTCATAAATGGGAGGGCAGCTAGGTGGTGCAGTGGATAGAGCACTGGCCCTGGAGTCAGGAGGACCTGAGTTCAAATCGGGCCTCAGATACTTAACACTTACTAGCTGTGTGACCCTAGGCAAGTCACTTAACCCCAATTGCCTCACCAAAAAAAAAAAAAAAAAGCAACCAAAAATGGGAGGGACAGTGAGGAAAAAGGAACAGATCAACCTTTATTCCTGGTTAGGTGTCAATAGCCAGGAAGCCTGGAAGAATTTGTAGTCCTAGAGAGGGTCTACTGGGTATATAGCCAGGTTTCCATAATTTCAAGGAGATGGAAAGCATATATAAGACAAGAGGTCTAATAGGAAGAGCATTTTATTAAAAATGCGATAGAGGTCCTTGAAGAATAGAACCTGAAAGAGTAAGACTGAGGTGGATAGGGATACAGGGGAGCAGGGAGAGAAGTTTTTTTTTTGTTTTGTTTTGTTTTGTTTTTTTGCTTAGTCAACCTTTAATTCCACGACATGGAAAGGAAAAGAGGGTTTATTAACAATTTGTTACCCTGCGGGTTATTATAAATTACTAAGTAAAGAAAAATAGATTTGTCCAAGGTCCTAGTTCCAATGATACTCATTGAATTACCAATCCACAGCTATGATGGGGAGGGGACTGAACAGTCGGTTCTAGGTGGTGAAAGGTCTACTATTTGGGCCAGTGATGGCTATGGGGAGGTAGCTCCAACTCTTCTTTTCTAGCTAGGGTCCTGTCTCCAGTGATGATGACTGGATCATCACAGCAACCCATCCCCTCGTCACCCCTCTCACATAGGAGAGGGAAGATTTTTAAAAAATGCTTTTAATACTTTGGTTAACACAATCAAACACCTGTGCATTTTTAAAAGAAACTACTTAAGAGTTCATGCAATTACATACCCAAGCGCTCACACATCTGCCACAAGTAGTGATTTTGAAATCTCCATAAAGATCTTTGATGGCACCAGTTGTGAAAAATCCTTCCACCATCAGCAAAATTCCATACACAAAGAAGGCAGCTGCTACACCGTAGATCACATACTTGAAAATGTCAATCCTATATGGGAAAAAGTCATAGTTATTCATCTTTTTTTTTTTTTTTTTTAGTGAGGCAATTGGGGTTAAGTGACTTGCCCAGGGTCACACAGCCAGCAAGTGTCAAGTCTCTGAGGCCAGATTTGAACTCAGGTACTCCCGAATCCAGGGCCGGTGCTTTATCCACTGCGCCACCTAGCTGCGCTCATAGTTATTCATCTTAATAGCTCTTCATCGAAAAGTCTAAACATCCAAATTCTAATATTCTGAGGATTAATTGTAATGAAAACCAACGCCATGTTTATGTTCTGGAATGGAGGATGGAATCAGGTCTAGATCAATTCAGCTAATATTACAGCATTCAGTTCCATTTTTAAAATAGGAAATATAAGCCATATATGATAATGGGGATTTTTACTATCCTAACAAAGGGCCATTTTTAGCCCAATTAGTTCCAAAATGAAATAACATTACATAATACCCATACATGTTGCAGAAAAAACACTTCATTAAAAGAAATACTATTTTATATGTAAAGTGTTATGGTTTAGAATAATATGTGTCAGAATTTTGAATGGTTAATTGTATATGTAATCTGTTTTCTTTAATCACTATATATACACATATACATACATACAGACAGACAGACAGACATGTGTGTATGTATTTTGCACATCCCATAGAAGATCTAGTGGAACAGTTCTAAATGTTCACAAATATAGTTTTGATAGTAGATGTAAATCAAATGCTAGTTCATGAATATCCTATTTGTCCAACATATAGTCTTTATCTTTAAACTGCATATATTTACAAGGATTATTTGGGTATATAATTTAAGATTCCTAGATATTTATGTATTATGTATGATAATAGATTATAGGATCATAGATCCAGACCTGGAAGGGAACTCAGGGACCATTTCATCCCATTGATGAATAAATTTTACAGATAAATAAATTGAAGCCCAGGGATGTTATGACTTGTCCAGAGTCACATAGGGAGCATCAGAGGTCATGTTCAAATGCAGACACTCTGATTCCTGACTTAGTGCCTTTTCTACCATCTAATACCATCTTCAACATGTAGCTTGATTGATATTTTTAAATAGCTTTTCAGTTCTTTAAAATGGAAAAAAAAATTCTAGGTTCCATTTCCAAAAATCCTATATGAGTTCCTACTCAGTTTCTAAATTAAACTGTGCTATAAAATAACAATTTGGATCCATCAAACAGACACTAGTGATTCACTCTACAAAGTTAAAGTTTTCTCTCTCTCTCTCTCTCTCTCTCTCTCTCTCTCTCTCTCTCTCTCTCTCTCTCTCTGTCTCTCCCCCCCATACACACACACACACATGCACTCACACAAATGCATATGTGATACCTGTCTGAATATGTACATTATGTATAGCACATAGCACATAGACATACATTTGACATACACATGGTGGGAATCAAACATTATATACATAGAATATAATATTACTGCAACACTGCTTTCTTTAACTATGTGGTCAATTTTTATTCCATTTAATAATCAAATAATCTAAGATTAATTATGTTAAAATGGATAGATGTATTATAGGGCAAAGAGTCTGTATCTGAACTATATTGTCATCAAGGAAGGGATAAGGTTGAATAAGTGATGTCTAGCATCAATAAATCAGTCAGGTATCAAAAATGCCCAGCTAGGGGGAGGGCAGAGAAATGCTTCTGCAGGGGTGATCTGGCAGGATTCAGTCACATAGGAAATAACTGTAAACTGTAACAATGAGTCAAGAATCATAGAAGCCCTAGGGTTAAACCAGCTAAACAAAGAACAGATTCAGCAACAGATTTTCAGTTCTGGCTAGGTCTCATTCTTAAATGAGGAGCGGTGATCAAAGGTTGAATCTCACGCTAACACTCATAGAATTAAATTGACGTAAACATATACTACTGTCTGTTTACAAAAGGGAAGACAAATAGGAAATCCATGAAATAGAGTTCTTTTTGCACCTATAATATCAAAACTTATTTTTCAAATGTGCCACTTATCCATTAAGTCTATTTTTTCCATTCCATGTTATATATTTTAAAGCTATTGTTGTATTCATTGTAAGGGACTATGTGATTTGACCCGTGGCTAAATCACACTCTATTAGCACATGTTCAGTGTTGATTACACCTCCCTTTAGTGATGTTAAATACTGTTACATACTGATCGCTGTTACTTTGCACTTTTATTTTCAGCATATTCATAGGTTGAAAAAAATACCAGCAGAATGAAGAAGGTTCTCTAAGAGACCAGCATAATATATCATATCATTTCATTGCAGAGCTAATAAGCAAGTAACCTTTGCAAAAGTATATATTTGTAATGTCCTATATTTAATTGCAAAGTATCCAACTACACAGATTCCTTTAAAGTAATTAGATAGGCAAGATTTTTTTAATTCAGTTGAAGATGATTTTGAATCCAAAGACCATTGCCAATTCTTCCACTTAACTATCTAAACTTTTACATGTTCTATGAATAACAGGAACACGTAGACTACTTATTTCATAAAGCTGTTGTGAACAAAACACTTTGTAAACCAAAAGTGTGCTATATTCCATCCTCTTCGTCCTACCATGAGTAATCTTAATTGGTCCCTTAAAAACACATATTTTAGTCCAAGTTCTCTAACTTACCCTTGAAAAATAGGCCCTTGACTTAAATTGGGGAACTATTTAGAGTTGAAGTCACCAAAGTTGATAGTAACTGGGAAGTGGGTAAAAAAGCCTATTTTAGGCCTCAGAAAACAGGAACGGGTACCAGCCAGAATTTACTGCCTTGTATACATTTAAAATAAAATAGTTTTAGACATCATATTGTGAGAAAATCTTTTCATCTTCCAATATGAAGATTGTACAATGGGAGGTTGGGGGGAGGTGTGTCTGTGTGTGTGTGTGTGTGTGTGTGTGTGTGTGTGTGTGTGTGTATGTATCTCAGAAGCCAAAAGACTTGTGTTCAGATTCTGCTTTTGACATATACTACTTCTCTGACCTTGGGCAAATTACGTAGCCCCCTGGGCCTCAGTTTCCTTATTTCTAAAATGAGGGGGGTGAGACAAGATGTCTCTTGAGATTTCTTTCACCTCTAGATGTGTGTTCCAATGATGTCTTAGACCTATTCGTTATCTTTCCACTTGCTGTAATGGATGCATAAACATTAATCCACATTCCATAGCTCAGTCTCCTAATGGGTAAAAACAAATTTGTGTGGCAGTTGAATGGGGTAAAGTATGACGACTGTGAGTATGAACAGTGTAAAGCTAACAACTCTAAAGAGAGTTAAACCCACACTCTTGGCCCTATGCTGTGTGCTAACCAATAAACTAATGGTCCAATAACAACCCTTTGGTAAATATTGATAACCTATATGACAGTCCAGGACTAAGTCTTGGGAACAGCTTTGTCTGCCAAATCAATAGACTTTCTTCTAGGCCAGCCCTCATAATCATCACTGAGGGGAGAAATAATAGTGAGTATGTCCACCTTTCTCATCACTGTAAGCAACAACTGCTGACCAAGTGCCACCAACAGGAGAATAGGCACAAGAGCCCTAGGAGTAACCCCCAACTCTGACCACTAGTCCTGCTTTCAGCCTAGCCCTTGCTAAGAAGCAACCTTGTGAAGAAGAGTCCAGCCATTGCCACCAGCTGCTACCCCCAGGGCAGGCAAACCCTGAAGCAGACAGGCACCCCAAAGAAAAGACCACCTCAACTACTCAGCCCCTTATGGAGACAACACAGCTTGACAGCTGTCCCCTGAAAGTGCAATAGCCGCAGCTACCCAAGACCCCCCAGAACAAAGTTTTTGTTACCCAAATCCTTGGCAATGTCAATTCATTCAACATCAGAAACTGGCATAATTTTATCAGGGAAAATGACATTAAAGAAGCATTCCCATCTGCTTTGCCACTGCACCCTAAGGACTAGGAAACCTTTCCATCTAACTTATAGCTGAAACCTTTCATGCGATATTGCCTCCTTTAGAATGCGAGCTCTTTGAAGGAAAGGAGTCTCCTGTCTGTAGCCTTAGCACGCAGAACAGTGTTTTGCACGTAGTAAGAGCTCTATAAATGCTTTACTCGTTGCTATATGCATACACATACAAACACACAAATATATATGTATATATGTGTGTATGTGGTTGTGTCAGAGTATATTTTTTTGTTTGAACAATGTTAAAAGTAATTTTTTCTATGAATCTCTTAACCATTAAAATAGTTTGCAGAGTCTGTGATCCTTCCTTTCCAGGTTTTAGAATGTCTAAAAAAATTGGTCCGAATACAGTAAGCCTACTTAAGTTATTTTTATATGACTTTTTCTTCCTATTAAAATTAGCCACAAATTTCTCTTAGTTCCAACCTAATTTGCAAAATGCTTCATTTCCACTCATAAGGCTACTTTCTATTTCTCACAATTAATTATTCTATATTGAATAGTTCCATAAATCAGAAATATGATTTCCTATATCATCCAGAGACATGATATGAAACTAGCTCTAATAAGGATGTTTTATTTTTATTTTTGGCAGAGGCCACCAATACCTTGAAGCTCAAACATGCTGTGTTCTTGGCAGAGTAAAAGAGATTGTGATGACAACAGGCATGTGAATTTTACTTGGAAGGAGAACTTGGTACATGACCTAGAATCTCCTTTTCACATAGATTACAACTGTTCTGCCCATCCTAATTTTTTTTGGTTGGGGGTATGACAAGAAGAAGAAAATATAGAGAAGAAATCTAACTTTACATTTCTTATTCACCAAGAACCAGCCCAGGATCAGAAAAAGGGACCATCAGCTAATCAACTATGACAATGCTCGGGCTTTATGTCACATTGGCTTTATTCTGTCTATATTCCAAGTCAGCAAACAGTTTTCTATGCTTGGACCACTTTGCTAGGCATCAGATGACATATAAAGTTTAAATAAAATGTAGTCCCAGCTTTCATGGAATTGATAATCTATTAGGATTTTATGATATGAACACAGAAAAATATGTCAAATTTAACATAATAAATAATGTCTGAGGATGGAAAGGCCATATTAACTACCTGGGTGGGGAGGGGAATAAAGGAAGGCTTCATTGGTGACACAGGATCATAGATTTTGAAGTGGAAGCAGTCTTAGAGGGCATCTAGTTTATCTCTTTTTACAAATGAGGAACTGATGATCAAGGAGATTAATTGACCTTTGGGGGTAGATGGCAGCTTATGGAATTCAAAAGACCGAAAGAGGGAAGGAGGAAATACTGTCATGGGAAAATTGTTGATAAAGGCATGAAGGAAGTAAAAAATAGGTCATGTTCAAAAAGCAGAGAACAGTCGAGTTTGGCTACAGTTTTGAGTTTAAGAAAGGGGGAAGATGTGAAGATAAACCTGGAAAGAGAAGCAAGAGGGATTGCCAAGGATTTTTGATCAGAGGAGAAATCAAAGCAGTCCTAAGAAAGTATTCATGTAGGGATTGCAAGTAAATGTCTAAAGTCAAATCCCTGTGAAATATAAACCAAGTAATCTTGGCCTTTCCCCGAATAAATGTACAGCTCTTATGACCCTCCTCTTCAGCACCATTTTAAACAAAGCACTTGTTCCTTTATATGTGTCAATAATACAGTACATGAGAAATCAGCATGTCAGGGTGATAAACTATCTGAGTTGGTCACATGAGAGCATAGAACTCATTCAGCATTCATTCAATAAGGATTTCTTGAGTTTCTTGGATGCTTACTATAGATAGATAGACAGATAGATAGGCAGATAGACATAGTTATAGAGAGACATTCACACTGTAGCAGGGAAGACACATATATAAAATATAGCCTCTATCTCTCTATCCATTTATTTATTTATGTATCTATCTATTTATCTATCTCTCTATCCATTCATTCATTCATTTATTCATTTTGTCTGGCAATGAGGATTAAATGACTTGCCCAGGGTCACACAGTTAGTGTCAAGTGCCTGAGGTCGGATTTGATCATTCACACTGTAGCAAGGAAGACACATATATAAAATATAGCCTCTCTATTTATCTATCTATCCATTTATTTATTTATTTATTTATCTATCTCTCTATCCATTCATTCATTCATTTATTTATTTTGTCCAGCAATGAGGGTTAATTGACTTGCCCAGGGTCACACAGCTAGTGTCAAGTTCCTGAGGCCGGATTTGAACTCAGGTCCTCCCAAATCCAGGGCTGGTGCTTTATTCACTGCATCACCTAGCTGCCACCCGATATGGCCTCTTTAAGATGGGTTATTTGATCTGAACCTAAATAACTAATAGACAATAGAATATGGAAGTACAGGAGAAACATACAAAATTATGTGAGTGATGATGGTGAGATATAAGTCCAACAGAGAAGAAAGGAACAGGCTGACTTTAAGGAATTTCCTGTCTGAAGGAATTTTCTGGCTAAATTTGAGCAAGGAGACAAGGCCTGCTCTAAACATTTGGTGTGGACAGAGCTAGCATCAGCAGCCTGTTTTCCTAGCCCCAATCAACATGAACACATGGCCCTCCTGCATCTATCCTTAGTGTGCCTAGTCTTTTCTGTCTCAGGAAAGCAAGTGTTTACAGTGGAATAGATTAGGGTGTGACCTAGTGAGCTTTGAAAAATCAGGAGGACACCATGAACTAGTGTCCATGCCAGAGTTTTCACAAGTCCAGTGAATTGAGAAGGCACTAACAGTGGCTCAGCAGCAAGGTGCTGGTTTCTGCAAGCAAGGGAATCATTTTATTTATTGGCTATGGCCCAGTAAAATGTGACGTGAGGACAAATATTTGAGAGGAACTACTTCAAGTTTTAAAGCCATTCTCCTCAGTGATCAAGGTAGTAGAAGGGAGACTAAACCCCCAATTTTGGGGAATGGTTTCTACTTCTGTTTTTGCCATCCCATTGTAAATAACCCACTCTAAAAGTGGGGGGGGGGAAACCTGTGAAATGATATGAGGGATGGCTTCACAGAGGAAGTAACATTTGTCCTAGGACCTGGAAGTTCTATAGGATGTCAGTAGGCTAAGAGGTAGTATGGGTGAAGTCATTCTCTCCCAGAGACATCATAAGCAATGTGGATGTAATAAAATGCTATATATTTGTCACCAGGGGGGAGGGGAGAGTAGGTAATCAAGTTTGGCTGGAGCATAGAGTGTACTGAGTAGGTAACATGAGATGAGGCTAGAAAGGTGGGACAGTGTTAGATTATGTCTGGCTCCCAGTACCAGGCAGATAATACTGAGCTTCACTTGAGGAGCTCATAAGAAGGTAATGAAAATTTCTGAGAAGAGTAACAAAGCGAACTCTCTCTGGCAGTGGAATCATGGATTACAAAGGGAGAGAATGGAGGTGGAAAGAACTCTCAGGAAGATAATACAAAAGTCCTCCAGGTGGCAGTGAGAGCCTGCAGGAAGGTGGTGGCAGTGGGAATACAAAGGATGGGGCAGATGCCAGAGAAATAGTTAACAGGCCAACGAAACTGGGCTCTCTATCTCATCACATAACCAATAGAAAGAGGCCAAAAGTTGTGAGCCTAAGACACTAGGTAAACAGTGGTGCCAGATTTTATCAGGGAAAATGATACCTGAATATGTAAAGTTCAAAAGACAAATACATTAAAGGAAAAACAATGAGCTGGATTTGGGTTGTGTTGAGTTTGAAGTGCTGTTGGGAAAACCAGACCGACATGATAGTAGCTTGCTTTAAGCTTCTCCAAATGTTTGACAGATCTCATTTAAGACATGCAACAATTGGTGAGCTAAGTAACAGCGGTACTGCTAGACCCATCTTACAGGTGAGCAAGCTGATGCTCCAGCAAGCATTAGAAGTGGGATTCAAACCCACCCCTTCTGATTCTAAGGCCAATGTTCTATAGTATCCTCTGTACCATACCTGCCCTATCCTCAGTTTAGTAGCAGTCACCTGTCTAAAGCTCAGCACAGAAGTCAGCCCTAGAAACACAGATTTGGAAGACATTTACACAGCAGTGTTAGTTGAATTTGCAAATGAAATAGCCAAGGAAGAGAAAGCAAATGAGGAGGGCTAAGGATAGACCCTTAATAGGTGATGAAATAGTAGGGAAATTCAAACCTCTCTCCAACAAAAACCAGAAGAGCTATCCCAGTACCCTGGGACAGTAATGGTAGGTAGTAGTGATGATGGTGATGATGTAAGTCCAAAGCAAGGAACAGGCTGGCTTTAAGGAATTTTCTGTCTGATAGGGGGTAGGGAGTGGATGCTAAATTCTCTGGAGCTTACAAAATCAAAGGGTCTCAGTGTCTTCAACTATTAGATTTTGTGACTTCCAAGACTAGCCTAGGGTGTAAGAAAGGACCCCATCCCCCACCCCAACCCGTCCATTATAGGTACTGTATGATGGTCTTTTGTGAATTGCTTTGTTTTTCTCTCACTTCTCCCATAAGACTGGGGTGCAGTGGGGGGAGGGGGAGGGGGAGTGGAAAGAACAGGGAGGATGTGTTGCATGAAGCCCTGGAGGGATCCTTTCGGCTTTGTACAAGTATGGACTGAGGGAAAGAGGCAGAAATGGCAGAGGAAGAGGATGGGAAAAATCTAGCATCTTTTGAGGATAACTGTGTTAAAATATTAATAAAATACAAGATAACCTAAAATATGATACTACATGTGGGGAGAAAAGAAGAAAGAAACTGCTTTTGTCTAATGTACTGGAGAAATTGTTCAGTGGCTTATTTTAACTGTAAAAACCTAAATCCTGCCATCCTTTATTTGCCAAGGGCAATGAGACACAGTGCAAGCCAGCAAGTTGGTCATGCCAGTTAACATATTTGAGTTGTTTAAACTAGCAAAGCCAATTCACCATGTCAAACATTTAGGGCAATGTGGTAGAATGACAATAAACCTTATTGTGTAGCAATTTACATAACATTTGTAAGTGAAAAATGTGTTACTCTAAGAGGAGAGCCAGTTTGAAACAAAATGTTAAAAGTCATAAAAGAGATTGTTCAAATGTCAAAAGAAGGAAAGAAAAAATGTTCTGTTGTGTTGTTCAGTTGTAAATTAAAATTTCCTCCAAGAAGTGAGCGTTCTCTTCTCCTTGCAGGTTGGGCTAGTGGGGCAGAGATGGGTGTGGCGGCAAGAACACAGGTTATGTATCTACCCACCATCTCAGGTCAAGTCCAAGAGCTGGTTGAACTAGATGACCCAGTGTCCCTCCCAGATCTTAAATCAACCATACTAAGAATCTGCCCCCTCCCAAAGACACCCTGAGCAGAATTTTTAGGCTTCCACATTGTTGTTCGCTTTTTAACATTTTTTTTTTCAGGGCAATGAGGGTTAAGTGATTTGCCCAGGGTCACACAGTAAGTTTGAAGTGTCTGAGGCCAGATTTGAACTCAGGTCCTCCTGAATCCAGGGCCAGTGCTTTTATCCACTGCACCACCTAGCTGCCCTGGTTGTTTGCTTTTTCATGAAAAGTTCTCTTTCCACAGAACTTCCATAAGAGAATGTTCAATGGCTCTGCCCTACAGGCTCTAAACCATGCCCTTCTTCTTCAGTGTGAACAGTAGCATTTCATGGGACCACTGTTGTGTGGACTGCTGCTTAGCATGTGTTGATCAGTTGTTTCAATCATGTCCAACTCTTCGTGACACCATTTGGGGTTTTCTTGGCAAAAATACCGGAGTGGTTTGCTATTTTCTTTTCCAGCTCATTTTATAGATAAGAAACTGAGGCAAACAGGGTGAAGTGACTTGCCCAGTGTCACACAGCTAGTGTCTGAGGTCAAATTTTAACTCAGTTAGATAAGTCTTCATGACTCCAGGCCCAGCACTATCTACTGTGCCACTTAGCACCCTAGCATACATACCCTCTAATATTTGCTTGCCATAATTCTTGAATGAGACAAGGGACAATTGAATAAACACATATACATAAAACACAAACACACACACACCCCTACCCATTTACTTTTTTTTTTTTGGGTGGGGCAATGAAGGCTAAGTGACTTGCCCAGGGTCACACAGCTAATAAGCATCAAGTATCAGAGGCTGGACTTGAACTCAGGTCCTCCTGAATCCAGGACTGGTGCTTTATCCATTGCACCACCTAGCTGCACCCCCCTCCACTTGCCATTAAAAAAACCCCACAAACCTTTGTTTTAAAAGTTTACTACAGTAAGTTACTCAGTCAATAAGCATTTATTATGGCCTATTAATATGAATATATGGATCATCTAGATTTGATGGAGGTAGCTTATTATCCAAAAGTATTTTTTATGGGAGCAAAAGGCCCTTTGCTCAAAGACTTCAAAGTGAACCAGACAGTCCCTATTTACTTTCCCCAAGAGAATAAACAAACTCAAATGCCCCTTTGAAATCCTTATTCACTATCTTCTTTCTCCAGGAAAAGAGATCTCCTTATCTCTGATAATACCTATTCCTGTTTCCACCTATCTATTCATTAAGATCAGCTTTAAGTTGAGCTGTTAAACTGATTTGTATTGTTTAACTGATTTACATTTGTAATGGGTTGATCTGTATCATGCCAATGAAGTTATTCTGTAACCTGTGAGCCAAGTAACCTTAAAAAACCTTAGAAAGAAGAGAATTTTGAGCTTCTCTCTTAGGAGGCAAGTCTCCACATGATCATGTGTTTTTCTTTCTTCTTGGGACAAAATATTAAATTGATATTATGTTTTTTTCTGTCTGCCTCTGATTTGTTTCGTAGGAGGACAGGTATGGATATCATGTTCTCTGATCTGGTTAGTAGGAGATATTATAAGATATAATTTCTCTGATCTGTTTACTAATTTATAGGAGAGATTAAAGATTATTTCTCTGATTTGTTTGTAGGAGACAGGCAGATACAAAAGCTATATTTTTATATTCAACAGGCCTTATCAGGTGCCCAGAATTATTAGCAACTTCACTGTAAATGAATAGTTTTGTGAATACCAATACGTCTCTCCCTCCTTGTGCTTCCTAGGGCTGGCTTGTGATTCCCACAGTTCTAGGCACTATGTTTTCATAATGCACTGGCTACACTATGTATGCAGATTCTGACAGGGGTGGGGGGATGTCTGGGGAAAGGGATCTGCTGGAGCCATTTCATTAAATTTTCAGTAAGAGCATTTACACCTCACATTTGGCAAATGCTACAGAACAGGGTTCGATTTATTATTTTGTTGATTGTCTAGTAAAGAAAGTGATAAGGTAACTGTTAATAATGCCAATTAAACTTAAAAGTGTGTCATGAAACACTTCCCTGTTCCCTTGGTTTTTAAACATTTACCAGCACATGTTGGGGCCGGGGGGGATGTAGGAAAATGTTACAATTCGCAGTGCACATAGGCCTCAGTTGGGGAGAAAGAAGAGAGGTAAATTCCAACTGAGGAGGGGAAAATGGTCAAGGAACATCTGGCTAGTGATAATTGAGAAGAAGAAGGATAAAGGAGACAGAGCATCCAGTGTAAGGCTAGGATGGTAGAATTTGGGGGGTGGGAATGGATACATAGATATACTGGGAGAAAAGTAGCCCAGAAAAATGAAATTACTTCCCCAATTTAGATATGTGCTTGTCATTCATCTGTTCAACAAGTCTTTATTTGAGTTAAGTTACTTAGGTGCTGCAGGGAAAGCAGTCTGGCTCCCCAGAAGGACAATATGTATACATATAATTATAGTATTTACTGGGATGTAATAATTCCCACAAGAAAGGTGTGAACAACTTCTGGAGGCAGAGCCAAGATGGTGGAGGTAAGACATTAAACGCACAGAGCTCCTGACACAATTACCCCCAAAACAGCAATAAAACAACCTCTGTGGCAGCAAAACCCCAAAAAGGAAGGGCTGAGATTATTTTCCAGCCACATGCAGATTAAAGGGAGCTATGTTGGGCTGCAAGAAGAGTCCAACCCCTCAATTGTGCCTAAACAGACCCCAGGCATGCTGCACCAGAGGAAATGACCCCCGAGTCTCTAAATTAACTGCAGCACTGGTGTCTTCTGGAACTAAGCTTAAGGTCGGGTGAGAGGGCTGAATGCCTGGCCAGGGGGGAAAATAAAGGGGTGTCTGTGGGGCCTAAGGAGGAATTTTACTGTCCCACCCCAGCAGGGAACCAGGAAGAAATCTTGAGTGGAGGGAGGCCCAGGTCGGGGAAGACTGCAGGGTCATGGAAGCTAAGAACCATCACAGCATGCAAAGTTCTGCTGGCTGGTTAATTAGCAAGTTGGCTTGAAGTTATCTTTAGACCAGTGAACAGGCCCGGGGACAGAAAAACCTGTCCTCCCTCAAACCAAAACACTTGGGACCCTCTGAAGCTTGGGACAGTATAGCTTGGAAGTAGGACCCCATTGGAAGAGAGAGTTCAAAGTCAAGAAAAAGAATGGCAAGATGAGCAAGCAAAGAAAGTTGAGAACTACTGAAAGTTTCTTTAGTTTCAAGGAAGATCAAAGTGCACCCACAGAAGATGATAACAACCTCAGGGACCTTACATCCAAAACTTCCAAGAAAAAATATGAATCGGTCTCAGGCCATGAAAGTGCTCAAAAGGGACTTTGAAGAGAAAGTAGGAGAGATAGAAGGAAGATTTAGACAGGTAGAGGAAAGAATGGAAAGAAAAATGAGAGTGATGAAGGAGGGTCATAAGAAAAAAGTCAACAACTTGAAAAACGAAATGGGAAAGGAGACACAAAATCTCTCTGAAGAAAATAATAACCTAAGAATTAGAATTGAACAAATGGAAGCTAGTGAAAATGAAGACACAGTAAAGCAAATCCAAATGAATAAAAAAAATAGAGGGCAATGTGAAATATCTCCTTAGAAAAACAGCTGACCTGGAAAATAGATCCAAGAGAGATCATTTGAAAATCATTTGGATTACCTGGAAACCATGACCAAAATAAGAGTTTAGACATCATCTTCCAAGAAATTGTCAGGGAAAATTGCCCTGATATTCTAGAAGAAGAAGGTAAAATAGAAATTAAAAGAATCCACCAATCACCTCCTGAAAAAGATCCCAAAAGGAAAACCTTCAGGAATATTATAGCTGAATTCCAGAGCTCCCAGGTCAAGGAGAAAAATCTTATAAGCAGCTAGAAAAAAGGAATTCAAATACTGTGGAGCTACAGTAAGGATAAAACAAGATCAAGCAGCATCTACATTAAAGGACCAGAGGGCATGGAATATGATATTCCAGAGGGCAAAGGAACTGGGACTACAGCCAAGAATCACGTACCCAGCAAAACTGATTATAATATTTCAGAGGAAAAAATGGAACTTCAATGAAAAAGAGGACTTTAAGGCATTTGTGATGAAAAAAACCTGAACTGAATAGAAAATTTGACTTTCTAATCCAAGGCCCTAGAGAAGCATAAAAAGGTAAACAGGAAAAAGAATTCATGAGGGATATTAAAATATTAAACTGTTTATATTCTTACATGGGAAGATTAACTTCAAACTCATAAGAACTTTCTCAGTATTAGGATAGCTGAAAGGAATACACTTAGAAGACACAGGTCTGAACTGAATATGGAGGGATGATATCTATAAAGCATTTATTTTTTGTTTATCCTTGTTCTTTGTGGGGCAAGCAGGGTGGGGTGTCTTTTGTCTGGGGCTGGATTTGGGCTTGGGGCCTCCTGGGTCCAGGGCTGGTGCTTTGTCCACTGTGCCACCTACCTAACCCATGAATGCATCTTTAAAATAGGGTTGAGGGGTAGGAGGAATGCACTGGCGGAGGGGGAAGGGGAGATGTAGCTCACATGAAGGAAAGAAGAAAAAAGCTTATGGAGGGGACGGGAAGAGGGGGAAGTTCTAGGGGGGCGATGAGTGAACCTTACTATCATCAGAATTGGCTTAAAGAGGGAATAACATACATACATATTCATGTGGGTATAGTAATATATTTTTGCCCTGAAGGAAAGTGGGAGGGGAAGGAGATAAGGGGGTGGGGAGAAGAGGGGAAGGAGGGAAGGGCAGATTAGAGGAGGGAACAGTAAAAATCAAAATGCTTTTGAGGAAGGTGAAGATATTCTGCATAACTGCACTTGTATGACATATTGAATTGTTTGATTTCATAGGGAGGAAGAAATATTTAGAACACAGAATTAGCCCAAAGAGCTTAATCTCTTCAGAGTGGACTCAAGGAGGGAATAACATACACACCCAATTGGGAGAAGTAATTTATTTAACCCTACAGGAAAGTGGGAGGGGAAGAGGATAAGGAAGGAAGGGTGAAAGAAGGGAGGGCAGAGTGAGGAAGGGGGCAGTCAGAAGGAAAACACTTTTGAGGAGGAATAGGGTAAAAGAAAATAGAAAATAGAGTAAATATCATGGGAAGGGAATAGGATGGAGGGAAATAGTTATGATGATCAACTATAATGGCAAAATGTATAGTACCTACTTGCTGGGCTATTATGAAGAAAATTCTTTGTCAAGTTTAAGGTACCAACCATATAAAAGTTATGATGAACAGGATGCTATCAGAAAAACCTGGAAAGACCTACATGAACTGAAGCAGAGTGAAATGTACTGTATACAAAAGAATAGCTATAGTGTAAGATGATCTGCTGGGAAGCACGTGGTTATTTTCAGTAATGCAATGATCCAATATAACTCTGAAGGATTTATGAAAATTGCAATCCATCTACAAAGAAAGAACTAATGGTATCTGAAAACAGATTAAAACACTTTTTTTTGACAATTCCTTAATCTGAAATTTTGTTTTTATCTGTTTTCTCTCACAACCTTGCTAATGTGGAGATGTTTTCCATTACTACTCATGTATAACTTACATTGAATTGCTTGAGTTCTTGGGGGGGGGAGGGAGGGAGGAAGAGAAGTTGGAACACAAAGTTTTAAAAACTTGATGTCAAAATTTGTTTTTATATGTAATTTGGAAAATAAAATTCTAAACAGATTTAAAAAAAAAGATGTGAACAAGGTGTTAAGAGAAGTGTGGGAGGAAAATCACTTTTTCCGAGGGATGAGGCTGCATTGACACTTAGATGTAGAAGATGACTGAATTCAAATATTTTATGAACAAAAAAGAATAGCCACATGATGCTTCTTCTACCCCCAAGTTTTTCAATAATAATGTATATACATATATAAATATGTATAAATATATATACACATATATAGTTGTATATATATATATACATACACACACACACACACACACATGGAAGTTTTATCAATATTTAGAAGTACAAACAATTCTACTTCTTTCAACTAATGAAATAAATTTATCTTTCCCATTTCAAACTACTTTGGGAGTTGTCATGAATGAATTTCATATAAAACCAGCCTACATGGCATTCTGTTCATTTTTACTGAGGATAAAACTGGAACCAACAGTAATTAGATTCCTTGCAGAGGACCACACTAGAAAGCTGGTGGCAGAGATGGCATTTGAATTCTACTAGCCTACTTGAAGGGAATCAATTTTTTTTAAATAATAGATGATGTCATTTTAAGTGGTAATAACCACAGCTGGGAAGGCCATGGAGTACTATTGTTTGGTACTTTTTCAACTTTTATTTCAAGCCTGGTCTGGTGAAATGACAAGGCTCTTAGAGTTCTAATGTTCTTAGTGGTCTTCTGATACTCCCTCTCCATCCTAGTCTCTTCCCTCTTGTCCCAACGGCCTTTCATGGTAAGAAATACGGCTCCCCTACACAGCAGGCTCCCCCTCCAGGGTCAGAGATGACGGTCATAATAATCCCTACAGTTTTTATCTTCTAGATGATGATGATAATGGAGTTTACAGGATTTTTGCTTGAGAAAAAGTTCTCTGAGAATGAAATGAATGATACCAATAGGAAGAAAGGTCATTATAACTTTAGGTAAGCTAGAATACTTTTTGTTTTTCTAGGTTTAAAAGAACCTCTTTCTCTTAGGGATACTTGGCAGACTAAGTCATTTACAATACTAGTGGCAAGATTCACAGAATCCCGAGTTCACAGATTTACACCTGCTTGGAACCTTTGGTATTTTATATTGTTGGGTTATTTTTCTTAATAAAACTTGAGAACATGAAGAAAAATAAGAATTTTTCTTTTATGGCTCTACTGTTGCTTTCTAACATCTGAGTGGATCGTGTCAGTGGTGACATATTTTATACTTTTATAAAAAATTTTATTCTTTTGAGACATTTTTTCCTTATAATACTGTTTAAATGCTATCTGTCAATCTTAGCTGTGACTTTACTTTTTCTTATTCCTGCCAGTCCCCCTAAAATTCTGTGATCATTATTATGCAGACTATGGACAGTATCTCCACATAAATCCCTGATGACTTTGTGTCCATTATCACTCTGGCAAACAAAATGAAATTTAAAAATAATCAAAAGAACTGAACAAGATATCTATACTGTAGAAAAAGGGGGGAAATGATACAAGCACCCCCTGCTCTTTTCACCTCTTTCAGATATGGTCAGACCCTTTCTTACCAGAGATATGGTACTTAAATTAGGAAGGGTGAAGTGGCTCCCTGCTGAGCCTTTGTTTTCTTGTTTGTAAAATATGAATCACTATCACGTACGTGTCAACCTGAACCCCTCCTAACAACCCTGTGAGACAGGTCTATTATCCCAATTTTACAGCTGAGGGAAGTAAGAATGAAAGGGACTTACAGGATCACATGACTCATGACTGAGGTAGGTTTCAAAATCAGATATTCCTGACTCCCACTCCAATGCTTAGCAACTTCACCGATTCACCAGGTTCAGTACAAGAGGCAAGAAAACATAGGGATAGATTGGCAGTGAGCAAAATGTAGTCTCAGACATGTGGTGGAGTCATGTGACTTCTCCAAGTCTCAGTTTCCTCATCCATAGCAGAGTTTGGACTCAGAAAACCAAGATTTGAACCCTGCCTTGCCTCTTGTTACCTTTGTGATCTTGGCCAAGTGCCACCACCACTGTGGGCTTTGCCTGTCAAGTGAGAGGATTAGATTAGCTGGGCTCTTACCTTCACTTCCAGTTCTAAATAATGAATTCTTGAAGGACGTGTATAAAGAAATGTTCTACAAATGCCAGGCACTAATAACAAATGTTCTTTATCCGTTAGGACTTCTTACTAAAGACATGTCAAGATATGCCTTAGGGCATATGCACAAAAACAAACATACCATTTAAATGAAAACCTATTGGCAAAATAAAAAGTCCACCAAGAGAAAGCAACCAGTGGGTTCTCTTGGAGAGGAAATGTCAAAGCAACTCGATTTTTATGGACAGTAAAGCATAGATACATATGTGAGTGTCTCTGTGTGTATATACATATATGTGTGTATGTGTATGCATGCATGCTGTTAAGAGGTCACTTTTAATTAGCCAAAGAATGTTACTGTTCTAACACAGAAAGGCAGTTCTCATAGTTTTAAAATTCATGATGGATCTTTGAAAATTCCCTGTCTTTGTTTCCCTGAAATTCACATCTGGGTAGTCATCCTTGGGCTTTTATCCAAGGCAAGCTGCTTTGGAGAGGATGGACCCTTGTGGTTAGGAGCTGAGCAGTAAGGGAGAGGGAGCTATAGGCAGCCATGTAAGGAAAAAGAGGCTTGGGAGGGCATCTGGAATCTAGCTCTAAAAAAAGACAAGAAACTTTTAAATGTACACACACACAGACACACATTCATGTGCTCTCTCTTCATATGTATGTATGTGTCCTTAGCATAGTTCCTGACACATAGTAAAAAACAATTAATGTTTATTGATGTTAATGATTATTGATTAATTGGTATTGTGTATATATGTATGCACACACATATGAAAAAATATATTTATGTTTGCCCATTTTTGGGGCTGCTAGGTGGTACCAGTGGATAGAATGCCAGGCCTAAAGTCAGGAAGATTCATCTTGAGTTCAAATCCAGCCTCAGAATCTTGCTAGCTGTGTAACCCTGAACAAGTTGCTTAACCTTGTTTGCTTCAGTTCATCATCTGTAAAATGAGCTGAAGAAGGAAACAGCAAACCACTCTAGCATCTTTCCCAAGAAAAAAATCAAGAAGAGTTGGATATGACTGAACAACAACAAAATATTTATATTTATAAATAATCCCTTAAGCCATTCCCTTCCACTCTTGATCAGTCACCATTTTACTGTAAACGAAAGAATTCTCCTTGTGTGTGCACACACATGATTGCGCACACGCACACACACACACACACACACATTTCTACTTCCATACATACACACTTCTTGGGTTCCCATTTTATCTATGCCCTATCTATAAAGATTATAAGTGTCTATTCATTTCATGTTAGGACTTCTATGTTAGGTTTCTCAAATGACTTTTTTTTTTTTTTGGTGGGGCAATGAAGGTTAAGTGACTTGCCCAGGGTCACACAGCTAGTAAATGTCAAGTGTCTAAGGTTGGATTTGAACTCACGTCCTCCTGACTCCAGGACCGGTGCTTTATTCACTGTGCCACCTACCTGCCCCCATGATTTCTTAATAATAATAAAGAACTCTGGCTGATAAAGAACTGCCACATCTCAGTTAATTTGTCCCTTTTCTCTCAGACAATGGAATTAAAGAGCACTACTGAAAGCTAATAGCTTACATTTCTACAATACTTAATGGTTTAGACATTTTTTCCTCATAATTCAATAAAGTAGGTACTGAAAGTATTAAACCCATTTTGCAGATAAGAAAACTCAACCTTTGAGAGATTAGAAGTAATTTGTCCTAGGTTACATATGTAATTAGTGGCAGAACAACCTAAAATAAAGCTGACATTTATATAGCATTTTCTTCAGAGCATTGTTAGGATAGGTAGTAAAAGTATTATTTTATATTTTACAACTAAGCAAACTAGAGTTTGAAGAGGTTCAGTGAGCTTCATAAAGTATCTCAGGACTGGGAAGAAGCAGACCTCCTTAGACTCGACTCACAGTCTTAAACTTTTTTTACTTTATTAAAGAGAGTTGTTGAGGGGGTTGACAGACAAACTAAAATGGTCAGATAATGATATTACTATTTCATTTATGTCTGAAAATGTCATGGAAAAACTAGGTTCATTTTAGGAGTTAATATGATTATTTGGTACTCAAAGGAGAGAAGATTGAGGTTTCTAGTTGGTCCATCACCTTTCTTAGTCTAAAAGCATTTGACTTTAAAAGAGGGGGGACAGACAAAGGCTAGGATTTATGGAGACATTTTCTGACAAGAGGTCTCCTTGAACTGCTGCTGTTAGAGATTTTCTATTCCTTTTCTATTTTCTATTTCTTTTCCTTGCGAGATTCTATTCAGTTCTCGGATGTCTTTTTTTTTTCTTGACCATTGTCTTCTTGTCTTTAAGAAGAGTGAGTTTTTTTCTCCCCTAGAGCTCTTCACATGTGTTTCCATCAGAAATATCAGCATCAAAAATATATATATAAGGAAAAATTATTTGGTTGTTGGCATAAAATTTCTCTTAAGTTTTAGAGCCACTTCCAAATGATAATCTTTGTCCCAAAAGCCTTCTGAAGTTTCCACATATGTTCCTGTTCCACTCCAGGGCTGAGAAGCATTTTTTATTTCATATTATGTAACTTGCCTGTTAAAGATGGTGTTGACTTGAAACTGCTATTTTCTCTCCCTCGCTGGCTTTTCAGACACATCCTATGTCAACTTTTTAAACTTTCAGAAGCAGCAAAACAGTTGCTAAGCGATGAAAAAAATTTAAAGCAACTTTTCCAAGCAAAGTAACTTAGTAAATGTTATTTATGTTACCTAAGGCTCCACATAATATATTTACCTGGAACTTTAGGCATAGAATACTACATCTGATTTATTTTAGGAATGTTAACAAAAATATACAATCATGTTCAAAATGTCATTTAATTAAAGGTTACTTAATATAGGTCCTATTTCCTTCATTATCTATATATATAGGAATGGAAAAATTAAGGTATTTTCTTTCCTTGTTTGGTTTCCTTTCATTGCCATTGTTTCATCAGATACGGGAAATTGGGTTCTCTAAGGCCAGTGGAACATAGGTTTTTGTGAATTCTACACAAGGAGGAAAGGCTCTGAGTACCACCCAGAAACCAGCTAGATGATGGGTCCCTAAGATCATAGATGATTATCACCAGAAGCCTGGTCCTCGGGGGTGATTTTTAGGGGCCACACCAATTCATGAAGACTCTTTATTAAAGCATGGAGGAAATGATGTGGGTGGATGGAACATCCACAAATGAAATCATAGACACCTGAATTACGGATTTATTATAAGTATCTCAGGAGTATGATTCATTATTGATAACAAAGAAAAATGAACTAAAGCTTCAAGAAAGGCTGTTTCTCAGGAAATTATCATAGATATTAAGTCAAGAAGAAGAAAAAAAGCTGATGGATGTTTTGACATCAACATATTTCTTCCACCAAAAAAGCTTTTGCATAAAATTTTAACTAAGCTCTAAAACAATGACTAAACAAGCTAGATGCCCCTGTATGGAAGGTTCTGACCACACTCTAGGGAATAAAATGTCAGCAGTACAAATAAATGTTTTTTCTACAGTAGAACGGGGGGAACAAGGATCAAAATAAGTCAGGGAAAACACAGTGCATGTCAAGGAAGAGTCACTGAAAGAACACTGAAAGAACAGAGGGACATATATAAAACTTAACTGTCTTTCTTTGAAATGAAGAGTCCATAAATATCTAGAAAGACTATTTGAACAATCCTGACAAGTTCCCAAAAAGGTCAGATAAAAGCAGCACAAGTAGAAGTGTAGAATTATCTGATAAGCTTGGAATTCTCCAAGAGATACAAATACTACATTATGATCTCTGGTAATTTAGACTCCTAGAACACTGAATATCAGCTAGCATTTTAGAATTTTAGATATTGCTGGTAATAAAGATGAGGAAATCGAGGTCCAGAGACATGGAATCACATGAATAAGGAAAGGAGATGGTGGAGAGAAGTGTTACTTTCTTCCAAAATGTAGACAATGTTCTCAAATTAAAAGGAAGGGATGGAGTGGAGAAAAATTAAGGGGAAAATGAAGTATAGGTGTTTAAAATAAATGACGCTGAAGCATGAAACAGTGTGGTATTCATGAAAGACCAATGGATTTGTATTCAGAGGACCTGGGTTCAAATCCCATTACTCAGTGTAGGACCAATGTGACTGTAAGACATCAAATCTCTCTGAATCAATGTCCTCATCTATAATGACTTCTACAGAGAAACTCTAAAACCCCTGAGCCTATGAGTAGATCTTAAAAAAAAAATTACTGATAGTCTGTTTTAGCAAAGAATGTATAAAGTATATGACCATATTCTGAATAATTAAGAATATTTTAACCATTATCACATATAACTGCAAGGAAAAAAAGAAAACTATTACGGCCTTCTTCAGGAAACAAGACAAAATTAATAGACAACTCAAAAAGTTGTAGGGATAAAGTCTTAGAAACACACACACCTTTTTTTTTTTTTTTTTTGTAAAGTGGGGCAATGAGGGTTAAGTGACTTGCCCAGGATCACACAGCTAGTAAGTGTCAAGTGCCTGAGGCCGAATTTGTACTCAGGTCCTCCTGACTCCAGGGCTGGCGCTTTATCCACTACGCCACCTAGCCGCCCTGCCACACACACACACTTTAAAAAAACATATTTGGGGTAGGAATTAAAGCAGGCATTGCCTTAATTATTTTATAGCCAACAATGTGAACAAAGGTATATGAAGAATTAGAAGTTCCTATAAGGGACAGATTCATAAAACTCCAGTGTGGGAACAGATATCTCTGGCCACTTATTAAGCCTTCACTAGAGCAAACAGGAGCTAAGAGCCTGTATGTTTATGGACTTATCTAAAGTACAAGAGTTGGAAAACACAAGGAGAGGACTGTCAAGGAGGTTCTTCATATGGAAAAATCACTGTGGATAGTGCTGGAAAACTCTTGATGAAAACATTCTCTTTCACTGTCAATAATCCTAATTGCAGAACATTTTACTAAGACACTTTTGACACTCAAGAGAAAATAAATGAAGTTTAATACGAACTAGATTCAGATATAAGCATATTTATACACCCATGTCCCATTGCCGATTGGTATGGGATGCTATCCTCATTGGTCAAGATAAATGCCCTTCCCTGCATGAGGGGTGGATCAGAGTTGGCAAGACCAACAAAGAGCTGATTCAGTCTCTTTAAGCTTCATGTCTCTTCAGGTCCCTTCTGCTTTTAAGTGTTTCATTTGCTTCAGTCTCTTCTGACTTCCTACTTTGAGAGAAAAGATGGCAGAGGTCAATCCTACTTCAGGTTGCTGAAAGAAAAGACTACAGGAAGACAGGAGAGGAACAGCAATCTCTATCATGTCCCTACCTCTCCAACTTGCTAATCTAGGGAGTTTACCCTTAGGTGAAATGTAGTCCTCTCTCTCAGTAGAGCTGAGTTACCTTACACCCAGTGGGAGAGCTCCTTTACTCTGTATTGTTTGCTTTATATTCTCAAATGTATACTTTCTAGATTTATGTTTTGATACCAATTTGGATAAATGGGTTTCTTTGCTATCTGTTATTACCATTCATTGTAGAACTGGTATTTGGTGGGAAAGAGACCAAACTTTGGGTCCTGTTCAACCAATAATGAAACAGTGATCAGAAGTTAGACCAAAATTGAGAACTGCACACCCTAGACAAATAATATTTAAAAGAGAAGACAGATAAAATTCTATCCTGATACCCCCCCCCCCCCAAGGAGAATAGATTGGCCATCTGTGGCTTAACATCCTGCTTCCCCTCCTGGCAGAAATTACACTTTCTGTTGGAGAATGATAGGGGCAGAAGAGGCTAGAGATATCTATTCTACCTCCCTTTAAACCCCAGCACTACATGTGGGAGACAGCCATCGCAACACATGGAACCTCACCACATTTGTTTCTTTGTTTTGTCCAAATCTATGATTTCATTGACATATGGAGCACTCACTCACTTGGGAACTCCCTTCACTAATGCAGACCAGAAACCTATAAGTAATGCTCATTCTTAGAAAACTGCCTTACAATGTAAAGGAAAAACTTGGGAAAATTCATCTCTTCCTCATTATGATCCACATGCCTTTAGTTGGGGACACCTCAAGAGTGACAGAATATTTGAATGGACAATATTTGTGGCTTAATTAAATGAGTGACATTTTAATACGTGATACTTCAATAATCATAGCAGCTAGCATTGAAAGTGACCTCAGAGATCATCTAATCATTATAAAGAAACTGAGGCCAAGAGAGTTTGAGCATTTGGCCAAACTCAGATAGGGCAAAACCAGATGTGACAAAACCAGATTCAAACCAGTTCTTCTAACTTCAAATTCAGTATTCCTCCTAATGTAATAGGATTCATTATTTCACCAATGTGACTGTTTCTTCTACAAATGACTGCAAAGTATAGTCCCTATATACTTTAGTACATTGAGTCAATAAGTTACTACTGTTTACCACCCTCCAAACCACTCACACATAGTAGTCAAACCTCTTGTGAGGAAACTTTTAAAAAAAAATTTAACTGGGTATGTAGGTTATTTTTTTTTAATTTATAGAATAAAAACAAGCATTTCCATAACGTAGTTTCATAGTATAATAAAGATGATTGCTTATGAAACTGAAAAATCTTTTATGTACAATTTTTAAAAAAATAAATTATTTTATGCATATTTTATCTTAGGCTAGATATAAGAAAAAGCTTTCTAAGACTTATTGGATGGGGGAGGAAAATAAGACATGAATGTTTTAGTAAAGTACAGTCACAAAATAGGGAGTCATTGCATAGAACTAGGAAAAATGGGCAATGGCTAAAGAGAGATCAATTCCAACTTGTAAGCAAAAAAACCCCAAACCAAAACCAAAACACCAAAAAACCCTTCCTAACAATTGTAACTGCCCCCAAATAGGATGGACTATCTCAGATCACAGCAATTTTCCCTCTAAATTTATGTCTCCAAGTGAATATTGGATGAAATTTTATTAAGGATATTGCAGAAGGTACATTGTGATGAGGCACAGATTGCATTGGATGACCTCTGAGGTCTATCCCAACTCTAAAATTCTGTAATTCTCCAAGAGGTCAGTAGTTTCTAATTGTGGCAGGTATCATCATCACCGATGACATCCTTACAGTCCTTTAAGCTTTGTGTGTAACATGTGTGACATGCACACATGCATATATGTATGTGTGTGACATACATGTGCTCATGTGCGTGTGTGTGTGTGCGCCCGCGCACTGGTTGGGTATACACACACATTATCAGCATCCAGGTAGCACAGTGGCTAAAATTTGGGGGACGCAGAAAACCTGATTTTGCATCTTTCCTTGGATACTCACCAGTCATGTGAGTCCTGACAAGTTACTTAACCCCTCCCTCTACATCTCAGCTTCCTCATTTTAAAATTGGGGTAATGATAGGGAGGACATCATAGGGCAGTGGATAGAATGAGTTACCATATGCAGAGTACTGTCTATTGTTAGAGATATTGAAGGCAAAAGGAGAAGGGGACTGCAGAGAATGAGATGGATAGACAGTGTCATGGAAACAATGAACAGGAGCTTGGACAGACTTCAGGAGATAGTGGAGGGGGCAGCTAGGTGGTGCAGTGGATAAAGCACCTGCCCTGGATTCAGGAGGACCTGAGTTCAAATCTGGCCTCAGACACTTGACATTTACTAGCTGTGTGACCCTGGGCAAGTCACTTAACCCTCATTTGCCCCGCCCCCCCCCAAAAAAAAGAGAGAGAGAGAGAGTGGAGGATAGAAGGCCCTAGTGTGCTATGGTCCATGGGGTCACAAAGAGTCAGACACAACTGAAGTACTGAACAACAAATGATTACTATTATTATTGTTGCTATTATTATCATCATATTTGGTCCTCAACAATTCTTTGGAACAGATACTGCAGATAATGCTCCCAGAGTTGTTGTGACGATAAATAAGATATTTGTAAAACACTTAATGTAGTACCTGGCACCTAATAGATGTTTAGTACATGCTTGTTTCTTTCCTTCTTTCCATTTTACAAATAAAGAAAGTGAGGCTACAAAGATTATGTGACTTGCTCAGGGTCACACAGATGGGTCATGTTGGGTTTATGATTCAAACCAAAATATCTTTAAGACTGCAAGTATACTCCACTCAGCAGCCTCCTGTTTATTAAAATAAGAATATTCCCCATCCCTTTGAGGCATCTATAAACTGCCTTTTAATATAGGATGCTCCCAGGTGACCCATTTCAGACACCTGCTGCCTAACAGAATTTATCATAATGGGAGTTGTAGGTTTTACAGTCTGATGTTCAGCAATTTTTGAACTAAAAAAAGATGCAAGGCAGAGAAGACTGGGATCAATTAATCAACCAGTCAGGTTTTATTAGGCACCAAATACATGCCAGGCACTGTGCTAGGCTCAGAGGAGACAAAATCAACAATTTTCTACCCTCAAGGAGCTCATGCTATATTCTATCAGGAGACGACATAAGCACATAGAAGTATAATTAAAAAGAGAGAATATGTGTGGAATAAATTCAAGATAATTTGGAAGAGTGATCAGTAGTGGGAGGGGTTAGGAAAGGCCTCCTGTGGAAAGTGGTGCTTTATCTCATCTGTGAAGAATGTAGGGATTCATAAGAGATAGAGGGGAGGAGAGATTCCCTTCTGGGCATGAGGGAGAGCCTGTTCAGAGGCTGGGGACATAACATGGAAGGTCATTATGTGTTGGACATCAGGATGGTCAATTTCACTGCTCTGAGATGGAGTGAAAAGAAGCAAGGTATCATGAGGCCGGAAAAGTGGGGGTGCGCCTGTCTAATTTTTGTTAGAAAGGAAGGGGGGAAGTTACTAAACTCCCATTTCAGGAAAAATGTCTGGGGGTGGGAAGCAGAGAAAGGGGATTGGGATTTTAAAGATAAAATTCTTCAAAGGAGTTTGAAACTTCTAAACAAAACATTTGTTTCTTTTTCTATTAGAATAAGTAGGATGGTATGGCAGAGGTTAAGTTATCTTGACCACTGACTCTTAAAATCACTTTTTAAAAAATAGCCCATCCATAAAGCACTGGCCCTGGATTCAGGAGGACCTGAGTTCAAAGCTGGCCTCAGATACTTAATACTTACTAACTGTGTGACCCTGGGCAAGTCACTTAACCCCCATTGCTTCTCAAAAAAAAAAATAGTCCATCCATTTTTAAATAAATGTTTCTGCTGAAGGTTGGTGGCCCTGAGAGCTGCTCACCTTCCCCAAAGGACCTGGAGCTGAAGAAGGAAAGAAGAAAAAACATTTGAATTTCACCTCTGAAGTGTGAATGATGATCCAGCGTTGCTGATCACAAGACGGGTGTATTGCCTTTTTCCTCCAGGTCAGGCTGACAGTCCTAAATGGGTTGACTTCCTGCATAGTACGCTCATACAACTTACAGGCCCTCATTAAGCTGAGAAATTTAGCAGGCAAATAAGGTCACAGATCATCAAAGGTGCTGGTAGGTAGGCTTCCACCAGTCGCAGACAACCATGGGTCAGCGCCTTGAAGAGCCACAGGCCACAGTGTGGCTGTGCAGTCTGATACGGGAGTCGCAAAGGTACAACAGGCCAATCTTTCTACATGGTGGAAAATCTAATAGAGAAACTTGTATTTCTGAGACGCAAGTAGCATCCAGAATATTGTCTAGTTTATCTCAGAAGTAGCTAGGCTATATTCCAGGAGCAAACAGTGGCCAGTGCCCTTGCATCACATTTCAGTGCACTCTAACTCCTCAATGCTTTGGTCTCTCCACTCTCCACAAAGAAAACCAACTTGGATTAGCACAGAGGAATGAACATCTTTATTTGCTAAAGCAAAATATCCACAACCAGGAAGGAGTTCAGAATAAACTGTGAAATCATCCATGTGGACTTAGTTATGTCTGACTGAGTACGTAACTGAGTGTTTCTAACTTGACCCAGATCTCAAGGTTCAGTTCTCAACTCTTCTCTCTTTACAGTCTAGTCCTTAGAGAGCTCCTCGAGGAAAAACATACAGTGACTTCTGCAACCAGATATGAGCATTGCTATGACTCTCTTGCTCTCTTGTGACTGCCTCGGGCTTGTGGTTGGCTAACCAAGTCTGGTAAAGCATATTGTTAAGAAGCTTCAGGGCGGCTAGGTGGCGCAGTGGATAGAGCACTGGCCCTGGAGTCAGGAGTACCTGAGTTCAAATCCAGCCTCAGATACTTGACACTTACAAGCTGTGTGACCCTGGGCAAGTCACTTAACCCCCATTGCCCCACAAAAAAAAAAAAAAAAAAGAAGCTTCACGTGGCTCTGTGACCACAGGATCATACTGATCAGTCCATTCTTTTGGACTTGTTTTCTTCACCAAAGTTTAACATTTGGTAATATATTTACTCAATTACAGAATCACAGAATTTGAAAGTTGGAAAGGACCCTCCAGGGTCATTTAGGTCAATCTTTGTTTCCACGTGCTTCTCTTCCATTGTTTTGTACCTCCTGAAATATGGCTACCCAAATGATCAAATGAGATGATACCAGTAAAGCACTTTGCTAGCCTTAAAGCAATATGCAGGTGCATATGTATCTTTACACATATGTGTAGGGCAACCAGGTGGCACAGAGGAGGCAGGAAGATCGAAATTCACATACGATCTCAGGTGCTTACTAGCTGTGTGACCCTAGACAAGTCACTTAATGCTGTTTGTCTCAGTTTCATCATCTGCAGCTAGAGAAGGAAACCGGAGACAACTCCAGTATCTTTACCAAGAAAACCCCATTTGGGGTCACAAAGAGTCTGACATGACTGAAATGACTGAAGAGTAAAAACACATCTATGTGCATGCATATAACTAGATATATCATATATCTATATCAATATGTGTATACATATGCATCTATATCTACACATGTATGTATAGGTATATGTATACACATATGTGTATACATCCTCAACTCTTCTCTTCCCCCCACCCCAAATATCCAAACTGTTGCCAAGGCCTATTGATTTTACATCTCTTGTATAGATACACTTCACTCCTCTACCACTATCATCACCGTGGTCCATGCCCTCATCTTCCCAAGTTGGGGCTTTTGCGATACACTGAGGGTTGTCCTACCTTCCACAAGTCTTTTTTTTGGGGGGGGGGCGGGGCAATGAGGGTTAAATGACTTTCCCAGGGTCATACAGCTAGTAAGTGTCAAGTGTCTGAGGCTGGATTTGAACTCAGGTCCTCCTGAATCCAGGGCCAGTGCACTATCTAGCTGTCCCCCCTCCACAAGTCTTTTCCCACTTCAGGCCACTCGGTTGCCAAATAACCTTTACAAAGTACAGGTCTGACCATGTCAGGCATAAATCCCTTACCCCAAACACATAGACTCAAAAAAATTCCCATGTCTGCCTTTTACCTCCAGGAACAAATATAAAATCTTCTGTTTTGTCTCAAGGCCCTTCAACTGTTTCTCTCCTTTTTTCCAGTCTTCATACAACCCCCACCCCCACCCCCCCATACATACCGTGTGATCCAGGGACAGAGGTTTCCTTGCTTTTCCTTGAACTACTCTTAGCTCTGGGCATTTCCCTAGCATTCCCTCCTGCCTAGAATTCCCTCTTTCCTTACTTCCCCCTTCAAGTCCAGGCTAAATTCCTATTTTCTAGAGGAAGCCTTTCCTATTGTTAAGTAAATCAGTTGTGTCCAACTCATCATAACCCCATTTAGGCTTTTCCTGGCAGAAATACTAGAGTGGCTTGCCATTTTCTTCTCTAGCTTATTTTATAGATGAGGAGCTGAGGCAAAGAAGGGTGAAGTGATTAGCCCAGCGTCACACAGCTAGTAAGTGTTAAGTGTCTGAGGCCGGATTTGAACTCAGGTACTTCTGACTCCAGGGCTGGTGCTCTATCCACTGCGCCACCTAGCTACCCCCCCCCAAGCCATTCTTGATCCATCTTAATTCTAATTGCTTATCTCCAATTTATCTTGTATACATCTTGTCTGTACATAGTTTATGTGTTGCCCCCCCCCATTAGAAAGGGAGCCTCCTTCACAGCAGGGATTGTCTTTTGCCTTACTTTGTATCCCCAGCACTTAGCACTGTGACTGACACATAATAGGTGCATAATAAATCTTTACACACTGGCTGATGTGTGTGTCTATGTATATGTATACACATATACTATAAATGTGTGTATATATGATACTGGTAGGAACTCAGTAAAAGAATCATATTGCTTCAAAGTTGGAACCCACCCCTCTGCTCAATAAATGCCTTTTTTTTGGGGGGGGGGGAACAGGGAAATGAGGGTTAAGTGACTTGCCCAGGGTCACACAGCTAGTAAGTATCAAGTGTCTGAGGGTGAATTTGAACTCAGGGCCTCCTGAATCCAGGGCTGGTGCTTGCTTTATCCACTGCACCACCTAGCTGTCCCAATACATCTTTTTGTTTTTTAATCATGGTTGATGAAACCAGCTACCTCAGAAAAGCTTGACAAGAAGCAATGGGCCCAAGGTAGAGCATGTTGAGGAATCAAGAGAAATATCTTACTATCAAAGACAAAAAGTAATAATTCAAAGAACAGGTACTACTGATAATGGGCATTTCAGTGTCTTTAAGAATTGTAAAACAGACCTATAGAAATATCCCACGTCTAGGTGCACACTCTATATAGATAACACCTCTGACTGTACTAAGATTCTGGACATTCAAAAAGGGAATCTACTCTCCTAGGATGCTAAAAATGTTACCATATCTTCCTTCACCTATCCTTTCTTCTTTGCCTTCTCAGAGGAGGAGGTATCCTTAATTTTCATTTCCAAATATCAAAGCAACCCCAGGGGTCACTTAGTCCAGTGTATACACAAGAAGGAATTCTCATATAGAACCTGAATTTCATAAATATAATAGCTTTTTGACTACTCACTGCCTATTCAGGGAATTACCTTCCTATAATAAAATTTGAGTATTTAAAAATCATGATTTAAATAAGGAAAACATAATGTTTATAAAGTCAAAAAATGAAATTTTCTTTGCTTTTTAAAGTAATTTGTGCTTTGTACTTTTCTTCCTTTAACACTACTTTTCTAACTGAAATGTCAAGGAAAAATCACCCCCATGAGGATGTTTCAGAAATTAAAACTATATTTAAAATCTGTCTTGTTTCTTGTCCACTCAAAGGAATAAAATATGAGTGATTTTACTTATCAGCCAAGAGCAAATATATGAAGTACTTTATATCCCTTACCCTATTTGGACCTCAAAAGAATACTTTAAGTTAGGTTTTATGAATATTATGATGTCCATTTTACAGATGAAGAAATAAAGTCTCACAGTTTAGTAGTTTATTCATGGTCACACAACTAGTCATATACTTTATAAATCTTATAATAATGTATACATCTGAATTATTATTAGTAGCATCTTTCCTAAATCTCAAACTTCATTTTGTTGTATTTTAAAATTTTTTTCAAATCACATAAATGGTCAAAATTTACTCTGAATCATTGCAAATGCATATAATTTATTTTTACTTTGTAGACAGACTTATGATGAATAGCAGATTGTACTCACCTTTCACAAACTGGACAAAAGATAGATATTTTGGAGCACATTAGTATTTATGATGCATAATGGAGAGTGATACAGGGGCAGGTAGGTGGTGCAGTAGATAGAGCACTGGCCCTGGAGTCAGGAGTACCTGAGTTCAAATCCAGCCTCAGACACTTAACACTTACTAGCTGTGTGACCCTGGGCAAGTCACTTAACCCCAATTGCCACACACACACACACACACACAAACCCAAAACATAATGAAGAGTGATAGAAAGAAATGTCAGTGTGGGATAAAGGAAAGAATACCAGATACAGAGTCTTTTGAATGATCCCAGCTTCTCCACAAACCAGGTTTGTGACACTGGGCAATTGATTTCACTTCTTGGGACTTGGTTTTCCTCATTTGTATTGTGATAGAGGGGCTGGGATGAACTAGAGAACTTCAAAGGTCCTCTTGGTCTAGAAAAGTGCTGTGATCCCTGAGCAAAAATCCACAAGGAAGAAAAAACATTGTCAAATTCATTATCCTTCCATTTATCCTTCTATTCATAAAGCTGACTCCAGAGTACAGTGGCAAGCCATGGTTCAAGATGACTGGTGATGGCCCCAGATAAAGTCTTTTCCTTTCATAGATGAGGAAACTGAACCTCGTTACCAATTAGTCACTAAGATATTATTTTAAAGACCCTGGGTGAGGGGGTCTGAAAGAAATGGGAAGCCCCAAAATTGTGAGTAAAGAAATAAGTCATGTTTATTTTGTTATCATTATCTATCATCCTCACTATTATATTTTTCAATTCTGTAATACTTTCCAAAGTGCTTTGAAATCAAGAAAACAAGTGCTTATTCTATTCCAGGCACTGTTGCTGGGAATATTAATAATTTATTTATATGTATTTTTAAAAATAAATATATGTGACAGGTAGTATGCTAAACAGAATGATACCCATATAATACTAATGATTAGTAATAACAATAGGGGCAGCTAGGTGGCACAGTGGATAAAGCACCGGCCCTGGATTCGGGAGTTCAAATCCGGCCTCAGACACTTGACACTTACTAGCTGTGTGACCCTGGGCAAGTCACTTAATCCCCATTGCCCCGCAAAAAAAAACAAAAAACAGTAATAACAATAACAGTAACATTGATATAGTGTTTTGAAGTTCACAAAGCACTTTAGAAATATTGTATCATTTCATTCTCCCAACTACCCTGGGAGGTTGGTGAATGATAGCATTCTTATTTTACAGGTGAAGAAGCTGAAACTGATAGATTTTAAGTCACTTTCTCAGGGTCACAAAAAATACAAGCAGAAAGAAAGGCAGTTCCTATCTTCAAGTTGCTTATACTCTAATGAGGGAAGATAGGCAAAGAAGGAAGCTGAAATGGGAGAAGGCTCACCTGCTTGAAGGGTGTGGTAGAGATGTTCAGAGTCAGAAAAAGTTGCAGGGAAGCGAAGAAGATGGAATATTCTGGGCCCTTCTTTAAAATAAAGGTTCTAAGATGAACCCAGCAAAGGGAAAGGGAAGGGGTAGGCGGGGCATATGTATTATTGAAAGCTATATGGGACAGCTAGGTGGCACAGTGGTTAAAGCACCAGCCCTGGATTCAGGAAGACCTGAGTTCAAATCTGGTCTCAGACACTTGACACTTACTAGCTGTGTGACCCTGGGCAAGTCACTTAACCCTTATTGCCCCACAAAAACAAAACAAAACTAAACAGAAAAGAAAGCTATACTGACTCAGTGACCTATTTTTCCATTGTTGCTTATGTCAGCCTTAGGCGAGCCTCTATTGAGGGGGGCTCTGCTAGGGAAAGTGTCATTCAGTCTTCAGCTTTTGTATTAGCTGGTATTTAGCAGGTACTCATGACAGTGATGTTTATGCCCCTACCTCTTAAATAGCACATATAGGCAACTGGGTAGCTACTGAGATGAAATGGCCCATCCCCTTTACTGATGTGGACATATCTAAATTGTCTTTATCTCAATACAAAAGCAATCAACAAAAGTTGGCTCTATCTTGAAACCCTTGCTGATGTCCAGTGATCAGCCTGTCCATGTGTTGCTACCCTGACGTTTATTTAAATCAACTCCTTTTAATTCTCTTTGTCCTGAGTTTTGTCTCATGAATCAGGGCAAAAGCCCAAACAAAGAATTTTCATTTTAATAGTATATTACATAATTTGTTGCCCTAGGCAACAATTCTGCTCATAAAAGGGAGAGCACAGGGAAAAATGTTTTTGTAGCATTTGTAGTTTGTATAGTGGAAGGAGAACATGGGGGAGGGGAGGGAAGAGGAAAAAGAAACATTGGCAGGGGAAGACGAGACGGGAAGGGAAAAGGGGAGGGAAGGGGAGAATGGATAGGAAAGGTGATAGTCAACATTTAAAACAATAATTAAACCTTTGCTGAGTACTTTCTAAGCAAAGCCTAGGTATTGAAATGTAGCTATTAAAACTTAGGAAATCATTTGAGGGAGATGCGAACATTTTAATGAATTTTAATGAAAGTATTACAAACATGCATTTCCCAATTCGAATGAATACTTCTAGTATGGAAGTTTTCAGATGTTTCTAAACTATTATTTCACCAAATCACTGAATGTCCCTGGAGAATCAGCTTTAAAGGCAGCCCATAATATTGATTTAAGAAGTGGTACACACTTTCAAAAAGAAATGGAGAAAATTATACCAGCCAGACTCCATTGAGAATGGCCCAATTTGTCCACCAACAGATGGCGATTTTATCTGTTTTCAATCATTATTTTTCTCTTCAAGATTTCATCCTGGTTCCTCTCTCTCTCACCGTACACCAGCTGGAAGCCAAGCTTGATATAGTAGGGCTGCTAGGACCACAAATGCTACATACATGAGCTTCATAAAAGCCCGGGTCCAACCTTACACTTAGAGTGCAGGAAAATTTAGTTTCAGGATTCACCAACACCTTTGGTATTTCCATTGCCTTTTCATCCTTCCATTTGTGGCTTTTGTTGGGGATTTGCACCACACAGGAACTAGACCAAGCAAACTTACAAAACCAGGAATATTGATTTGAGAGCAATGGGCATCAAGTAAGTTCCCAGAGACTAATAAAATAAGTTGGAGCCTAATAAAATGATAGATTTTTCTCGCTGTGATGATAAAAAAGTCTTAGCTGTGTAGCCAAGCTGGAAACATTATTCTAAACACTGCAGCCTCAAGTGACAGCTATGACCACATGTACAGAGCTCTGAGAAATGCTCGATTGAACACATTAACCCGGCTGTCATACCTCCATGACAGCAGAATCATTCAAAGTATACTCCCTTCTTTAGCCTACCAAAGATAAATGCCTCCTTGACTCAACTAGTTACAATCACTAAATGCTACAGCTAACTGATTAAATGAGTGGTGGTTTTTGCTTGTTTGTTTTAAATCATGCTCCATAATCATCCCCAAAAGGCCAAATCTTGAAAAGCTGACTCTACCTTTAACTTTTTTTTTTCCTTGCGGGGCAATGGGGGTTAAGTGACTTGCCCAGGGTCACACAGCTAGTAAGTGTCAAGTGTCTGAGACTGGATTTGAACTCAGGTCCTCCTGAATCCAGGGCTAGTGCTTTATCCACTGAGCCACCTAGCTGCCCCCTACCTTGGACTTCTTACTCTTAAGAGACTTTATGCCAAAAGGTTCAAGATGCTTTTCAAAAAGTGCTTCCCTTTGCAATCTTACCATTGAAGTGGCATAGGGGGACATGTGGAATCATTCCTACTTTATCGATAAAAGGATATACCTTTCCAGCCTTCTAATGCATTCTTCTTATTCTGTACAGTCTAGACAAATTGGCCTTCTCACTGTTCCTCATATATGACTTTCCGTCTCTCATCCCTGCACCTTTACATAAACGCATCCCCTAATCTCTTCATGCCTGCCTCTTGGAATCCCTTGTTTCCTTCAAAGCTCAGCTCACGTACCTTTTCCTGATCCTCCTAGCTACTGATGGCCACCATTCTCTCCATTTGGTATATGTTCATTTATGTACGTGTTGTCATTCTTTTGACTGGGGTGGCAACATCAAAGTTTTACATAGACTATTAGGCTGGTAGTCATGGTTCAGCATCTAACCTTGGCTGTTGCTGTGTGACTAGATAACTATTTTGTGCCTAAGGTTTTAGTGGCTGTTTGAGGTACTGGAGAGAGCACTGGACTTGGGAGTTAGATATATAATTAAAGAATTAAAGTTACTTTGAGAACAAGGAATGTTTCATTTTTGTCTCTATATCCTCAGCACCTGACCCAGTGCCTAGCACACAGTAGGTACAAACTCCTTGAAGGGAGTGACTCTCCTCAGTCTTTGTATTCCTAGTCCAGTGACTTGGACATAGTAGGAGTTTAATAAATGTTTACTACATTGAATTCATTCATTATAACACACATTTATTTATACTAACAGATTTGCAGAATTCTAGACACCAGTTAATCCAAGCTGAGGCATAATTCTAGACACCAGTTAATCCACCTGAGGCATAATTTCCCTTGACAACATCCCCCATAAAGGGTCACCCAGCCTTTGCTTAAATATCATCAGTGATGGCACAGTCATCAAGAAGAAGCCCATTCCATTTCTGGTTACCCGTGTTAGGAAGTTTTCCCTCACAATGAGACAAAATCTGCCTCTCTGGATTTTGTGCTTTAATGTTCTACAAAGTTCTTTCTTCATAACTACCCTGTGCTATAGATAATGTAATTATTATGATCCCCATTTTACAGATGAGGAAATAGGTTCAGAGAGCTTAAGTGACTTGCCCACCATGAAGCTTCTAGTAAGTGACAAAGCCAAGATTCACACGAGGACTTCTGGCTCCTACATCCTGTGCCACTAAAAAATTAGGCACAGAATAGTAAAGGGATTTATCTAGTCACACAGCAACTCAATACTACTATTGAGCCACGACAGGATTGGACACTAAACTCCCAACCTACTGTTTTACCATGAGCCTCTGAAGTTACCACTCCAATGAGAAGAATCAAAAGATGCAAGAATTGAGCTTAGAAAACAACGAACCTCTGCGGTGAAGTGGAACTTTGGGTACAACTTGCCAAGGGAGTCCAAACACAAATTAACCAGGGTTGTGGCTCTTAGAAAACTTGATTCTCATTGATTGACAATAAAAGACAATCATTCCCTTGGGGATGAGATGCATTAATGTAGCATTTTCTTCTAATAATTTAGTATCATCACTTAATTCAACTTCAAACATAGAATTGTTATACAAATCAAATTCTTCACACACTCATACACAGGGTAAGCAGTGATTGAAAAATAACAGCAACAACAAAGTAACTTACATAGTAAAGACATCAAGGGTATCCCCAGCAGATCTTCCCATCTCAAAATAGGTTTGCAGGATGTTGACAGTTCCCGAGAGGGCTTCATGGCCACAGCCACAGAAGAGGGCAACACCAGCATACAGCAAGATGGTGGCAATCAAGGAGGCATAGGGAATACCCCCCAAGCATTTAATGCAGCACTCAAAACACCCTGCAAAACCAAAAGAACCAAAAGAAAAGAGGGAATTAGTATGCTTTAGTCATCTAATTTAAAACAGTCATTTTTTTTTTGGCTAGGCAATTGGGGTTAAGTGACTTGCCCAGGGTCACACAGCTAGTATGTGTTAAGTGTCTGAGGCCAGATTTGAACTCAGGTACTCCTGACTCCAGGGCTGGTGCTCTATCCACTGCACCATCTAGCTGCCCCCAGTCATCTAATTTAAAAATCAAATTGTGAGTAACTTCTCATTAGGGAGGAAATATGAGATTTGCTTTCACAAGTGTAATCTAGTAGATTCTGGAAACCTAGCCTTGGGGGTTACAAAAACAGAATAAACATTAGGTTCCTTATAGTTCTTTACCAGCAGAGCACAGAACTAACCATTGTAGAGAAGAGATGCTTGCCCAATTCTTGTGCTATGTCTTATATTGACAGATGAGATAGCCATATGCTATCTCAACTGGTATAAAAATAACAAGAAATTTTTATATGTATATTGTGGTAAAATAATGGAATTTGGCAGACGCCCAGGGGTCCGGCTTGATTGATTTAGTAGTGTTTGAATTGGGTGTGAATGAGGAACTACTAAGTACCCACTTAAAGATGATTAGATCTGAGCCACACCTGGCCTGCCCTGTCAGACCTAGTCTAACTTGGCCAACCCTGAGAAGGAGTGTCCTCAGAGGCTGTGGACTGCATCATCAACAGAGAGCCAGTCTCAGCCACACTACTTGAAGGACCCCCCCCCCCTCTTTGGGGGAGGGAGAAGAAGGTAGGAAAGGGGACCCGAACGGGAAGTCACACACTCTCACTCTCACTCTTACTTGCTCTCTGGCCTTGAAGGAGCTTTGGAGCGGACTAGCTGCCATAGAGATTACGGACCCCTGATGGTGAGTTAAATCCAGCCCTTTGAATTATCTGAGTTGGAATCGAGTTTGGGGATTGTATAGGCTTTTGTTAGAGTTAGGGGGATTATCCATTTTCCTTTTTCCCAATTCCCTTGTCTTTGACTTTATGAATTCACTTTTGCTGTGTATTTTATTCCCATTAATAAAAACCTGATTTGTTTGTGGAAAAGAGGCTGTTAAGCTCCAAGAAGTTTTCCATGATTCCTACAGCCCTAAGTCAACAACAAAGTTTTTTGTTTTGTTTTGTTTTGAATATCAGTATTTCCAGAGTCCTTATGGTCTACAGCAGGAGTTCTGTGTTTTTTGGTCCTTAGACTTCTTGGTTTTCAGTAAATCTTTTCATATTCCTTTTCTATATTAACAGAAATACATTACAGCATTCATCATGCATTTGCACATAAGAAATGAAATAAATGTATTAATTTCAATATAATAATATAGTTATTTGCCAAATGTTCCTTTGTACCACCCTTGACAAATTTCTCATACCTCCGAGAGGTACATTTACTCCATGATGATGTCCCTGTTCTAGATGATGTTGTTTCATGTATTTAAACCCCACCTGTTTACCTAAGTTGTAGACAAATTCAGCACAGTGACCAAACCTTCTATTGCTTTGTGTATCCTTTATAATGCAGACCTCAGTGCTGGGTACGTAGCAGGTGCTTAATAAATATTAATGGCATTAGCTCTTGAAACTGAATGCATTACCAGAGAAACTGAATGTATCAGAGTTCTATTTTTTAAAAATGGAATGCTCAAAAAATTATTCAAATGGATCTTAGATCTCAGCAAGTTAGATTTTCTTTCCACTGACATAGGTTGCAATCCATCCATATTTGCCCAGCATGGATGATTTTTGTCTATGTTCTCCAAAACTCTACCACAAAGGGTCCACCACAGCATGCTGGAGGTTTCCCTCAATTTCTTTGGAAATTATGAGGGTATTAGTTGGATACTCTTACTCTCCAACTGTTATCCTTCCCTTTTTTCTGCATGAGTAACCCATCTTTCTTTCCTGTAATCAGTATTATCTGAACAAATTATCTAAGAATTGTGAATTTAAACTTCATACTCCTGGGCACCATATATGTTAATTCATAAGCCTGAATACCTTTGTATCAAATATAGATGTATGTGTGTGTGTATATATATATATATGTGTGTGTGTGTGTGTGTGTGTGTGTGTGTGTGTGTGTGTGTGTGTGTGTATCTATATCTGTCTGTCTATCTATCTATATTGTGTACATGTATAGTCTTTCTAAAGCATATAGTTGAATCAGTGAAAAGAACTGAATTCACCAACTGTGGAAATCACACTGTAAAATCCTCTATATCAAAACTACTTCTCTCAAAAAAATACCACCAACATGTAAAATGTTAGCTGTGGAAAGGTTAGACAGTTGTCCTCCAGTTCCCATCACCTCCCTTCATAGGCACAGAGAACTGAAGAGATTGTCCAAGGCCACAAGCCAATAAAGGCCACATTTTAACATTTGAAAGCAAGTTTTCTGACTCCCAAGCCAGGTCTCTTTTCATTCCTTTATGCTGACTCCCTTTTGTCATATATGACATTATACCTGAATAGATACTTGTGAGCAGCAATGAGGTGCTTCTAATCAATGCTCGGATTCTGAAATCAATAGCTCAAAGAATGAAACAATGGCTCTAGTTAAGGATTTTTGTGATATAGAAAATACAGGAAAACACAAGCAAAATCTGAAAATTAGTTGAAACGCAGACTTATTTCGGTGAGTGACTGGAAAATTTCTATTTCGGATATAGACCTCCAGATTAAGTCCACATCTTTTGGAGCTGCTACCAAGAGCTACAACAAGCTGCTAAATTCCTTGGTACTATTCATTTAAGAAAATCATTTTTCTAGTATGGGTACCCCAACTATGATTGCAACTCCTCCAAATTATAGATAACATGTATAAAAGCTTTCTGCAAGTTGTATGAATCTTTTATTTTTATCAGGACTTTCCAAGTTGCTCTGGCAAAAAGAAAAATGGCACCCAGTTTTCTGTTGATGAGCATTTTGAAATTTAGCAAGGTTTATCCTTGGACAACTAACGTATAATAAATTGCTAGGCCCATACTCCTTTGCTGCCTTTTGGGTCTAGTATATTTCCAGTAACAACACAAATTCTCTGATCCCAGCTAAGTATAGAAAGATAAAAGAAAGTTGAATTATATTCATTTCAAACTTCTTTCCAGTCTTTTCGTATGGTGGACTAAATCATAATCATCCCAAGTCTCCTATTTGATTGTAGAGGGTGTTAACAACACTCCCATCTGGGAATGCTCCCCTCATTTCTGTAATATTGCTGACAGGAGGACACAGAATTGTTGGCAGGCAGAGGGACTGTCTGCCATCCAAAAGTAAAGCTCCCCATTTGTAGAAGAGTAGCATCACCATAGCAACACAGCCAGCCCTAAGCTTAGACCAGACCAGGAACCCCTTAGGGGCCAGACTTCAAGAGCTATGCATATCTTTAGCTTTACCACCTCTGTTCATGAGATAAAGATTTATCAAGGGATAGAATAATTACAAATGAGAGAAAGCACAATCTGTGAAGCACCATGATAATCTATTTTTAAATGGAACTTGTCTTAAAGGTTTAACCATAAGAACTTTAGATATTGGTGTTGAAAGGAATCATCTAGGAAACTGTATAGAAAAAAAAGTGGAACACATTAGAATTTTTCAAATGAGAATGTGAATTTGACAAGTTATGGATTTCAATATTACTTTTAAATGTGAACTAAATTTTTTTAAAAGTGTACCAATCCTTATTTCTAGATTGTAATGATAAATGTTATAATTTTAACAATAAAACTTTTGTGGTTAATCATTTAATAAGCAATTTAATGCTTCAGAGATTGTGTAAATATCTCTGAAACATGTATATTTATCAATCAGGTATTTACTGAAAACATGCTATGTGCAGAGGACCTTTAGAGACTCAAAAACAAATATGGTTAACCTCCTCCCCCCCCCCCGGAATCCCACTATCCATCTGCTGAAACCTATGGGCTCTTTCTCAGAATAATATTTTTAAATTCATAAAATACAATGTGTAGGGTTACAAATTAATTATACTAAAATAAGTTCTCTCTCTCATCTATCTATTTATCTATCATCTACCTATCTGTCAACAAGCCTACTGATCCAAGATTCGGAATGCCTGTTAAAATAATCACTAACCCTAACATATAAGTATCATATAAATGAAATAATCATAATGGAGATAGTATTTAATCAAAATTAATTATGGAAACCAATGAGGACAAGATTGGAAGGAAAGCAGACAGCTGGGAAACAATTTTTACACACAGTGCTTCATATAAAGGCCTCATATCCAAAATATATAGAGAATTGAATTAAATATATAAGAATACAAGTCATTCTCCAATTGAAAAATGGTCAAAATATATGAACAGGAAGTTTTCAAATGATGAAATTAAAACTATCTACAGCCATATGAAAAAATGTTCTAAATCACTACTGATTAGAGAAATGCAAATTAAAACTACTCTGAGGTACCACGTCACACCTATCCAGTTGTCTAATATAACGAAAAAGGAGAATGATAAATTATGGAGAATATGTGGGAAAATTGGAACACTAATGCACTGTTGGTGGAGCTGTGAACTGATCCAACCATTTTGGAGAACAATTTGGAATCGTACCCAACAGGTACGATTTCATACCCAGCAATACCACAACTAGGTCTATATCCCAAAGAGATCATGGAAAAGGGAAAAGGACCCACGTGTACAAAAATATTTATAGCTGCTCTTTTTGTGGTAGCAAAGAATTGGAAATTGAGGGGATGCCCATCAATTGGGGAATGGCTGAACAAGTTGTGGTATAAGAATGTAATGGAACTCTATTGCGCTATAAAAAATTATAAGCAGATAGATTTCAGAAAAACCTGGAAAGACTTACATGAATTGATGCTGAGTAAAATGAGCAGAACCAAGAGAGTATTGTACACAGTATCAATAACATTTTGTGATGATCAGCTGTGATGGAATTGGCTCTTCTCAGCAATGCAATGATCCAAGACAATGCCAAAAGACTGTTGGTGGAAAATGCTCTCCACATTCAGAAAAAGAACTATGGACTCTGAATGCAGACCAAAACATACCACTTTAAATTTTGTTGTTCCCTTTTTATTATTGTTCTTGTTTATTTTTTTCTTGTGTGTGTGTGTTTTTTTTTTGTTGTTGTTGTTCTGAGTAATGTGGAAACATGTTTAATATGATTGTAATTTGTAACCTATATCAAATTGCTTACTAGTTTTAGGAGGGGAGATGGTGGGAGAAAAATTTGAAACTCAAAATGTATCTTTACATGTAATTGAGAAAAATTAAAATAAATAAATAATTGTTTTAAAAATTTGAATTATGGACCTCATTTTATTTTCTAAAAACCATTCTATTTCTAAGATTTAAAGAAATGTTAAGATACCTGAAAAAATTTAGAAAGCATCTTGGTTAATCCCTAATACTAGTATTTTATTCTGGGAACAGTTATCTGATTAATACAGAGCAAAATGGCATTGTAGTGATGATCAACAGAATAAATATCTCAAAAGCTACATCTTCCTGAATTAAAGAATAGTTTTCACAATTTCCAACTTAAATTCTTCTTGATTCCCAACCAAAAGTAAAAAGAAAGGAGGGGAAAACTCTATTTGATGAAAAGAAGACAGCAGACTGAAAGTTCTTATTCAAATTGTCTTTCCAGAGAGCTGAACTACTAAATAAAAAGCGATAGGAGTTATGCATCATTTCCAACACTAAATGTTACCTATATACACAAATATATTTCCGTAAGTCTGTCAATCTGTGGACACACCCACTTAACACTAGTACAAATAAACTAAGGGAATTTTCAAAATCTATTGACTAAAATGTATGACTCATACTTAAAAGAAAATGGAAAACTATTAAATAGGACCCTGAAATCGACAGACTGCTATATCTCATTTTCACATAGAATGAAGAAGGTGGATTATATAATAAACAGTAGAATCAGTATGCACTTCAACAAACACAACCTATGGAATGAAAGAGTAAATTATAACACAAATCTATCTAACAGATTTTGTCCAGAGGGTAAAAGAACATATGAACAAAGGGAACAAAGGAATTTAATTATTTAGACTTTCAAGTGATTTTGAAAGATTTTACCATTTTCTTCCAAAGGCTATTTAAAAATGTAAATCATAATAGGAGATTGGGGAGAGGAGAGGTGATTTTCTTGTTGTTTGAACAGGTAACTTAAATAACTGGTTGTAATAATAATATTAATAACAATAATAATAATAATAATAAAGCCACTGCTCTGGATACAGAAATGAAAATAGGAAATTCCTAGCTTGATGAATCAGTTCAAGTATTACATACCTGGGTATAGGCCTAGAAATCAATCTAGGGTGCCATATGTAGGGAGTGTAATGAGAGACACTTTATCATATTAATTTTCTAAATTGTACATTTTTTTTCAATGCAAGATAAGGAAGACCTCTCTCCATGATATCCAGTTTTATTTGAATTTTGTGATAAGCTATAGTGAAGGCTCAAAATCTCTAGTAGGCAGTAACAGGGGGAGCAATTTTCAAACTTTCCCTAATGTATCTGGATATCTTATTTTATATCTGACAGGTAAATATATATATATATATATATATATATATATATATATATATATATATACACACACACACACACACACACATATACACATATATGTGTGTATTTATATGTGTATGTTAAATATAGGAGACTATATAACAAGACTCCCAAGTTGATGGAAACAAAAATCAATTAACAAATACTTATGGACTGTGTACTTAGCTTGAATGGCAGCTGAGTTTAAGTGTGGGCAAGTATAAATTAATGTATTAATATTTTAAATAATCCAAACTATATGTGTAGAATGATGGGCACTAAGTGAAAAACAAGGACCCAGGAAAGCGATCTGGAAGCTATTGTAAATTGTTCCCTCTGTAATATGACAGTAATGGCAGCCAACAAAATGCTTTCTTCATAAAGGGTACCTGACACAAATCTGAAACCATTATCCTATTCCTAAACAAAACCATTTCTGGAATGTGTCATTCTGATTATTGATGACTAAAGATGTGTTTTCAGTAGTGTCTGTATGGATGGCATTTTTAGTGAGGTCTATTAGTCTATAAGGTAATCTTGTTACACACATAAAGAAATGCCACACAATGCCAAGTCTCAACTTTTGGTGCCATTTCCTTCTCTTGCCTAACAGTGGCAACCAAAAGTTTTTGTTAATTTAATTTATGTTTCTATTGATTATCATATTATTATACTGATATAGCCATATATTAAGGTAAATTGTTTGTCATTAATAGTTCATGTTTGCGCCCTTGAGGACGATGTTAGCTCAAGGTCTGCCTGACACTAGGTGTGTGTGACCCTTGAAAAGTTACCTTTTTCTTGCCTCTTGCACTGAAGTTACCTCTACTTTGGTAAGTTAACTTCTCTCCATCTCAGATTCCTCATCTAAAAAACGGAGCTAGTAATAGTATCTATCTCACAGTGATGTAAAGTACTTTTTCAAACCTCAAAGTGTTTCATCTTAACTATTATTACTTTTGTGTATTTATTTGTGTACAAGTTTTATTCCCCTCTATACAAAGACTGTGAACTCCTTGAGGGTCTTACCTAAGTGTCTTATTCACCTTTGCATCCTCTTTATCTTTCATGTTCATTAATTCTAAAGAATAGAATGAAAGTGGCCATGTATCATACCGCAAAGCAAAATGATACATCAGATTATTTGTAAAAGTATTATCAAATTTTAATAAAACTGTGCAAAACTTATTTCTTCAAACACTCATTTTAGTAAAAGAAATTATCCTACATGGATATTATATTTAAATACATCAACAAGTAGCTAAGCCCTTTGAGCCTCTCTCTGTTTTCTACTCCCCAAGGAATGCTCTGAAAAAATGCACTGAAAAAAAGGGAAAAATATTTTTTAAATGACATGCAGGCCTGTATGCCATTTTCTGCATGCCACAAATTACCTTCTAGTTCAACTGTCTGGACCTGTCATTTTATTGGTGTAAGGAACTTGGGTGAGAAAATCTTCTCTACTAGAGCAATATATTTTCCAGGTTAGAGAATTTCATGAGAGCCTTGAGAAGTTGTGATTTTTACCAGGTTGCATCGCCTGTATGTATTATGTAACGATTGGAATGACGCCACCTGCTGGATACTTACTGTAGAAGAGTTCTGCCCATGAAGCGAAGGTCTTTGAGGGCAAGACCAGGAGTCTTTTCTTTGGCGGGAGGAAGTGACGCGGACTAGTGGGAGGAGGAAGGAAGAGACTGGCGCTGACTCTGGGGCTCTTTCCTTTGGACTCTGGTGGAGAGCGGAGCTAGAAATGTGCTCTCCCTTTAATAGATAGGAATCTAGGCCTTTCTCTCTCTTTACCAAATTCTTATTCTCCTTAATAAATGCTTAAAAGTCTAACTCTTGCTAAAGCTTATAATTTATTGGCGACCACTCATTAGATATTTTAGACAGTTTAGCTAGAGTTAGACTTTTAAGCATTTATTAAGGAGAATAAGAATTTGGTAAAGAGAGAGAAAGGCCTAGATTCCTATCTATTAAAGGGAGAGCACATTTCTAGCTCCGCTCTCCACCAGAGTCCAAAGGAAAGAGCCCCAGAGTCAGCGCCAGTCTCTTCCTTCCTCCTCCCACTAGTCCGCGTCACTTCCTCCCGCCAAAGAAAAGACTCCTGGTCTTGCCCTCAAAGACCTTCGCTTCATGGGCAGAAGAAGATAGAATCTCAATTCAGCCCTCTATATACTATGCTACCTTGCTTGTTGTTGTTGTTGTTGTTGTGGGGTTTTTTTGGTGAGGCAATTGGGGTTAAGTGACTTGCTTAGGGTCACACAGCTAGTAAGTGTTGTGTCTGAATCTAGATTTGAACTCAGGTCCTGCTGACTCCAGGGCCGGTGCTCTATCCACTGCACCGCCTGGCTGCCTCAGCTACCTTGCTTCTTGGCATTTACTTACCCATACATACCATCTAATAATATAATATCTAATCTATACTAGATAGATTATATCTATATTTTATATACTATAATTGATATATATATGTATATATGTGTGTATGTATGCACACATTTACCAGTTATTTGTCCTTCATTCTCAAAGAGGACCAATGACATCAGGAGGTTGATGTTTTGACTTGCAAGTGAATTGGATTTAAGTGAGACAGAGCTGTGCCAAGTCAGTCATCAGCCCCACTCTTTCCTCCAGAGTCATCAGAGTCCAGTGGCAAGACATGGGTCAGGAAGATTGGAGATGGCCCCAGATTAAGTGGGTGACCTTGGCCTTTTTAAGCTAAGGTCTTTCCCACATATCAGTTTGCCTGAGACAAAGCCCATTCAGTGATTTAAGGCTAGGTAAGAAATGAGGTAAAAGATGGCCTAGTTTCCCTACCCCCAAAAAACAAACAAATAATCAAACTGGGAGGGGAAGACCCTTAGAGTTTCTGGCCAGAAGAGAAACAATTGCTATTCACACTTTAATGTATTACAAGCAACAACAACAACAACAAATCATGTATCTAACAGATAAATAGACATTCAGAAAATAAATAGATTGCAAATAGATGACAATTTACTGAAGTTGCGCATATATATTTGTGCGTTTGGTATACCTCCTTTCAAAGATAGCACTATCATATCAGGAAAGGCTGAATTCTTGTGCAATAAATAAAAAATTAATAAAACTATACATACACATATTAATACATAATATTTTGATACATGTATATGCAAATTAAATGTAATATAATTTATTAATGTATCACTTCTTATCATTCATGTATAAATAACTTAAACATTTTAATTAGTTTTCATTCTTTCAATTCTTTTAGAAAAAACTTTATTTATCAACAAATATAACCACCATATATCATGAGCTGTTTTATTAAAACCATAAATAGAAAATAAATAGATCCTAAGCATGCCCTTATGGAACTCCTTATGGAACTGGTGAGGTATAGTTACAATATTGCAACGGCATTGACCAATGTCTGAACTCCCAATGCAATAGAACATTCTTATACAAATCATATTTCCCTTAAAAAATGCAGTGTAAAGTAAGAGAGGGTTCCCATTTACCCCTTTTCTCAGGTATAGATTACATGTTGCATGTTGAAAATCATTTCAACATTACATGTTGAAAATCAATCAAGGAATGGAAAATTGTACTTGGATAAAGTGCTTTCAGATTTTAAAACCTATATTCTAATATTCTATATTTTAATAATAACATCTCCAGCATGTGTCTTAACAGTGAAATCATCATTTGAACTAGAAAAGGACAGTTTTTATTTAAGAAAAGTCTATTTAAAAACAAAGCATGTATAGTAATAAAGATGTTTTGATTCAACCCATGCCAATGCACTATAGGCTGACAGGCTGCCCTCAAAGACAAAAGGGCATTAATAGGTGAATTGTTTCCTTGATTTCAACGTGCAAATACAAATGATGGGCAGAAAAAGAGGTGTGATTTAACAACAACAAAAACAAAAATCCTGATGACAATTATTGAAACCTCCTGAAAAATGGATAACGGATAAAAACGGATCATTCAAAGCAACATTCTTGAAATATAACATCAGTAAAAAATGAACATGGACAAAATTCACTTATTCGCTGCCTACACAGAAACTTCATTTTAAAAGAAAACAGGAAAGAAGAGAGACAAGTCCATGTTTATTCTTGCAGTAGTCACATTGTCCCTTTCTTACCAGGCTGGACAAACAAAATGTATATATGACAACACCTTTGTTACAATGAATTGGGGGAGGGGTAGAAATCCCCTTTAGTGGGGTGTGAAGAGGCTCTGAGTTTTGACTAATGTTGATGTAGGCACCCTTGGAACCTGGAAGGCACTTCAAAGTGGCAACATTTCAAAGGAAACAGGGACTTCACATCTGTAAGTATTTATTTAACTTATAACTGAAGCCTTTGAGAATGCAAAAAAAAACGTCTTTAACACCTAGGCCACAGAATTGTACCTCCGTTTTCCTACAACCCCTTGACATGCTGTGCAGACAACAAAAGGCTAGCCTCCTTCTTCCCTGGTCAACCTATTGGGTCAGCTCCCCAAAGAGCAGAACTGTTGAGGGAGTTCAAAGTGGTCCTTGGATCCTTGTCGACTGGAAAAGAGAAATGTGGGTCTCATTGAAACAAAACATTGGTTTGCTCCTTAACTGCTTGTAGGTACCAAAGCTCTTAATTATTCATCCACTGGTGCCTGGTTATTCACAGTGATGTTTTCATACCCATGCCTGTGATATGAAGATCCAGCTGCTTTTAAAAGCAGTCACCTTCATTAAGACTAATCTTTTCCAATACCAGCATGCCCCAGGTCTTTCTGATATGGTTCTTCCCAGTGGGGGAGAAGCAACAAAAGAGGTTGCAAGCATGGTTATGTTGGAATATCTCTTCTGGTTTATTTGTGGTAGTCTGTCACACCACAGGGACTGGCCTCCAAACCACTTCAGTCTAGCTCTGAGGATATACTATACTGCCACCATCTTACTTCACATTTTTATCCTCCAATGTATTTGAAAACACAAATCTCACTATTGCTATTCATTTGTCCTGTTTACAAGTCAAATACCTTAAGAAGAGATAAGGTACTTATCTCATTACACAATTCCAGGCTCTCTGCAGGTTTGATTAAGAAATGAGTTCAACAGGAAAAAAAAATACAGGAGGAAAACTTGGGGAAAAAAAGGCAGAAATATCGCAAATCTCTATCCATGTTCAGAAACATCTCTACACACACACACACAAGTAGAAGGTAGCATGACTCCATGAGCAGAGAGTTGGCTTCCAAGTCATGTCTCAAACATATTCTGGCTTGGGGACCTTACAGGTGCCGACCAAAGTAAAGGAAAAGACATAGAGGTGTAACCTCTGTATAGATTACATATGTGTGGCCTAGGACTCTCTTGCCATCTTAAATGTTAGATTCTAGTCAGACATGAGAGGCACTTAAGGGTGGGCCTCAGACTTGCCTTCTACAAGGTGGGGAGGCCAGGTTTGGTTATCATGACAACTGCTGCCCCTGCTCTTGGTATTTGCATTTCCCTTAGATCAGTGTGATGTAATTCCCTTGGCAGCCAACTCTCAAAGGCCCTGCTTAATATCTAAATGCTGTTAGTTGGGATGAAAACATTGAAGACTCTGTTTTGTAGTACCACAGAAAAATAATTGTTGTTTCATGAATGTCTCAGAGGAACAATATCAAAAGCTTTGTACATTTGGGAGGATTATTTTTAGCAGCACATCTGACAGAGAATGATGATTTCTCTGTTCCGCCTTTCATTTTCAAGACCAACTACTATTCTACTTGAGACTTAGACATTTTAAATGGAGGATGAGAGCTTTGCAAATGTTTTAAATTAACAGTGGAGGAAAGTTCTGTTTTCAAATGGGAACATAAAGAAAACAGTCTTCCCAACCATTTTCCTCAAATATGATTAATCTCCTGGTGCAAAAGTGCTAGGATACCACATATTCACACACACAAAATCCCAAGGGGAGACAGACTGGTTTTCTGTTAGCAGTAAAATCAAGCCTGTCTTGGAAATTATGTGCCTCATAAGAGGGCATGCTTGTTGGCAGTAAGGGTGGGAATAATAATATGTTTAATTAATTTCTTGTGATTTCAAAAATACTTTCCCACCAACCCACCCATTAAGGCCAATAAGTATAAGTATTATCTTGATTTTTTGGGTTTTTTTGCGGGGCAGTGGGGATTAAGTGACTTTCCCAAGGTCACACAGCTAGTAAGTGTCAAGTGTCTGAGGCTGGATTTGAACTCAGGAACTCCTGAATCCAGGGCTGGTGCTTTATCCACTGCACCACCTAGCTGCCCCCATTATCTTGATTTTAAGATGAGGGAACTGAAGCCTTGAGAGTTGTATTAACTTACCCAGGACCATATATAAAGCAGACATTACCTGAGTAATTTGAACATGGGTCATCTCATCCTAATACCATTGCTTTTACCACTACAAGAGTCAAGAGGATCTGGGTTCCCATCCCAACACTTACTAGCTACGTAAGCTCACAGAGAGGGAAAGGCTCTGGACTTCTGTAAGTCTCAGAGGCCTTCTCTATTAAGTGGAGATAATATTTGCTTTTATCTCCCTGGGTTGCTGTTTCCATTCCCTAAGTAAGAATTGTTGGCTAAGTGCAAAACCAGAAAGGTTTGTGTGCACCTTCAAGATTATAGTTCCTTATTTCTGTTAAAAAGCTGTAGCTATATTACACCCTAAATTACTTGCATCACCTAAATTACCCACCACCACAGAGTGCCAAGTGAATGAAAATACATACAGTGGTCTGTGGGAAATATAAAGAGAAATTGACATTGCTTTTTAGAAGCCAAAGCCTTTAAAAACACCAAAGTCTGACTGTCTAAAGAAAGAATGTAAGATGATATGATCCACAAGATGATTTCCAATAGACAATAAACTGGGAGAAACCTAAGCAAAGAAAAGGGCAACAAGCTGTGTAGAAGAACTTGAGAAAATCACAAAGAAGATCACAGATGTAGACTTTGCCATGGTCATGTAGTCCAGCACCTACCATTTTACAGTTGAGGAGATTCATGCAAGGAAAGGGTAAAGGAATTGCCAAGATCCCACTGGTAGCATCTGTCAGAGCCAGGCTTCAAAACTTAGATCTCATGACTCTGAATCCAGTGATCTTTCCATCACAGCCTGTTGCATTTCCCCACAACTCCCAGGTCTTTGCAGGTTTGATCTGTAACGACTGGAATGACACCACCTCCTGGAGACTTACTGTAGAAAAGCTCCGCCATGAGCTGAAGGTCTCTGAGGGCAGGACCATGCGTCTTTTCTTTGATGTCAGGAAGTGACTTTTGCTTGTGGGAGGAAGAAGGGGAAGCCTGGCGCTCTGACTCGCTCTCTTTCCTGTGGACTCTGGCAGAGAGTGGAGCTAGGAATGCTCTCTCCCTTTAATAGAGGAATCTAGGCCTTTCTCTCTCTACAAAATTCTTATTCTCCTTAATAAATGCTTAAAAGGCTAACTCTTGCTAAAGCTTATAATTTATTGGCAACCACTCATTAGATATTTTAAACAGTATAGCTAGAATTTTAGCCCTTACAGATCCAAATAGTAAAATTGCATTGTTCTTGCCCTCTCCTCTCTCAACTTGTTCCTCACTATTTTGAATCTATTCCCAAGGAAATCTTTAGGTTTTATTTTATTTTATTTTTTAGTGAGGCAATTGGGGTTAAGTGACTCGCCCAGGGTCACACAGCTAGTAAGTGTTAAGTATCTGAGGTCGGATTTGAACTCAGGTACTCCTGACTCCAGGGCCGGTGCTCTATCCACTGCGCCACCTAGCTGCCCCCTTAGGTTTTATTCTAAAACCACTGGAATTGGAATCAGACAAACTAGATTTGAGTCTCTGACAATTAACTGCTATGAACTTCAGGACATTCAATGGTATGATATTTACATTTCCTGCCTCATAAGATTATTGTGAGGAAAGCACTGTGCAGACTATAGCTATAAAACTGTGACTTGCAAATTAGAATTAACACTGACTCTAAAGAAACACACTTTTTTTGAAAACTGTGTTCTCTCTAAAGCATAGAGGAAAATGCTACATTCCAAGACTTAACTCTCACTTATTTGTGGTTTCCATTTGTACATGGCTGTATAAAACACTCCCCTCATAGTAATCCTTTGAGGTAGGTAGTACACACAGTAATTGTGGGCTTAAAGAAGGAGCATTTCTGGAGCTGGTAGACCCAAATGGGTAGGTCTCCTCTCTTTCTCTAAGCCAGATGTCTTTCTTATGCATCCTTCAGAATGGCACCATAGAAAATTACCTCTATTTGGCAATAAAAAAATAAGACTTCTGGGCACCAAGAGTATGCCTTATAGGAAGATCCATACCTGTGAGCAAGAGTCTAAGTAGAAACCACAGACCCTGGAACATGTTGATAACATTGACAGAGACCATTTAAGTCATCAGACATAAAATACACGGCGACATTCCAACTGAGGGCAATTGCTTCCACTTTTTCTAAACTAGGTTTTAGGCACTAAAATGTGATCTGGACAGCTTGAACCAGTACAAAATTGGTGTAACAGCTCTCTGAAATAAGCAGTCCTAAGTTTATTATATGTGAGTTGAGCTGTTCATTAAGAACCAGGTGTTGACTCTTTGGGAAAATGTTTTACAATTGTGTAGTCTATGATATGAGAGAAACAGATGAGAATTTTATATTTCACATCTGCGTGAGACTTTGCAGTTTACAAAGTGTTTTCTTCCTAAGAATCCTGGGTGGCAGGAACTGAATGTATGATGGGAACATTGAGTCTCAGAGAAGTGCAGTACTTTTCTCTAGGCCATATGGCTCATAAATTGGACAATAGTTAATGTCCAACAGTTGGACAGCATTCACTATTAGCCTGAATGGGGTATCTAATGCTCAATGTAAATCATAGAAACAATAAAAAATATTGCTAAAAATGGGAGTTAATGATTGCCTGGTCTTAGCCTCATTTCACAGATGAAACAAATGAAGCTTTGAACTTGTGTTCAATGACTTATAGATATTTTCCACACACTTTGTTAATTACTGAACCAAGATGAGAACTCAAGGCTCTTAATTCTCAATCTATCTATCAGTGCTTGTCCTCCAACTTTTTCACCTATTGAAAATGTCTACCACAGAATAATTGAATTTTTCTTTTTGTGACATTGACTTGAAACTTCAGTGAGGAATTCTCTCAGGTTATATTCCACTTATATGGAATGCTTAATTTGGTCCCAAACAAGGCTAAAATTGTCCAATAGTCCATTGTTGTACATTAGATCGACATACACAATATGCTATGAACAGTATCTGGTGCAGTATTAATTCCCCATGTAGGAATTGGGGTTTGATAACCCCCAGTGAATCAGTCTCCTTTCCCTTGTAATGTACACATTTTTAGAGCCACATCCAGGCCAAGAGGTCACATTAATGTATATATTTCCCAAGATATCAGAAAGAATTTATGAAAACATTGTATTCATGGTTGTTCCTAGATTGTATCCAAAATTATTTTTATAAAATTTCACACTATTCTTTAGAGAAGTTGGAAGTATATGGATTAGAAGGCAGTTGACAATCAGATGCATTCAGAACCACATGGATGAATAGACTCAAGGAGGAGTATTTTTTTGTTTGGTTGGTTTTTTTGTTTTGTTTTGTTTTTAATGAGGCAATTGGGGTTAAGTGACTTGCCCAGGGTCACACAGCTAGTAAGTGTCAAGTATCTGAGGCCAGATTTGAACTCAGGTACTCCTGACTCCAGGGCCGGTGCTCTATCCACTGTGCCATCTAGCTGCCCCAAGGAGGAGTATTTTTAAAGGGTCAATTTTATTGTAGTAGAAAATCTCCCATGCTGTATCCTAAGCATCTGTGCTTGGTGCTATTCTGTTTAACATCTTTATCAGTGACTTGGATAAAGGGATAGATATTGTAACGATTGGAATGACGCCACCTGCTGGAGACTTACTGTAGGAAAGCTCTGCCATGAGGAGAAGGCACCTGAGGGCAAGACATGTGGCTTTTCTTTGGCGTCAGGAAGTGACATTTGCTTGTGGGAGGAAGAGGGGATGAGGCTGGCGCTCTTGTTCTTTTTCGTGAGGACTCTGGTGGAGAGCGGAGCTAAAGATGCGCCCTCCCTTTAATAGATAGATGAATCTAGGCCTTTCTCTCTTCACCAAATTCTTATTCTCCTTAATAAATGCTTAAAAGTCTAAACTCTTGCTAAAGCTTATAATTTATTGGTGACCACTCATTAGATATTTTAGACAGACTAGCTAGAATTTTAGCCCCTTACAGTATACTCATCAAATGTCTAGAAGACACAGAAGTTGGGGGAATAGCTAACACAGGGGATGACAAATTCAGAAAGCAAAAGAATCTTGACAGCCCAGGGAAGTAGTGTCAAAGTCAAATGGAAAGGGATGCCTGCCAGGCACATACTGACTTAGAAAACACAAATTAACATCTGTTGTACTCTATTTTAATTTATTTTGTCAAACATTTTACAATTACATTTTAATCTGGTTTCACTGTACTCAGTAGTTTTGCCAGTCCCTTGAACCCTCAGGCAGTACCTGGGCTAGGGCACCAGGCTGAATCTAACAAGATGCAATTCAATAGGGAGAAATGTTAAAATCTTGCACTTGAGTACCAAAAAAAAGAAAAAGAAAAAGAATCAGTGTTACAAGTATAAGATGGGAGACACATGGTTAGACAAACGTTATTCTAAAAAGGATTGGAAAGGGGTGGGGTGTTAATAGACCACAATTTCAATGTAAGTCAGTATCAGGAGTTTACCTGCAGGGCAGCTTGGTGGCGCAAGGAGGACCTGAGTTCAAATCGACCTCAGACACTTGACACTTACTAGCTGCGTGATCCTGGACAAGTCATTTAACCCTCATTGCCCCGCAAAGAAAAAAAAAAGAGTTTACCTGCCACATCAGGAAAGTGTGTGTGTGTGTGTGTGTGTGTGTGTGTGTGTGTGTGTGTGTGTGTGAGAGAGACAGACAGACAGACAGACAGACAGACAGACAGACAGACAGAAACACAGAGAAAGAGAAGAGAGAGAGATCTTGGTCTGCATTAAAAGTGACAGAACATTTATAATAAGCCTCATCTGAACTATTACATTCAGTTCTGGACATCCTAGTTTAAGAACACTGATAAAATGTCCAGAGGAAGGCTGCCTTGATGGAAAATGGCCTTGAGTGCATGACACATGAAGATCATTTGAAGGAAGTGGCCATGTTTAATCCATAGAAGACTCAATGAGGTATATGATCATTCCCTTCAAGAATGTGAAGAGCTGTGTTGTGTAGGAGGAATTCAATAGATTTATTCTGTTGAGTTTTAGACATTAGAACCAGATTCAATGAGAGGAGGTGACAAGGAGAGAAACTGTGGCATACTTTCAGGGAAATCATCCTAACAATTTGAACCCTCTAAAAGTATATTGAAATGACTAGAGAGATGGCATGTTCTCTTAAGGATCTTCCAGAAGGGGCTAGATGGCTCTCTGTTATAAAGGTAAGTCTTTTCATATATGCTTTGGACTAGGAGGCCACTTGGGTGTCTTCCAGCTCTCAAAATCTGTGACTAAGTCAAGCCATTTTCAAAGATACTTGATCTATAATAGGCTCAATAAATATTAATGAAGTATCTACAAGAAAGCTCAAAATAGATTGTCAAAATCTTCCTGTTGACAAGGCTAACAATAGCAAACAAGGGCCTCAAAGAACATGGGTGTTCATTTCTACTGGCCTAAATAGATAGAGGGTGGAGCAATTGAAAGAGACCTGGATTAGTAAATCATTAGATCCCAGTTTATATACCAACTCTGTCACTTAGTAGCTATAGGACCTCAGGGAGGGCATTTTAACTCTGAGACTCAGACTTTCAGCCTTTGTAATTTGAGGATGATGATAACTACACCATCTATCTCACAGAGTTCTTCCTGGAGAGTGTTTGTAACTTTTGGAGAACTATGTAAATCCGAACCACTAGTAGTATCATCTTTACCCCTTTGAAATTCTCTAGATTTAGTAGCAACAGACTTCTTCATGCTTTACTAAATTCCTGCTCTAATGGCTTATCAGAGCATGGAGGTATCCAGGGCTCCACAAATTTCATAATGACCAAGGAGACACTTTGACCAGTGTCTGCCAAGCTGGAAATACTTGGAATCCAAGCTTGGGAAATGTGCTTACGCCAGCCCTTTGTCCAAGGGCTAGTCTCACTAAGTTTCAAAAGGTTCATCACTAGCCGGATAGTTACCAGATGATGATTTTTTTTTGACCAAAGCAATTCAGGAAGACTGTTTTGTTTTTCTTCAGCCATTTCAGCCATATCCAACTCTTTGTGACCCTATTTGGGGTTTTCTTGGCAAAGGTACTAGAGCAGTTTACCATTTCCTCCTTTAATTCTTTTTACACATGAAGAACCTGAGTCAAACAGGGTTAAATGACTTGCCCAGGGTCACAGAGTTAGTAAATATCTGAGGTTGGATTTGAATTGAGGTTTTCCTGACTCTAGGCCTGGTACTCTGTTAACTGTGCTATCTAGCTGCCCGAAGACCAATAAAGAAACAGATTACAACCTGTGCCAATGTAGGGACTGCCCACAGCAAAGACACCACATAGCCTTTTTTTACACCCCCCACCCCCCGCAGAGCCTTTGATGTACTAAAGAATTCATATTGGGACATCTAGGTGGCACAGTGGATCAAGCACTGGCCCTGATTTAGGAGGACCTGAGTTCAAATTTTGCCTCAGACAATTGACACTTACTGTGTGATCCTGGGCATGTCACTTAATCCTCATTGCCCCCCTCCCCCCAAGGAGCTCATATTAATCCAGATATTCAGAATTCACTTTAATCCCACTCATAATAAACACATATGTTAAGATTCTCGCAGATGACCCATTAAAAAAGTCCCAGAGATCTCAGCCTAAATGGCCCTTTCCCCTTCCCCCCCATTAAAGAGGAAAAGCTGGGCTGAGTGCTATGGCTCTGATCATAACTGTACAGTCTCAAAGAGCTCCTACAGAATACAAAAGCTGTACTCAAAGACCAGATCTGGGGATTAGGGGATGGAATCCATATGCACATGGGTCTTCTACCAATTACTCTGGCTCCTGAGTCTGGTAAACAGAAAGTTTATAAACAGAAACAAGCTCAAGATTTGCAGTTTACTGGGTCTCAGCCTGTGGGACCCTTCCCTGCAAAGCTAAAATGTCATTCTTTGTGTGCATATTAACAATAATAATCTTTGTTGTATGCAATGGAAAACAAAAATATTAACCATTATCCAGGACCATTAAGTTGTGCACATTAATAGCTCATTAAATGAAATGCAAAACATAAGTCATTATGGGTGCTTGTATTCTGGAAGTCTTTTCTAAAAGCTCAGTGGGAAACAGTTTCCTTTTTCAAAGTCCCAAAGTAATAGGCTCTCTTGGGCATACGGGGATCAGAGGTTTCTTTCCACTTTACTATAATCTCTAATTTAGCCACCACCTGCTGCCATATTGTGGTAAGGAATCACATGTTTAGAACTTCACCTGAAACTATGTTAGGATCATTGCCAATCCTCCCTGCATTCTCAGGTCTCAGGTCATGCCTCCTTGGATAAGCACAAGAATGATACACACAGATACACCATTTGGGTAACCACATGCCAGGTATGGTAGTCCACTCCATTCAATTCAATATTTAAATCATTGGCTATGTGCCCAGCACACACTAGGTTGTTTGTTTTTCTTTTTGCAGACCTGTTTGAGTTCCAGTGAGACAATTCCCTCAGCCAATTCAGAGGCACCTGCTCCGCAGCCTAATGTCTTAACAGAGTGGCCTGAGGTACTAAAAGATTTGCCCAGGTTCATTACTGGATGTGTCAGATATGCCTCTCACTGGGGATGCAAAGATGAAAATTAACCTATCCCAATACTTATATTTAATAGGGAAAATAAGATATAACATTATCTCTTTCTCTATCAATATTAATAGATAAATATACAAATATATGTATCTATACACATAAGAATAAAGTTAGAAATTGATTAATATATATATATATGTATATATATATATATATATATATATATATATATATATATATATATATATATATATGAAGTTGATCAAAGTAGACTAAGATATTCAAAGATAGAGGAATCACTTCAAGTTGAGGTGGCTCAGGGATAGTTTCACACAAGAGCTAACACCTGAGATAATCTTTGAAGGAAGCTATGGATCTAAAAAGGCACAGATGAGAAGTAGATTTATTAAAGACTTGTGAGTAGGCATGATGGAAGAGTAACAGCTCTGGGGGAATGAAAGGGAACAATGTAAAATAAATCTGGAAAGGGAGCTACAGCTTGATCATTAAGAGCTTTAAATATCAAGCTGAGAAATTTCAATAGGGAGCCACTGAAGATTTTTGAGCAGGAGAATGACACTGATATAGTAGTACTTTTGTTAGATTACTCTGGCAACTGTATGATGACTGGATTGCTGAAGAGCCTAGAGACAAAAGAATTAAAAATAAACTTTCTAAATAGGCAAAAATTCCCTTGTGCTCATTTAAAATGTGTATTTTTATAATTTTCGGGATATAAGAAATGCCTCCTTTCATAAAACCAAGCTAGACTGTGATTACTTTATGTTATTGTAGTATTGTAAGATTTCCTTTTACAATGGCACCAAATGAAAAGTTATTTGTATTAAAAAAAATATGGTAAGCACATTTGACAAGAACCATCTTTGCTTTGACATTTCACATCACCCTGTTTTAATAAAAGAAGAAATGTCACTTCATCTCTTCCTATAAGAGCCCATCTGGGGACCATCTCCAGTCATCCTGATCTATATCTTGCCACTGGACCCAGATGGCTCTGGAGGAGAGAGTGAGGTTGGTGACTTTGCACAGCGTCCCTCACTTAAATCCAATTCACTGCAAGTCATGACATCACCTCCCGATGTCACGGTCCTCTTTGAGAACAAAGGACAAATAATGCTAAGAACCTATCTGTAGTTTGAAACCTGGTTTCAACATGGTTATGCTAACGATATAAAACTCACCCAGGATGCTCAAGAGGATTAAAAATGAACACCAGGAGCCAATAACAAAGCCCTGTACCTCTTGCTGGCCTCTACCCTTACCCATTCTGGCTTCCCTGAAGCTTTGACTCGAACACAATTAAGACAAATATTTTTAATTTTTTAAATCCTGAAAAATTGGTCAGTTTAAATAGCCTTATATTTACAGAAGGACAGAGTTAGCAGGGACCGTAGAAAAGCATCCTATCCAACCCCATCACTTTACAAATGATGAAACCACTAGTGAGATAGGTGAAGGGATTTGCCCAAGATCACACTTGACCTAATCAGTGATGGATAGCCCCAGGACTTGAATCTGTGTCCCATGTTTCCCAGTGCAGTAAAAGCAGTCTTTTTTCCAACCATGTTAAATGGTAGCCCTTTCTTCTTTCATCTTGAGAAAGCATGCCTACTCTTAATTCATTCTCGTTCATGCTGTCTATCAGAGTATAAGCTCAATGAAGACCAGGGCAGATATAGCTTAGTTATGGAGTTCACAGTAAAATAATGGAGCATATAGATGATTAATGAACAAAGCATGGGACAGGAAAAGAACCTGTTTCACTTCTGGCTATTTTTTTTTAATTAATAAAGTATTTTATTTTTTTTCCGTTACATGTAAAGATAGTTCTCAACCTTTGTTTATACAAGCTTTACAATTTCAGATTTTTCTCCCTCCCTCCCCTCCCTCCCCCCTCCCCTAGACAGCAGGTAATCTGATATAGGTTATATATATATATACACACACACACATAATAACATTAATCCTATTTCTGCATTAGTCATGTTATAAGAGAAAAAATTCAGAGCAATGATGGAAAACCTCAAAATAGAAAAAAAAAAACAGCATCAAAAACAAAAGAAATAGTATGGTTCATTTAGCATCTATACTCCGCAGTTCTTTTTTTTTTTCCTGGATTTGGAGATCCTCTTCCATCATGAGTTCCCTGGAACTCTTCTGTGCCATTGCATTGATGAGAAGAATATAGTCCATCACAGTAGATCAACACTCAATGTTGATGTTACTGTGTACAATGTTCTTCTAGTTCTGCTCATCTCACTCATCATCAGCCCACGCAAGACCCTCCAGGTTTCTCTGAACTCCTCTTGCTCATCGTTTCTTATAGCACAATAGTATTCCATTGTATTGATATACCACAACTTGTCCAGCCATTCCCCAATTGATGGGCACCCCCTCAACTTCCAATTCTTTGCCACCACGTAAAGAGCAGCTATAAATATTTTTGTACACGTGGGTCCCTTTCCCCCTTCCATGATCTCTTTTGGAAAAAGACCCAAAAATGGTATTGCTGGGTCAAAGGGTATGCACAGCTTTATCGCCCTTTGGGCATAATTCCAAATTGCTCTCCAGAATGGTTGCATCAGTTCACAGCTCCACCAACAATGCATTAGTGTTCCAATTTTTCCACAGCTTCTCCAACATTTATTATTTTCCTTTTTTGTCATTTTAGCCAATCTGATAGGTGTCAGGTGGTACCTCAGAGTTGTTTTTATTTGCATCTCTCTAATCATTAGAGATTTAGAGCGGGTGGGACAGAGGAGTGTCGCAGAGTCAGAGCCATAAGGTGGTACTCAAAAGGAGGGAGGCACTTTGAGAAAATTGGCCAGAAGAGCGACCTTTGTTTGAGTCCTGCTTGTTACTCTTACTAGCTGTGTGGCTATGGACAGGCCATTCAACTCTCTGAGCCTCAATTCCCTCATTGGTAAAACAGGAATGATGATAAATGATGTTGGCTGTAGGTTGGAATGAAGAGCAAATGAGATTACTAGGCAGTGAGATGTTACACTAAGTAGCACACTATACCTGGGGATAGGAAGACCGGAGTTCAAATTCAGAGTTAGATGCTTACTAGCTGTGTGACTCTAGACAAGTTAATTAACCTCTCTCTGTCTCATTCTTTCCATCTATAAAACAGGGATAATAATAGCACCTACCTCCTAGTGTTGAGGTTATATTTCTTAATAATATTTGCAAATCTTAAAGAGCTATACAAAAGCTCATTATTTTTATCATATATTCAAAGGGTTTTGGAAACTCTAAAGTACTACATGAATGTTATTATTAAATTGGATTTTTGGTCAGGGACAAGTTAGTCCAGATGGTCTCTGAGGCCCCTTCCAACTCTTATGACTAAATTTCAAATCCTGTTCTGCTACATATTTCCTATGAGAATATGGAAAAGCCCCCAATGGGCTTCAGTGTCCTCAATTATAATAGATAAGAAGGTGGAATTAGATGATTTCTAAGTTCTCTTCTAATTTCAAATCCCATGACCCCACATATTCCCACATATCCTAATTTACATTATGGCTAAGTCTTATTCTCTCTAGAAATTGCAACATTTGTTGGCAGTCTATTTTTCTTTCATTGTTATACCTCCAGCACTTGCATAGTACCCTGCAAATCGTTGGTGCTTAATAAAAGTCTGTTGCCCAGGTTGGTCTGATGGACATGGAGCCAAGAATCCTGAGGCCATATCCCTGGCTTCTTTCAGTTTTGAGCTACAATCCCACTTATGAAAGGTAGCCTCTTCTGGCGTAAGGGCTAAAATTATAGCACTACTATCTAAAATCTAATGAGTGGTCACCCATAAATTATAAGCTTTAGCAAGAGTATTTAAATGTTTAAGTATTTATTAAAGAGCATTAAGATCAGAGAGAAAGGTAAAAATCTAACTATTTCTACGAGTCTCTATCATCTGACCCACCATGGCAAGGTCAGGAACCAAAAAGAGACAGAACCCCTCTGCCAGCGTCCGCTTGCCACTTCATGTCCTCCTCCCAGAAATGGGAAGCTCCTCAAGTTGATTGGCTGGTAGCCTTGATAGACAGTACCCACGAGCAAACGTCACTTCCTGATGCCAAGGACCTTGACTGCGTGGCTTGCCCTCAGAGGCTTTCTCCTCATGGTGGAGCTTTCTACAGCAAATCTCCAGCAGGTGGCGCCATTCCAATCATTACACTGGTCTCTCTTAATAGTAGTTTCTTTGTTTTGAGATTACTTCAACTTTATACTATGTATTGATAGATATATAGGTAGATATAGAAAGGTGGATAGCTAGATAGATGATAGATCGATCTACATAGAGATCTATATATAGAGAGGTAGATATATCTGTATCTATATCAGTATATCTATAACCATCTATCTTGTATATAACTAGCTGTTTACATGTTGTATCCCCCATTAGAATATAAGCTCCTTGAGGGAAGGAAATGCTTTTGTCTTCCTTTTTTATCCCCAACACTTAGCACAGTTCCTATCACATAGTATACCCCTCATCAGCCATGTTTCTGTCTCATTATACTTCAGCCACTTTCTCCCATTGGTCACTTTCTTCAGGAGACTCCATTTTCAGGAAGGGTGTAGACTACCCAAGTAGCTTCCTTTCATGAACTGTTTTTACCCATTAGGATGAAAAGCCCTTGAGGACATAGACTGTCTTTCCTTTTGTTTGTATTTGTAACTCCAGCACTTAACATAGTGCTTGGCATATAGTCTTTTCTTTTTTTTCCTTTTTTTTTTCTTTTTTTGGGTGGGGCAATGAGGGCTAAGTGACTTGCCCAGGGTCACACAGCTAGTAAATGTCAAGTGTCTGAGAGCAGATTTGAACTCAGGTCCTCCTGAATCCAGGGCTGGTGCTTTATCCACTGTGCCACCTAGCTGCTCCTCCTATTGTCTTTTTTTTTTTTTTTTAGTGAGACAATTGTGGTTAAGTGACTTGCCCGGGGTCACACAGCTAGTAAGTGTTAAGTGTCTGAGGCTGGATTTGAACTCAGGTACTCCTGAATCCAGGGCCGGTGCTTTATCCACTGTGCCACCTAGCAGCCCCTCCTATTGTCTTTTAAAACAAGGTTTTTTCACTTATGGTTATGAAACTGCAGAGGAGATTGTGCTGCGATAATATTTTTTGCTTTCCCTACAACATTGGCTTTATTGCAATTTGAATGAGATAGATCATAATCCAAAAGATAATAAAAAACAAACTATAGATATTCAGGAGTCTCTGAAAACAGGCAAATCTGTCAGCTGTCATGTCATAAATTCTATTGACCTAAGTCAGTCTAGGAAATGAAATGTGCCATATGTCATCTTCAAAATCCTAATAAAATGGATGCTTCCCAGTTTACTCAAACATACATTATGCTTAGATTGCCCAATTCACTTTATCAACACGAAGAGCATAATTCAACACAATTAACAAGATGGATAACAGAGCAAGATGCTGTCAAATTTTTCCTCATTTTTCAATGGCCCTTAATTTTTTTCCACCCATCTAGAGAAACAGTGGATGCTTATGTGCATGCTAGAGCTCCATGATGGGCAAGTAATCATGACATTCTTCAGTACAGGAGAATGATACTTAAAAGACCCAACACTCCAGTCACCTGAATGGTTTCTTCTCTCTCCAGGTGAGCTCCTCCTATAAGCTATACTCTGGAAAATAGGATTTATCATTTTATACAGTAAATGATGCATAGAAAAGGACTGTGAAATAATGAATGGCATGCTAATATCAAGAAGACATAAAGTCAAATCCAGCCACCTAGCTGTATCACCTAAATAAAGTTTGCCAGTCCTCACTATGATTTATGTTATGTGATAAATTCTCTTTGGTCTAAAATAAGGAAAGTCAGTGGGTATGTGCTCTTAGAGCATTATTGAGACTAGTTTTTAACCCAAATCCAGGCAAATCCTTGGTAGGGTAGTTGAGAGACTATAAAATAAGTTTACTATACCCCCCTCAAGTCAAGGAACCCTGTAAAAAAAAGTAAATCAGGTGAGTCTGGTATAAATTACTCATATTGAACCCAGGATGGTACATAGTGATCACCGTTCTTTTTCTACGTACTCATAAACCATCCTAGAATTTGACCAGGAAAAAGTACAGATATCAAACTAACTATTCAACAGTATGAAGTTATCCCCTTCTGAAAGTTATTTGGACTAGCTCTAGTCATGCAATGCCTGTCCTATTCTTCCTAATTTTTATAGATTGCCAATGTGGTTTGGCACTCATATCTACTAATTCTTTTAGTACCTAAAAATGTATTTCAAGTCAGACAGATGGCAAACTCTTACTAAAGGCAACTAGACATTCTATTACTAGTTTTCCTCTTAGCTTGGGCTTCAAGTCCCTATTACTATTTTTTGTTTTATCCTCTCCATTGGGAAGATGAATCTCTCTGTTATAATGATGAATGAAAAATTCAAATATTACCCACAAGTCAGCTTCTTGAAATCAGAGAGAGATATATCCTGAAGGATTACAAAACTGGAAACATTGCTAGATTTCATGGAAAGAATTGGGAGAAATAGAAGCAACATGCTATCGAGACTGTTAATTCACCAATAATGAAATAAATCCACCCCAAGGAATGAACACCTAATGAATTTTTCCTAATTCTATTTAAAGGAGAATAACATTAATTTCTGTTGGGAACATGAACCCAGTTATAGGGGTTCCAAATGCTTGATATATAAAGGACTTTGTTCATTTCAATGTATTGAACAATGACATGGATAAAAGCAGAGATAGAAGGTTTATCAAGTTTGGAGGTGGAAGGAATAGTTAATTTGTTCTAATATAAATTAGAATTAAGATTAAGTTGGATTCCCAAAGGATAGGACAATGAATAGTATGAAATTTAACAGAATCTAGAAATATAAGTATCAACTTTATCTTTTCACAGTTCCTATGAAAAAAACAAGGACCAACTATGGCGGTATATGTCTGTAATCCCAGATACTGGTAAGACTGAGTCTGGAGGGTGCAGCTAGTTTGCACAGTGGATAAAGTACCGCCCAGCCCTGGATTCAGGAGGACCTGAGTTTGAAACTGGTCTCAGCCACTTGACACTTACTAGCTGTGTGACCTTGGGCAAGTCACTTAACCCTCATTGCCTCACCAAAAAAAAAAAAAAAAAGAAGACAGAGTCTGGAACTCTCTTGAGCTCAGAAACTCTGAGCAGTAGTGGACAGGATAAGAGATGTCATTTAACTCTCATTGCCCTACAGAAACAAACAAACAAAAAAGAAAAAAGAATTGGGAGGGGAGACTTCAGCAGATAGAGGAGGAGGAATCAAAGAACTAGCAGATGTTGTTGTTTACCCTTCATTCTCCATGACATTGGGGGTAATGCCATGACTTACAGTGAATTGGATTTAAGTAAAGGAGGGAGGGCTGTGCAAGGTCACCAACCTCACTCTCTCCTCCAAAGCCATCTGGATCCAGTGGCAAGATATAGATCAGGATGACTAGAGATGGCCTCAGATGTTTGAGGCAATCAGGGTGTAAATGACTTGCCCAGGTTCACACAGCTAGTGAATGATGTAAGATTTGAACTTAGTTCCTCCCAACTTCAAGGCCAGTGCTCTGTCCACTGCACCACTTAGTTGCCCCACTAGAAAATGAATATAAAACAAGGGGGAAAAAACAAGAAAAGAAAAGAAATAGTGAGGTTCAAATAGAATAAATAGAAACATGTATAAGAATACATATATTTATATTTAAATGTTGGGAAATGACAAATTATTTGCTTGTGCTATAGTCTAGTTCTTATTTGGAATGCTTTGTGCAAAATAAGGTTACGTTTTGGGTTCCTTCCAAGCTTGGGTTCCAATGATAATAAAAATAGGATTTAGTATGTGTGTGACAGCTTGGGATAAATACAGCAAACTTGTCCATCTATTGTTTAATTTGTCCTACAAAGCACAGCTGGCTTTTTATTGAGCATCAAGGACATTCAAAAAGAGATGTTCCAAAAAACAAGTAAAACAAATGAACTGAAGAGTCAGCTGAGACCACAGCCAAGGGTTTGGTTTTTTTTAATTCTCTTGTAGGGCTAACATAAGACACAGCACCTGCGATCTCATACGGCAAAGAGATGGCTACGAAATCTAGGTGGCCTATTCGGCTGAAGTTAGCCACGCATAGCCAGACCATTAACATGTGCTTATTAGCCTAAACCAGTGAAACACAAAGGAAGCACACACAGCTATTAGCAGCATCTCTTGTACCAACCATCTGGCCTTTTATTCATAATAAGCTTTACCTCTTACTGCCTTTACATTTCCCAGAGAGAGATCATGATCACCTACCAGGTGTTAACTTCCTGTCCATAATTGTTGTCAGGATTTTGGTGCAGCTTTTTCACAGTGGTCTAAGAAATGCAGTTTTACCGGCAATAACTTTCAGTTTGATTCCATACACAGTTATTGCATACCTACTATGTGCAGAGATCTATAGCAGCGAAAGCTCTGCTTAGAAAAAAGACAAGCATACAACTACTTATATATGGTCATAATTTGATTGTAGGATCCAAAAAGTGCTGCTAAAAGTTGGTGAAATGCCTTCAGATATCAAGATAGACTCTTAAAGGGCAGGGGCTCTGACTTTTAAGTGACTCATGAACAAGTATTACATATATGTACTTGTGATAAAACCTTAGCCTTCCTCAAGAATTTACCATGTGCCTATAATAGGACCTTGCCCTCAAGAAACTTAGTCTACTTGGGGAGACAATAGAGATTTTTCTCTAAATCTTTCAAGTGTCAACTACTATATAGTCAAACAGTAGGTTGTATGATGCAGTGCCAGCATCTAACATAGTGCCTTGCACAGAGTAGGAATTTAATAAGTGTTGAATGAAGAGAAAGGCCTTGAATATCTTGGGGAAGCCTTCATGTGAGTCTGGATTTTAAGGGCCTTAAATTTTTTCAAAGAATTGGTATAGCTAGGAGACATTCCAGGAAGAGGGATGTGAACATTTGATTGTAAGCTCCCTGGGGGCAGTGACTATCTTTTGCTTGTTATCATATCCCCAGAGCTTAGCACAGTGCCTGGAACATGGGATGAGCTCAATACATGCTTTCTTCCTTCCTTCCTCAGTGGTTAGATAACTTGCCCAGGGTCATATAGACAGTGTGTGTCACAGGTGGGACGTCGGTCTGGCTTTTCCCAGCCCCAGTTGAGAGCTGGAAAGTACCTCAGTGGTCATGTAGTGCAGACCTCTCATCATACACACAAGGGAAATGAAGCCCAATTAGAACTTGCCAGGGGTCAACCAGGTAATAAGCAACAAGTTAATCAAGCTGGGAGTTTTCCCAAGCTTCATCTCTAGAAGTATCAAATTCATGCCCCAGCTTCTTGTCACCAAACCAAAAAAAAAATGATGTTAAAATCTGTTTTCACATATATTTTGGAAAATGAAATTCTATTCAATGCTAAAAAAAACAAAAAAATATAATTGGGAAATGTTTTTAAAAATAAAAATACAATACATGATAGATAATTGTTAATTTGTGTTTTTTTAAGTCAACATGTTTCCTGGAGAGATGTTTCTATTTGAGTCTTACTGTGCTGCTCCTTGAGCCAGAGAAAGAAATGGCAAACCACTTCAGCATCTTTGGCAAGAGAACCCTAAATGGGGTCACAAAGAGTTGGACACAACTAAAATGACTCAACAACAACAAAAAAACCAATGCTCCTTGCTGAGTTTCTCCTCCCTTTCTCTCACAGATAAATTATGAAAGTGAATAATAAATACCTAACATTAATATAAACACTTTTATTTTTACAAAATTCTATCCCATCTTAACTCCTTGACATAAAGTGTGTGGGGTGTTGGGGATAGGGAAGGGAGATAAAGATATTATCTCTTGCCTTTTCTTTTTTTTTTTTTGGTGGAGCAATGGGGGTTAAGTGACTTGCCCAGGGTCACACAGCTAGTGTCAAATGTCTGAGGTAGGATTTGAACTCAGGTCCTCCTGAATCCAGGGCCAGTGCTTTATGCACTGTACCACCTAGCTTCCCTCGCTTTTTTAATAAATAAGGACATTGAGCCCCAGAAATATTACGACTCAGGTCACATGGCAGGGTAATCAATAGTAGAAATGGGACCAGGAGCCCAGATGTCTTTCCTTCCCCACTACCCCATACCCTTTTCATTGTTTCTCTTCATGAATGAGTTGATGCTGGTAGGAAAACTGAGATTCTTGGGTAAAGGTATGACAAAAATAAAAACCCCAATTATAAAAGTGAAGCAGCCACAAAATGAGATATTTAAATAATCAATACAGCTAACAAAATGAGCTCACTTATTCTTTTTTTCTTTTTCATCAGTTGGATTAATATATATGTAATATATGAATGTATTTATTGTATTATATGTAATGATATAGATGTAAATATGTTATGTTATGAGTGCATTATATATGGAACACTAATACATATACACATGTACAATATGCATGCATGTACATGCATGTACACAATATGTATACATATATTAGGATATACACTTACACATATACACACATTCGCATACACATACATGCATGGAATAGCAATATGTCCCTTCATTTCCTGGACGAAACAAATACTCTTCATAAGCCACCCACCTTGATACCTATGAAATCTGTCCCTGAGACAATGAAAATCACAATGCTCAAGTATTAACACAATGTAGTAGGCACTTGAAAGGTGTCCTAAAAGTCTTTGAGTTATTAAGACTATTAAAGCTTCTTTGTTTGCTGAACTCATCAAATGAGTGAATAAATGCAAATATCAAGGTTTCAAACTAAGAACCCTTATTATTTTTCTTAGGAAGCAAAAACCCAATGAATGTTAATATCTCCCTAATATAGAATTGTATTGGGGTCAGAGGACCTGGTTTTGAATTCTGGCCCTGACATTTCCTAGCCATGTGGCCTTGGGCACGATTCTTTACCTCTCTGAGCCTGTTTCCTCATCTATAGAATGAAGGGGTTGAACTAGATGACCTCTAAGGTGTATTTGAGGTCTAAATATATGATCTTTTGTGTCCAGCCCTAAACTTTACTATTTCTGTATCATAAGAAGAATGCCTTCTATTTTTCAGTGTAACTCAGCTTTTGCTTCTTTAGCATAGAAGTTCTTTCCAGAACACACTCTCTATAGTATCATCTAATGTACAAAATGTTCTAAACCTATAATCAGTATAAAATGGGGGTGGAGGGAGAGGGAATAAATAATATTTGCTGAATATCCAATGTATGGATAGCATTAGACTGTGGTAGAAGTAGGATTTATATAAAGCAAGCAAAAATTATGCCACTGTCTTTACATGATTCACAATACAATTATAATAGGGAGAAAAAAAAAAAACCATAACTACCACTCCACAGGAGAAGTGGGAAAATCAACTATGGATATACATCAAAGTACTCCGAAGTGTTATGCAACCAGGGAAGCTAGAGGAGCACTGGTCATTCTAATTATTATTATTAAATAGTTCTCTAGAAGTACTTAAGATGGAGGAATGAGCCAAACCAACTAAGTGCAATAAATACCTACATGGGCACATTTTAACTTTTTTTGCCACATAGAAAAAAGCCATCAGGTATAAGTGGAATATAAATTACAAACATTTCTAAATTTCCTCTAAAGTGGTACCATAAAGGCTTTCTGAAGTGTGGAAACTGATCTTGAATGTTGCCAATAGATTATAAATTCTGGCAAGCACTACTTATCTGGAATGTCTTCACATGTCAAGACCAATGTAGCTACATTCATAGAAATTCAAAACTATAACCAGAAGGTATGGTCATCAGATGATGGTTCATTTTTTGGGGGGTGGTTGGGGCAATAAGGATTAAGTGACTTGCCCAGGGTCACACAGCTAGTAAGTGTCAGATGTTGGATTTGAACTCAGGTCCTCCTGAATCCAGGGCCAGTGCTCTATCTACTGCTCCACCTAGCTGCCCCATGATGGTTCATTTTTTTCACTTGTGAGGGAAAGGAAAATAGCTATAACAATTCAAAGACCATTTACTAAGGTGTGGAAGTATTATGGGTCTATCCCAGGGCTTCTTAAACTTTTTTCCCTTTTCTCCCAAGAAAGTTTTACACAACCCTGGGTATATGAGTATCTAAAATACGTATACAAATAAAACATTTAATACTGAATTTTTTGTGATGCCCCCCACCCATTCAATTATCCACAGTTTAAGAAGCTTTGATCTATCCTACATTGAAGGATTAGGCCAATCATACTAATTTAATCATAGATCCTTGATGCCTTTAATTATTTAAATACAATCTATTGTAAGTGGAGTCTATAGCCAGTTGAAAATTCATGAGAAAAATCATCTTTTTTCATTTTTAGGGGAGATAAAAATTCTAGTGAATTATACACATGTATCACAATATTTGAAATTTAAAATTTGTAAACAGGACAGAAACATGGAAAGAATTTTTGTGTTTTATATTGTTTTATATCTGTAAAAATTGGTGATAATCAATCATTATGGTTTTCTCTTCACTCCCAGTTTTCAGTGCCAACTGCTTGTTTGAGTAGGTCAGGTTAGAGTTATTTTAATTGCTTTCATTGCCTTCTCATTTTTTCACTTTTTTCTGGTTTGGAGATGATTTTAGCCTTTGCCTAAGTAGTTGACAGTGAGACAGAACACATATGGTTGATTGAAAAAGGGCTTTTGTTTAAGAGAAATACTGTTAAAATAATTAGCTTGTTTTAATAGTAGAGGCAATGTGCCCTGAACCCACAGGTCCACCTAATTCCCTCTTTTGTTGCTTTTGGGAGATTACATTAGATCTAAGGTTAGTAGGATAATCACAGTCACTCTGGCCCCCAGTTAGAAAAATTCCTAACATTTAAACAGAGGCTTGGGTCTCTGCTATAAATTTACATTTATGTCTATCTCTAATTAACTTCTGACCTCTTTGTAGTTGAGGTAGAGGATTAATTAGGGGTTAATAGAAACATCTGAGTAAAGAAGCAGCATGGTATGTTATAGTATCTGTCAGTAGGCACTGATAGTAAAAGCAAATGTTTTCTTCCAACTTCGAAACTTGAGGAAATAGGTAAAACAGGTGGTATCAGCCCAAGTCTTCTTCTCTGAGACACTAATGGGGCAACCAGCTCTCCTCATTATCTTTTTCTCTACCATAGTTAGTCCTTCTTCCTCCTCTTTTCACTGGTTGCCCCAGGGCTACCAGTAACTTCCATCTCAACCATAGATGGCCCCACTCTCTCTGGTTCCGGACACTAGAAATCTCTTATGTCAACCATTCTAATAACTTTGGTTCTAAACTTGTCTCCTATTTTAAAGGAGATGCCCAGGGGGTGACCAAGTTTCTTCATACAATCTGTCAACATTATTCTAGGACATCTAAAGACTTGTTACACGTAATTTAAAATGTCTGATTGCTTGAAGCTTGCTCTCACCTGATAGATGTGTCAGGATGTGGTATCTTAGTACTTAAAGTAGGGAGTAGAGCAATCAGTAGAACCCCCCCCCCCCATCCTAACATAAATATTCAGTAATTTTCTGACTGTTAGAAATAGTCAATTTTATCTTTTTAAAATAATTATAAGGGGCAGCTAGGGGGCGCAGTGGATAGAGCACTGGCCCTGGAGTCAGGAGGACCTGAGTTCAAATCCGGCCTCAGACACTTAACACTTACTAGCTGTGTGACCCTGGGCAAGTCACTTAACCCCAATTGCCTCACTAAAAAATAAAATAAAATAAAATAATTATAACATTGTGCAGTGCTCACTATGTCAGTTCAGTAATGGAAATGGTGCTTGCTTTGGTACTGTAATTCCTCCTGAATCTCAGCTCTGCTACATACTAAATATGTGACCTACTTTTCCTCTCTGCACCTCATTTTCCTCATGTGTAAAAAACAAAATATTTAGATGAGATGACCACTCAGGTTAGATCTATGATTCTATGATCTTCTGTCAATGTACCTTCCATCTCTCTTCAGGAAGGGAGTATTCATAATACATAGGCTAGAGGAAGCTTTTGACCACATTCATTTCTTGGTCTTAAACATTATTCTCTGAAAGCTTTTTCATGATTCTTCCCTATGAACAGGTTTGCATTCAAGCAGCAGAGCATCACTGTAAATTATCAATGCTGATTTATCTTGACAAGTTCTTAATAAAATTTGCCCATCTTTTCATCCTCAATAATAAATGTTGGCATCAGCATTTTCATGGTAATCTTTGCTTTTGCTCATCATGAATGCTGGAAGACAAGATAAGAGAATGCCTCATGAAATGATATTTCTTTTTGCTTTGGGGAGCATGATGAACTCAAATGGGATGATTGCTTTATTTGCCTTTCCAAGGAGAAACCATGAGCCAGCCTTTCATTTGGCTGCAACCTCATTCTGTCTTCTGGTTTTATTTATAGCAAAAATATTTGTATTGTGACAGTTCAGTTCCTTGAGGAGTATATCAATTAAATGATCACTGGGCATATACTGGACATTTAGAGTACCAATAATTAATATTGATAGAATTTACAACCCTGTGATGCTTAGTATTCTATAGAGAATACTTTAGAGAAACCCCCTTTTCTCTGAAAGTTCTTATTACAAAAGCAAAAATCATGGTATAGTCCTGAGGGAAATCTTGTATTTTTTTCTTTGTTTTATGGGTTTTCATGGCCAAATAATGTATCACTAGGTAGTCAAATTATCAGTGAGGAGTCTCTCCTTTTATAGTAAGTATGGTCCTTGGATAGGAAACAGTCGAATCTTTCTAGCTCATTTAAATCTTCCTGAGGTCAAGCTCTTCTAGAAAAGTCTTGGGGAGATCTTAGGAACATCTCTACACTATTATAAAGCCTTAGAGAAGAATTTTTGCAAAGGACTACATTGTTTACACATGCAAATTCATCAAAATATGTGCTATTAATTTAATAACAATAAAATTGGTTGAGTGTAGCTTATAAAATATGTATACAATTAATTTTTTAAAAAATAACGCATGCATCTGATAGGTACACAGCATCCCCCTACCAAAGAAACAAAGATAAATGACATGTAACCTTTGTTCTTGTCTTTACCTGCCCCTAAAAGAGGCCTAGGACCAACTTTTAGTATTTAAAGGGTATGTGACTTAACATGGGGCAGAAGAATCCTTGCTAGTGGAGGCTTCCCTCTACATTCAAAGGATCATATATAGAGAGAGGCAGAAAGGATCTTAGAGGTCAGAAATCCAACCCCTTCATAATACAGATGAAGAAAGTGAGACTCAAATAGAGTTACACAGCTAGTAAGTGTCTGATGTAGGAGTTCCACTCAGGCCTTCTTGACTCCTATAGACTAGACTAGTGGGGTCAAACTCAATTAGAAATGGAAGCCAGTAATCTGTACTTAAGGATCCCTGTGGGCTACATGTTGTCTTATTTTTTTTAATGTAATACTATCTATGTTTTACTGTATTTTTATTTATTTTGCCAAATATCTCCCAATTATACTTGAACCTGGTTGGGGTTCACCTAGGAAGTGTTGCTGCAGCCTACTTGACCCCTCTGCAAAATACTACATAGCTAAGGATGCTTCCTTCCACCAATATAGATAGCATTTTCTCTACAAGTTAGTAGAAGGTGCTCCGGAGTTTCTTTGGGTAAAAAGAAAAATGGAAATGAAAATCACCAACTTTTCTGCAACAGAGAGAGCAGCCTATGATCATCAGTTGGATAAATGACTTGTATAGGGTGATAGATTAAATATAAGTCAGAGGGAAGGCTTGAAACATGGTCTTCCTGATCTCATAGATGGCCTCTATCCATCATGCCAGTTTGTCTCTCATAAAGAATAAAAACGTAACCCTATGTTAAAGGACTAAAGTGCAGATTACAAAGTTAATTATGAGAAAAGTAATTTGGAAAATGTAATTTCTACATCATTAAAGAGGCTGGGTCCCGTTTGTTACCAAATTTGCATTATGTCATACAGAAAGAGCTAAATCTGAAATGATAATCTATTGAAATAGCTAAATTAACTGAGTCAAAACTTTTCATCAGTTTACTTCTCTAAAATTTATTGGGACCAATGGATTTACTGAAATCTCTTTTACAGTAATGTTAAAGCTAGGAATAATACATTTTAAAATGACAACTTTTTACCTACTATGGAGTACAAAATGAAACCATCATAAATATGTAAACCATAATACTGCTCCCATAACAAAATACATCTTACTTTTATTGGGGTAAAGTTATAATTCTCATGGGACCTACAGTCCTGAAAAAATTACTACTAATATTTTTTCCCAACAAAAACTGGTCCAATTGTAAAATAAACCTATTACCAGGTAGATTTATCTTCGTGCAGAAAGCCCATATTGTTATCCTAAATCAAGTTGACAGTAGCTGAAGAATAACTATAATAAAACTGGTATAATTGAATACTTTTAATAGTGCAAATATATGTGTATGTATATACATATAAATAATACATATATTTCTCCTACTGGGTCCCCCCCCCTTTTAGTTCCTTTAGTAATATAACAACCATTTCTTTTTTTTTAATTTTTAAATTTTTTTGGTGAGGCAATTGAGGTGGTGACTTGCCCAGGGTCACACAGCTAGTAAGTGTTAAGTGTCTGAGGCTGAATTTGAACTCAGGTCCTCCTGACTCCAGGACTGGTGCTCTATCCACTGCGCCACCTAGCTGCCCCAGTAATCTAACATCAATGAAAAAATATTTTAGAGGTCTTTTTCTTTCTATTTTATAATATGGTTTGCTGAAGGAAACGAGCAATTTATTATTTGTAGTAGTTTTCCTGAGTCCTGAACTATAAGCAAATTAATTATAAAGTGTAGGGAGAAATGAGTTTAGCCAATAATCAAAATCAAATTATAAACTAAATAATAAAGTCCAGTTGAAGTTCATGCTGATGAGTGTATTTACTGAAGAAGTTGGCTGCTTTTCATAGCAATGGACTCTGTGAGCACATGGAATCCCATTCTTCACTGCCACTTTTTTCTCAACAAACATGCTTCCTGGGCAGCCAGGGGATAAGCACAATTCAAGAGGTACAAGGTGACCACTCTGGTCATAGTGCTTCTCTCCAAAGGCTGTGGGTGTTCTCTCTCAGACTGAACCGGAAGGACCCTCATCATCTGCCTCTACTTTACCTATTTAACCTGATCTTTGAATACTCAGCCATAGGAAATTATCTACTGGAGCAAGGATTCTTAAATAGATGCTTGTTGTTTTTTTTTTTTAATATTTTGATACCTCACTACAATATAATTAATTTTCAGTTGAATCCTATGTGTCTTATTTTAAAACTAAAATTTTGAGAAAGGGTCCGTAGTCTTCACTATGACAAACAAAGAATAAGAACACTTGGACTACAGTTTGATAGAAGTTGATAAGAATAGAAAGAGCACTGGATCAGGGCTAAGGGGACTTGAGTTCTACTTCTATGTGCATGACCTTGGATAAATCACTTGACTTCTATAGGAAGTCATTTCCACACTACAACACTAGAAGTTTGGACTAAAAACTCTCCAAGGTCACTATTACGCTAAATTCTGTGATACAGATAGAAATTCGCATCAGTCTTTATGTTTGTGTAAGTGTCTTGGAAGGACTGTGTGTGGCTCAGATTTTTGCTTTTTCAGGCCTGTGAAAACATTTGGCTAACAATTAAGGGTGGGAGTGATAGATTTAAATACAAAGGAAAGGTATTTTTGGCATCATTATGTCTTCAAGTCCAGAGAAGAGTAAGATGTGAGGCAAGTGCTATTATTATCCCATTTTACAGTTGAGGGAACTGAGTCAGACAGAAAAGTGACTTGCTGAGACACGCAGCTAATAAGTATCTGAGCTTGGATTTGTACTTAGTTTTCCTCATTGCAGGTCCAGACTCCATCCACTATGCCAAGAGTGAAAAGAAAGGCCCTCATTGCCACCTGAATAAAAAAGATAGCATACTATTTTAAAGCAACTTTCAAATGATCTGTCAATGCACAAAAAGTCAGAAAATGCTAAACACAGTCACCTTTCACACCTACAACTGATGTGATGCTACTGCAGACTACCAAGAATAGCCACGAATTATCCTCCTTTCTCGTTTCCTAGTAACTCATTTCATTTTCTGATCTCAGCTTCCACTATTTTGTTTAAAGCAGGATTATGAAATCCATGCGTGGTTCAATCACTATTCCACTCAGTTTAAGCACTGATTTAAGTGTTTTCTTTAATAGGTGCCAAGGTCAACAAAAAGAGCATATAACTTGACTGTTTTGTACCAGCTCACATAAGTTTTATTAAATTGATGTATGGAGAAGTTTATATTTTGTAATAAAAATGGTATCTGTGAAAATGTTTGAGAGGCCAAGTCTACCGACAGTAGAAGACAAGCACTTACTTTTGTCAAAGTTCTCCTTATTTTCTCTTAAGAAAACATTACCTGGGAATTAAAATCACCACTAACAAACTTTGGAAGTTGTTTGCATTAGGGAAAGCTTATGATGATCCTTCAGAAGGAGCCAAAACAATGAGTTTATTTTTTTTTATTTTTGCAGGGCAATGAGGGTTAAGTGACTTGCCCAGGGTCACACAGCTAGTAAGTATCAAGTGTCTGCGGCTGGATTTGAACTCAGGTCCTCCTGAATAAAAGCACCAGGGCTGGTGCTTTATCCCCTGCGCTACTTAGTTTATTCTTATACTTTACCTATGGCCCAATATTAAAGCTTAGACGTGGATGAAAGGATGACTTCTACTCACTGGGGCTGTCTCCCCAGAGCCAGTTTCACCTTTCTGCTACCTAGCTAGCATATCATATGATAGTCATCTTCGTAAGGCATAGTGATAGTTATATAGTTGCTCCTCTGCTCAAAAATCTTCAAAGGCTCCCCAATGAATGTGGAATAAAATATAAAGTCATTAGTAATCTGACATACAAAGATCTCCATTTCTCACCCCAAACTACCTCCTCTGTTTTATCATACAATATTCTTTTAAATATACCCTGTGTTCCAGCCAAATTGTATCATTCTCTTTCCAAAAATACATCTTTCAACTGGGTGTGGTTGCCTGTGCCTAAAATTCCTCACATCAGGGAAGCTGAGGCTGGTGGATCCCTTAAGCTCAGGAGTTCTGAGCTGCAGTAGCCCGAACTGTGAAGGTATCTGCCCAAAGTCTGGCGTCAATACAGTGAACCCCTGGAAAAGGGGCCACTAGGCTGCCAGAGGAAGAGGGGTGGACCAGCCCAGGTCAGAAATGAAGCAGGCCAAAGCCTCTGTGCTGATCAATAGTGAGACTAGGTCTGAGAGTGGCGACTACCTTTCCAGATTGGGTGAGACCTGGAGACCATCTCAAAACAAACAAGAAATCCCACAACTTATGCATTCCCTGCCTCTGCTAATGTGATTCCTTCTGCACTGAATGTCTTCCTCCAAGGCAAGAGTTAATCCCCATATCTAATCATATTATCTATCTGGTCTGGGTCAAATGCCATCCTCTTTAGGAAGCCTTCCCTATTCAACTAGAAGTGCATTTTGTTCATCGCTAAACCTTTGTATTCTGCCTTATATTATGGTAATTTGTGTGTTTGCGATTACCCCATAAAGCTCAGAAGTTGTACAATACTGATCTCGGTATCCCTGGGACCTTGCAGGAGACTTTGAATTTAGTAGAAAGTCAATCAATATTTGTTGACTCAATAGCCCATGGAAAACAAGCAGTAAAAAGAAAATGTACTGGGTTCATCATTGCTTGAAATTGTCCCAGCCCAGGACCCTGCTAAAAAGGCAACCAGTAGCACATTAAACAAGATTCTATTTTTCCTTTTAAGTAAAGGTTAGACAATAAATATGGGGTGAAAGGTTTAGAGTGGGGAGGTGTACAGGAGAGGCAAAGTACAAGGAATTCATACTCAAAGATTCAATAAGAACTTTCAAATGGGATTATCTGCAGCCTATCAGAGATTTAAAATTTCCCCCCTCATATGTATTTGCAGGAGCCTGTGAATTAGGGTATAGGGATTAAATTTGTCATTGATTTCATTGGTATGGGAAACTCTTGAATAAGGAAGTCCTGCCAGAGCAAGCCAGCACTTTCTTTTTTTCCCCCCCAGGGCAATGAGGGTTAAGTGACTTGCCCAGGGTCACACAGCTAGTAAGTGTCAAGTGTCTGAGATCAGATTTGAACTCAGGTCCTCCTGAATCGAGGGTCAGTGTTTTATCCACTTCACCACCTAGCTGCCCCCAGGCCAGCACTTTCTTTGAAATCCATAATTGCAGATACTTGCTTTAGGATACCAATTCTACAATTCTGAAATTACCTGCCTTGACATGTAATGTTTGGTGCCCTCTTTGCAAGGGCAATAATCTCACCTTGCAAGAGTGAGAGAAGAAACCATATCATCTTAAGGAGAAGATGAAGGAACTGGGGGTGTTTAGTTAATAGAAGATTTTGGTGGTTGGGGGCGGGGAGGATATGACAGTTGACTTCAAATATTTAGAAGGCTATCGTGTGCAAAAAAAAAAAAAAAAGATCAGACTTAATTTACTTGGCCAGAGAGGGAAGAATTAGGATGGCTGTGTAGGCGTTCAGAGAGGCAAATGCCAATTTCATGTCACAACATTCTATGAGTCAGACAAAGTAGGAAGTGTTGGGAAAGTAGCTTCCAGCACTTGGAAATAAATTTTAAAAGGGACATAGTCTAAAACCATTGACAATATGACATAGCAGGTAGGGTACTGAGCTTAGGATGAAGAAGTTCTGGATTCAGATCCTGCTTCAAATGCTTTCTAGTTATGCCACTGCCTAAGTAATTGAATCATTCTGAGCCTCTATTTTCTCATCTATAAATGGGGGGTGTGTACCTGATAACCTCCAAGGTCCTTTCCAGCTCTAAATCTATGATTCTATGGTTATGAAAAATCCATTACCATGATAGAGTTGTCTCAGTCCTTGAGGAAGGGGTTACTTTTCATCAGCTCTGTGTCGATAGAACCTTTGAGGAATAATAAACTTTCAGATGCAGCTACTTCCCCAACACTGTAGATTGTGACTGATCCATGGCTTCTGATCCCATGTAGCTCCTGTCCATGTCTTTATACAACCTTTCAACTAAGGACCTACCTAGCATACCCAGTGTGGTAGGACTTCTTTTAAGTCTCTCCTGGGATGGAGGTTACAGAACAATTCATCACTTTCCTTTGTGTTATAATTCTTCATTCCATTGAGGACCATTATTAGAATATTTTTCCATAAAAGGTAACCATTCTTCATTCCTTTATTTACAGCCTTATGTTTTTAATCCTTTAATTGGTTTTAGTCCTCATGTAAAGAAAACCACTGGTCATACCTATATTCATACAGGGTATCCCAAAAACCTTAGTAGTCTTGAGTTTTAATAGAACTTATACAATTTTAATAGGTTTTAGTAGCTTAAAACTGCACTAAGACTTTTGGGACATCCTAGATTTAAGGAAGACATTATATGTATGCATGTATGTGTATACACACGTATATAATTTGCATATGCATATATGTGTATATGCACACACATATAACTCACATAGTTGTATATACTCATAACTATGAATATGCACAAATACATAGGTATATTTGTGCATACATATATATCTATAAATATATGCATATAGATATGTCTACATATACGCAGAAGTGCAAATATGCATACATAAGAATATGTTGACCATCCTTACCCATGCATATGTCTATATATATACATATATAATATGCAAAAGAACTTATTCTTCCAAGTTCTCATTTCATTTAAGCCTCTGAATCTCTGACTACATTAAGTACTCAAAACTTTTTGGTTTAAAAAAATATGTCTTTAAGTTAAGAAAAAAATATCTGTAACATTTCAGGAATTATATTGAGTTTGATATACCTTGCTTACCTCTCTCATCCAGCTGGACCTCATCACATTTAATATTAACATATAGCATTTAAATACCCTAGAATTTTAGAGTATACAAACTTATGGAAGAATAAAACTATATGAACAAACTAGGCTTTACAAATTATGTGAATGCAAGGCATCCATATTGAGTTCTTTGAATATATCCTTTTCATGGACCTACTGATGGCATAAAGACGTGTAAATTCAAGACATACAGGAATAGCAATTAGATTGCTAAGAACATCATGAAATATTCTCAATGACTCAGTTTTGTCTCCCAGAATGAAAAAAAAAATGTAGATTTGGATAATTAAAAAAGGGGGGGAAAGCAACTTGAGCAAAGTAAATTATAATTAAAAAATTGTGAAAAAATACTTCTTAGGATTATTTTTTAACTGGAAATACAGCAAATACATGGAAATACATGCCATAGCATGTCATAACCCTGCATTCATTTATTTTTAAACACAGTAGTCTTGATGGCACTGAGGGAAATTAATGTTATGAACACATTGTAGATAAACATTAATGCACCCCCCCACACACACACCTATCCATAATACTCATGAAACAAAGAAAAAATAAGCAGTTTGGTAGTATAATAGAGTAAAGGCAGGACTTTGAGACAAGAAGAACTGAATTCAAATCCGGCCTTAACTTCTATCTCTGTGATGCTGGACAAGTCACTTAATCTCTTTATGTCTCAGTTTCTTTATCTGTAAAATGTGGATAATAATGGTACCTACCTCAGAGGGCTGTTGTGAAGATCAAGTGAATTAACATACGGACAGAATTTTGCAAACCTTCAAACTCTATCAAAATACTTGCTATTATTGTATGATGAGACTATTGTTTTTCATCAGTCTGAGAGATGACACTGTTTTTACCTTAATCACGGAGTACAGAACGGGAGAGAGGTAAAATACCTCAATAGAGAGAAGCTGATAGACCTGCTCTCTTCTACTGAATCAGACCTTGGTAGTGTGACATGATCTGATATAATCATTCTTAAATCTCCAAATGTTGCTTCAAAAGGCAAGCAAAAATGTTGCAAAATGAATATTACAGTTCTTTCCAACTGGGGATTCTTTGTGTCCACTTTACAGGGCTGTTGACAGCAAAACTCATTGGTAAAAGGAAAGCATCGCATAAAGGTGAGTAGTAGTTGTACCACTTATTTGTGTCATTAAGGACAGATGAATGAGAATAGATTTTTGAGAATCTCAATTAAATTTATGCCTGAAAACACTAAGAGAATGTCTCCACAGGTAATCTTAAACACAGAATCCAGTGGCATTCAGCTGGATTTGACTTGGGAGTTTGCTTGCCCAACCACTGACCAGCAACAGTCATGGTCAACAGGTGTCTTTATTCAGCCTTTCTCTCCACCCGCTAACTTTTGCCCAAGACTTCAAGATGACAACCACAGACTTTTCTTAGACAATACAGGTTGGCTTTGTAGGTGGCTACAAGAAGGAAAGAATACAGAGGGAAAGGGAGCTCCAGTTGACCCACTATCATTCAACCCACAAAGGCATTCTCCGGGGAACATGCTATATAGAAAGCTGCCCTTGCATCTTGCTGCATGTAACCTGTTCTCCCTACCTCCACCCCCACAAGAAACCTTACTATGTTCCTAAGCAAACTTAATAGAAATGAAAATGGAATTTTTTACAAGAAAAATTCTCTCAGATCTTTAGAAGGTGATCATTGCAGATGCTGTCAAAATCCAATATCCGACATAACTTGTGGAGGTGATCATATTTTTTTCAAAGAAAGTGGAGAGTATTTGATGTCAATTTATAGCAAGAATTAAGGACAACTACCTTAGTAAGGTAACAAGGTATTGAATAATAATTTTTGTATGTGCTTTCATTAATTCTCTTGAGGGCCCAGGCATTCAGATGGGAATTTTTGAGTGTGAATCAAATTTTCCTTTTACAGATACTTATATCAAAGACTGCTTTCAGGTCTCAAAAACTGTTATTCTAAACTATACAGTCTCCTGGTACCTGAAATGTTCTATTTTGAAAGTTGTCAACAACTTATTTTTCTTTTGTTGCCATCCAAATATTCTAATTCTCAATCTTTAATCCTCTAATCCTTTTTCATAAGACAAGATAACAAAGCACAATGTAAACACAAAGGACTATACGAATGATCAGTCTATATGCCCCAACTCTCTAGCTGCAAAAACAGACAAACTTCAAGGAAGGGTTTCTTGACCTAAAGATACTGTTCATATGCAAAACTATTATTCCAAGCTAACAAATGTATTGTTTATTTCCTTTCAGTGTTGCTAAGGGAAGGTTTTCAGGTTTATCAGCAGAACACTTGGAAAAGCATGATGAGCCAAAAGAGCTGTCCTTCGAATAAAGCAGGCTGGCAGGCACTCTGTATTTTAATCATATGCTTGTCCAGTAAACTAATTTCCTTCAAAAGAGAAATTTGTCAATGCCCGCTTGATACTTGAGGTAATTTCATTTTTGCAATCTCTGTTTCCCCATCCTTGGTGCTAATCTTAAACACCATTATGCCTCTGGCTACAAGTAATTTGATGAATCTTGGGTCATAATATTAAGCATGATGCTTCTCTATTTTTAAAGTGTGGCTGATTTTAGAAAATGTATTAGTGAGCATTGGAACACTGGTTTATCCATTGGCAGCTGACATGCTGACAATTCAAGGCGATAATAAGCATGATTACATGAAAATTCATGCAGAGAGGACCACAAACAAACAAAAACTTCCCTTTTCACAGTATTTTTATAAGGACAGACCCAAGACATTTTTTTAAACAAACCTGACTATCAAAGAAAAGCCATCATATCTTACTTGTCCTGAATTTGATCTTTAAAAAACAAACCACAAAAGGCATGAAACCCTATCTCTAAAATGAGATGTAAGAAAATTTTAAAATGATTTAACATGTTGACAACTTGATTAAGACAAAATAAAATGAATCTGAATCTCACACGCACTCGAGTTCTACCCTCCCCACACACCATCTGCTGCTGGTTTTAGAAATACAAAGTTACAGGTGGAGCGGGTATCAATTTTGCTTTGAAATATTTTTGTTAAAAAAAAATGCTTTTAGCCCATTTCTGAAGGTTTTGGTTTTTTTTATGAGATATTTTATTTTTTTCTGTTACATGTAAAGATAGTTCTCAACTTTTGTTTATACATGCTTTACAATTTCAGATTTTTCTCCCTCCCTCCCCTCCCTCCCCCCTCCCCTAGACAGCAGGTAATCTGATATAGGTTATATCTCTATATCTCTATACATAAACATATATATATATATGTATATACACACACATATATATACACATAATAACATTAATCCTATTTCTGCATTAATCCTCATTTCTGAAGGTTTGAGGCCTGAACTTACAGTAAGCAAAATTAGCTGTCAAAATACACCATAATTTATGGAGGTGGCCATATCTTTTCCAAAGAAAATGAAGACTATCTGGTATCAATTTAAAGCAAGGATTAAAGAAAATTACCTCTATGAGCTAACAAGGTATTGAGTGGTAATGTTTTGTGTCACCATTAGGGCATTTGAGGGCTCAGGCATTCAAGTGAAAATCTTTGAATAAAATTTTAGTTCAGATACCAATTTATCTTTATTTCCTCTAAGACTTTCTTTTCTTTTACTAGCATATTTATTTATCTATGTATTTATTTATTCATCTATTCATTCATTAGTTTGTTTTTGTTTATTTTTTGCTGGCAATGAGAGATAAGTGACTTGCCCAGGGTCACACCACTAGTAAGGGTCAAGTGTCTGAGGCCAGATTTGAACTCAGGTCCTCCTGAATCCAGGGCTGACACTTTGAAGCTTTTATTTTCTAAACTAAATGCCATTGTATTACAGATTTAGTCATTTCTGATCAACACTTTCTGCCAAAGAGAAATCAATCAAGATACATTTATTAAGTGTTTATTCTGTGTCAGAAACTAAAGCGACGGATATCCAAAGTAAAAGCAAAAACCTGGCCTTGAAAAGTTTACACAATAATATGTGTATTTGTTTTGATTGCACATAAGCAACAGCAAATGGGGATAATGATGACGATCATCATGTGTGGTGTCTGTATCACATTTTGCAAAATGAATAAGAATTAATGTCCCAATATCAAGTCTTATAAGTCAACCTGGATGATCAAAAATGATCAAGAAAAGTAACACTTGACGGTAGCAGAGGGCAAATAATCAAAAACATAAGTTCTATTCCCAGAAAATTCAAGGGCTCTTGATGAAATATCTCCATCAAACTTCATATTTTTGACAAAAAATGCAATATCAATGACCACTTCTCATTAGCAGGCAGCAGACATGGAAATGGGCATATATCTACAAAACAAAAACAAAAAAACACATGAAGGGTAGGGAGGAACTAGAAAGAAATATAGGGGAAGCAGGAGCAGGAAAAGGAGAAGCTAAAGGCAGAGGAGGAGGAAAAAGTGGAAGAGGAAGAAGAGAGGAGAAAGGCAGGAGGAGGAAAAAGAGGAAGAGAAGGTTCATCGTAGTCCATTGAACAGGGTTTATAGGAAAGAACTGACTTCATAAGATTAAGGCACTATTTACCTGGAGGAGGGGTCAAATTGGAGGGGGTAAAGATGTGTAGTATCCTAGAAATGACTACGACTAGTTAAGATTTGAACCTTTATTTGTGATTTTCAAGATTTCTAGGACATAAAGATTTCTCCAAAGTTCGGTTTGGAGCCCTTTAATTTTACAATATACGGGCAATTAATACTTCTTGCCACAATATGTTTTCAGAAATTACCAAAGTACATCTCATTTTAAAATGAATTCTATTTTCTTACACAAATAATATTGTGGGAATTTGTATTCCTGACCATTTATTCAGACATGAAAAAATACTCATCAAAACAAAGATACAACAGTAAAACTCTATACTTTTAGATTAAAATTGTCCCATGACGTATAAAGTATACATATACTACACAATTTATTATACAGAAAGCTCCAATGTTCAACAATATGAAGTTTCTCTAGCACAGAGACTATTTTTTCTTTGTATCCCTAGGGCTTAGCACAGTGACTGACATTTAGTAAGCTTGTAATTTTTGCTGTCATACAGAACATAAAATTTTTTTATTGATATAGTCTATAAAAAGTACGAGTCTATTAACAGACTAGCTACAAAAACAATGATAATTTAATTAACATGTTTGTTTTCCTCAGAATTTAGAATCAAGCAAACAGGAATGAATTGAATAGCCCAGGTTTTTGGTGGGCTTTTTTGGGGGGGGAAAGGGGGGCAAAAGTATGTGAAAAACTCACCTATACAAAAATACTTAAAACTGCTTTATTTGAAATGGTGGCAAAGTAGAAACAATCTATATGTCCAACAATTAGAGAATGGTTAATGGCACATGAAAAATGGCACATGTAAAGATTACAACAAAATGTGGAAAGAATTGTATGAGGCAAAGAGGAATCAGTACAAGCAGAACAATAGAATATACATTTCTATAATTAGTTATAGTAATGATAATACTAATAAATCTGTCCAAAGAAGATTGAAGTGAAGCCTTTACTATATCTCCAGATGCATTCAAAATCATTCCATTGAGATTAGACCGGCCTCAAAAATACCATAAGAAGGGTTCTATCTACATTTAAACAATGATGGCAGCAGTGACATTTCTTCCAATGAAAAGCTTTCTTAAAGGTCCTATATGGACATTCCTCCTTTTATCCCTTTTTAAATTGCATTTCCCTTTCAGATCAAATATAGGGCACTGGAAAACAATAAACAATGGAGCTTGAATCACACTCTACATTTCATCAGAAAGCACGGAAATAATTACCAGGTTGTTAGCGAACCCAGGCTTTATTAAAAAGAAGCTTTTAAAAATCTCTCCCAATTATTTCATGAAACTACAGGACAGTAGCCTGACTGCATAGGACCCATCAACTTCTGTCCTCGTCTATATTGGGACACGGGCCAAGGATAAAGAGGAGTAAGAATTGAGGGATGGATATCATTTAGGCTGGCTACGCAGGGAAATGTGCAGACCAACTAATTATATTTATTTTGCCTTGGAGCTCAAATTTCAAATGAAGATTGGATCCAGGCATTTGCAAAAATCGAATAAATTAAATTCAGGAATTTCAAAGAGCTTTTTGAGTGTGTGCTTTCATTGGCCCTTTAACTATTTAAGCACACTGACCTTTTAACTACTTAGTTTATCTTCCCTGAAACCTAGGGTCACTCAAGAATCAATCGGATTATCTTCACAATAAAAAACAAGTGGATAAAAAGGACATATGCTCAAATGACCTACAATTGGGTAGACAGTCCATTGAGTTAAGCCATCAGTAAATGTCTAATATATTCCTTATACTACTTCATAGTTCCCAGACTCAAGCTTTTTACCTCCCAAATGGTGTCATACCTCAAAATAAATGTTTCAAAGGAAAGCAATCTCAGTGAACAACTGTTATTAGAGAAAAGAAGATGTATGCAGAAATGGAAATAAACCTAAAAATAAAGTTTGAGGCTTTGGGGTAGTTTTCTTCCCCATCAAAAAAGACCAATAAAACCCCAAAAACCTTTCGTATTAGACTATTGTTTGATTAGGAGGAAGGAAATGATTAAGCTTATTCCAGCCCTCTCTTACATCTTATTCTGTGGCCTTGAGTAGTCTCCTCATCTACCAAATCAAAGTAATTAATTAGATGGCCTATTAGGTCATTTCCAGTTTAAAAGATATTATCCTATGCTTCTACAGGCCTGGTTTTGTATGGTATCAAGTCCAGAGACCAGCTGAATTCAGAGGATCATCACTGGAAACTTGGCCATCAGGTGATGAATTTATTTTTGCACATCTATTCATAATCTACTAAATTGTGAATGGGTAGCAATCTGCATCAGGAGAGGAAGCACCCACACCTATGAAATAATCCATCTTTAAAAAAAAAGACAACATGAAGAATATGTGAAAAAAATTGTCAAGTAATGCATCATATTTTAAGTCGATATCATAAAAATATATCGATTTTTGTAAACTCTAACAGAATACTTTCAAATATTAATTTATCTAGTAAGTGGGATATCTTATCTTTGGTGGGGTTTTTGGTCACTTTGATCATCATGACTTAGAAAACTTGAAATCATAAAATTCAAATGAGTCAATTGTGCTCTATATGCTAACAGAATTAGAAAAATATCTGAAGGCAAAAAATGGGTATAAAAAGCTTTTTGGAGGATTAATTGTCCAATTAACATATCTGTGTTGCCCACTGACTTCTATCAAAATCCATGCATCTACCAGTCCTACTTCTTAATATTTTTTTATCATCAATTGGACTAAAGTATATTTCCTAAATTAATTTTGTTTTTAGTGAGTCAATTGGGGTTAAGTGACTTGCCCAGGGTCACACAACTAGTAAGTGTTAAGTGTCTGAGGCCGGATTTGAACTCAGGTACTCCTGACTCTAGGGCCAGTGCTCTATCCACTGCGCCACCTAGCCACCCCCCCAAATTAATTTTTAAAGTAGTAAATCTCTAAATAGTTCATATTGAGATTGCTCAAAGTCATGTCTATGTTGTTACATTTCAGTCAGAAATAGTATTTTTAAAATTCAGAGAGAATGCTATTCAATCCTTAAAAGTACATTTCTTACTCATCTTGTTGCTCTCAAAAACTGTCAAAATGTAAAGGTCTTCCAAAAATAAGGTGAAAGGGGAATGCTATAAAGGCACTATGGAAACTGAATGTAACTCATTTTTTAGAGTCTGTTTAAAGGTCAACAATAAATATATTCCATAAAAGAACTGGCAGCTAGGCATTTAATGGGGCAGCTCTACTGGCTACTGGGATATGACTCTTTAGCAACTCAGTGAATTATTCCGATTGAGCTTATTATAAAGATATCCACTCATCATGGTAGAATTTTTATCTCACCAAACTCAACATGCTATATTGATTTGTTAAGAAAAATAAGTAAAGCTACTTTACCTGGGGGCAAGAATAAGAAGAAAAAGAGTGTGTATGTGAGTGTGTATGTGTGTGTGTGTGTGTATGTGTATAAGTGTAAGTGTGGAGAGTATAAGGTGTGCATATATATGTAGGTGTTTATGTATATGTGTATCTATGATATTTACACACACATGTATAATGTTATCCTAAACCCATGAAATGATTAATGTTTTATGAATTTGAAAAAAGAAATTAATATTAACCTACTATGTTTAATGCAGTGATCATATTTGTAATTGTACATGCTTTATCAGCATTAGAGAGGAAGCAATGCATATTGGGTAAAGACATAGCCTTGAAACCAGGGAAGAAGTGAATTCAAGTCCTTCTTCTAACACTGCCTTTGTGAACCCAGACAAGTCTCTTAACCTCTCAGGGCTGAAGGTAACTCTTTTTAACACAGGGCTTCTTAACCTAAGGTCCTAGAACTTTGGTCTTTTAATATTTTGATAACTATATTTCAATCAATGGTTTCCTTTACAACTCTATGCATTTTATTTATGTATTTAAAATCATTATTTTAAGAGGTCCATAGGTTTCACCAGGCCACCAAAGGGGGTCCAGGACACAAAAAAGGTTAAGAACCCCTGCTTGAAGACAGTCACTTCCAGAGAAGGTGCCAACCTGCATAGACAAAGGGAGCTTCCATCACTAAGGAAATCATAAGTCCAGGCCTTAGTCCCATATGTATATTTTATAATCTGCATGTGATAGGAAGATAGACCAATCATACCCTTAGGGAAAAGTTCATGGTTGCTGTCAGCCCAGAGAGGACTGCCAGGGTTTCAAAACACTTTTGTAGGCTTAGCCAAAAGGAGTTTGATCCAATTCTGAATGGTATGAGAGGGTCTGTTACCTCACTGCTTAGAAGAATGTGTAACTGTTCATGATTAGCCACTTGCTCTATATGCCCTTTCAACTACTCAAAAGCACTATGATCCCAGGAATCCTATCTTTCAGTACTTCTCAGGACCTGTGATCTCACAAAACCAGTATATATAAGATTTAGAGCTGGACAGAGACTTGGAGATCAGTGCTGTCAGTCTTCCCTCTTCTGATCAAGTGGGTACTTAGCACCTATGTGCTGGGTACTGGAGCAGGTGCTGGGATACAAAGACCAAAATGAAACAATTCCCATTCACAGAAAGCTTACATTGGATGTAGACCCTAATCCTTCTACCACCGCAGGGAACAGGGGCTTCTGAAACCAGGACTGCTGAGAAATTCTCTCTGTGTAACAGGGCAGATGCTCCAGGGACTGATCTGCGAGCTGTTGTGAGCCCCCTCACTGGAGTTTTTCCAAACCTGGTGGGACCAAACTTGCATCTTGCTGGTATATAAACCATTGGAATAAGAGCTCATCAATAGGACGTCAAAAAACCCAAAACTGACACTTCCCTTTATTGCAGCAGCTTGTAAAATGTTTATGCCATGGGACCTGACCAAATTGCTGCTGGCTCTTTCTCTAGCATGCTCCCCCCCTTTCTCTCTCTCCTTTATTTGTCCTTTTCATACCCAATAATTATACAAGATACGAATCTATTCTTCAGTACAGGTTCGAATGGACATTGTAGAAAAAAGCAAGGACATTTTCCATAGGTAACTAAAATGAAAAATAGAGTGATTTAAATGAAGAAGAAGAAGAAAGACAATAAGAAGGAAAAGAAGGAGGAGGAGGAGGAGGAGGAGAAGAAGAAGGAGGAGGAGGAGGAGGAGGAGGAGAAGGAGAAGGAGAAGGAGGAGAAGGAGAAGGAGGAGGAGGAGGAGGAGGAGGAGAAGGAGAAGGAGAAGGAGAAGGAGAAGAAGGAGGAGGAGAAGGAGAAGGAGAAGGAGAAGGAGAAGGAGAAGGAGAAGGAGAAGGAGAAGGAGAAGGAGAAGGAGAAGAAGAAGAAGAAGAAGAAGAAGAAGAAGAAGAAGAAGAAGAAGAAGAAGAAGAAGAAGAAGAAGACAATGACAATGATTTAGGAAAGGATTAAATTTGTGGATCATGGAGATCTAATTTCTGTAATCCCACCCATATTTTAAGGTTCTGTTCTAGATGTGATTTCATTACATTTCTTAGTACTAAATATTGTTATAGTTTATTCTCAGTGTCTCTTCCCCTTCTCTTCTCCCTGGTTTCTTATTTACTTAGTTATTTTATGTGCCAAATTTTCATCTAGGACTAAAATATGAAAACTGAGAAACCCATGCCAAATTAAATTCAAGACCAAATAAACTACATCTTAAATACTTAAATATTTAAATATACTTAAAATGACACTTAAAGGCAATATATGTTTGTCAATAGCTCCTAATGATTTCAATAAAGGGTGCCAAAGAAACCATTTATTTGTATTTGGACATAGACATATGATGTCCCTAGTTTCAAATGAGTTGTGTTCCAAATGTTCATTTGGGAATTCATCATTTTGAAATTATGAACACAGTTTCTCAGAAAAATAATATTAAAAGGATGGTTAGGTTACCAAGCTAATAATTTGCAAACCTAGTTAATTCACATTATAGATAAAATACTATCAATTTATGAAAAAGAAAGCAGCAAGGTAAACAACTACTAGTTGAATAGAAAGATGACTTAAATTTACGTTGAACACTTGCACTTGAAAAGTGAATGCAAAGAGAGGGTGAGGGAAAAGACAACCAATTCTGTAGATCACTGGCACTTTCAAGGACCATGGAGTCTGTGGTAATGATTCTTTTTCATTTCTTTAGGACACGAAAAAGAATCCTGTACTACTTCGTACTTCTAGATTGCCTTTCTGCTGGCACTTTTATTAGGATAATGCAAGCATAGGTTCTTGGAGTCAGAAACTTCCCTAGTTTTCACCTTTTTCAGCTTCCATAACAACTTTGGCAGAAGAATTACTATCATATGTATGTCCACACTTCTCTAAGATTTATCATCTTTAGGCTAAATTTTAATATTTTTATGGCATGTTTTCCAGACTTTTCAATATCCTCAACACCTCCTAGATACATTTTTGTCTGTTCTTGTCTCTTTTAATACACAGCACTCAATCATGAAATAATAAAGAGTGAAATGAGTAGAACCAAGAGTGCATCAGATACAGTAACAGCAATATTGTTCAAAGAATAACTGTGGATGACTAAGCTATTCTGAGTATTGTGAATATTCAAATCATCTATAAAGGACCTATGAAGGAATATGCTATCCCCTTCCAGAGGAAGAACTGATAAATAGAATTATGCATAGTATGGTTTTACAATACACATATGCATGTATATGTGTGTATGTATATATATATTTGTATATCTGTGTCTCTAGTTCCAAGTGGGGAGAGAAGGAAGAAGGGAAACACCTTGACACTTAAAACGTAATAAAAAATGAATTAATTTTTTTTAAATGACACGGCACCCAGGAAGAACTCAGTAATCCAATAGTGGTATGATCCACATAGAGTATTATGGCATTAGTTATTTTCTTGATCTGGATGTTATTGTCTTATTGCATAAATCTTTTTAGTAAGAATATCACAGCATTGGTACATGACGGATTTGTCAACTAAAACATTCAGGTTGTTTTCACACTAATTTCTGCTGTTAGAACTCCTCCAATGTATACTTGCACCACTGATATTTTTTATTCCAAGTTCAAGACATTTAATTCAGTAGAATAAAAGCTCCTTGGTTTTTTTTTTAATGTTTTAGTGTAGTCATTATTTTATGTACAGCCTTTTCCATGATAACAGGTGCTTAATAAAGGTAGAATGGAACTAAATCTCTAATACATTTTATCTTGTCACTTTGGAGGCCATCATTCCAAGTCTTTGAGAATTTATTGAATCTGATTTCAGTCTTCCAGTATAATAGATGTATACATGTATCACCTTCTAGCTTTGTGCCATCTGCTAATTTGATGAGAATGGCTAATTCTTTGGTTAAAATATTGCATGGGTCAGAGCCGAAAACAGAGTCAAGAACAGAGTTGACAGCAACTCATTAGTCAGCTTTTGGGGAATATGGTTATTTATCTATACTTGAATCTATCTGACTATCCTGAACATTTATGCTCCACCCCTTCACTGTGGCCCTGCTCATAATTTAGATAATGATACTTTAGGCAACATCTTTTTCTCACATGTGCACATACACATGTCCTTTTTAATTGTATTTCTCCTTCAACTCTATATTTCAATTACTGTACAATCATTTCATAAAATATCTCTTCCATCCACTTCTGAATCTCCCAAAATGACGCTAACTGTGACTAATGTCCCTCAGAGTTCCAAAAGAGCCTGGGACATATCCAGCTAGACATCTCAACTAAATTCATTTTTTTTAAAGGAATTATCAGTCCCATGCAAAGAAAATGCTACAGATGTAGTGAATCTTGATCTCACCAACCTACTTGACAAAGTTACTTGTGATATCCATTTAGACAAGATGATGAAATATGGGCAAAATACAGGGGAGGGGGAATACTAGGTTAGACAGTTTTCCTAGGCACCACACTAAGCCCAAGAGAGTTTGATGGGGAGAAATAAGAATCTTTAAGGGTAGGCAGCAATTTAATTGAATACATATTTATGAAATAATTACTATAATTAAATTATAGTATTAAGAGTGAGGGGAGATAAGAAATAGAAATAAGCCTGATACCTACCCTCATAGAGTTTACAGCCTAGTAAAACTGCTCTTTTATATCTATGAGACTTTTGAAAATCAGAGTGTTTGTAACTAAGGGAACATCTGTACATTTCCTCTCAGTGCTTGGTTCCAAGACTTTCTTCCCTGAAATACAATGTCCCTTCTCATGTAAATATACTGTTTCCCTCACTAGCAGTCTTTTACATCACACATGCTTTAAAACATTTAGGTTAAGATTAGGTATTGGACCTGTGATTTCATTGATAGGGGACACTACCCAGATGAAGAAATTCCCTCTACCTAAGAACAAATCAATCAATACCTTTGCTTCAACTTGTAGTCTTTGAAAGGAATATATACCCTGGGGTCCAAGAACTCAAAAAAAAAATAGCTAGTATTTATATAGCACTTTATGGTTTGCAAAACAATCTACATGTTATCTCATTTGATCTTTTGATAACTGTATTTCAATACAATTGGTTTCCTTTGTAATCTTATATTATTTTTTATTAATTTTTAAGACATTCTGAGAAAGGTTCCATGGGCTTCAACACATTGCCAGAAATGTGTGTGTGTGTGTGTGTGTGTATATACACACACATATACATATATATATATATATACACACATACATACACACGTGTTAAGAACCCTTGTCTTAGATATTTGCCTAGACCACTAAAAAGTTAAGTGGCTTGCACAAGGTCACACAGCTAGACTAACACAGCTGAAACCTGGAGGGTATCCATAGCTTCAAGGCCATCTCTCCATTCACTATGACATTCTGTCTTACACTACAATAGTTCATTATTCATATAATATTTTATAGCTTACAAAACATTTTCCTCACAACAACCATGTGAGTTAGCCCCAATATTTTTAGCTGAAAAAAAGGATCAGGAAAATGTAAAGTTACTTTTCTCAAATCATACAGTATTAGACCCAGTATTATACTGATGTAGCTAAATAATGGAATGGATAGAGCATTCAACTTCAAATCAGGAAAACCCAGGTTCAAATCCTGTCTTAGACACAACAATAACAATGACCCTAAGCTAGTTACTTAAATTCTATCAGTCTCAGTTTCCTCTTTTGTAAAACAGTACAATTAATAATAGTACCTACTCACAAGGTTGTGGTGAGGATCAAATAAGATATCTATAAAGTTCCTTAAAGCACTATGGTTGTCATTATCATCTTCATCATCATAGCTACCACCACCACCACATTCCTAGTTATTTCTCAACAGTTAAATAATCTATCCAAGCCTTTGATATAATTTATATATTAAAAGATAACTCTTAAGTGACACTAAGTTTACTGAGTCTTTATTCTTTTCTCAGAGGAAATAAAATGAAGCCCTTTTAGAAAGCCAATTATTGATCCTATTCCACTTTCTTGGAGTTTTGAAGGCCATTAGATGTATAAATTCAATCAACAAAAGTTGCAAGGGGAATGCAATTTTTTCACCATAGCCCAGATCCTTCCTATCAACAGGATTCTCTTTAATTGACTTGGACAATAGTTGCTGTTACTACATACAAGAGGGGTACACTCAGCAGGAAGTACAGTCATTAGGAAAGAGATTTGAGAGCAACAGTTCCCTGAAAAGAGAAAAATCATCTCTAGTTGCTCTCCTCTGTTTTTGTCTGGATTATATCATAAAAGGTCAAATCCTAACTGCTACCATGTTCTTTTGTCTGATATCACCTTGACCAGCTATACAGAAATAGAAGAATAAGAAACTTCAAGAGAAATGTGAGCAACAGGCAGGGGGAATCCCAACATCAGCAAGCTATTTAAGAAAGTTGCTCATAATATCCATGTAGACAGGATATAGGAAGGAAGAAATATTAAATCAGACACATTATACTTCAATCCTCAAAAGATCCCTTTATTCTAAATCGAACAATAGGCCCTCCGTGGACACAGATCATAGATAGCCCCATGTATATTAATAGACAGTATGGTTACAGTGACCAAAAAAATAAAATAAAAATCATTGCTTGGTAGCCAACCTTGAGGTGATAAGACTCTCCATATTTAGCTGGGCTGGCAATCATATGTACCAGAACTATAAGCTGTTGCTGTTTGAAATGTTTCCATTTTGGTAGAAACAGCTAGAACCCATGCTCTGCCTCTGTCACCCTTGAGACCCCATGGTCACTTCAAGTTCACTACGACATCACAAGAAAATTTTGTTAAAGGACGATCTCTCAGCTATTTTTCAAATGCTTGCATGAAATTTCAATTTCTTCACAATATCCACAAGGAATTCTTAGGCTAAACATATTACTCTGGCACATACTCAAAGTACTGCTTTTTAGCACATCAGCGTGTGGCAATGCTGTGGAGAAGGCAGCCTGGAACAGCAAGACAAGAGAGTATGGGACTAGGAGTCAGGAAGTGCTGGGTTAAAATCTCTCCTCTGACACAAGCTGTATGACTTTGGGCCAACTACTTAACCTCTCCAAGCCTCAATTTCCTCATGTGTAGAAGAAAGTGGTGAGACTAGATGACCTGTGAGGTCCTTTCCAGCTTTAAATCTATGATCCCATAATTCCTTTTGGAAGCCTCTTCCTTTCTCCCCTTAGAAATTAAAATCTTCTATCACTAGTTTACTGGCAGTCTCTCTAATTTCAAGATTTTACTTTTATAATCTAAGGCCTACTGCAGATTTAACTTGGTCCCTGGAGAGCAGTTTCTTGGATGTTTATATGTATTTGGTTTGTAATTTGACTATCTTGGTGATCAAGCATTTCTAGTCTTTCAAATTTAACAAATAAGCCATAAATTATGCCTACAGGACCTCAAGAAAGCCAGCAAAGATGTGGGGAATAAAAAGTAATGAATCAATCTGGGTGTTGGATCTGACAGATAAATTATTTAACTAATATTTTCCTACTAGATTGTGTCAAGTAAACATAGTACTAAATAATACCTCTGGGCTGTGAATTCTACAAAGAAGCAAAATAGACCAAAAATAGACTGGAAAGCATTTTTATGTTCCCATTTCTAATACCTACAAAAATAGAAATTCTAAGACAATATAAAAGAGGGAACCAAGCCGATCTCATGTTGATGGTCATAAGAAAAAGAAACGGAGCGATATATTCTGGATTGTATTAGAGGATGAGTATCTCATTTATCTATTTATTTATTTAATATTGTGTCTACTTGACCGCAGTTCATTCAGTCTACTCTGTACAACGTGAGGAAGTGATTAAATCTATTTAATGCATGGATTTCAAACCTGCACATTAGAAAAATTACTCTGGCACAGTCCTTTGTATTCAAGCCTCAGCTTTCTTTCCACTTCCCACTGACCTCTTACAATCACTGTTCTGACTTCATCACTCCTGGGTTACTAATAATCTTTTACTAGCTAAATCCAAAGACCTTTACACAATCCTCATGTTCCTTGGCCACTTTGCGGCATTTGACATTGATGACCCCCCCCCTTTGTTGAGATCCTCTCCTCTTTTGCCTTTCATCACCCTTCATTTTCATTCTCTTAGTGCTCAGATGTTCAGGGCCAGCTTTGTGCATGCCTAAAATCAACAGAATTCTCAATGCCTTCAGTAGTTAGAAATTTTCTTGTTTTAGAGAAAGCAGGCTACTGTTGACATCAGCTAAACACATGCTTACACTGCAGAACTACTAAAATGTACGTAATTAAAAGGGAAAATATGGATGTTTTTAACCTAGGGAACTAGAAAAAAATATGTAAGTTAAATGGACTGAAAAAATAAATGACTCATAAGACAGATATTTTTTTAAATGGGAAATCTGACAAGAAGGTAATTATACTGATACCTGAATTAAAAATTTGTTTCCACTCACAAAATGTCTCAGTCACTCATTCATGGGGGTATAGAAACCCTCCACTGACAAATAGCACAACTCTTCCATGCCTTAATCAATGGTCTTCATGAGTTATTGTGTTACCAAATCTGTTCATAGGTGGTTAGTCTGCTCAGACTGCTACCTACAAGCATTTCCAAACTTAGGCTAGCCCTCTGATGGAAGATAGGTTGTGCATTGCTGAGCCTGTCCTCAAAGGCTTTCCAGTTTGATAGACCCTGTCAGACCTGGTACTCCATTATGACCTTAGAGGATGCAGAATCAAACTCTGATATTGGGGGTATTAGAGTAAAACCTTAGTGAAGGATGGTTACTGAATACACACACACATGTAAATGTACATCCATGCTTGCGCACAGAGATGTCTCTTTTTCTATTCTGAATGCTTTTCAGAATAACAAACCTTTGTATCTCAGAAAAGTGCTTCAACAACTAAATATCTTCTTGTGTGTTTTGTATATGATGGAAACATAAGACCAAATTGAAAATGTTAATGTTCATTTTCAATCAAATTGTATTGACCAGGGTATCAAACACCATCTCGGGTACTACATAAACATGGCATGTGGTAACTAGTAACTATAGGGAAATGTACAGTAATTATACTTTGAAACACTCAGGGTTTCAAATTGGTGATGTGATCATTCCACTGAATGGAAAATAAGCTTATCTTAATGCAGCTGCCTTTTCTTCTCTGCAATTTCATGGAAGCCACATAATCAAAATCTCCTTAATTCATAACTGACAATCAACGGGATTAGGTACAAAATGTCCCTTGTGGCCTCCAAAGGCAATAGCCTATCATCAAGTCTGACATAAAACAAAAAATTCACAATTATAGAGTTTTCGAGGAATGACAAACACTTGGGAGTTGAGATCCCCAAACCCAAAAAAGGGTAGTTGTTATAGGAAAGGCCTCTTTGTTAGATGAGACAACTATAATGTACTGGAGGCTTGCCACAATGCCTTTAACATTCTAGGCATTTAATGCTTACTGGTTGATTGATTAACTACTCATATATTAAAAAATTTGATTTGACAAGGACCTATCAATAAACTTGCATATAAAAATAACCAGCACAGAAAAATGCTAGTTATAACAAATCTTTCCTAAAATGAAATGCTTTGCCATTCAGAAATGAATCTGGGGACAGCTCTCACAACATTGGAAAGGTTAGAAAGATGACTGGACTCAGAACCTAAGGAATCATACTCAATCTTAGTTTTGTCACTCACTTACTACCCACATGACCTTGCCAAATTTCTGAAGCTCAGTTTCCTTCTATGTAAAATAAAGGGGCTCTGAATGTACAAGCCTATGACCTTCATCATTTGGCATATACTTTTTGTTGTTGTTGTTCAGTCATTTCAGTTGTATCTGACACTCCATGATTCCATTTGGGGTGTTCTTGGCAAAGATACTGAAGTAGCTTGTTGTTTCCTTCTCCGGCTCATTTCACAGATGAGGAAACTGAGGTAAACAGTATTAACTGATTTTTTCCAGGGTGATGTAGTTAGTCTGAGGTCAGATTTGAACTCATGAGGATGAGTTCAGACCCAGCACTATATCCACTGTACCACCTAGCTGCCTGGCATATATTATAAATGACATTTATTGGGAATGTAAGTGCAGCCAGGTGACACAGTGGATGGAGTGCCAGCCCTCAAGTCAAAAAGCAAATTTTGCTTTGTTGTCAAAAAAAATTTCCTAATGATCAGAGCTACTTGAGAATGAAATAAACCCGTTGGAAGGTCTGTGATGTCCCCTCATTTGGAGATCTTCAGGCAAAGGCTGGATAACTACTTCTCAAGTACGTTTGTTGAGGGAGCTCTTTTTTGTATGGCTTGGAATGGAGGCTCTTTGACCTGAAATTTTGAGCGATCCCTAAGATACGAGACACAAAGTCTATCCAGAGGCCCTGACTTAAAGCTTTCCAGTTTGACAGACGTGTCAGAGTATCAGCCCCACTAGTCAAGTCAACAAGTATTTACCAAATACCTATCATGTGCAAGTATGCTAAGCACCGGAGGTAAGAAGAAAGGCAAAAAATAGCCCCTGCTTTCAAGGAGCTCACAGTTTAACAGGAGAAACAAAATGCAAATAGAAATGTACAAACAAGACAAGGACAAGATAAACTGGAAATAATCTTAGAGGGAAGGAACAGATGTTAAGGGCAAATGGGGAAGGCTTCTTGTAGAAGGGGGGATTTTAGCTACATTATACATATATGTGTCTAAGACAACTCACTATCACTATTGCCTTTGGGAATCTGGGGTCACTTCCAAGGCATCATGAGGAACCAAAGTAGACCTTGAGCAGAAAGACACATGGAAGGCTTAAACAGGATAGAATTCATGACCAAGAGGGATCTGAATGTGAGAAGTAGAATAAAGAATATTGCAAAAAATATATCAAATGAAAAGGAAGTAGTTTTGGTCAGTTAGCAACAATGGGAATCAACAGCTAGACAACTCACAAAGCACATTAAAATGCGTCTAGGGGCAGCTAGATGGTGCAGTGGTTAAGGCACTGACCCTGGATTCAGGAGTACCTGAGTTCAAATCTGACCTCAGACACTTGACACTTACTAACTGTGTGACCCTGGGCAAGTCACTTAACCCCCATTGCCTGAAAAACAAAACAAAACAAAACAAAAACAAAACAAAAAAACCCCAAAAAACCCAATGCATCTAAAGGATCTTAGAAGAAACAATTCAGTGCATTGAGTGGGTCTGCTATGGACAACTGATGGAAATTCATGAATCACAAAGAAGAAGAAGGCATGGAGGATTTTGATTTGTAAAAGTAGTAGCAGTCAGACAAAATTTCATAAAATGGTACTTGAAGGCAGAGTGATTTTAAAAACATCTATAGGAAAGTGACAAGAGGAAGCCTGGCACAGGAAATCTTAGCCTCACAGCTGAGTTGAAGTAAGGCCTCTTTCTTGACATAAATTCTCTGTGTCATCATAGGCAAGTCCATTTACTTTTTCAGTAACTCAAGCAACACCACACGAATAAGTTGAAGAGCTGTTACTGTTCTGTATTGGTATAGGGGTATTCCTCACTTTGAACTCTTACACAGAAGATAGGAAAATAGCAAAGTGAGCTGGATATTTCTTAAGGATATATGATTAGTAGAAAAAGAAAAAAACATTCAAAATGCATTGAAATGGTAGACAGGCATCAAGAAGTTGTCTGAACAAAGTATTATATGAACATGAAACAGAAGTACAAGTGGCAAAGTTATAAAGAGTGACAGCTAGTTTGAACCAATTCCTCAAAAGGTAAAAAGAACCGAGTCTACTTGGAAAAAAATGGTAGCAAGGCTGAAAAAAAAGACCCTTTATATAAGGCAAAACCATCACTAACTGCAGTCTGAAACAAAATAGGGAAAAACCTGAAGTTTTGTTATTTTAAGGGGGTATCTAATTTAATGTTGTATGGTCTTTAATTTCTTAGCAAAATGAGTAATTAGAAATGATAACCAAAAAAGAGAATGTTAAACCAAGATGGAGTAGGTATCCCTTGAAAAATAAATATTTAAATGCCTAGATGGACTTGCAGGCCTCATCCACATCAGTCCTAACTAGGTATGCCATTTTTTCTGGAAACCTAATCTGGTGGATTTTTATCTCTCTGATCATTTGAAAGTGTGCTGTTGTATAGAGTAGAGGAGGGGAATGGATGATCCTTTAAGGTCCTTCCAGAGACATATTTTCTTATATGATGCACAAAATATTGTGAACAATAAGCTTAATTTTTACATATAAGGGATAAGCATTTTTATTAAGCTAGGGGAATGAAAAGTAAGCAACCTGAGAAAATTGCTCTCAGTCAAATATTAGGCCTTTACCAATATTGATCAAGCCTGACAAGATTTGAAATCTGTAGTCCATCTCTTTAATACTATACTGATAATATAAAATGGAGTTCTATCATGTTTGGTGAAGCTGCCGTTAGTTGTACGAGATATATTTAAAAGGTGTTTGAGAGCTACAAGCAAAGAGTATCTGTTCACCCAAAGATAGAGGAAATCATTCCAATATCATAAAAAGCACCTTGGAGACAGCCTGCTAGCACCTACCATTGCATCTAAAAATGTTTAGGGATGCTAAAAAACCCATTTAGAAAAGTGCTCTGGATTGAGAATTGCAATAACCAAGAGTGTTTTTATTGTGATTCTCTGCATTAGAGTGCTGCAAATACCCCTGACCATCTTGCTAAATATAAGATGACTAATACACCCTGCTGGGTTCCAACAGGCCACAGCAGGGGCTGAAAAATCTTCAGTGAACCCAGCCAGGCTGTTTAGTTACTGTTTACCTGATGCAGCCTACTTCATGGTTGGCATTTTTTAATGACACATCAAACTCTTGATTTAAGCTATTTTTACATAAGCTGGGCAGTCAGGCTCTTTCGGGAAGAGCAAATGGTGTTCTCAGAGCTTTCTCTTTGTTTCATTGTACAAGAGAACATCATGAAGTAAAGTCCTTTTGCCTCTCATTGATGATGCATATTACTGGGACGTTGAGGGTGAGGGATCATATGAAAGGGAAAGAGTAGCAATTCTTGTTAATTGAAAAAAAAGTAAAAAATAAGAGTTACATTGAAAAAATTTCAGATACTGAAACAAGAATTTTTTTTTACAAAGCTGTGTGTTGAACATTGATAGCTCAGAAGGACCTCGTAAATCAATAAAGATGAATCAATTAGTGTTCATTATGTTTTGGCATAATATATTATATTTTAAACTGAATAATATGGTTGTAGTATATATTATCAGTAGAGTATTAAATTGAAGAATTAGTTGTTCAGTCATGTCTGATTTTTCTTGATCATATTTGGAGTTTTCTCGGCAAAAATACTAGAGTGGTTTGCCATCTCCTTCTCCAGCTCATTTTATAGATGAGGTATTGAGGCAAACAGGGCTAAGTGGCTTCCCCAGGGTCATACAATCTAGTAAGTGTCTGAGGTCAGATTTGAAATCAGGAAGAGGAGTCTTCTTAATTCCAGGCCAAGCGCTCTATCCATTGTGCTACTGTTGAAGAATAAATCAGCTATTTAAAAGAGAAACCTCCTGAAAGTGGTAGAATCCTTGCACATACATCTTACCCTTGTAGTTTTAGGATGAGAGGAACTATCTTGATGAGGATGAAGCTGAGACATTGAGGAAGGTTAAAAAGAACATACTGAAATTTCATTAATTTCAAGGAAAGTTTTGCACTTGCAGAGTGCCCAATACCATGTTCTATACTCAGAAGGCAAGCAATTATTCTCTTTAAGATTAAGTGAAAACTAATTTCAATATGTATTAGTAAAGGTGGTATAAGAAGTCTCTCTCTGGAGTTTTGCTAGCTATGTGATTATTGAATTTAAATAATTTTGCCTAGAGACTGAGCAATGTTCAGTTCAAGAAGTATATGGTGAGAGTCTTCTCTGTGCCTCAATAGGCTCAAGCAGGGATAAGGATTATAAATATAATTCTTGACTTCAAAGGCCTTACCCAGTTTAGTTGGGGAATCAAAATAAAGAAATATTTCCATGAGAAAATATAGAACAAATATGTCAAAAAACACATTTTCTCAAATAGTAAATGCCTTACAAATCCAGAGAATGGAGAGGTTACAATAATCTGGGGATGTTAACAAAGAAACAATGGTACTTATCTGAGTCTTGAGGGATGGTCAGGATTTAGATCAGGAGGGAAGAGGAAAGAAAGCAGCCCAAGTGGAAGAAGCATCCTGAATAAAGCCCCAGGAGTGGGCATGGCGCATAGTATATAAATGAGGCATTGAATCCAGCCTCACTGTACAATACGGACCAAGATGCTGAAGGACTGGGGGAGTTATCTGAAGAGTTATTGGGAAAGAGAAGAGAGGGTCAGTTACAAAGGATGTTGAAACAATTTAATAGCTCCAAATTCAGCACTTGAGGAGGAGAGAAACTACACAGTATAATAGTGTTGGACTCAGGTTCAGGAAGACCTGACTTGGAATCCTCTCTCAGACACTGGCTTTGTAAAACTGGGCAAGGTGTTTGACCTAGTCCAGCTTCAGTCTCTTCGTCTGTAAATTAAGAATGATAATAGCACCTGCCTACAGGGTTGTGAGCCTAACATCAAGAGAATAAGTAAAGTGCCTTGCTAACCTTAAAACAAAAAATAATTGCTAGTTATTATTAGTAGTATCAATGCTCCTGCTAAAGGGATTTCAGTCATGGAAGGAGGTGATTAAAGTCATGTTTTAGGAAAAACTAGGCTGAAGGTCTTCAGTAACATGGTTTATTTCAGTAAAATGTAAACACTTTGAAGACAAGAACTTTTTTTTTTGCCGGGGGGGGGGGCAATGAGGGTTAAGTGACTTGCCCAGGGTCACACAGCTAATAAGTATCAAGTGTCTGAGGCTGGATTTGAACTCAGGTTCTCCTCAATCCAGGGCCTGTGCTTTATCTACTGCGCCACCTAGCTGCCCCCAAGACAAGAACTTTTAAGAAATGTTTTTTCTTATTTGTATTTGCAGTATCTGTTAAACTCAGAGCTGAGACAAGCTGAAAACCTATAGTGTGTATTGATGACAGTAATCCAGCAAGATATGATGTAGACCATTGTAGAGTGGTGACCATGCTTATATAATGGGGACAGTTCTGGAGCTGTTTCAAAGGAATAAATGATAGAAGTTGGGAACTAACATGATAGGGAAATTGAAGGAAAGCAAGGAATCAGGAAAAAAAAGACTGTAGGGTGATGAGTTTGGGAGCAAAGAGAACAGTGATTTAGTTAACACACTTTATGAAGTTGGGGAAGGGGGGCAGTTTCAGCTATGTTGAAATAAATTTATTTTGGAATATTGAATGAGAAATTTCCCATAGGCATTTGGAAATATTTGACTGGAACTAATGTAAGAGGTCAGGAACACAGATATTGATTTGGGAATCACGGTAGAGCACTTCAAATCAAAAGTGAAAAAAGGAGACAATGCAAAGGACTGAACTTGGGAGAATGATAACAGTTATTAATGTAAAGAGAAGGAAATAAATGCACCCAAAGAAACAGAGGCAACAGTCAAAGAAATGGGAGAAACAGAGAACCATAGACTTGGAGCTATCAGAAACCTCAGACATAATGTAGTTCAATCTCTTCATTTTACAAATGAGCAAACTAGGGGCCACCGAGATTAGGTTATTTACCCAGGGTCACATCAGTAGAAAGTACTAGAAGTCAGGTCATGTGACCCTAAAGTTAGAGCTCTTTTCACTAAACCACTCTAACACCATCACATAGGTCAAAGGAAGAGGCAATTAGAAGTGTGTTCAAAGACACTCAATGTTTTTGAGAGGTCAAGGAGAATGAGAAATAAGAAATGGCTCTGAACTTTGGCAGGGGACTCACAAAATTAAAGGCTAAGGAAATTATTAAAACTGAAATAAGTTAACATCCTTTAAACATATCCTTTGGGGGGAAGTTCAGAGTATAACTTCTCATAAAAAAAAACATGGGTATATCTTGTTGATGATAAATGTTCCAAAAAAGATTCTGAACTCACTTGTCAAAAGATGAAGGCCTCTTTAACCAGCTGTTATGCATAAGAGTGAAATTTTTAAACATGTATGATTGAAAAGGAAGGCACATGGCTAAGGTAGAAAAACAAGACAAAAATTCGATTTGTATGGCAGATGGGCAGATCATTCTTCTCTCATGTTCTCCTTCACTCTCTAAGAGCTCAGTTTCTGCTTCATCCCTCAAATCCTAAGATCTAAAGCTAACAGAAACCTTAAAATCATTTAGTCTGAAATTTTATAAACTTCAAATAAGGAAACCAAGACCTAGAGTCATCAAGTCAAATGGTCACAAGCAGGTTCTACATGACTTGAATAAAAATCAAATAGACTAAAAGGACAGTTTGAGATGGCTCCTTAAAAAAAAAAAAGTAGACAAAAAAGCTAAGAAATACAATGAGAGGAGATAAAGCATCTAATTTTCACTACAGAAAAGAAACATTTTCACTTTGAGATTTCAGTAGATGGGGTAATGATGACTGAAGTCTATTTTTCACAAAGAGCTTTTGCATAGAGTATCTCATTTGATCCCTTGTGCATTCCATACTCAGCCAAAGGATGTGACCTCAAAGGCCTTCTGTCTAACCTCTTTATCTTACAGATGAGGAAGTAGAAAGTCTTCCCAACTCCAAAGCCCACTTTCTCTCTACTATACCCGTCATGCCAATCAACAATTTTTTTACCTGAAAAAAATAACTCTTTTCATATCAAATGCATAAATCATTGCATTTTTTCTCTTCCTTTCTTTCCTCCTTTCTTTCTTTCCTCCTTTCTTTCTTTCTTTCTTTCTCTTTTTTTCCTTCTCTTTCTTTCTTTCTCTCTCTTTCTTTCTTTCTTTCTTTCTTTCTTTCTTTCTTTCTTTCTTTCTTTCTTTCTTTCTTTCTTTCTTTCTTTCTTTCTCTTTTTTGTGGGGCAATGAGGGTTAAGTGACTTGCCCAGGGTCACACAGCTAGTTAGTGTCAAGTGTCTGAGGCCAAATTTTAACTCAGGTCCTCCTGAATCCAGGGCTGGTGCTTTATCCATTGCGCCACCTAGCTGCCCCCAATCATTGCATTTCTAAAAGAAATTAACAGCCTAAAAAAAAAACAACAATAATAATCTTTTAAAAAAATAAACAACTAAAATGCATGTAGTTCTTTGAGGTTTGGCAGAAACTTTTTCTCACCATACTTCTTTGAAATAGGCATTATCTATCCCCATTTCACAGATGGGGAAACTTGAAGCTGTGGGTGGTTAAGTGAAGGGGCTAGCATTGTATTGGGAGTAGTACCCACTGGACCTGGAGTCAGAAGAAATGAGTTTTAATCCTGGTCTATTATCTGTGCTACACTGGACAGCTCACTTACCCTCTCTGGCACTGGGTTCCTTTTGTATACTTATGGACAAAATAGCCATTACAGTGCCCTCCAGTTCTATGTTTAAATCTGTAATACTATGACCTGCTTATGGTCACAAATCTAATGGGCATAAATGCTTAAGGCAAGATTCAAATCCAGGTCATCTGGATCTAAGCCCAGCACCCTCCACCATGCCAAGCTGACCCCAGTAGGCTTCATGGCATAGTATTTTATCATTTGCCAATAGCAAAAGAAAAAAAAAGAAAAGGAAAAAAAAAGTGTATTTCTCCCAATCCTTAACCAAGCACTTGAAATCATTCCTTAACAGATTTGTTTCTTATAAATCAGATCACTCACATAAAGACATGGCATTCTTGTAGGTGTGTTTTTAAATGGATAGGGCAGCTAATGTTATTTACATGAGTGCAAAAGCCTTCTAGATTTAAGAAACCAAGGGTTTTATGAAAGCAGAGAAAGGCATAGAGAGAACAAAATGAGCATCCTCACAATTAGCCAGAAATATACTTCTAAAATGACATCTTGAGATGCCTGGGGTTTTTTGGGTTTTTTGTTTGTTTTTTGTTTCTTGCTTTTTAATTCTGCTTACCTAGAAGATAACACAACACACAAGGATACAGTTCTTAGGGTAAGTATTGCCTTTATATCAGGAAAAAAGAAGGAAACCCACAGATGAATTGCAAGTGCAGAAGAAATACTTCCAGAAATTTCCCATGATTTATCTGCTAGCTTTCATTTAATTTCCTGATTAATACAAATACATCCAATAGTTTTCTCTTTTTCTGAAACTAATAGAGCCTTCTTACAGCCATTATTCACTTCTGAGTGCTGAAAGGATGAATCCTGTGAAAGAATGGTTTCTGTCTCTGGATTTTTGTGCTGTACTGCCTTTACAATTTTTCCATAAAAAGATGTAATGTTTTAAATAACTGTTATTTTAACAGCTAAACTATATATCACCCAAACTTTGATTTTCTAGATAACCTTCTCATTTAATGACCACCAAAAGTAATTTACTTTTTTCATTAATAGATTGTCAATCTCTACATCAGACACCACGTGGCTTGATTAAATTCAGTTTATCCAGGTCATAAAATGCAATGATGTAGAATAATCCATAAATGCTTAATTGTCTGCTCTCTATTTAACAATGTGTAAAGTGTCTGCCCAACGTGTCCATCTGATCAAATCCTCAAAAGTCAATTCATAAAATGTAATCATTTACAGAAGCATAAAATCTTCACTGGGAAAATAAATATGGTTTCTTTTGCTTCCACCCTAACACAGAATATTAGTTCTTCTAAATTTATTGGATTGGCAAAAATAATAGATTTTCTTTCCTCCAATTCTGACTTTTAAAATACTTCACTCTATGATCAATGCTGTATTCAGGGTATGCACATGCCTGTCTGCTTACATCACCTTCCCCATGATACATGTATATGTATATATGTATGTACATACACACGAACATACATACATGTACATACATTTCTACACACACATAAGACTTATTATTGTAGGAATATAATCTATATTCAGAATAGTCCAAATATGCACTGATATATGTGTAACCCCATCCTCAAAGCCCATTAGTATGGAACTCTCTCCTCACTGGTAGAGATCATTCGCCCATACCTGAGTGAGGAGCTGAGTTGGAGAGAGGAGGAAAGAGAAAAGGTCTATGCTCTTGAATCTCTAGCAACATTGTCAGTCTCTTTGGAGGCTTCACGTCTCTATTTTCTCTTCAAGGCCATGATTATCATTAAATTCTACAAAGGGTATATTGGAGAATGAGAACTGAGAAAAGTCCATTGTACCTGGTATTTCAGAGGTCACTGATAACTTAGGAGGAAGCAGCATCAATATTTCTGACTAGATAAAAATGTGCCTTGACAATTTGGAGACTGGACAGATTATTTTCAGCTGAAAATATCTGAAAAGACTTCACAGGGAAAATAACATCTGAGTTTATCTTTAAAAGATGACAGGATTTCAAGAGGAAGCCAAAGGGGGAAGAGGAAGGAATGAAAACAAGCAAGTTTGGAACAGTTGTCCTCCAAAACACAATATCAAGTTTTAAGTTCCTAACATTTCCTTAGAGCACGGAACATTAAGCACAGCCTCATTTGGTTTTTTAAACCTATATTGACTTGGAAGGAAATCTTATCCCATTTCCAGGGTTCAATAGTGGTTAAGTTGTGAAAGTCCAAAACAATGAGAAATTTTCCAGGAAATCTTAAGAATGTCAATTTGCAATGATTTAATAATGTTAAAAAAACAAAACCAAAAATTCAATCCTGGGGAAAAACCCATTGTTCTATAGAGAGAGATTTTTAAAAACCACTATTTTTTGTAATCTGTATTTAAAGGTCTCAGCAGAATGTGCATATATCTAGAATTTCTGTCTTTGAACTGAAAATGTGGTATATATAATTTAAGAGCATATTATTTTACATCTTCTAGGACTGCCACTTTGACATAACATTTGAAAGTGGTGGCTATAAGAGTATTGAGATGAAGAAACAGTGACTGCATTGAACATGCTGCCTTACTTTTTATAGCTGTAAGTAAAATGAAAGGGTTGCCAAGGTAACTGCTTCTGAAGATCAGTTTGTCAAAATTTGGTAGAAAACAGTGCACAGAAGAAGCCTCAGGCTAGGAGAATATCTGATATATGCAAATCTAAACTGTGCTAGTTCAATGAAAGCAATCTCAATATACACTAATCAGCAGTGTTGGCCACTACACTCAACTTGAAATTTCCTTTATTGAAATGCAGTTTCTCATGATCATGTTAATATGTCAACAAAATGAGGAGTCTCACCTTGCTCTAATTTCCATTAACATTGAAGTATTTTATATTCATATAGGTTCTTGCATGTTTGACTCACCTAGAGTTTGAATTCACTCCAACAGTCTTTAATCTTGAAATCTCCCTTTGCTTCTTAGCCCAGAAATATAGATCTGGCTTGTCATTATTCTATTCCCTTTAGTGACAGACATCTCTCTCACAAGTATCTATTCACATAACTCAGGGGACTCAGGATAGAAAATGGTTTTGAAGGTCAATACTTCTTTCAAGTTTCATAATGCATGAAAACCTGTCACCAGCTGGCATTTGGTGAACTTCAGTCTATTAAACAATCCAAATCAATTTTCCTATACTCACTGCTTCCTCTTTGTCCCCATAGCTAAACCAGTGGATTATCCTACCCAGCTTTTGGCCTCCCAACCGGCCATTTGTGGTCATCCTGTTTGTGTCCTTGTCTACTGATTCTGCATTATCCCTATGAACAACAACATGCTTATTGTCTTTTTGGTTCCTATTTAGATTTTCCAACGTCTGAATTCCACCTGATTTCTTTGAGTAAAATCAACCTGATTTTCTCTAAATACTCAACAGGTAAACTACCTTTCTTGAAGATTTCTGTGATTTATTTTTTACAATTTGATATAAATTAAACAATTTATGGAAAAGACCAAGAGCTGCAGATGGAACAGCTTTTGGAAAGCTCAGATTGAAAAGCTCCCCCCCCCCTTTTTTGGCAGATGAAAACTGCACATGTTGTGTGGAGGTGACTCTCCGGTGGGGGACAGGAAGATGATTTCTCTATAAATGAGCACCACTTGTAACCAAGCCAAAAAAAACGTGTGCATGCACCATGCACTGACTACATGTGCCAATACTGGAAATGCCTGACAGTATGGTTCAACAATAGAAACAATGACAAAAAAAAAAAAACCCTTTACAAATTCACTGTCAAGACCTTTAAGCCAGAAATTAAACATGCCTCAAAAAATATATGCCCCTATGGGAAATATAGTTCATACTTCAACATTATCTTTTAAAAAACCAAACAAACCTGATTTTCTTTAAAAGTGATATACACATATACTAGGCAGTGTCAAATTAAATATGCCCTACTACATTCAATCTGAATGATGCCCAGCTATATTCCACTCCTCCTCAATACTATAAAATAAAATACAAAAGGAAGGCATACATTTCATATAACAGTGTGTTATGTAATGTACTAATGCATTCCTGGCTCTTATCATTTCATATGCTTCATGTACATTTCATGCTACAAAGGTCAACAAAGGAAATTCCCAATTCATTCAATTAAAGCGGTTCCCTGAAAACCACCCGAGGCTCCTGCCACTCAGAATTCTAATACTAACTGAGAGCAGTGTGTTTGCTGGAAGTCTTTCATATATAGCCCCAATAATCTGTGCAACAGCAATGGTGTCCCTTGCTGCTTCACAAGGATGATACAAAATAAGATCTAACCGATTTATTGGTGGACTAGACGGAACTCAGCTTTACAATTAGATTTAAAAACCACAACCAAATTGGGAATGTCAGGAAACCTGATAATGTTGTGCATGTCCCGAGGAGCAGAGGATCAGCACCACTTTTATGCCCGGGTTTTGAATTGCTTTTTGATTATCCTTTGACCATATTTCAGCATGACAGGTTATGTGGCATAATGTCCTCTCTTTGTAGCTCTCCTGAATTCCCCTAACAGTTTTCTCATACCTTCTGGTGGTTCTTGTTACATTCTGTTTTCCATGAGCTATTTTTGTGCTGCAGAAAATCTCCCTGACCAGATTGTTCACTCCTTGTGGGCAGGGACCATTCTTTGTTTATCCTTCTATCCCCCACAGTGTTCCATGCATAGTAAGAAATTTAATAAATGCCATGTATGAATATGTAAGAAATTTAATAAATGTATGAATAAACAAATGGCAATTTTGAATGGACATGGCTCTTGGCAAAATAAGGCAGAGAACTGTACAGAGGGGGAAAAATATTTCCCAATTCAAAGCTGGTTTTACAGTGAGGTGACAGTTATAGACAGAGCACTGGGACTGGAGTCAGGAAGACCTGAGTTCAAATTTGGCCTCAGACACTTACTTCTGTGTGACCCTGGGAAAATAATTTTTGGGGGGCAGGGCAATGAGGGTTATGTGACTTTGTCCAGGGTCACACAGTTAGTAAATATCAAATGTCTGAGGCTGAATTTGAACTCAGGTCCTCCTGAATCCAGGGCCGGTACTTTATCCACTATGCCACCTCGCTGCCCCCCCATCCCCCGGGAAAATCATTTAAACCTGTTTGCCTCAGTTCCTCATCTGTTAAATGAGACAGAGAAGTAAATGGCAAACCATCTAGTATCTTTGCCAAGAAACCCCCAAATGGGATCATGAAGAGACAGGCATGACTAAGACACCTGAACAACAACAGTGCAATATATTGAGTATGGAGTCATGAAGACCTGAGTTCAAATCCAGTCTCAGACACATAATAGGTGTATGACTCTGGGCAAGTCACTTAATATCTCTCTGATTGGGTTTTCCTCATCTGGAAAATGAAGATAATAGTACCAGATACTTAAAAGAGTTGTTGGGAGGATAAAATGAGATGATGTTTATAAAGTACTTTTTAAACCTTATATCGTTATCATCATTTTATGTTATTGTTATGTTATTATGACATAGCTCCTTTTAGGAAGGAAATGGCTTATTGATGGTGTGTTGCTAACAGAAAAGAGAGGCTCACTTCTTCCTTCCACCTAAAGGAGAAAAAGGGCTCCCTATTCATTTGGCCAAAGGGATAATTCAGGTAATCTACAGGAGAATTCAAGATAGAAAGACTGAACTCAAGGACAACAGAAGCTCCTGGGGAAGAAAAGAAGCAAAGTAGAAAGTGGGTTATCTAAACTTATTTGTACCCCAAATAGACTACCCTTTTTATATCACTTCCAAAGAACAAAGAAGTAATTTTTTCCCTTTTTTTCAGATTAGACCTAGGGATATAATTGGACTAACCCGGTAATTAGATTAAGCAAACATTTAATAACTTACTGTGTGGAAAAGCACTATGTTTAGCACTGATGATATAAGGGTGAGAAAACATTTAAGGAAGGATGTAAGACAGATAAGCCAACAATTATAGGATTCTAGGAACACAGACCTAGAACTGAAAAGGAAACTGATGATTAGAGGCATGGGAGAGGTAAAAAAAAAAAATGGCCCTGAATGTATAAGTGATTTTTCTAAATGAAAAATATGATAGAAACTGAATAGAGGTAGTTTTGCATAATGGTTAGAGTCATAAAGATTTAACATCACAGCCTGCCTATGTACCATGCTAGCTGTGGGACTATGGTCAAATCACTGGAGCTCACAGTACCTGAAGTCAGTCTCTTGAAACTCAAGTGACAATCAAATTGTGAGATGGTATTGGGAGTTACCTACAATGTTGAAATTCATACTTTAAAATATTTTTAAATCCAGTAGAGATGCCCTGACGTAGAAAATGAGTAAAAATTCTTTTCTTTCTTTCTTTTATTAATTTTCTCTTAATTTCTTCCTCTAGGAAAATTTCCCCCCATTTTTTGGATATATGTTCTTTTTAACTTTCTGTATTGTTATCACTTCCATCTAGGCAACCCTTGATAAAATGAATAATCAGAGTATGAATAATTCAAACTGAGTGTGTGTGTGCATGTGTGTGTGTGTGTGTGTGTGTGTGTGTGTGTGTGTGTTGTCATGGCCTTAATGAAGTCTTACGCTATAATTAGGAACCATCCTATCTATTCCCTTCTTCAAATTTGCACTTGTAACTTGGGTTAAGTCTTCATCCCAAGGAATACCTAAGTGGCAGCTGTTGCCACTTGGATTTATACCCTGAAATTTCCTCTTGGTTTGTCATAAATATCACTTAAGAAAGCTCCACATGACCTAACACAGAGACATTTTAAGTTTCTCACACACATACACACACACACGCACGCACGCACGCACGCATGCACGCACGCACACACACTAGCCCCTAAAGAAAGTTCTCTGCTCTCCTGTTCTTTTAAAAATTCTGCCATCTCCTCCCCCTCCACACCAAGCACCCACAGACATCACTTGGCTGTGATGATTAAAATATATGAGAGATAGTTTCTGGGTAATTTAATAAGACCAGCAGGCTATTAATAAAAGAATGGTCAGGAGGAAGCTAGGTGGCAAAGTGGATAAAGCCTTGGCCCTGGATTCAGGAGGACCTGAGTTCAAATCTGGCCTCAAATACTTGCCACTTACTGACTGTGTGACCCTGGGCAAGTCACTTAACCCTCATTGTCCTGCAAAAAAAAATGTGGCAAATTTACATCTTATCCATGTTAGATGTCCAGTCAGAGTTTTGTCTAATTTTTCCTTCTCTTTGAAATTTGTACTGTGCATAAATCAGATTTGGAATTATTATTGGAAAATGCTGTTTTATAAGGTATAAGGCCTTTTAAAAAGACTAACCCTTAAATATAAAACTCAATTATACATTAATGTGGGGCTTTTAATCTAAAATTGTAAAGGTAAAAGGAAAATCTGAATGAAGTTGAAGAGAGATACTATGATAAAATTCTCTTGGGAAAAAAATTTCTTTATTGCAGAGTTAGCCATGTTATAACAAGGCACCAAACAGCATTTTTCATGAATCATTCAAGGGAACATTGGCTTACATTGCACCTTCCAAAGGCAACATTTCCCCTAAGATTATCCCAGTTACAAAAGAAGGGGAAAAAAACCCATAATGTGACTAGCTTCTATTTATTTTTGCTCCTTACTTGTTAAAGATAAGAAAGACAGACCCTTTGTTAAATTCATCTTCATTGGCTCTAAAGGAAAATCATTTTGGTGTAAGAGTGTAGAATGGATTTTAGAGTGGGGAGAACGTGAGGCAGAGGGATCATTTGGGAAATTGTTGCAATGATTTAGGCAACAAGACTGAGCTAGGATAGTCACTGTGTGAAGAGAAAGAAAGGTGAAATGTTTTGATGGTGGAAATGCCAAGATTTGGTAACTAATTAGATATGTGTAGTTAGGAAGACCGAGGAGTTAGATTAATGTCTGAAGAGCCTAGGAGACTAGAAGATTGGCTTCAATAGGAATGGGGAAGTTAGAAGAAGGGAGGGCTCATAAGAGGAATTACTCATATTTTCTTACAAGTGGTAATTACTGATTAACGATTTTTTTATATTCTCCCAAGATATCTTAAGAACTGAGCTCTAAGGTCCTCAAAATTGTGTTGACCTATATAGGTTGATATTAACCTAGAAGAAATATACCATTAAAGGAATTCCATTAGTGAAGTTTTCACTGGAAAAGCTGTTTGCTGGAATATTAGTGAATAGAACAGGTTCCTGAAAGAGAATGTATCTGTGTGAAAGGGGAAATAGAGCCATTTCCGACTGAAGATAACTCTGGGCTAAAAGTTGATTTTAACTTAAATGGAATGTGTTCAACCTAGCTGCCAAGTTACATTATTGTAGATTTAACTAGGTTGGGAAGAGTATTGAGGGCATAACTGGCACTCTATGAAGTGCCTGTCAAAATCCTGTCAAGAGGTGCTTCATATGATTCATACATGGCATATATGATTTATACAACCAACACGAGAATCTAAAAGCAATGATGACTTGCTCAGAAGTGAGGTGGAGGGGGAAGCTAGGTGGCGCTAGAGCACCAGCCCTGGAATCAGGAGTAGCTGAGTTCAAATCCAGCTTCAGACACTTAACACTTACTAGCTGCATGACCCTGGGCAAGTCGCTTAACCCCAATTGCCTCACTAAAAAACAAAAAACAAAAAAGAAGTGAGGTGGAAAAAATCAAGGCAATGGACAATCTGGGAAAAAAAATAGTTCAGTCATATAGTAACTATATAACATAATAGACAGAAAAGAAAACATAAGCCACTTAATGATGGGATCAATTTTTATTTTTGTCTTTGCATACCCAGTGCCTAGCATGGTGCCTTACACATAGATAGGAATAGAAAGATACTAGGCCTGTGATTTTCATTAATATAGAAAGCTAGCAAATGAAGAAACTCCCTCTACAAATACAGGTCAAATGCTTCTCTTCAGTTTATATCAATCAACCAACATTTATTAAGCATCTGCTATGTACCAGGTTCTATGTATTGGAGAGTTCCTTGAGAAATGCAGTGACTTGCCTAAGGTCACATAGCTAGTAATTGTCAAGGGCAAAACTTTTACCAAGGTGTTCAGGTCTTCAAGACTAACTTTTATATACTACAATGCTTTGTTGGATTAAATAGCATTAGGTTATTGGGAATCGGAGTACTGCACTTGCATCCAGGAGATACTGAAACCCCTAGGGAAATCCCTCCAGGGCACGAGATGGATTCTGGGGGAGGCCAAGGATAAGAATCATCCAGTATAAAAACCCATCCATGGAACTACAACTGCAACCAGTATCAACAGAGGGAGCGCTCACATGGATGAAATCAGGGATCCAACTGAACATGTCATTTGATCATATCTTATTACTGATTTTCTTTGTCATTCTTCAGGAAGAGAGACAGCAGTTTAATAACAGGTGTATTTAACATTAAAAATGTTCTCCCAGGGGCAGCTAGGTGGCGCAGTGGATAAATCACTGGCCCTGGATTCAGGAGGACCTGAGTTCAAATCCGGCCTCAGACACTTAACACTTACTAGCTGTGTGACCCTCGGCAAGTCACTTAACCCCAATTGCCTCACTAAAAAACAAAAAAACAAACAAACAAACAAATAAAAAATGTTCTCCCACTTCACCTCTAACTCTTTCAAGACCTGGTTTCCTTCTTTTTTTAAAATATATTTTTTGTGTATGTGTGTGAGGCAATTGGGGTTAAGTGACTTGCCTAGGATCATACAGCTAGTAAGTTGGCAAGTGTCTGAGGCCGGATTTGAACTAAGGTCCTCCTGACTCCAGGGCCGGTGCTCTATCCACTGCGCCACCCAGCTAGCTGCCCCTCCTGGTTTCCTTCTTGAGCTGGTTTAAATGCCATCTTCTAAAGGAGGCCTTTCCCAGTCTCTCTAGCTGCTAAATCTACTTCTCTAAGCTACCTTCCACAAACTCTGTATGTTACATGTACTTATTCAAGGACTGATTAGAATGTAAACTCCTTGCAGGCAGGGGATACTTAAACCTTTCTTTGGATTCCCAGTGTTTAGCAAAGTGCTTCATGCATAGAGGCTTAATAAATGTTTGTTGATTGATTTGTCCAATCTTAAAACAAAGACCAATATTCAGGAAAGGGAGAGAGCAGTACTATAATGCAAAAAGTCAGAAGTCCTGACTATTCACTTAAGTCCTGACTCCAGCATGCTCGGCAAGTCACTTAACAACACTGAGACTTTGTTTCCTCATCTGTAAGACAGGGATGTGAATATCTATGCTACCCACCTCACAGAACTGTTGTGAGAAAAGAACTTTGTAAATTTGAAAGTGCTAGAGAAATATAAGTATTTGTCTTCCAACGTGACAGTCTAATTATCCAGTCCACTGAATAGCTTGGCCAGATGTAGCTATTTTGCCACTTCGTTATCAACTAGGAATAAATACTGCCTTTCCCTCTTTCTTTGAAATCATCTTCCCAACTATCTATCTATAAAAAGATACAAAAATGAAATAAAAATTTCACTTATTGTCTATCGTGGAATAATTGAATATTTATCAGTGAAAGCTCATGCTGGGTAATCATTCTCAAAATAAGCTAAGAACTTCACTAGGAAAAAAAAATGACAGTTATAAAACATACCTCTGGGCTCTCTCCATCTGGGCTCATGGTACTACTATTGAGCATAAAAAAATAAGGATATCTTGCATAAAAACCCATCTTATTGGTGAAGCATTAAAACAGCCCCCACGTTCATCCTCAGGATTTTTTCAGTAGCCTTTGGAAAATTTGGTGAGATGCAAAAGTCTCAAGTTCTAGGTCTACTGCTAATATGCAAAATATCTGATATATATTTTCAATTTATCCTCATTATAAATGATAAAAATTATGAGATACTTACCACCCGAGACTCACTGGTGATAAATAATGAATCTTTAAAAAGGGCTTTATGTCCTTGAGAAGAGCATAACCCTATGAAGGAGATAGCTTACTGGAGAGATTACCTTTCTGAAAGTCAGTTCCAACAACAAATTAATGATTGACTTTATAGACTTACCTTATTTAACCTGTTCATGCTTCCATTTCCTTTGCTGTTAAACAAATCACCTTGGCTTTCACCAGGTCAAAGCAAAACTCTAAGGATTAATGGAGCATTAGGGATACTGTGCTTTAATTCATAGAAAGTGGCTTACAGATAAATAATGTCAGAAAACCATGATCAACCATGAGCTTGCAAGTGCATCCTCTTCTTACTCACAGATTAAGTGCAAAAACAAGAAGTATTCTTAATTTGTAACATCAACAATATGGTTTTATTTTTCTGGTATATTTTACTTTTTCAATGCAACCTAGATAACAACACAGGGCAATACCAGCAGCAAACAAATGATGAAATTTTGACTATCAGACCAACAGTCCCTCATTTATTCAACAGTGACTTATGAAGCACTTCCTTAGTGTAAAATACTGTGTTACACACTGGGAAAGAAACAAACTGTAGCTAAGACAGGAGTCTTGTCTTTGTGGAGTCCACACACAAGATTCTAGGGTCTATTTTTTTCAAGGACAAAAGGCTTTGTCTTCCAAAATGGGTTGAAAAGTAGCCACTCCACCTGGATGTCTGTTTCATGCTTGGTAGCACTGGGCAAAAGACAGTGTGAGTGACACATTCTGAAAGATGACTGCCAGAGCAAACAAATATAGTATAGTTCTGAGTTTGAGTGACATGCTAGAAGAGGTAGAGGCTGTCAGGAATGGGGATGCAAAAATTATAGCTAAGTCTATAAATGAAGATAATTGGAATAAAATGAATGACAATATTCAAAATATTGTTGGGACTGCAGCTCAGAAGGAACATTTCTAGGAGACACCTGGAGAAGTGGGGCCAAAAATAAAGGATCATGATGAAAACTTCAGATTAAGCAATTTGTATTCAGTACAAGGTAAGAAATCAAGGGACTCATTTTTTCTAGGATTACTTCTAAATATGCATAGTTAACATTTTCATTTATATATTCATATATATGCATATATTTGTGTATATATGTATGTGTGTATATATGTATATATTCAGTAATTTTTCAGTTTTATACAAGTCTTTGTGACTCTATTTGAGGTTTTCTTGGCAAAGATACTGGAGTGATTTGCCATTTCCTACTCCAGCTCATTTTACAGATGAGGAAACTGAGGCAAACAGGGTTAAATGATTTGTCCAAGGTCACACAGCTAGTAAGTGTCTGAGGCTAGATTTGAACTTAGGACATTGACTCTAGACCTGGTGCCATTATCTATCTATCTATCTATCTATCTATCTATCTATCTATCTATCTATCTATCTATCATCTATCTATCTCTATCCATTCCATCCATCTATCTAGAGAGACCATTCATTTGCAAGACAGAATTCCATATTTGGTCACTCAGTTTACTAAAAAGTATTAATTTGCATGTGTTTACTGTTCTTTATTCTTTGGAGAGTACTTATAAATTTGACTTTTCATGTTATATTAGCACTCAAATAAAATCTTTGGGAAAAGCCTATTCCGTAAGGATCCATGAGTTCTTCAGTATGGACACTCTCTACTCACAGGGTTTCTTGACTTGTGATACCTAAACCTGGTTGCCAACTTTCTCAAAATGTACCTTCACCCTTAGCTAGTGTTGGCCTCAGATGTATAGAGTCCTTTGCTAAGCTCAGGCTCCAAACCTTCAAGAAGTCAGAATTTCTTCTGATGGGCTGAGGCATCAGAGAAAGAAGGAAGCTGAGGAGTCTCTAGTTTAAAAATAAGAAAATAAAAAGAACATTTTGCCACTTCATTCCAAGAATGGTCATCCTCTGTATATATTAATATTACAGAAGTTAAAGCCACTGTAGATAGTCATTTTTTGGGGGGTGGGGCAATGAGGGTTAAGTGACTTGTCCAAGGTCACACAGCTAGTAAGTGTCAAGTATCTGAGTCTGGATTTGAACTCAGGTCCTCCTGAATCCAGGCCAGGTGCTCTTTCCACTGCGCCACCTAGCTGCCCCTGTAGATAGTCTTTAATTTTTTTAATTAATTTTTTTTTTTTTGCGGGGCAATGGGGGTTAAGTGACTTGCCCAGAGTCACACAGCTAGTAAGTGTCAAGTGTCTGAGGCCGGATTTGAACTCAGATCCTCCTGAATCCAGAGCTGGTGCTTTATCCACTGTGCCACCTAGCCGCCTCATTGTAGATAGTCTTTATAAGTCACTTTTGCCATGTTAGCCGTCAGTGATTTAAAAGTGATCAGATTGGGATTACTGAAACTTCTATTTTGTTTATTAAGTCACTGACCTTAATAGAAGATACTATTCATGGAGGACTCTGCATCAGGCCTGGTACAAATACGTGCCCTAAGCTGTTAGTGCCTTCTCCACTAGGGTTATCTTAGAGTTACTATTCTTCATGTATCTTGTATGAACTTTTCTATTTACATCCGTTCTCACCCTGAAGAATGTAAACTGCTTAGGGCAGGGAATGCTTCTGACTTTCTTGGTATCCCTGAAGCTTATCATATCTGGCACATAACAAGTGATTAATAAATGCTTACTGATTGCTTTAATTCAAACAATGGAAAAATTCCATTAAATAACAGGCTATTAGAGTGAGAGTAGGTGAGGCAGAAGCAATCAACAATTTCTTTCTTTCTTCCTTCCTTCCTTCCTTCCTTTCTTTCTTTCTTTTCTTTGGTGGGGCAGTGAGAATTAAGTGACTTGCCCAGGATCACACAGCTAGTGAGTGTCAAGTGTCTCAGGCTGGATTTGAACTCAGGTCCTCCTGAATCCAGGGCTGGTGCTTTATCCTCCCTGCCATCTAGCTGCCCCCAACCAACAATTTCAACTAGAACTCTCCTCCCTCTCTTTACAAAAGCTTCTGAACCTCTCAGGAGGAGAGGGCGGGATGGGAATCATTACTAGCAGAGAGTATGGTTTGTCATGGAGACTTACTGGAAACCATGAACGGTGAATCCATCACAGATGTCAAAGGCATCCTGTAATAAATTAATATTTCAATCATTTTCAAATTGTCTATCTACCCAGATAACATGTTTTGCATGGAATTTCATATTGTTTCTAAAATACAGTCAGGCTAAAGAAAGACTATCTTTACGTGTTACACACATTGTGTTGACTATGTGAAAAGGCAGCATAGCAGTATTGGAGGAGGCCTAAAGCCCAGAAAGAATCTGTGTCCAGCTTTTTCCTTGGATCCCTACTGGCCATTTGCCCCTCGGCAAATCCATTTATCTCCCAGTGCTCTATGCAAATGTCTAAGACTCAGAAGACACAACAGAATGCATTAGTAATGAAAGTGTCCTCATAGAGGAGCTCCCAGTACCAAAGAAGTCACATGTGTAGCCCCATGTCCCTGTCCCTATGTGTGAGTGCCAACTCAAAATTTAGGACTAGCTGTTTGAAGAAAAGAGTATAAATTATTACATAGTTTTTACCTTAACTTCTAAAATCAGAGCTACAGGGGCAGCTAGGTAGTGCAGTGGATAGAGCACCAGCCCTGGAGTCAGCAGGACCTGAGTTCAAATCCGACCTCAGACACTTAACACTTACTAGCTGTGTGACCCTGGGCAAGTCACTTAACCCCAATTGCCTCACCAAAAAAAAAAAAAAAAAGAAGAATCAGAGCTACAAGCATCTATAAAACAATGACAAATGAAAAATATGATATGTGAGAAAAGAAATGTGCAGAAATATTTTTGAATCACTGGGGGAATTTAATTACTTTTTTCTTTTGATAATTAAGGACTTATATTTTATTCATCAATAAACATTTGGTAATTGTCTGTCTTATACAGAGTGCTATCCCAGGAACTGGGGAAGATACAAAGTTTAAATAAGAGAGACAGCCTGGCCAGAATCTTAGAAACAGGAAAACCTGGGTTCAAATCCTTCATATCTACTAGCTGTGTGACCTTGGGAAAGTCACTTGAGCTTCAGTTTCCTCATTTGCAAAATGTGAAGGTTAGACTAGATGGTCTAAATCTAAATCTATCAACCCCTGATAAAACAGCATCTCTGTCTTTGTGGACCTTATAATCCAAGAAGAGTTACCCAAGTAAATGTTCTGCTCAATCAAGTGGTGAATTAACCATTGGGTGCTCCTTCTATTGGGTATCATTAATTTTATTTACATCCTTCCTCATCCCATGTCACCATATGTACAATACTGGACCAGCAGTTTTGATCCCAGTTATAGGCAGCTTCATTTACTGATTTCAAAACACCCTCAAGTTACAGCCATTATTACAACATTATTACTCCAATACTGCCATGGGTTCTAGATTAAACCATTATCTCTTAAGCAGTATTAAGAGAAAAGTCACACCTAAAGGCTAGATGAATAACATGTATTTCTAGCTCTAAAATCACCATTAGAATCATTTTCATTTACTTGTATCAAATAGGGGAAATGGAGAAACATTTCTTTAATGTATTAAGTTGCATCATCAGCATTAACTATTGACAAAACATCTTTTACCAATATGCAAAAAAAATTGAGGGGAAGGGGAATTGAGGAAACATTAATATACTGTGGAAACACTCTCTTCCTTATGAAGTGAAATGCTACTAACGTGATATATCATAAGATGAATTCTGCGGGCAAAGTGGAATTTTTTTGAAGTCATAAAGAGACTATATGCAACCATAATTATTAGGTAGGAAACTTGATGTGGAGAGAAGCTGTGATTGGCTATTACTCATTATTGTTAGCCTAGACTACCATAGATGTAGAAGCAGTGCTCAGTTTCCATAGCAACCTGGCTACAGCTGAAGAGGTTGCTATAGCTATCAGCTGACAAGAGGGCTTCGGCATACAAAAACCCAAAGAAGAGTGGCTTCATCTTAAAGAAAAATCTGCTGCATTCTGAATGTGCTAAAAATATATCAGACATCTTCATTAATCCCTTAAAGATAATGAGTTTCAAAGGACTTTTCTTTGGATGTGGCAGAAAATTCAATTCATTATTTTTTAATACTTATGTCACATTTATAAGGACAAAGGAAAAATCTTTCATTATGCGGGAAATATAATGAAAGAATGAATCATTAAGTGAGCTGAGATTCATTGTCTAGGCTAAAAATCCCAATAACTTGACAATATCCACTAATGGTCACTGAGAAAGAAGCTTGTGACAACACTGATCTTCTTATAGCCAAATGGTTTCTTTACTTCCGGATAGATAATACCCCTGTTAAGGACCATAGCCCATCCAAGGAACATTTGGAAAAGCTGTTACGGTTTTTAAAACATACTTGGGTTTCTTTTCTTCTATAACTTCTATGCACACATGTGTAAGCAGCAGGCATGGATAAAGAATCATAGATGAGATTTTGATGTGGGAGGAACCTTAAAGCTATCTACTCCAAACTGCTCTTTGTATGGAGGAGAAAACTAAGGCTCTGAAAAGTTAAATCTCTTGCCCACAGTAATAAGGTGCTAAGGGGCAAGGTTAGGATTTGAACTCAGGTCCTCTCAATGCAAATCAGTGCTTCTCTTCCTCATATTGCATCTGATCGACAAAACAAAACAAAACAAAATGATCATTCTGTTGTTTCCCGTTTTGTCTTTGTGGGCAAGGGAGAAGAAAGGTTATAATAAATAGCATGAGAAGGGGCCTTAATAATTATCTACTTCAACTTCAACTTCTTCTCTATGCCCAAAGAGACTCTACTGAGGTACCACTTCTATTGACATAGCACATGGCCCACCTGGAATTCAAACCATGGCTTATGGACTCCAGATCTGGTATCTTTGCCCTGAACAGCACTGAAACAGTACAGCATGATGGACAGAGACTGGAGTGGGCATGGAGATCCTGGGTCTAGTCCCAGCTACGCCAGGTCACTGAACACCTCTACTCCTCAGCTCCCTCATTTGAAAAGTCCTTATTTTATAGATGAAGTCATCTATTTTATAGATGAAGAATGAGCTCTGGCCTTGGATTTGGTTGTCTCTAAGGTACTTCTTGCTCTAACCTTCTCTGAACCTCTTTGTAATTTCTTGACATTGAACCTAATTCCTCCAATAAGTGTCATTTTAACACACACACACACACACACACACACACACACACACACACACACACACACACACACACACACACACTTACCAAAAGGAAGGGAAAATAAAGGCCTCACTGCCTTCCCCAAGTGTTTTCTCAGAAGAAATTCAAATATAAAGAAGCATTTGGTTCAATTATTTTTTTAAAAAACTGGTAAAAACAAAGGAAATGTCTCTGATTTTTTGAGGTCTTAAGTTTTGTTTTGTTTTGACTTTTTTTTTCCACATTGGAAAGAGCACTGAGACTGGAGTCAGGAAGACCTGAGTTCAAATCCAGCCTCAGATACTTATTAACTGTTGAAACTCTGGGCAAATCACTGAACCTCTTTCAGTTTACTCAACTCTAAAATGAGGATAATAAAAGCACCAACCTCCCCAGGCTGTTATAAGGATCAAAAGAGACAGGGCAGCTAGATGGCGCAGTGGATAAAGCACTTGCCCTGGATTTGGGAGGACCTGAGTTCAAATCCAGCCTCAGCCACTTGACACTTACTAGCTGTGTTGTGTGACCCTGGGCAAGTCATTTAACCCTCATTGCCACACAAAACAAAAACAAAAGAGATAACATTTGTAAAGTGATTAGCATTTTCTTGTTACATAGTGGGCACTATGTAATGTTAGCTATTATGATGATGATGATGATGATGATGTGGGGCATGCAGGTGGCTCGGTGGATAGAGTTCTGGGCATGGAGTCTGGAAGAGTCATTTTCCTGAGTTCAAATCTGGCTTCAGATACTTATTAGCTGTATGACCCTGGGAAAGCCATTTAACCCTGTTTGCCTTAGTTTTTTTCGTCTGTAAAATGAGAAGAAAATGGCAAGCCATTCCAGTAACTTTGCCAAGAACTACCCCCTCCAAAAAAAAGTCACAAAATGTTGGGCATGACTGAAAAAATTTAAATAATGACTATTATAAGTATTTCAACTGAGTTCCTAAGGTTCATAAACCATGAATTTCTTTTGGAAAAGCAAGTCTTCTATGTGGTTCTTATCCAGAAAATTTTGGACAATCCATCCATTCAACTAAGCAGAGTCAACTGAACGGATTTAAATCATGGGGAAATGTCATAACTATTCTAATCCCATTAAGGGACTTCTAAATATAATAGGTAAAAACCCTATAATAGATTGGCAGTCAATGCAGGGACTATATATTCTGGGAAATAGAGAATAAAAATTATGGTAATTACACTACATATATGAGCAAAAGAAAATGTTACACCATGATTATGAATTGCTAATAAGGTTTCTAAAGGGAAAATGCCTTGGGGACCATCAGAGAAGTACTAATAAGGACAATGCTATTTTCCAACTCAGTTAAAGTTCTTAACATTGAATAGTTTTAAATCATAAAAGCATATGTTGTAAAAATTCCACATTTAAAAAAATATTATCTTAACTCACAAGTTTCTAAAAAAAATCACCATTTTTCTTCCTTATGTTCAATTAAGAAGAATCATGCAGTGGGGAGGAGAGATTGGGGGAGAAATGGGAAGCTAACAACCCCAACTGGCTTAGTATATGACAGGAGATGTTTTTCTCAATATTTCAAGGGTCTACATTTTCAGCATTGTCCTTATTCCTTCCCTTGATGCAGTTCAGGACCCTGAGCAGTCTTGCTGTATCTCAAAAAATTTTGTCATCTACTTGCCAACCCTGTAATTATGGACATCTTTGGATGTATCTTGGCTGGGCTGGAATGACAGACATACAGTCTGCCATCAGGACATCCCAGATGTTTTCAGTTTAGATCATCAGAGCATCATAGGTTTAGAGATGGAAGGGATCTTAGATACCATGTGGCCCAAATTTTCATTTTACAGATGACGAAACTGAGCTCAGAGAGGTTAAGTGATTTGTCCAAGGTCACACAGGGAATAAGTGGCAGAGTATCCACTCAAATTTGGATTCTCTGACTCCAGACTTAACATGCACCACTCTACTTCCTCTTCTTACCCCCTGAGAAAACCTTTAAAAATATGTACTCTAAAAGCTCCCAATAAGCATATAAACATGGGGTCAAAGACTTATAGCTGAGGACCATAAGAGATCATCTCATCCATTTCCATTTGACAAATGAGGAAAGTGAAGCTCAGAAAAGTGACCCAGACTATAAGCATCCCAGGTGGCACTTGAATTTGGGTCCTCTGACTTCAAAGTTAGTGCTCTTTCCACTGTACCACACTTCCTGCCAGAGTCTGCTAGCATTTTTTCTCCCATTGAATTGTTATTGAGAATCTAAATGCACCTCCACAAAGTGAGAATAGAATCTTAGAGAAAGGACATGGCAACACGGGCATTAAAACCAACAGCAACATAGGGTTCAGACTTTCAGACCAGGCTTCTGCTTGTCTTAACAGTTGTAAGGCATCCCTATAGATTTTGAATGCCAATTTTTTTTGTCAGTCTGAGGAGAGTTCACCCCTATGTCAGTTTTCCTGCCAAGACTGAGTGTTCCAATTTCATCGGTGGTTTTGTTTGACAGGTAAGGATCATGTACAATCATAGTGAAAACACTTTGGCAATAAAAAAAGCTGACTCCTCAGTCTGGTTTCTAATAGAGAGAAGGCTTATAAAGACTATCCTGGGAGTGTCTTTGTGTCATTTCTAAATGACTCTGGAGCCCCCACAAGATTTCAGTGGGGCTGGGAATCATTTCTCAATCCAGGTAAAACTGGAGTGCTCACATCTGTAGTGGGCCCTGGACAATATGGAGCAATTAGAGCAGAGAAGAGGAAGGTTTAGCTTTCTCTGCCCCCAGATTCTCCTTTAATTAATGAAGGAAAGCAGCTTCTTCCAGCACTGAGTGTCCATAAGTATTTGTAGGATTGCATTAATGGGCCCATTTATTTATTAACATAGGAACCACCCTCGGGCTATTGTAATTATCTTTTTTTAAAATTAGAGTTGGGCAATAAACTAAAATATGGCAAAATGTTCATGGAGGTATTCCAAAGGAACAGGCTGTGTAAGTCAATTTCCATTATTTCTTTCTAAAATGAGGCACTGTGAGACCCTCATACATGTTTTTCACTGATAGGAGGAATACAGCTCTTCAAAGAATAGAGACATGTAAAACTGAACAAGACTTAAGGAGCCACTGAGGCCAGCTCACCCCTGAGTATAAATCCCCTTCTACAGCCTCTCTTACAAAAGTCACCCATCTGCCCTCTACTAGTGTCTGAGTGTTGGATGCTTGGAGTCACTCTAGTCTCCTCAGAACTAAAATGCTAGCAGCTTAGGTAAGCAGAGAGACGAAGAGGTAGTTCATGGAAATAGTATGACTGAAGGGAGATTCTCCACTCTAGAAACTTGAAAAAGACCAGTAACCAACTGTAGACAGAATCGAGGGAACAAATACTTTGAGTATTAGAGAATGTTTAGACTGTTAATTCCTTGGGGGCTGCTAGGTGAAAAAGTGGATACAGTGCTCTGCCTGGAGTCAGGAAGACTCTTCTTCCTGAGTTCAAATATGGCCTCAGATACTTACTTACTAGCTGTGTGACCCTGGGCAAGTCACTTACCTTATTTGCCTCAGTTTCCTCATCTGTAAGATTATCTAGGGAAGGAAATGGCAAAACCACTCCAGTATCTTTGCCAAGAAAACCCCAAAAGGGATTACAAAGTTGGAAACAACTGAAACAACTGAACAACAACAACAAAGGGACTGGATTTGCCTTTACTTCTATCCCCAATGCTTAGCACCTCCTAAGTGCTTAATAAATAACAACAACAACAACAACAACAAGGGCAGCTAAGCAGCACAGTGGAAAGAGCACCGGCCCTGGAGCCAGGAGGACCTGAGTTCAAACCTGACCTCAGACACTTGACACTTACTAGCTGTGTGACCCTGGGCAAGTTACCTAATCCCAATTGCCTCACAAAAAACAACAACAACAACAACAACAAAATAATAAAGATAGCAGGGCACAGTGAAAAATATGCTAGATTTGGATCAAGGCAACCTGGGCACAAATCGCGATTTTTCTACTTACTAACCATGTGACCTTGGTCACGTCATTTTAACCTCTATAGGTTCCAGTGACCTCATCAGTACATGAGTGAGCTGATCTATGATCTTATGATGAACTAGACATGGCTCCATAGAAGAAATAGCCCTTGAGTAGTCTTTTAAGATTCAAAAAAAGAATAGAGGTAAGGAATGTATGTGGTCCAGTCATAGGGGTTAAGTGACTATTACAGAGCACATTTCAAGGTCTCCAGTCAATCATTTTGAATCTCTGATACATATGTCTACTATTCTAATTCTTCAATTCAATTCAACAAAAGCTGATTGAGTATGTGCAAGGCACTATGCTGGGCACTAGGGGTTACAAAGATGAGGCAAGAGGCATGGGGAAAGGGAAGGTCATTGGCATGTAAGATGTGAGGAAGAATTCCAGTTGAGGAAATAATGAAGTTTGAGCATTAGGAGGGACCTCAATGGACACCTAGTCTAATGCATACACCAAAGAAATTCTCATTATAATATATCTGATGAGTGATTACTCATCTCTACTTAAAGGTATTCAAGGAGCTCTCAAACTTGTGAGGTACCTATAGCACTTTTGGACAGTTCTCATTGTTGGGAAATTTTTCCTGATATATTAAACTGGCTTCTTTGTAACTTCCAACCATTGTTCTGTGATCAAACTTAAATCTCTCTACCACATGATAACCCTTCAGATACTTGAAAACAACTAACATAACCCCTCCCTACTTCCCCTCAACCCACAACATAAATCTTCTCTTCTGAGGAGATTGTATGAAAGAGCTGGTTTAAAGAAAAGGGTTTTTAACATGCCAAGATGTGTGGGAAATCATTCTATGCATGAAGAGGAAAATGTACTAATGTGTGGCATCAAGAGATTTCAGAACAAGATTTGGCAAGAATTTAGTTAAGCAGGATAAAAGTAACAGATAAAAATGAAAAAAGCAGGATCAAATCAGGCTAAAAGTATTATTCTGGGCAAAAGAACTTGTATTTTTTAAAGTAAGTAATGGGAAGCTACTGAAAATTTCTGGGGAGTGATATGATCAGATCTTATTTGCCTAAAATTGCTTTAATGCTACTTTCCACTCTCAAGATCATTTGGAAATGTAGAGAGTGTGGAAAGTAAAGAAACCAAGCTATATCATCACCATCTAAAACAGCAAGAGGAAAGCTAGATACTCTAGTATCTACTATTTATGTTTTTTCTTCCACCTATGATCAACATACTGAGGCAATAAGTATTAGATATTTTCACAGTATAGCCCAAGGGAATGAAACTGAGGTGGGGTGAAAGCAAGAAAAGATTGTCATTCTCAGTCGATTGAATGAACTAGAAATCTTGAGGCAAATACATAATAAACACCCAAAGCAGTAACCATATAACATTAAATTAAAGAGACTTTTCAAAGGGTAAAAAGCCAAATGCATAACACATTTAACATGGTATAAAGTATGACCACAAAACAGCATAAGGAAATTTAGTAATTTTTTAAAAGACAAAAGAAATTTATTAAAAAATGTTTAAGGTTTTCTTGCAAAGAGATGCATTATCAGCCTACAGAAAACTTCCTTACATAAAATGGAGATTCAAGATGACCCAGAAAACAGTCCTGACTGTCCTCTTCTGCAATAACTTGCTCCCTGTGTTCAGTCAATTTATATGTAAATTTTATGGAAAATTCAAGTAATGTGCGCCTTTCTCATGTAAAAGGAAATTTATCATGTTACTTGGCTCCCAAACAGTGACTTAGCCAACCTTGATCAGAGGGGGAGGTCCAGATGGAGTAAAAGAAACTCTGACTTTGAAAGAGTGAGCTGTGCTGATCATGAAGGCAAAATTGAAAACCATGCCAGAAAAGTCAGGTGTAGACAGAATCTCTTAACATCTGTAACTTATTCAACCTATAACCCATTCAATCCTTGACCTTGTATTCATGACAAGGGTCAGCATTTCATAAGAAGAAACTGTTTTGGAATACTTTATTCTGTGTTACTTGAAACGAGGTTTTGCTTCCCTCTAGGACGTGAATTTCATTTTGTCGTCCTTTTTCCCTTAATAAATCTTTATAGTCGCCAATGAAAAATTCTATTCAATTTCCAAAATGTCATTTTATTGAAATTCACAGAGTGTTTTTGCTTTCGACCAGGTTGCATTTTTTTTTCTTAGTCACATAGATTCCCTGCATTTACAGTCCTTCAGCAATAACTTCAATCTTCTAGACTAAGAAGCTACAATAGAGGTCTTAATATTAAACTTTTCCTCCCCTGCAAATTTTCACCATAATCTATAAGTATAATCTACTTATTTACCACTACTCCTTATATTAAGGAAATGGAATCAAATAATTTTTCAATTGGTTAGGTGACTTTATTATCATTTTCAATAATATCATTTGTGTAATTTTTTCCGATGAAGAGTTTTTGCATAAATTTCTACTGCTGTGACCTAGAAAGACAAAAAGATTTTTTCTCAATGCATGGAATTGTAGCTTAAGCAAATTATATAATGGCTGTGGGAAATATACAAGTGTCAGGATCATCAGCATGGAATGACTGTGAAATGTAAGACACCAGAAAGTCTGTCTCTCCCTCATACAAACTACTGGAGACTGTTCCCTTAATGATGAGAGAATATTTTGTCTAATGTAGAATCCACTTAAAAGCCTATTTTCTAGGGGATAGAAGCTAATCAGCTGTTAGAAGCTTATGACTTCCCGTTTTTGTTTCAAAAACTATGAGTCTGTACACGACAGCTTATTAAGTGTTTCCCGACACTATAAAGGAATCAGAAAGGCAGAGATTCCCTTGTTTATAAAAAGCAAGCCGATGCACCAACATTCAGGAATAGATTTGGTTCAGGGGTTTCTGTATTCATTGAACTAAATGGATTTGAAAATATTAGCCTATAACTTGCAACAAAGCCTAGGATTTTTAAAAGATTTCTAAGTTTCTAAAAGGTTTAACAAAATATCCATCTACCATTATAAAAGTATGGATATATATATACATACATACATAAAACATATATATTTCCATTTTTCAGAAGAGAAAATGCTAAAGGAATGTTTAGATAATTATTCAAATTTCTAGGTTTTCCAGTGAATTATAAGAAGATCTCAACCCAGATCCCCAAAGGAATAGAGTACAGTAATATTACAACTTACTTGATTAAATGAGCAATTCTTCAAAATAATATTATTTTAGGAGGCAACATGTTTCAGGGTAAAGAACACTGGCTCTGGTGTAATAGGTCATTATCTTCCCTTCCAAAGGCTTTACACCTCAATAAGTCCTGCCCAGAAAAAGGGAACCTGCTTTTGAGAATTAAACCCATTTCATTACCTGTCCATCTTAGCAAACTCATTTCCTAGTGCACCTTAATAGCAGGATGATAAAAAAGAACCTAAACAATGGGCTGTAGGATTTTACACTTGAGTCAGGGGGACAATTCCCCAAAGCCTGGTGAGTTCCAAGCAAAAAAAAAAAAAAAAAAAGCATGCCATCTGGATAAGCAGGAGGAAGAGAGACCCACTCCTGGACGGCAGAGTTGCTTTAAGGCAGCAAAGGCAGAAAGCAAAGTAGCAGGGGCCTAATAGCCTAATAGCTGGTGTTTTACTTTTCTCCCCACTTGTTTTTTTCCCCCCCAAACACTAGTCAAGAAAGGGAAGATGCTGAGATAGCTGAAAGAGTAGGCACTGAGTAAATGCTTGTTGGATAACTGATCTGAAGTCAGATGATGGAGATTTGAGTCCCAACTCTGCTAATTACTCACTGTGTGACTTTGGGCAAGTCACCTCTCTGCAGGCCTCAGGCGGCTCATTTGTAAAATGAAGGATCTCTGAGGACCCTTGCAGCTGTAATGATCTGTGAGTGTGACTCCAGGGCTTCCCCAAGCAACAGGGATATTAAAAGCAAGAGGCATAGTAACAATAACAACAACATATAGGGAATTCATGAAGGACCCACTTGTGCCCAAATGAAAGGGCTCACAGAGAAATGCTAAATGTTATAATCAAGGTCAAGAAATCCTGAATGTATCCATGAAAAGTATTTTTAAAAACCCAGTTCCAGTATAACACAAGCAAAAGTTGAATGCTATTATGTCTCTTACCCACTTTCTACTATTTAATCTAATATTTTCTCTCTTTACTCCTGATTGTGTTCTAAAATACTAAGCACTGAGTTTCATTTTCTTTCCTTTCCAGAATTTATTTCCACTCCTATCTTGATTATGACTAAATGATGAATATGGCTAATTATATAATGAGATCAAAGGAAAATAGATGGAGAGTCCCTGTGCTGCATTGAAACCCACTAAATCTAGTTCTTAACATGGAGTCCATAAAGTTTTTAAAAGCTATTTTGATAATTGTTTATTAATATATCTGGTTTCTTTTATAACATTATGTGGGTTTTTTTTATTTAAAAAACATTCTGAGGATTCTATAGACTTTGCTAGATGGCTAAAAGAGCAAGCATATGACACAAAAAAGGTTAAGCACCCTTGGCCTAGAGAGATATTCCCATATTTTCTAAGTCACCATGGATTATAAGAAGGACATGGGGGCAGCTAGATGGTGCAGTAGATAGAGCACTGGCCCTGGAGTCAGGAGTACCTGAGTTCAAATCCGGCCTCAGACACTTAACACTTACTAGCTGTGTGACCCTGGGCAAGTCACTTAACCCCAATTGCCTCACTAAAAAAAAAAAAAGAAGAAGAAGAAGGACATGAGGGACAGCTAGACGGCTCAGTGGATAAAGCACCAGCCCTGGATTCAGGAGGACCTGAGTTCAAATCCAGCCTCAGACACTTGACACTTACTAGCTATGTGACCCTGAGCAAGTCACTTAACCCTCATTGTCCCACAAAAAAAAAAAATGAAGGGAATGAACAAGACACTGGTGGGTTTCAATCTGCTAGAATCTCCCTCTCTGTGGTTACTGTCCATGTAACCTCTTATAAATGTAGGTTCCTTAAGTACAGGGACCCTTTTTGCCCTGCTTTGTATCCCTAGGACTCAGCACAGTGCCGGGCATATAGTAAGTGCTCAGTAAGCAAGGTTCAGATTAGTGCAAACAATGAATCCCCCAGAAGTAGTTGCACTCATTCTATTTCTCACTACCTGAAGTTTTAATTATGTAAAATGTGGTCACTGGCTCAAGCCTAATGGAAATATGTAGTATGAATTCCAATAATGTGACTACTTCAGGAATTCCTTACTCACTCTCATTGGGATCTAGCCATAAAGCCTTGTTGGAGGGAGTACCCATATTGATGAGATCACAGATTCATTGAAATATAGATGTTTCCTCTGAATCACCCCTTCCTTTTCTGCCTTTTTTTTTTTTTGCCAGGACTATACCTGGCAATCTTCTTTCAGAATCTGAGTCATTGTTCCTACCTAGAAAAACTCACCCTACTGATCCCTTCCTAACTTTGTGTCCGCCCATGTTAAAACCCTTCTCCAGGCAAGTCTTCTCCAAGTCTTCACAGATGAGTCCCTTCACTGCTTTAATACCCTCATCTTTTACTTTTATTGCCATCAACGTCCAGCTCCTTGTGGCTATGCCTGTATTTCACATGCAATTCTGCTTTTCCCCCTCAATCATAAGCTTCTTTGATGTCAGAGTCTACCATCTTCCTAACCACATGAGACTTCAGTGGTGCTTTGCACACAATTAAAGCTCAGTAACTATTAAGAACTAAATTGTAAGATCATGGATTTTGAGCTGGAAATGACATTAAAGGTCTTCCAAGTCCAATCCCCTGCTTTTTATGAATGGACAAATGGGGAAATTGAGACATAAAGAGATGTTACTTGACAGATTAAGTTAATGGTAGACAGAACTTGGAGCCAGGCTTTCTGATTCCAAGTCTTGTACCCCTTTCACTAGAGCAAGCTGTTTGAACATTTTAAAAAATTACTTTTTCCTTTCAAGTTTAGGCTCTAAAATTGCACCCAATTCTAGGTTTACCAAGATAAGAATATAAAGAAACTTTAAGGTAATATAGGATTAAAAATAAGACCCATTATGAAAGGAACCCAGTGTAATGATTGGAATGACGCCACCTCCTGGAGACTTACTGTAGAAAAGCTCCACCATGAGGTGAAGGTCTCTGAGGGCCAGACCATGAGTCTTTTCTTTGGCGTCAGGAGGTGACATTTGCTTGTGGGAAGAAGAAGGGGGAGTCTGGCACTCTGACTCTCTTTTGTGTGGACTCTGGTGGAGAGCGGAGCTAGGAATGCTCTCTCCCTTTAATAGATAGATGAATCTGGCCTTTCTCTCTCTCTTTACCAAATTCTTATTCTCCTTAATAAATGCTTAAAAGCCTAACTCTTGCTAAAGCTTATAATTTATTGGCGACCCCTCATTAGGTATTTTAGACAGACTAGCTAGAATTTTAGCTCTTAACTCCAGAAGATTCAGGCTGGAAAATAGCAATTTAGTAATAGTTATTAAGTACACGGTAATAGGTTCTTATGCTTAGGACAATGACCAAATGTTTGGAATATCTGTTGTAGATATGGAGAAAGAATGTAGAAATAAAATTGCAGCTATGTGAAGTAGAATTCATTGTAAAATGAATGAGTTACAGCAATAAAGTTTCCAGGATCTCTTTAAAGGAACATATTTCCTGTAAATTGTGTTAGATCCATTTAGTACTGAGGATTGTACAAATAGTTTGGAACATAACAAAGAAAAACACTTAAAAAAGAATCACTGAATTTAAGAGTTGGAGAGGAATACAGTAGCTATCTATCCCTACTATAATACACAAAACATGTGGTTGCTTGGCCTCTTCACAAAGACTTCCAAGGGACGGACTCAAAGTCTTTCACAAAGCAACGTGACTAAAGCTTCTCTTTATTTTAATTTTATCCGGACAGGCCTCTTGCAATCACATGCTAAATCCTGAGCGTACAGCTACCTAGGCAACATGTGGTATTAATAATTTCAAATCACATTTTAGTTAATTTAGCATTTCAAAGTTTCAAAGCTTCACTGTAGCTTTTAAACAACCATTTAACCTTGGGTTTTTCTTAAATGATTTGGATAATAGATTCAATTCACACGAGTGCTTCCTGAGAACTTCCTTTGGGCACAGTTTTGTGCTGTTACTATGGATCCAAAAGAAATCTGCAAACTTGGTCTTTGTAACCTATTGGCAAAGGCTTTACAACATGATGAGAAATATATGAACACATAAAAATTAGATAGAAAATGTAGTGTATTCTAAGTATATATTTTAAAGTATGTTAACCTTTTATGTATTTTAAATATTATGGATTAGAGGATTTAGCAGGGGGCTACTAAAGAAAATACTTCTAATAATAGTAGATATTTATATAGCTGAATGCTCACACACATAAATGTGCAAACACACACTGTTCCAAAATCTTAGTGTTATTTTAAGCTATTAAAGGTTAATCACTGCTGTCTAGGGGAGGGGGGAGGGAGAGAGAAAAATCTGAAATTGGAAAGCTTGTATAAACAAAAGATGAGAACTATCTTTACATGTAACAGGAAAAAATACTTTATTAAAAAAGGTTAATCGTTTTAAACTGGAAATAACAAAGCTTTAATAGATTAAAACTACACTAAGACTTTTGGGATATTTTGTCTCAAATATATTATATAATTCACATATAATAGAGACAAAGAAGTATACAGATAATCCAATTTGCTTCTCACAACAATGGTATGATATAATACAGGTATCATACACTTTCTACAGATAAGGGGACAAAATCGGAAAGGTTAAGTAGCTTTCTTACAGTCACACAGTTATAAAGGAAAGATTTAAACCCAGTTCTCTCCTGGCTTAACATCTAGCATTTCTTTCACTGTCCCACACTGCCCTCAGAAGTACAGCTCATTAAGAAAGGATCATCACCAGTAGGCTGGCCCTTAGGTAACAAAGTATTAGAGCAAGGTAACCCTTATTCACAGAATCTTATATTATTCGTGTAAATCAAGCTAGATAGACATGTAAAGTATGGTAATATATTATGAAAGTGCGTTCCCCTGAGTAAGGGTAATGATTTAAAAGCAGAGACTAATGATCTGTTATGGAAAGAAAAACACCAGGGTCTCAACATTTTAAGTGATCTTAAACTTCTTCATCCTTAAAGTCAGACCTAGTCCTGATTAAAAGACTTATTAGGTGATTAATTATTCCTAATTTTTTTCCTCATAAAGAAATATCAAGTTTTATTTCCATGAAACCTAGTAGCTGTAACAAGGTGTTAACAAGATAATTTGGCACCTTGAAGCCTATATGACAAATTTCTGGGGCAATCTTTGCCTGTGTGTTGCTTTCATTGAACAGTAGGGTCTTCCTTCTTCTGGATAGTTTTTGTGTACTAATTTAGTAAAAAAAAAAAAAAAACCTTCTAAAATGACAAAACACTTAGGTACATATGCCACATTATTATTTCTCAATTCAAGTTTTATGATGACGATCACCTTATTTAAAACCACAGGTAGTATAAAAAGGTATTGTAAGAATAAGCAGGCTATAGCACGCCATCAACAATGACATCCATAATGAATAAAAGGCATATGTGACTACAAAAGTAGAAAGGCTAATCATGTTGGGTTATAGACCACTGGGATGAATGTCTGGAGGAACTGAGTTCAAATACTCCTTTAGATCCTTACTATTTGCGTGACCTTAGCAAGTCACTTAACCATGTTGCGCTTCAGTTTTCCCACCCATAAAATGGGCATAATAATAGCCTCTCTCAGAAGGTTGTTAGGAGGATCAAATGAGATAATATATGTAATGTGCTTTGAAAAAGTTGAAGTGCTCTACAGATTTGAGTTATATTTGTTAATATTGTTATTATTATTTCTGAAAGAATGAGAGATAATAATAGGAAGCCTGAGAGTTATAAACATGAAATATTTCAAGAACCAGAGGAAGTCTTGAAGCATCTTGGGTAAATTCTCTGTTGGATTCACTGAAAACTATAAAGGAGAACCACCCAGAAGAGAAGAGTTCTAGTGCTTAGTGCACTAGTGCAAGGAATTCTCATACCGCTAAGATCATAAATTCATTCAAGTGCCAAAATATTTGAATCTGTAGAACAAAGTACTGCCCATGCACTTATTAAAATGATACAAGGCTATGACAGGCACGACTATTAAGGTAACTGTGCTCAACAATCTTCAGGACAAGTGAAGTATAAGAAAAGAAAACATAGGATCACCAAATTGTTCTCCAGTATCACTGATGTCCAAACAAAAATACTTCTTATGGGTGGCTCCCATTCATATATGATGTGTTAATTGCATGGAGAATGGAACAGTAAAAAACTTTTCATTCCCAATAGCAACATATAAGGGAATCCCTAACCACCTTTATGGGAAGAACAAAGTGGATGAAAAAATATTGTTCAAACTAGGATACACAGCTGGATGTTGGCTTAATCCATCAAGTACAATGGAATGAGCACTGACCTTAAAATACTCATCTTGGAATCACTGTACTAGTAAACTCTGGCAAATCAACTTACTACCCATGTGACTTTGGCAAGAGACTAACCTCTTGAGATTTCAATTTAGTGTAAAATGAAGGAATCTACCAGTTGATTTCAGAAGTCTCTTATGGCGTTACATTCCTTTAATATGTTAAGAAGTGGTGGTAAGAGCAAGTATACATATACAATTTAGATGAGCCCTAAAAACAATAAATTAGGGAGATAAATAGGATCATATTTGCAAAATTATTCCATGGTTTTGATCATTCTAAATGTTGCATTTCTGTAAAACCTAATCTCTCTAACACATATTTACTTGGTGATTCTAAATCTCTGCAAAGTGTGGAATACCATGATTTTGGATGTCAATGGAAAGATGTGGTGGATCTCAGTAGAATGTAACATGATGACTTACTTATAAAAAGTGTCATTAAAGACATTGTCAAAGACATGTATGAGCTCAAAGAGAGCAGTGCTGTGCTAAGCACTGATATAAAGAAAAGAAATGATAAATTGTAGAGTAATGACTAAAAGACCAACAAATGGATAGTTTGGTGGGAAGGAGGGAGAGAGAGAATCTATGAAAAGATATGTGATTGGGCCAACTAGGTGGCTCAGTGGATAAAGCACCGGCCCTGGAGTCCAGAGCACCTGAGTTCAAATCCAGCCTCAGACACTTGACTAGCTGTGTGACCCTGGGGAAGTCACTTAAGCCCAATTGCCTCAAAAAAAAAAAAAGATATGTGATCATAAATCAAAAGGGATTACTTGGTACAGAGAAATTGTTGCTATTTCTATTGGTGGAAAGAGTGATCAACACCTACAAAATAAAAAAATTTAGCAAAATAAATTATAAGCATTAAAAGTAATAGTAGTGGCAAAGAAAAAATACAAATATAACTTCATATACTGAAGACTGTCAGATAATTTGGTTTATAAGAAGTAAAAAATGAAGCATGCTTTGGTCTCTTGTAGACATCTTTTATTAATTACAAATTTAAAAATATCAGCTTCTAAAAAGTTATCTTTTTATTCACTGTAATTTTAATTATGTCTATGTAACTATTCTAGTTTCTTGTTTAATGATGTAAAGATGTAGGGCAAGGTCCATTCAAAGCCAACAGCAGTTCTAAACTTGTGACTTGCTTGGGGTACAGTTGTAGGGGGTGCCAAAATAGGGGAGGTGATCACTGCTTCCCTATCTCTGCTGCATAATTGGGGGGTCAGTGAGGAGAGAGGGTGCAGGAGCTAGCTCCTACTATCATATATTTAGAGAGTTACCTCTTCATCATTAAAGTCAGATCTAGTACTGATTAAAATACTTATTTGGTGAGTAATTATCCCAAATTTCATTAAGAAATATCAAGTTTTATTTCCATGAAGCCTAGCAGCTGGAACAAGATGTTAACAAGATAATTTGGCACCTTAAAGCATGTGTGACAATTTTTTTTTGGGCGATCTTTGCCTATCTGTTGCTTTCATAGAAGAGTAGGGTCTTACTTTTTTTCTGGATAGTTTTTATGTATTAATTTAGCAAAAGTAACCCCCCCCATGACAAAGCACCTAGGTACATATGCCACATTATTATTTCTCAATTCAAATTTTATGATGACAATCACCTTATTTAAGAACACAAGCATCTTTTTCTTCTTCTGGGTTTGCCACAAGTCACTGACTTCTCACCAATAAATTTTTTTTCCTAAGCCATAATCGAACAAGAAATATTTGTTGGAACACTGTATTGGGAATTAAGATGAATAAGATCTAGTGCCTTTCCTTAAGAAGCTTAGAGGCTAAGAAAAGAAATAAATCTTATAATCAAGTAACTATAATTCTAAGAATGTGGGAAGAACATGGACAAGTGACCTCTGGTCTTTCATTTACAACTGCCTATTAGACATGTTATGGACCTTCATCCACGCTACTCTCATAGTTTCAAAAATCTAGGTTGTTCGAGCTCCACAGCCAATAAACATGCTGTTCTCACCCAAGTGATAGGGCAATGTAGAATGTCTTCTTACAGAAAGCAGGTCCCAGGTATATCCCTTGTGGGAATCTCCACATTATTCTAACATACAGCATATAAATACATACATATTATATATGTGTGTATAAATATTTATTTATTAATATCAATGTATTTCTACATGTATAAACCTACACACCGAAATCCTAACTCTAACCTTAAATTCCACCTAATTTTTGCATATACAAAGCCAAGCCAAGTCACTCTGTGTGACTTTCTAATTTCTTTACAACCTGGGCCCTTTCCAACTTTCTCTTCTTCTTAGATTTACTAACCCCTTCCACCTATCCCATAATCCAATGACACTAGCCCACTGGCCTCCCTGTTTTTTCCTCACACAAAACACTCCATCTCCCAATTACAGACATTTTCACTAGCTGTCCCTCATGCTTAGAAATCTCTCCCTCCTCACCTCTGCCTCCTGACTTCCTTCAGGTCCCAGCTAAAATTCCACCTTCTACAAAAAGCCTTTCCAGATCCCACTTAATGCTAGATTATCTCCAGTTTATCCTGTTTCTATCTTGTTTATACCCAGTTGTTTGCATGTCATCTCCCACTTTAGATTATGAGCTCCTTGAAAGCAAAGACTGGGTTTTTGTTCTTTAGTGTTTTTTTTTCTTTTTGCCTTTCTTGGTATCCCCAACACTTAACACTGTCCCTGGCACAAAGCAAACACCAAATAGATACTTTTTGACTTGACTTGATTAGAGCTCATAGAGTAAAATGATAACTCAATAGAATAATGGATTTATTGTAATAGTTTCCTAGACTCTCTCATTCTTTTCAAAGCTGTCAAAATTAGCTTCTTAATACACAAGTCTGACCCTATCACTCTCCTTCTCAAAAAAATTCTTTAGATTGTTATGTAAGATACTCTACAATCTGATTCCAACCTATTTTCCCATTCCTACTGCACACTATTCTTTTTCCACATTTTAACATTTCAGCCAACACTTGGGACTCTCTCTTCCCCAATTTCAATTTTGCCCTCTCCTACACATTTGCTCAAGACATTCATCATACCTAGAATGCATGCCTTTTATATCTCCACTTAATGAAATCTCCATCTTCTCTCAGTTTGAATGTCATCTCCTCCCTAAGCAATCCTCCAGTGCTCTTTCCACCACATGAAAATGATCTATCCCTTTCCAAAATTTTAATAATACTTTCTCACAATTTCCATTGTCTTTATCATCTACCCTATAGCATAATTATTTGTCTTTATATCTATCTGATCCCCTATTAGACTCTAAGCTCCTCAAAAGCAAAATGTTTTTTGTATTCGTAACCCCACTGCCTGGTATAGTGTAGGTACATTGGAAGAGATAGAAAGCAAAATCCACATATTAGCATTAAGTACATCTCTTCATCATTTGGAAATGTTAAGGATTCCCCAACAATGAAGCAATGAACTCCATGCACTTGAAGAGCAGAGGATCCTTTATTATTATTATTATTATTATTATTATTATTATTTATTGTTATCAATGATAATAATAATAAGTGGACTATTTGATTCCTTTATTTTGGGTTAGCATTATGAAGATGGAAATAAATGTGTAGAAAGATCATCCAAGCATAAGAACTTTATACCACTGGCCTACATGTCAACTTATATCTGAAATAGATCTTTTTGGTTTTAAAAGTGCGGATTTTTTAAAGGTAAAAGAAAAAGCTAAAAGAATTTTTTTTATTAAATTCACTGAACTGGCCTAATAATCTCTTGGTGGCAAACACCTGCATACACAGCTTCCCCCAAATGCCGGCATTACTCACTTCAAGACCACCAAGGCTTTCTCAGATATTGCCATCTGGAAGTATTTTGTTTCCCCTTCCCCTAAACCCTCAAAGCCCTTTATTATCCAGCTAGGAATGCTGAAAGTGTCCTCTTCAAAGTCATCAGTGACCAACCAGTTCCTGGACCCAGTGATTTTTATTCCCCTTCCTTGTCTTTGATGAAACACTTAGCACTGCCCCCCTCTCCCCTTCTTCCCTATACCCTCTCTTCTTTTAGCTTTCCCAACAGGATACCACCATGGCTTTCCTTTTTCAATGGCTCTGTTTACCCTGTGTCCTAGGCTAGCTCTCTTTCCTGCCCTATAAGTTGATAATCTTCAAAGTCCTATCTCTAGTGCCTTTGACTCAAATTTTTATACATTCCTATGGTTTCAACTATCACCTCTATAAAAGTGACTCATCAAGTCTGATTTTCTCCTAACTTCTGTCCATGTCCATGCTTCCATCTACCTGTTGTACATTTCTACCTGGAACCTCAAATTCAACACTGTTTAAAAGGCTGGCAAGATTACTGTATTTGGAATGACCAGACCTGGATTCATATTCTAGCTCTTCTATTTACTTCCTTAAAAAAACCTCCTAAGGTTTTGGTTTCCTCATTTGAAATTGAGGCATTGAGCTAGACGAATACTTATTTCTCTTCTAGTTCCAGATCTTAAGGCTTATAAAAATTCATCTTTCCCACAAAAGCGGATCTTCTTCTCTACTTTATATCTTTTGAAATGATATCTCTTCAAATCATCCAGACTCAAAATTTCAATCATCTTTGAGTCTCACTTATCCTAAAATATCCAATCAGTTTTTCAACCTAGACAATCCTTCCCCTGCAATGTCTCTAACTTGGTGACATCTAAAGTTCCTACTAAACTCCATATCCTATCATCTTACCTTTCTGTTACTGTTCCCATGCTAGTTTAGGCCTTCTTCCCTAGACCATTTCAAATTCCATCCATTTGGATTTCCAGCCACCAATCTGTCCCTATTCCAATATATCATACACATCTCAGTCAGATTAATTCCCAGGCTAGTGGTATTGGCCCTAACTGAAATGCAGCCCTGGCACCTTTATTAACACTCTCTTTAAGGGAAATCCTAGTATAACTAGTAACAAAGCTAAGCTAAAAGAGTAAAAGCATGTAACATTTTTACATGCTCATGACTTTTTTTTTTAAATCTTCTAATTTGGCAAGTCTAGAATGAGAACTAAATTTCTTAAATCAAGAGAGCAACAGCCAGGAAACTTAAGGAAAAGATGAAATACCATTAATACAAAATGTTATTGTCTAAACTGACAACTTGGACAAATCAAGGAAATATAGAGAGATTTTCACTTTTCTCATATGTGTCCCAAAGCACTACTATAAGGTGGTCTGAGAATCTTTGGAAACATTGAGCTGATGGGAAAATCAGTTAGTGTACCTTATCCTTCAGAATATAAGTAATATCTTTAAATAGTTTGGGTAAGTATTAGTAGTATTACTAGTAAAAAGCACTCTCATATATCTCATTGATTGGGATTGCTCGTTTACTCTGTGTATTGTCTGGTATATCCTAGTACAAATAACTTATGATTTCCATTCGCTATTGACTTTGGATAAAAGGGATCATTCACTATTCACTGTGTGATAGTATGTCACTGATATTTGGTGTGAAGGAAAGCCAATTTTTTTGAGATAGCTTTGAGCACCCCTCCATTTAGGGACTAAATCAAGATGGTAGCTTGAACCTAAAAATCATTTCTCCAAGACCAAAATTATTTAGGGGAACTGAAAGCTATAACGTCCCCCTCTGAGGAGAGCAGAGTAGCATGCTTCATGGCCCCAATCTCCTACTTCCTACCTGGAAGGAATCAAAGTTTCCCCTGAAGAAGGGTAGGCAGAGGATTCTAAAGATATCTATCTATTCATGCCTCTCCTAGAGCCACAGCTAGACAGAACCATGTGGACAGACATAACTTATGAGTACAACATACACAAAGTTAAATACAGAGTAGATAGAAGCTTCCCTTATAGGTGATGCCACTAGAAACTGGGGGAACCCAGAAACACCTCAGAAAAACACTTAATAAACTTACCTTTGAACTGGCTGAATTCTGAAAACCAGATTACTGGTTTATGATAAGAAGGTTAAGAATTGAAAAGACATGGTTAAGCTAATAAAAATAAATACCTGTTCCTGATTTTCTTCATTGGTGGTTCTTGTTCTGAACAATGAGAGATCATTAAAGGATTTTCTCTGTTTGCCCTAAAGAGAATGGTTTGTTGAACAAATACCTTAAAATAGGCATTCACATTTGTGTTCTTGTGATCAAGTTAAGTTGAACAAAAACCAAACGCACCTGGAAATGATAGTATTTCTAATATACATTTGATAAGTGTATTGAGATCATTTCACAAAAATAATGAGGAAACAAGTATTACTTCATGAACATTCTTCATTTGAAAGCATACCATTTATTTGTTTAAACTTTTGCATAAGTTAAAAGATGACCAACCTTGTAGTAAAGTGCAATAGTTTGCATAAATGGTTATAATTCCCAATTTCTTCACTACTGTGATAGAAGCTGTTGCAGAAACCTGATGGAGAAACATCATCTGAGTGCAAATCTGGCCTCAGACACTTACTAGTTGTGTGACACTGGGCAAGTCACTTAACCCTCTTTGCTTCAGTTTCCTCATATGTAAAATGAGCTGGAGTAGGAAATGGCAAACCACTCCAGTATCTTTGCAAAGAAAAGCCCAAATGGGGTCACAAAGAGTTGGACACAACTGAAAACAACTGAACAAAAACAACAACAAGGGTACATGCCACTGGTTTTCCTGGAACACACCAGTAAATTATAGAAAGGTAATTACAATATTCAATAAACTACTTATTTCATCTGACTTACTAGCCCCCAGTCTATTCTCCAATAAGAGACACAATGATGACCCACCTAAAAGCATATTGATGTAGTTCATAGAGGGCCAGCTTTGGAGTCAGGTGGCCTGAAATCAAGTACTGTCTATGTGCACAGGCATGGACTTAATCTTCCTGTAAAATCTTTACCAAGCTAATTTCTCTTACTCTTCAGGATCTACAAGAGAAGCCAAAATTCTCTAGGTATAAAAGGACCCACCCAGTCAGCCTCAATCTGTATTTATGTGTATAATATATATATGCATATATAATATATGTGTATGTATACACATATAAGATCTGTATTTATGTAAAACACATGCTATATATAACATATCCAATAAAATTAACATGGCATATATTAAATTGTTTTCTCTATATTAAATATTTTAATTTTATATACATTCATTTATTTTTTACTGTTAACTTCCATGAACCCAACAGGTCTAGTTCACAAACAGATCTATTTATGGCCAAACATCCCTTGGACATGGTCTCCTCTGTTCTTCAGCTTGTACTACTCTACTTTTCTCTTTACTTGTGATTAATACATTTGGAATTAGAACACTTAGGTTTACATCCTGGTTTTGCTAGTATTTCCTTAAAGGCCATGACTAAATCACTCTTCTTAACCTCATTTTCTTCATCTGCACAATGGACATAATCACACATACCAGAGGACAACTATAAGGGCCAAGTGCTTGGCAAACTGAAAAGCACTCTACAAATATTGGCAATTAATATTAGCTGAATTCTGTTCATTCTTTAAAACCCAGCTCAAGTCCTACATCTAGCAAGAAGCCTTCCCCAACCATCACTGTACACATTGATATCCTTTCTTTTACTTTCTTTGAACTCTTAAAGCATTAACCCACTATGTATACTTCTGGGCATTTAACATATACAGCTTTGCATTGTTTTCATTGTTTATGTCTAAGTCTTATGCTGTCTACCTAGAATTTAAGCTACCTGAGGGCAGGAATGAAGTTTCATTATTTTGTGCTCATCATAATATTTTGCTCATTGCCTTCCTTCCACACAGGAAATCCTTTTTTTTTTTAAAGGGACCCCCCCCACACACACACATACACACACACATACACATACACTTTCCATTGAGTTTACTAAAAACATTAGTGTATGCTCCTCTGATCAATCTCTGAAAGTTCATATGTAAATCATACCCTTACTATATAGATACAGCCTTGAAGGGAAATTTTATTGATTTACTTCATGGAGCTAGTAAAATAATAAGCTATGTTCCTGGGCCCTGGAAGTTTAACCAAGCACGAGCAAGAATGTTTGGTACAGGACGCGAATTTGGGCATGGCCAGCTACTCTCTGTCCCATCTCAGACACAAAGGATTGCTCAGTTTTCAGTTTCCCTTTTTCCCAAAAAATCACACATTGGATTATCTCTACAGATTCTCACTAGCATATTCACTCCCCAGGAATCTTTACAGGAAAAATCTTTTTAGTATTAATTGTGTCTCACTTGTCAAAAAATTAGGCATGTATATAGGCATTCCAATCCTTTAGATGACATGTCTCAGAATGGAATTAGTCACTGTTCTATGATTCTGGGGGGAAAAAAAGTTCTTGATTTTATATGTCTGAGCATTCCAATCTTAGCAAGAGAACGTGAAACAGTGATCCCCAAATGGTCAGTTGTGCTCATAGTAATAGCAAAAACTGGGTCACATGTGGACAATAGAAAACCAGGACAGAAGGACAGATGGATGGAAGAAGGAAAAAGTATGGAAGGAAGGATGGAAAGAAGGATGGAAGGAAGGAAAGAAGGAAGGAAGGAAGGAAGGAAGGAAGGAAGGAAGGAAGGAAGGAAGGAAGGAAGGAAGGAAGGAAGGGAAGGAGGGAGGGAAGAAAGAGGAGGGAGGAAAGGAAGGAAGGAAGGGAGCAAGGGAGAGAGGAAGGAAGGAAGGAAGGGAGCAAGGGAGAGAGGAAGGAAGGAAGGAAGGAAGGAAGGAAGGAAGGAAGGAAGGAAGGAAGGAAGGAAGGAAGGAAGGAAGGAAGGGAAGGAAGGAAGGAAGGAAGGAAGGAAGGAAGGAAGGAAGGAAGGAAGGAAGGAAGGAAGGAAGGAAGGAAGGAAGGAAGGAAGGAAGGAAGGAAGGAAGGAAGGAAAAAGGGTCTACTATACTATACTATACTATACTATACTATACTATACTATACTATACTATACTATACTATACTATACTTTGCTAAATGCTTTTAAAATATTATATCATTCAATTTGCACAACAACCCTGAGAAGTAGATGTTATTACTCCCATTTTACGTTTGAGGAAATTGAGGCAAAAAAAGATCAAATGACATGTCCAGGTTTACCCAACTGGTAATGCAAATGATTTTCTTCTCTGGTGTTTCAGAAATATTAATAGACACTGGGGATGTGAAAAAAAGAAAAAACAAATCAGCTCAGTCATAATTTACATATTTAAAATATCATTCATTACTTGAAATATTAAATCAGAATCTCGGACTGAACAGAGAGTATAGAATAATAACAATAACAATAAGAAATAGAATTTCTAAAGTGCTTTAAGGACTACAAAGTACAAATGTTATCTCATTTGATCCTTATAACCAGCCTGGGAGGTAGGTACTATTATCACCAAAACAAAAATCCTGGAGAAATAAATACTACACAGGTACAGACAAAGCCAAAAAGAGCAGTAGATAGCGCGTTAGACAAAGGATTGTTGTAAGGTTCAAATGAAATATAAAGTACTTAGAAAACATATAAACCAGTATATAATGGTCAGCTATTATTATTGTTGTTTTTATATCCAATATTCTTTTATATATATATATACATCTATCATTCTTAAAAGAAACAGAGGCAAAGAAGGATCCACTAGTCCCAAGTTCAGAAAGAAAAGCTGGAATTACAATCAGGCATGCCTATTCTTCCATTAGAATTCCACGATAATGGTTCTTTCTTGAAAATTAGAAAGAAGCAGATAGGACATATTTTGAAAAATAGCATTTTATACATCATAATCTGGAGGAAAGTTCCTCCATGGTATATCCCAAAATCAATGCATCATCTTCACTTCAAGACTACTCCTTCAGTTACTGGACAAAGGAGAACTTTTTTTGGCATAATTTAATGTCAAAGATATAAATTCTGGTTCTTTGATCTATAGAATGAAGAATTTAAGGGAAATTAAGAACTCACAGATAAAGGTCTAAATGCATAATAAAACTAACTCTTGAGAATAATAATGATCTTGTCCAATCAACTGAGAAATATGCCAAATGACTAGAATATCACTAATGCCTAGCATCTACTTGTCTCTCCAGGAGAATGCTGGTTTCTCCATTCTCCATGTTTGTGGAAAACCCATTCCCAGCCATGATCTTCATCCAGTGCATCCTGGCCAAACCTACTGCCTCATAAGGGTGAAATTAATTCTATTAACTTGGACAAAGCTCCAGCATCCATTTCTTCTACAGCTCTATCTTGCTATATGACAACTGTTGAGAGACTCATAAAAACACTACCACCACTTGACATGCTAAAATCCTTCAGAGTTGACAGAGCATTTCTTATGCGTCATCCCATTTCATCCCATTTAGACAATCAGAAAACATAACCTGGAAACTACTAAAGATTAGTCAAAACATTCTCTTTCATGTTCAAGGATCAGCTCAAAGGAGAATACCCTTTCCAGGGGGAGAGGGAAAAAAAACAAACAAACAACTTTAGAAGTCATTCTTTAAATCATAATATCTAAGCAGATGTAGCATAATGTGTCTATTTAAATTAATTGCTTTTAATAACATAAGAAAGTTAACATTGTTCCCTTCCTACCTTTCATCTTTCCCTTTTACTGTGGGTCCCTAAGTTCCCGACTCATCATTGTTTGACTCTTCCCAGTTAGTCTCTGCCCAGCCCCCCCTCCCTCTCCCTCTCCCTCTCCCTCCCCCCCCTCTCTCTCCCCCATCCTTCCCTCCCTCCCCCCTCTTTATCTTCAATCCCCCCAGTTTATCTTCAATCTCCCCAGTTTATCTTCAATCTCCCCTCCTCGTCCTCCTCCCACTCTGTCCCCAGGCTCCTTTTGTTCTTTTGAAGATGTTCATTAACATGTGTTATGCATTAATGGGGGAAGGGAGGGTGTTAGGGGAGAGAAGTCAAGGAAACAGAATGTAACTAGAAATGGAGATGTCTAAACTGACATTGTAGAAGACTAGCAGAGGGAAGAGAGAGAGAGACAGTTTTTCCCCCTATGGTCACACAGTCAAGGGAAAAAAGAGAAATATATATTCAAGGAATTTCTTGACTTTAGTGAGGTCATCTCATATTTACTTAATGAGAACAAAGCCCAAGGACAGGACACAAATAATTGAGGTGATAAAACCTCCCTATGAGTTTACCTCCCATTTGGCACTTATCACAGATTGCCTTGTAGTGTAAGTCCATTTTTCCCCTGGCAAATAGTATGTCAGGCTACAAACATTTATTAAGCACTTACTGGGTGTCAAACACTGGGTTAAGTGCTGGGGATACAAAAAAATAAAAACAAAAACAAAAAGGAAAAAATAAGATCCCCGTGATTAGCATACATGGAAAACACACTTCCATTTCCCAAACATTTTAGAAGCACAAAATGGGCAAATTGAAACAGATAGAAGCCAGGCTGCCCAAAGAATGTAAAAGCATGTTTCTATAAGCCTACTAACCACACTGAATGCCAAACTTGACATTAATCTAATCAAGGCATAAGTAACAAGTTGCAATTTTCTTTTAGCCCCACTGCTCTGATTTCCATCTGAAAATGTTATGACTTTTCTCCAGGTCATTTTTTGTGGCCTGAGGAAAAGAGACCAGGTGAAGAGGAGAAGGGGCAGGGTGGGGAAGAAAGGAAAAGAGAGAGGGAGTGGAATAGAACAGAGAGAGGAAGGAGGAAAGAAGAAAGGGTAGGAAAGAAAAGGAGGGAAGGAATGGGGGGTAATGAAGGAGGAAAAGGACAGGAGTTAGGAGAAGGAAAAGAAAGGATGGAGAGTAAGAAAGAAAAGGAAGGAGGAGGAAGAGGAAAGGAGTAGAAAAAGGAGGAAGAAATAAGAGGAAGGAAAGAAGGGAAAAGAGGGAAGCAATTACTATACATCTAAATTGAAGTTTTCCTAGCACTTCTCAGCAAATAAATGTCATTATCACGCCCCCCCCCCCATCAGGGTTTTCCTTCTTCCAACAAAACCTTGGGGGAAAGCAGCCTTTCATTTAGCATCTTTGCCATTAACATAGGATCATCTGCCAATCAAACTACAAACACTATTTTACTCAAGTGTGAAGATCCCCTAGTACAAACTATATAAATTACAAGCACAGTCTCATTACCCAATTCAACTAGAAAGTTTAACATCCTTAGTTTGTTTAAACTCTCCCCTCCTCCAAGCATGACCTATAGATAGTATATCTTTTGAATCACATCTTTATACAACTTTCTTCATGTCCCACTTTTCCCTCAAATGTTCATGAGTCACATGTGAACTAAGATGTGAGCTATACAAAATTTATAATAACAACTTCTCTCTCTCTCTCTCTCTCTCTCTCTCTCTCTCTCTCTCTCTCTCTCTCTCTCTCTCTCTCTCAGGAAAAGGCACCTGCGAATCATGCAGTTGCTGAAAAATCAGGATTTGATTCAATATAAACCTCACTTTTTAAAAACATTGCCTATGGGACAGCTAGGTGGCACAGTAGATAGAGCACCAGCCCTGGATTCAGGAGGACATGAGTTCAAATCCAGCCCCAGACACTTGACACTTATTAGCTGTGTGATCCTGGGCAAGCCATTTAACCCCAATTGCCTCACCAAAAAAAAAAATTACTACCAGAACCAAAAGCTGACCAGCAGCAAATTTTGTAGTAACCCCTATGATAACACCTTCCTCAGTTTCCTCATTCACAAAAAAGGGGAAATAATATCACCTACTTCTTAGGGTTGTTTTGGGGATACAAGATTAAAATATCTACAGCTCTTTGCAAACCTTAAAGGGCTATATAAATACCACTACTATTACCACCACCACCACACTACCACCAAAACCACTACTACTCCATGTCAATGTGCTTTGACCATAATCATTTTCCATGTCCTATCACCAGCAGTGGACCAAGTTTGTTTTCTTGATAGACAGACATTTGAATGCAATGATTTCAAATAATGTGATAGGGTTTTTATTTCTTTGGTTTTTATCAAAGAAAAGAATCTCTCCATAAAATTTAAAGGGTCCACTTTATATTGATTTTATTAAGACAAACAGAAAATAAATAGAGAAGCACATCCAATGTTGTACCAATCTGGGCTAAATGTAGTTGGATACTTCTACAGAGCTGTCATCTCCTTTTGGCAGTTTGTTTTCTCCAAAGATAAAAGTAGTACCTTCTGTTCCTGTATAATTCTTATCTCTTGGGTTGGTTTCCATGACCTCAAAATTCATCACCCTGGTGGATAAACTTCTGTTGATGAGCTTCTCTGCATCTAGCTAGACTGGTGCTTGGAGAATAAGCAAAGCCAAGATCCTATGCAATAACAATCAGAGCCTACACTTTACTAGTATTTTTAATGATCATGTGCATATCATAAGCCCCAACCCCCAGCATAAGGAAGAAAATGGAATGGGCCCATTTTATTTTTCACATCTTATTGCCCACTCCATGCAGTGTGTGCTGACCCTTGAAGCAACAAAGAAAAAAAGAGTAGGTTCAATAAAACCAACCAATATGATAATCCAATCTGACTGTATTCAATATTCCACATGCAGAGTCACCCACTTCTGCAAAGAAGTGAAAGAGGCACATTTTCTCAACTGTTTTGTATAGTTAAGTTCCTGATCACTATAATAACATAGGGATCAGTTTCAAGGTTTTTGCTGCTTTTGTTCTTGCCCATTACATAGTTGTTGTCAGTTTCCCCATGCGTCACTGAATCCTTTACATTTGTTGTTTCTTACAAGGCAGTAATATTCCATCAAATTCATGGGGCACCAGTTGTTTAGCTGTTACCTAATCAATGGGTACTGCTTTCTTTCCAGTTCTTTGCTACTGCAAAAAGTGCTGCTATAGATATTTGCATGTACAAGAGACAATTCTGATTATGACCTCCTTGAAGCTCTATCGCATAGCAGTAAAATCTCTGAATAAAATGAAATGGACAGTTTAATCATATTTTAGCATGTTTCCAAGAATAGATTAATTTATTTCTAATATTTTTAATTGTTGCTAGAGTACAGTTGAAACACTGAGGGAAATGTATGTAACATTTTGTGCATTACATTGGGAATGAGCCAACAAACATTTATTAAGCATTTATTATATGTCAGATATAAAGAAATGTTCCCTCCTTTGAAATCTCTATCTGGTCAAAAAATGTTATCAATATTTCCTATATATATTATCCATTAAAATGTTTATATATGTTTTTCTTGCACATATTATATTAGAATGGTTGACTTCCCAGACCTCGTTCAATTTTAATTTTTTTGCCAATTTGATAGATGTAAGATAGCTCCTTAAAATTGTTTTAATTCATATTTTCCTCTTGGGTATTGGACTTCTAGGATCTCTTCCAGCTCTAGATAAATAACCCTATTATTAATGAATGATATGGACCATTTTTATATGGCTATTGGTAGCTTGTTTCATGGATTGCCCCAAAGAGGTAATAACAATTGGCCCCACTGCAGAAAAGGAAAAGGAGAGCCTTCTAGATAACCTTCAAGAAATGACAGAGCTCCTCTAATGACCCCAAGTTTCCAATGAAAGCAAATGCCCATCTTTTTGATACCAACACTCTGCCAATGTTTCTATGTTCCAGAAAGAAATGAAATAGCACAGCCTCTGAAGAATCAAAAATGAGTATCACCCAGAGAGCAGTGGAGAGGCTTGTGATGGGTGTGAACAGGCAGTAACTCAAAACCAGTAAGGAACTCTGAAGAACAGCAACAAGAGGTATCATCAAGGAAGTATAAAAGAAGAAGATGGGGGGGGGCATGATGAGGTGAGGAATGATAGGTTGACAGCCATATACATGGAAAGTTCACAATGTTAAGAGAAAGAGAGGAAAGCCTCTGTCACGTGTAGTGACCCCCTTCAGCAAACTTATGGAAGAACTTAGACAAGAGTCGCACAGGATGGGCGGACATGAATGGACAGTGTGTACAGCTTTGGAGGAAAATTTCTGAATTGATAGGATGATAGCTCCACTTATGTATTCAGCTTTTTATGGTTTGTATTTCATCTTCTAGGAATTATTTCTTCCTATCTTTTATGCACCTGCCTATTCAGGAATGGCATCTTCCCTGTACGTCTGACAGAAGTTCATCTCTTTATCAACTTTATGGCTAGAGTGAACACCACATACCAGTGTACTAGATTACATCCTTGAAGCTTGAAAGAAATAATTTTAAGATGAATAAAAGAAAGCACAATGAAGTCACATAAAAGGAAGTAACTGTCACAAAATTGTATTTATTGAACTTATCCCCACGAGAAATAGAACAACTGAACATATGCTTGACTTCTTGAAAGATCAAGCTATCAAGGAAAGCTAACAGGGTTTGGGGGATCTCCTTACCTCTTAATGTTGGTAGGCCCTTCCAAACCACATTCCTTAGGATGTCTATCAGAGACAGAAAAATAGCTTTCATAGGTCTAATCCAAGCAATTCCTTTGCTTATCTTTACTCAATGCTTGCCTTCATGAGCTCATGATGTAATACAAATAACTGTATCAGCAGAGAAACCTTTTGTTTTTCTTCTTACAACAATTTCTTTTTTCTAATCCTTCTGGAGCCCCCCTGATTTGGCTCTTGAACTACTATCTGTGCAAAAGCACAAAACCACATGCCAACATGTCTGCATGTGCCATCTGCATATGTCACTTACCATTTGCTTCACAAAATGGCTCAGAAAGGGAAACATCTAAATAAAAATAAAGATTTAAAGCAACTGAGGTATAACATTCTTTAGTAACCTTTGTATTACTATCTCAGGATACCAGATTAGTGATTTTTATTGTTTTTATGATCAATTTCAAAAAATAAAACCCATAATCTTAATGGGAGCATACTGGAATGTGCATGTTTCAGCTGGGTAGATTTTCTTGTTTACTATATTTGATGAGCTGATTAGAAACATATTAAAAACACATGAGGAAAAAACACAGAATGCAATTCTTTGAAATATCTGCAAATTCTGCCATTAGCAATAGAAATTTTCTATTCACTCTTCTAGTTCACAGCCTTTTAGAACTACAGGTTCCCTATCCCTCTGTGCGCATGTTTAATCAACCACTATGGTTGTCATGCCAACCAGCAAAGAGAATTCTGAGCTTATACTGGGCATTTCAATGCAATGACCCAATTACTGTCTGTCAACATATTCACTGGGACAATAGAGAGTATAACATGTTACTGAGATTTAATCCAAGGGACTGAACTATAGAGATGTTTGAAATGAAATATTAGTTAATTTTAAATGGCCAGAATGATTTGTTAGTCTCAATGTAAACTGCTTTTTAATCTTTCTATCCTGTTGTTGCTTTTTTAAAAAGCTAATGCTATAAATCCAGTATTTTATTTGGTTTTCTTAATCCAATATTTTTATTTAATTTCTCAATTAATACAAAAGCAAATGCAGTGAGATAAGCAAATGGTATGGATGTCAAATATTCCTGGAACCTGTACAGTGTTCAATTGTTAAATGGAAATATGTTCTGGAAAGGGATAAGTAGTTCAGTTGTAAAGATCGCAGGTGAAAATAGGATGTCACTAACTTTCACAATCGGAGACATAGGAGAAAATAGCAGTATGACCAAATGATTACATAAATTCAAATTTATTCCTCCCCAAAACCACTCTCCACACCCCCCACCTCTGAAAAAAAGAAATTACTAAATGTCATTGATGGATTGGATTTGGGTGACAAAACTGTTCTCTAGTCAAATCTTTCAGAAACAAAACAGTTTTACATCATGAATATTTTCTCTTACCTGATTATTCAGCCTTTTCATTTTTCACAGCAAAAATTGCCAGCAACTCCAGAGGCATTAAATCTTTCAAAAATAATTTCATGCTTTTAATCTCACAAAACTAACAAAGACAAACATTTCTATATCTAAATGGTAAAGAGAAGCTAAGGTAAACAATGGCTTGTAAGGCATGAACAGAAATAATATGTTGCATATACCAAAGTATAATTATCATTGCTATGATCAGACCCATCTTCCAGGACAGAAATTATAGCTAAATCTCTACAAAAGTAGTGTCCGGGTATGGATATGCTGAATAATAATATCAAAGATTGAAAAGTACTTCAAAGATTGAACCTAGGGTCCAATGCCTCCATTTTAACTATGACTAAACTGATAACCAGAGAAGCAAATATGGTCTCTAGCACAATGGGAAGAGCTTCTACAGTTGATATATGGGAAATCAAAACCCAAATTTGTCATTTCTGTTCAATTCAACAAACATTTTGGTAAGCAAGCACTGAGCTAGGTGTTTAGATACAAGTTAAGAAAGAAAACAGTTCCTAATCTCAAGGAACTTATTTCAAGAAACTAACTGGAACAAATAAAAGGCATAGACTTAAGTAAATACCTTCTACTGGTGTGGGGTGTGAAACGACAACATGTGAAGAAATTATAATCTGCATTAGTAAAAGTACCAAAAATAAGGATGTCAAAAAGAGTATCACACAAAACTGATATCTTCAGGGATTTGCCAACAATGGTGTCTGCCACCTTAGGCTGGGTCACAACTCATATTTTAGAGTTCAATATGTATGAATTTTCCTTCTTTAATTTGTATACTAATTAATTTTATATCAAACAATTATTTGAGGATTGGAAAAGATAATGCACTTTTGTTTTCCATCCCATGAATAAATGGGAAGAGATATATGGTAAAGGATAAATTTGCTATATATCCCATTTTAAGCTTCTTCATGTTAGGGTAAAATACTCCAACTTACATTTTAAAATGTACATTTTTACTTATATAACTAGACCCAGATGATAGTTGAAGTAATTTTATAAATATACCAAGGTCATTACCATTAATGTTCAGTTATGTTTTATGTACCATATAAGCATCCTACATTGCTTTAAGTATTTGGGACTACAGAATCAGAAAAGGGAGGTGTGATTCCCTGTCTCCACCTCCTTTACACATGTCCATCTCTCCTTATCTCAAGAATGTCTGCTTCTTAACACTATTCCTTTTCCTCCCTTCTCTACCCTTGGCCTCCATTTCTTTAACATCTTTTACCTCCTAAAATCTTAGCCTCCAATATGACTTCTTAGCTTCCCAAGCCACTACTAGAATTCTTGAAGGTCTAACAATTACCAAATTGAACAGCCTTTGCTTTTTCCTTGTTCTCTTTCATTTCTGTGATGTATTTTGGCACTGGCTACGGCTCATTCTTAAGCCTCTGTACTCTCTTAGTAGCTCAGCTAGCCTTGCTGTGATCCCTCCTTTATCTTCTTAGCTAAGCCCCCTTTCTCCTCTCATTTCCTAATTGTGGTTGTTCCAGAACATTGAAGCCTCAGTCTCCTTACATTCTGTCTCACAGCTTAATGACCACTGATAATGATGTACCTGTACCTCTGACCCCTCACCCTGTTTCTGATTCCAGATCTCCAACCCCCTGCCTGTAGGACACCTTTCTTTAAAGGTTCTCGTACAAATTCAACTCATCCCCTTAAGAAGACAGCATCGTTTAGTGTTAAGGCTTTCAGTTTGGGAATCAAGTTTGAATTTTAGTTCTATCATTTACTACTTGTATAATTCTGGGGAAATCACAGGACATCTCTGGGCTTGTTTCCTCATCTGTAAAATGAGGGGGATCCTGAGGCATCTGTGAGCTCTATGTCTAAGATCTTATGAACATCTCCCCTTCAAATCAAAACTCTTCAAACCCCTTTTTTCCATTAATCAATTTCCTCTATTCTCCAGATCACTAAGGCTCAGAGCCATTAAAAAATCTCCTGTCAGTTACATCTCTTATATCTAGTCAATCAAGTGCTTTCATTTCTTTTGCTGAAAGGTCTCCCGCATCTATCCTTTCTCCATTCCCACTATGTCACATCATCGCAGCATTCATCACACTGGTGCCTGGACTAAAAATCAGTTAGGTTGATAAATCTCAAATTGTGTCAGTCATACAGTCACTACTACCTGGCTGGTAGGCAACAGGGCTGGGAAGAAGGACTCCTGGCTTCTACTACTGTAGATGCATCAGCTCTATGAACAATGGTGGTCATTAAACAGAGCCAGGACTGAGCATAGACCAGGCAGCCAGCCCCCTATAGCCTGATATGTTTAGGAGCACAATGAACAATGCATTTTAATTTTTTCCCAAACTGTCTTTATTATAAACATGACAAACATTTTTTTCTTTTTCTAATTTTTTTCTATATATCAAGAGTAAGTAAAAGAGGATCATATACAAAACCAGGAATCTCTATTATGTAAGAGCACTGATAGCTTGTCCTTACCCCCATCTGAAATCCCATCACCTCTCTAAATATTTATCAAGCTTCATTGATACTCTCTTCTTTATTTTTTTTTCTATAAAGGATACTTTTACCATGTGACTATTTACTAACAACAGAAATCACCTTCTCCCTGGCACTTGAGTATGTATTTTGTGTTAAGCCAAGCTGCATGTATTAGAGAGAAGCTCAGCACCTTTGGTGGGTAGTAAACAACAGGGCCATAATTTTCCATCAGTAGGGGAAGTTTTCCACCCTGAGCTAGGCCACACAACTGCAGTATCCTAGCCTGTCTAGAAGCCAGAAGCAGATGGCTACATCTCAGTATGCAAGGTCTAAGGTTTTACCTTAGTCTTTGAGTATGAGATGCTGAAGGATCCAGACCAAGTAGACCCTAAACAGAGGTATTATGGGTGCTTTCTAAGGAATCATTATTGAGCTACCTTCTGTTAAAAACACCTGAGATCAGTGGCTACCTCAGAGGGGCAACATATCGATGTTCATTAGCATGGATTAGAATGGTAAATTCTTTGGTATACCAGGCAACTTCAAATGGTCATCCAGCATATAACCTATGGAAGGATTTTTTTTTCTTTTAGGATTATGAATGTCATCATTTAAAAAAAACAGGGTATCCTGAAAAATCTGGATATCTGATCCAACAAGTCCTCTGACTACTGCCAGAGAGCCTAAGGGAGAAGGTGCAAAAGACAAACTTTGATGACGTACAAAAATTTACTGAGAATTAGCTCAAGATTTCCAAATGACACTCAATACTGTAGATGGAAAATAGAGGGCAGGATTGGAGGGTTTTTTTGTTTTGTTTTGTTTTTCAATAACCTCCAAATCACTTCTTAAAATCTGTTCATTCAATAGAAACAAATGTGTATCAGACAATAAAGCCAATTTTAGGGATGTGATCATTAGGGTCCAGGAAGGAAATGCCGATGGGAGCCTGTTTTATGTTTGGCATCTAGGAGAAAACACACCTTGAAACAATATAACCCCAAAGTACAGGCCTACAGACAGCACTGGCCATGCACTGATCCCTGACAGGCTACTTTTGACATTTATGGGTGAAAATTTCTGCCAGATCAAGATGTACACTAGGAAAATACAGAATGATGTTTGTGATGATGCACAGGAATTTGGCAGATCCCTGGAATATAGGGAACCAATAACCCTGCTGCTTCAGGGGCTTCTTGTGACTAGGGAGAATGTGAAGGGGAAACTGAGTCAATTCAGCAAGCATTTATTAAACAACAATGTGCTAGGGACTATGCTAAGAAGTGCTGGGGAGGGGGCAGCTAGGTGGCGCAGTGGATAGAGCACCAGCCCTGGATTCAGGAGGACCTGAGTTCAAATCTGGCCTCAGACACTTAACACTTACTAGCTGTGTGACCCTGGGCAAGTCACTTAACCCCAATTGCCTCCCTAAAAAAAAAAAAAAAGTGCTGGGGAAGCCCAGACAGGTGAAAGCAACCCTTGTCCTTAAAGGAGTTGATATGTAATGGTGGAGATGTCCCATAAACAACTGCATATAAACAAAATAGATACAGGGCAGATTGGAGTTAACCTTAGAGGGAAGACCTGACAATAAGGGGGTTGGAGGAAGATTCCTGCACAGGGTTGGATTTTAGAGAAGGCACATTGATGGCCCAAATCTCACTGTGCTAGGTCTACTTTACCATCTGCTGAATTTAATGGAGAATCAGGGTGAAAACTGCATCTATAGGAGTGAGTTTGTTTTGGGAAATAATGGAAGAGGTTGGGAGAATGCTTCATACAGTACATATTAACTAAGTACCTAGGATGTATCCATCCAGTTGCTAAGTGGTATTCAAAGGAAATGTAAGACCTTGTCCCTACTCTCCAGGGACTTATAGTCTAGGAATACAGAAGAGACAGAAATGAACCAGATAAGTAACACTATAACATGAGTAGTCACCAATTTAGGGATGGGTTGTGGATGAAAACAGTCAATAAGTATTTATAAAGGGCTACTATGTGTCAGCACTGTGCTTTAGGCAGTGGGGATAAAAAGAAAAAAAAACATCCCTGATAGCAGGAGCACACAGCCTTCTAGGAGAGACAACGGGTAAATAACTATATACGAACATGATATATTAGAGATTAAACAGGAAGGCACTGTTATTCTGGGGGATCAGGAGAGGCCTTTTGTCATTTTAACCGGAACTTGAAGGAAGCCAAGAAATGAAGTTGAGGTGGTGTAGAATGGAATATAATATAATATAATATTATATATATATATAAAGTTTGAGTATGAGTTATATTTTGAAAAACTCTCACTGTTTAATTTGATCATTGACAATGCTATGCTAAGGATTAGTAAAAATCCAGCAGTCCAGAGACAACCAGAGTCTAGTTTTTTCCTGATAGCCACTCCAAGAAGACAAGATCTTAGATACTTTAAATGAACAGTTTTGTTTTGTTGTTTTTCTTCTTTTTCTTTTTTCTCTTTCTGTTATTATATATACCATTTGTAACATGTATTCTCTGCAGAGGCCCTCCGTTTGCAGGCCAGTGTCAAAGTGCTGGTTCATGAGGGACCGCCCCTCTGGACAAAACTTTCCTTTCTCCCTTTTTTATATTGTTATTAACATATTGTTTGCTAGCATAGGGTATTATATTCTGTTATTTTTGGCTGTTTCATCAAGCAAACCATACGTGTTTTCCAAAGAAACAAAGGGTGGGAATGTGGTAAAAATTACTCGTGGTAAAGATTATTGGAGTTTTAGCTGACTCATACAGGAGGGGCCACACATGGCCCACTCTGAAGTTACGTATGCTACTGAGGTCAGAAAGAGAACTCTCCATAGGCAGTGTTTGAAGGACCTCCCCTTTTTGGGGAGGAAGATTGAACGCTCCATGAGGGGAGGCTGAGGGACTTCTGGAACTCAAACTCTCTCTCTCAGTCTTCTGCCCTTCCAGTGGCACGAGCAACTGTAGACTTTCCAGGTTTTGGTGAGTGAACACAGAAAACCCTAAATTCCTTTGAATTAGCTTAATTGGAAACCATCTGGGGATTGCATAGGCTAAGTTTAGAGTTAAAAAAATTTATCTGTATTTCTTTTTCCTATTTCCTTCTTTGATTTTTATTAATTTCACCTTTGTTGTTTAATTAATTCCCAAGTAACAAAATCTGATCCTTTTGTGAGTTAAAGCTGTAAGGCTCCTTTCTTATTAGCCAGGGAGAAATATCTAAAAGGGCAGTTCAGAGGGGAGGGTGAACCTAAAGGTCCCTCATATTTCTGGGATCCCAATATTTAGGCAAGTCACCCAATTAATGCTCCATATATCAAATTTTGGCCCTCACAGTGGGACAATTCCAGACATGGGGAACAGGCTTTGAAAATGCCCTGAGGCAGGAGATGAGCATCTTGTTCAATGAACCTCAAGGAGGCTGATGTGACTGGATCATAGAATATGTGGAGGGGAAACAAGGGGAAGAAGGCAGGAAGCAGTCAGATTATGAAGGACTCAGCACTAAATGGTGGATTTTATATTTGTTCCTAAAGGGAATAGGGAACTACTGGAGCTTATTGAATAGGGTAGGAATGGCATGGTTAGATCTTCTTAGGGTGGATTTTTGGGAGATGCAGTTGTTTTTCCTCAAAGGAGCAATGCTAGATGTGGTCATCAGATTCTAAGTCTGGTCCAGAGCTTCTTAAACTCTGGGTTGTGAGGGGCAGCTAGGTGGTGCAGTGGGTAAAGCACCAGCCTTGGATTCAGGAGTACCTCAGTTCAAATCCGGCCTCAGACACTTGACACTTACTAGCTGTGTGACCCTGGGCAAGTCACTTAACCCCCATTGCCCCACAAAAAAACAACAACAACAACAACAAAAAACCTCTGGGTTGTGACCCCATATGGGGATCTCATAACTGAATGTGGGGGAAGTGAAAAATTTGGCAACAGTAGAAGGTTATGTATACCTATATATCTGGAGTCGCATAAAAATTTCTCTGACAAAAAGGGGTCACAAGTGGAAAAAGTTTAAGAAGCCCTTGTAGTCCATAAGGAATCTTATATACATGGAATATATAGCAATATTACTAGAACTGTAGAAACTCATATAATGTTTTTTTTTCTGGGTTGCTACAAATCTTTCTCCAACCCCTGCCCCCCATATAAATCAGTGAGATCAAGATTTCCTTCTCCCCTTAATTACTCCTACTGGGCAATCCAAGCAGGTACTCTCCTAGTTTCAAGTCATAAGTGGTGGCCCCTATGGGTTAGAGCATAGCTTCCTACAAGACACATTGTAGATTGGGATAAGGCGGGTGGGGATTGAATAGAATTGCAGAGGATTAAGTTTTAGGATTATAAAACCCTAGAGACAGAAATGGAGAAGACCTTATAGACCATGTACTCAAACCCCCTGATTCTACAAATGAAGAAACTGAGGCACAGAGAGATTGTGAGATGCCCAATGCCACCCCATGGATCATACATGGATCTGGATTTGAACAAATCATTCCTATCAGAAGCATTTATTAAGTACCTACTGGGTGTCAGTCAACTTTGCTAGGTTCTGCAGCCACAAGTACAAAGAATGAAATAACCCATATCATGCTCCTGTTAAATTCATCATTGGGAAATCTCATTATCCTCCTAGATCCAATTATCATTGTTACCATAAATCTTCAATATCCTCTGTCTCTCTGATCTGGAGAGTGGAGCCCAAAATTCCTCCATTTAAGAAAGGGAAAAGGACTGACATCAACCCAGACATCTCACTTCCTACTCACTTGTATTTATTTGGGATTTCTTTGGTTTCTCTGTCTCTTGGACTTAGCACAGTGCCTGGGACATATGTTTATTGACAATAATTCACACCTGGTCTATCAGTCTCAGAGGCTCCACATGTTGAGGAAGAATCCCTACAGCCATATCACCTGAAGCCATGATTAAGTAAAATAGTTCAACACACATCTTAGTGACAATCAGAAGAAAATAGGAGACCTCAGACTAACTTTACTATATTTTAATCAAGCTGCACACTAAGATCTTTCTTGTATACATCCTCAGGACTGAGTAATAGTAAAATTACTTTCAATGTTTTCGTTTGGGCCTTCTTTTTGAAGGAATAGGTAGAATTATGTAGCAGAAAAAGTGCTAATCATGGGGGTCCAAAGACCTGAGTTGAAATCCCACCACCAAAACTTACTGGCTGAGTGGCCTTGAGCAACTCACTGAACTTCTTTCTGCAAGCCTTGGTTTCTTTATCTATAAAACAAGGATAATGATGATAATCTTACTGATTTCACATGGTTATGGTAAAGAAAATTTATTCTACATTGTAAAGCAAATACACACTCAAGTGTGTGTGGTAATATATCTTGCCCTGCAGGAAAGGGGGAGGGGAAGGGATAAGGGAGGAGAAGTGAAGGAAGGGAGGGCATATTGGGGGAAGAGGCAGTAAAAAACAAAACACTGTTGAGGAGGGATAGGGTGAAAGAAGATAGAAAATAGAGTAAATATCAAGGGGAGGGAATAGAATGAAGGGTAATACAGTTAGCAATAGCAACTGTGAAAACAATGATGAGCAGGATGCTATCAGAAGGACTTATGAAAAATGAAATCCATCTACAGAGAAAGAACTGATGGTATTTGAATACAGATTGAAATATTTTTTTTTGTTAGTTCCTCTTTCTAAAGTTATTTTGTCTGTTTTCTCACACAACCTAAGGTGGAGATGTTTTGCATGACTACACATGTATAACATATTGAATTGCTTGATTTCTTAGGGAAGGGTGGGGTGGGAGGGAGGAAGGGAATTTGGAAGACAAAATTTTTTAAAAATCAATGTAAAATTTTGTTTTTACATGTAACTTGGGGAAAATTCTAAGTAAATAAAAAAATTTCAAAAAAACAAACTAAAGAATAAATTGTAAAGCAATATACAAAGTTAAGTTAGTAATTCATTTTCATCTTTTTTTCAATGGTTCTCAGAAATGGTCATGAATATCCTGCTATAATTCTTTTAGTCATATTATATATATATATATATATATATATATACATACACGCATCCATTTATAAGTATATATATGTGTGTTTATGTATGTGTGTATGTATACTATGTAGATGCATTTGTGTTTTATGCATTCACAGGTCAATCACACAAGTAAATAAAAATTTCTTTTCAAAACAGAAAGTATTAGGATGGAGCCGTTTCTGTAAGTTCATTAAAAGTATCTTACAATATTATCATTTTAGTAGCACATACAATGATGGAGATGATATGTACTTCTTCTTCTTCCCAAGCATCACAACATACAGGATCATAGATTGGGAGTTAGAGGGGAGCATAGAAGCCATCTAGCCCATTCTATGCATCTTACAAATAAAGATGATGATGATTATTACCACTGAAAAGTGCTGATAAATTATAATTCTGCTTGTCTTCTCAAATAATTTCTTCTTTCTTCCCCTTCATCCAACAAAGCAAAGAAGATGACATATCTGTTTTGTACATGAAGGATTTTTCTTTATATTCTTATGTCCTCTGCAATATTCCTGTAAATTGTCTAGGTAACAATAATTTATTAGGAAAATTTAACAATAACTCCCTGAATCACACCAAATATAAGTGTGTATTTATATATTGTGTATATGTATATTGTATGTGTGGATACATAGATAGATAGATAGATAGATAGATAGATAGATAGATAGATAGATAGATAGATAGATAGAGAAACCAATTGTTGTCTGGCTAACTCCCAGTGGCAATCCATATTTAAAATTGTGAAAGACAGGTGGAAATCTTTAGCAGACACTAACTCTATACAAAGGGTATCAGGGTTGCAAAGACCTGCTCTATAATGATTAAAATTGACAATCTTTTCAACCTTTTTATACTTTATCTGCTGGTGATTTCTTGGTGGCTGAATTAAATCCATTCACATCTTTTAGTCTTTGTGACAGGGAATCATAATTATCTCTGGACCCTTGCACTAACGACCTCAGCCAAAAAGACAACACTGTTCCGGCAGATGGTTCTTATTGTTCCCATCTCACACAGGGAATAATTGGCAGCCTCCAGGATAGTAAGTGTCAATCAATCCTGAAAACCAGCCTTGAAGCTGAGCTCAAAGGAATAGTGAATTAGGCCAGTAGGGCATATGTGTTTAAGACCCACAGACTGAACAAGTGGAAATTTATATTTCTGGGGATGCTTCCAAGTTAACCTCCAAAGAGAAACTAATTAACTGAGAAGTCAGAGTTCATAACTAGAACCCTTTAAAATGAAAGGTCTCATGGTCTCTTCTAAGAGAATGGAAACTCCTTAAGGGTAAGGTCTGTTTTGCTTTTGTCTTTGAATCTCCAGTGCCCAGGACCATAATTTCCAAATTGTAGATGCTTAAGGGATGCTTGAATGAATAAATAGAAAGAAGACTGTACTTCATATCAGAAGACCTAGCATCACTTATTAGCAGATGAGTTCCAACATCTATAAAATGGGAATGGCTGAAAGGAAAATTCTTTGTAATTGATAATTGCTACATAAATACGAGCTAACATAGTCATATAACACACCTCTCTACTATTCTTCCTTTTAGGGGAGATATTCATTAATAATCACCATACTCACTTAATGTTCTCATTTAATAGTGGTTACATTAAAGGGGATGACTATTAGAACATGGTGTCAATAGACTTTCTAGTAATAGGGATTTATTTTTTTAAAGTAATAAACATTTTATTTATAGTTTGGGGTTCCAATTTTTATCCTTCCCTTTCTCCTCCCTCCCTAAGGTGGTAATAAATTAGATATGGGTTATACATGTACCATTATGTAAACATTATCATATTAGTCATTTTGTATAAGAAAACTTGAATTTAAAAAATGAAAAAGTGAAAAATAGCATGCTTCAGCCTGTGTTCTATCAATATCAGTTCTTTCTTTGGAGGTGCATAGTATGTTTCATCAGTAGTCCTTTGGGATTGTCTTAGATCTTTGGTTTGCTGAGAATAGTTAAGCCATTCACAGTTCTTCATCAAACAGTATTGCTGTCTCTGTACACAAGGTTCTCTTGGTTCTGCTCACTTCACTATACATCAGTTCATATAAGTATTTCCAGGCCTTTCTGAAATCATTCTGCTTGTCATTTCTTATAATACAATAATATTCCATCACCATCATATACCACAGCTTGTTTAGCCATTTCCCAATTGATGGGCATTCCTTTGATTTCCAATTCTTAGCCACCACAAAAAGAGCTGCTATAAATATTTTTGTACAAATAGGTCTTTTTCTCTTTTGGGGGATATCTTTGGGATATAAATCTAGCAGTAGTATTGCTGGATCAAAGGGTATGCACACTTCTATAGTCCTTTGGGCATAGTTCCAAATTGCTCTAATAGAGATTTATTTTAATAAGTGTGACCTGAGTTTCTCCACCATTGGGGATATATGGCCAAAAGGTTGAGTAGCAAAGAGAAACACTTATAGCCTTAACAGACTTTAGCACAAGGGTTCTTAACTTGACATATGTGAATACAGCTCAGGGGGGAGAGAGGGTCTAACTTCTATGTAATAAAATTAGGTTTATTTTCACTAAACTCTCACTAAAATTTTATCATTTCTTCCAATTATGATTTTTTAAACAACCACCATTATTATAAGAAAGGGTCCATAGGTTTTACCATTTTGTCAAAGGGGTCCATCACACAAACATCCAAAAAATGTTAGTAAGCTCTGCTGTAGTTCAATCCTCTTATTTTACAGATGGGAAAAGACAGGCCAGAAGAGGTTAAGTCACTTACCCAAGATCACACAGCTATCAAGTAGCCACACTGGCATTCACACTCATGTCCCTCTGGTTCTAAATACATTTCTTCTATTTCCATAACACCCACCATGCCTTGATTTCCCAGGGGCACAGTGAACCACAATGAAGGGTACATCAGTGATCTGAAAATCATGATACTAGTTCACCATCTGGGTGGAGTTGATAAAACGGCAAAACACAAGTCTAAGTTCCCCAGGTGATTCAATGTGTAGTAGACATGTAAGATGTTCATTTGAGATTCCGAAGGGAAAAGTCCATGGATGGCTAAAATATATAATCAGTCAACATTTTCCACACTGAAAATATCTGGCACAGTGATAAGATTTCCTAAAATTGTCTAAAAAAGAACTCCTGGTTTTGTTAAAGCATCTTTAATATCAATTAATTTTAAAATATGAAGTATTTCCTGTATGCAAGGCATGATGTTGCCACTAAACCCCCTCCCCCAACCAAAATAGAAAAATGAAAATGGGATTACATTTGTGTATTTAAAGGATTTCCAGTCTCATACTTCATTTTTAATCTAACTAAAATCCATGCTATGCAGGTTACATCCCACTTCTATAAGGGAGATGCTGAGATAATAGAATTTGTGCCAGCAAAAGTTTTGGGTGTCTCTTGATAGAAGAAATCTATTATAGCGGAAGCATTTACTTTCTTCTCTCATGCAGTGTGTGTGTGTGTGTGTGTGTGTGTGTGTGTGTGTGTGTGTGTGTGTGTGTGTGTGTGTGTGTGTGTGTGTGTTTAAATACATGAACTCTGATAAAAGCAGCAAGGAGGTCACCAATAATTCAGTTTAATGACTGGGACCCTTCCGATACTGAACTGGTGTGTTAATTCATTGTCCCTCAAGGACTACAAAAATACCTATAAAATTATCCTGGGCTCATAAAGCATAGCAACCTCACACTAGCCCAACAATCCAAGGCCCAGTTGGCTAATGACAGCTAATCTACTCACCTTGACTAGGTGACAGTTTTAGGACTGTCATGCTAAAACAAAAACCACAAAAACCAAAACAGATCTTTTTGCTGTCTAAGATGGGCCCAATGAATCATTGAGTTGGCATAAACTAGGCTTCTGTGAGTGTGGAAATGTCATTAGCAAACTCCCAAAGTGCTGAACTCATCCAAACTCAAAAAGGAGAAAAATTACCCTCAAATACATGTATTTATGCTGAACAATGACACCACAAAAGGCCTTAGAAACTGAGCAGATTCCACGCATCAATCTTCTCCTTCAGTAACTCAAGCATCAGTTTTATCTTCGTCTTGAGTACCTCTTCCACTGATGGAAATCACAAACCCTTCACAACCCTCCTTGTGGAGTAAGTCTCTGTACTTAATGAGGTCAGTCCTTGGAGGACAGAAACCCCAGACTGTCTCTTTTGTAGCCTGATAGCATTTGCCAGAGTTCGTGCTACATCCCCGAAGCCTTTAGGACCTGAGAATTGTTGTTTTGAAGTCTAGGCCCATGATTTCATTGATGTAGAAGACTCCCAATGTAAAAATTTCCTCTGTCAATGCCAAATATTAACTAATCTATAACTCATCTCTAATCTATCCAGATTTAGCAAGGTAGATCCCTGGGGCACTGACAGATTAAGTGCCTTGTCCATGGTGCTAGAGCAAGTAAATGTCAGAGGCAGGATCCGAACTTAGGTTATGAGAGCTAGCAAAGTATAATGGATAGAGTTGGGAAGACCTAAGTCATAAACTAAAACGTGAACTGAAGATAAGTGGAAAAATATTACCTAATTGCTCTTTACTTTTACAGTCCCATAATGCATCGCATTTTGTGACAGCCAAACAGATAATTTTTCTGTTTTCATATCTTATTGATATTGAAAAAAGACAAATGAGAGATCAATAACTATTGACACATATTTACTCTCTAAACCTTATAAAAATCTTCATGAGTCATGTATACACAGATTGAAGACATCTTTGATGAGAGAATTACTAGGAAACAATCTGATTTTCATAATCAGTATTCATCATTAGACCACATGTTTATGACTTCACAATTAAGTGGGCAGCAAATATAAGATCCCATTTACTTATTGATGGTTAAGAAAAGGCATTTTATTGGGTAGAACAAAACCCTGTGTTACAGGCTTTTGCTATTTTTTAAAAATAAGCTGTGTCTCACAGATATATCAAAATCATTCTAGAATCCTTAGAAGATAATAATAACAGGAATAAACCAATTCAATAACCCCTGAAAATAAATATCAGGTGAGGCATAAAATAGGAAGATGCATGCTCACTGAAGGTATTCACTCCTGATATGATGATATCGGTGATTATGATGATAACTAACATTTATATAGAGCTTACTCTTTGCATGTCCCTAAAGGGAAAGAGATCCAGCACCAAGTCCTATTCAAAAAAGGATTCCCTATAGATGGTGAGGTTTTCTAAATACTTCTATTTGCAGATGACATTGTGCTGATTGTGAAAGTCTGGGGGACATTGCAGAGCCTCTTGGGAGATGAAAGAAGTTTGGTCTGTCCATTTATTTACACAGGAAAGACAAAGTCAATAAAGAGTTTCTGATGCCCAGATTCCAATGTGTACTTTGGATGCACATTCTATAAGTTTGTCCATCAGTATATGTATATATATATGTATATATATATATATATGTGTGTGTGTATATATATATATATATATATATATACACACACACACATATATATATATATATATATATATATGGGTCAAACAGTACAGATGGACAGCAGAGGCTCAGAGTGGACTAGGAGGAGGAGGAAGAGCTAGATTATGTTTGTAAATTTGCTAAGTTCTTTTACTGGCCCCAAGCATCCTATAAAAGCAAAAGGCCATCTTTTTAATATGAACTAACATTCCCTCTGGGTTGCTACATGGCAGTGACTCATGGAACACAAATATATCCAAAGGACTAGCCGTGAGTATACCACAGAGAGCAATACAGGGTCACATGGTAGGCAACAAGATATTCTGGAGAACAGTAGCAAAAGGCAATATCAAAAAACTGTATGGTTGGAAGAACAGGGATGATGGATAGTCAGGCAGAGTGCTCCAGTGGTACCTCACCATGTCAGAAGGAAGCAAAGAGGTCCTCCAGCTCATAAGCTGGTCCTCATGTGGGTATCTAAAGGGAGGACATGAATGAGAGATTCATGGGATTGGCAGACACGGCGGGACTGCCATCGGCATTGTTGGAGGGAACCTCCCAATCCAGGAGATCACAAATCCATTTGATCATTTGAGTATGTTTGACTAAAAAGAGACATGAATTTGTATAAGTTTCATGCTTAAAAATAGATAGGGGGCAGCTAGGTGGTACATTGGATAAAGCACTCCCCTGGTTCAGGAGGACCTGAGTTCAGATCCGGTTTCAGACACTTGACACTTACTAGCTGTGTGACCCTGGGCAAGTCACTTAACCCTCATTGTCCCACAAAAAAGATGGATAGATAGATAGATAGACAGATAGAATAAACAAACAAATGGAATTTAATAAGCTAACAAACACACGGAAACCTTAATTAAATGTTAGAATGGGGATGGATTTGAAAATTGTTACCACTACAAAACTGTTCTTTTAAATTCAGTCTCAAATATAAAGAGCCAGCCAGTTTCTCTATCATAGTTTGCCCTCTATTATGTTTGTGGGCTATTTCGAATTATTACTTTCAGTAGCAGGCAGGCAATAAGTATTTATTAAGCACTTACTACATGCCCGGTACTGTGCTAAGTGTTAGGAATAACTAAAGCTATGATGCTGTTTCTTCTGGCTTCAGCTTATTATTGTCCATAGCATACCTAGAGCCAGCAAGTTTCCACTATAAATTTAAACTATCTGTTAACTTGGAACATAAAATGTTAGCATCCTATAAAACAGTTAGAAGAAATACCTTACCAATGTTATGGGATTTGTTTTCTTTTTATTATTTGGGACTCAGAACCATTCCTTCTACAAATTTCGGTTACCTAAACGTCTGTATTCTGGTAATATTAACCTCACCTGGTGAAAACCTGTTCCATGGGACATTAAAATTTACTTAAAGCCTTAAATATTTCTTACATAAGAAACCAGAGGAAGAATATCAACTGTCCCTGACTCCTTGGCAACATGTAAATCCTCCTTCTCAATCAGTTTTTTTTTTTTTTGTGAAACCCCTAAATGTAGTTCAGTCTATAACTTGACTCAGTTTACCTATAGACTTTGATGAGGTTTATTTCTTTATGAAATGTATGAGATTATGAATCTGTTCAACTTTTATGACACTGAAGGAAGTATGGGATTATGGATCTACCTTTATGGGCTAGGAAGGATGTACAAAATTGCAACATGTAAGTTAATTATTTTCGGTCATTCTGACATAATTTTGCTTCTAAAGGGGGCTTGTGAAACTCCTAATAGGGGTTTACATTTTCTCTGAGGCCTCAACCTATGCTTGAGCATAATAATAAAACCTAGGTTTTTACCTCTATAATTTCTGCATTGTTAAATATCCATTTGGCTGTGGTTACCTACCACATTAACTGAGAAAGGAGATAGTTCTCCCATAACACCAAGTCTCCTAAACTGTCAGCTGAGCACCAGAGTTCAAGTTATTTCATTTCTTTACCAGAATCATAATGGGAAAAACATGTCCACTCTCCAATAAACCAGGTGGGTGGGGAAGGGGAATCACATGGGGGGAATACATTCATCCCAGGATTGCTGCTATTAAACCACTTAATTCAACTTGGGTGAAGGAGTAAGAGAAACACTGCAAAGCAGAAGCTTATTGATGGAATCATTGCAGGCAGAAAATTAAGTCATAGCCTTCATTGACCCCTAGACAGTCTACTTTACCAATCCTCTTCTTCTTACAAGATCCTTCCCCCAAGTTCTCAGAGCAAATGAATATTAAATGCTTACTTCCCTTTGTATCTCCAAGGGTGATTAGATCATTGAACATTTATTGGTCAATAGGCAAGAATGCTTTGTTAGGCTGGAAAACAAAGGGAGTATAAGACATTGTCCCTGCCCTCAAGAAGGTTATGGATGGGGGAGGGAGGGGAGGGGACTTGGCTATAAATGTGTACCAAAAGTCTTAGTGCCATTTTATTGCTATTAAAGCTTAAAACAACAGTAAGACTTGTAAAGACTCTGTGATGCCCATAAAGAAATGCTAGTTAAATAACATATGAAGGATATAGATGTAGTATGGTTGTTATCAGCAGCAGCAGCAGCATTGTTCAGTAATTAATCCTGAGATTCAGAAGACAATTAACAGAGGCCCAACAGCTGTAAGGTAACCTGTATTTTATCCAAGGTTATCTAAGTTAGAAGGTGCTAAAAGTAGAAGAAAAACAACTGAACTCAGCACCTAGTTAGCAAGAATAATTAATTGATAGGAAATCAGAACATGGAGCAGTCTCTCCCCTCTAACCTCTGGTTATCTTCATAGCTACATCCATCTGGTATCTCCACCCATAGGTGATTCTATCTATAAAAGGTTGATTTTGGGGGGAACATTGTTTAGAACATATGCGCTTACCCCCAGATACATCTAGCATAGCTTGCCCACAGCATCAAAATTGGTAGTTACCATCTCTGGAAATATGAGTTAGAACATTCATCGTCTTCATCCTGCATTATGATCTCTTGCTTTGTCTGTTATCCTTTAAGAAGAAAACCATTTTCAACCACTTGAAAAGCAACATTACAAATGTGACCAATATTTGATTGTCTATAAAGTTAACAAGAGAATACTAATCCAAAGGCCAATGGGAAATCATGCCAACTTCATCCCAAATCAATGGGTGCACATGGTATGATGTCTTAACACTAGAAGGGTGCTTTAAATTTTAGAAGATATGAAATGAAAGTTGTACCTCTAACACTTTTGCAATAGAAGAAATGTCTTTATAATATGCTCCAGTGATAAGAATTAATGGTAAGTGTCACCATTTACAAATAGGGCTGAATGAATAAAGTAATCCAGACAGTTCTTTATCTCATAGAGTGACTTCATCAAGTCTGCTCCATGCTGGATAAATCCATGATTGGCAAATTATTGCCTTCACTGATGTGGAAAATGAGACAAAGGAGAAAGGGACAGATCTTTAATGAAAATCAGCTGGCTAGGGGAGTCACAAATGAATTCAAATTTGAAAATTCAAATATATAGGAGGTGCCTGCTGTGACCAGAACATCGTACTAAGCACTGAGAAAGATAAAAGGTAAGAAGTAGTCTTCTTTCTCCTGGAGCTGAATGCACTAGCCTCAACTGTTTCCTTGTTTGTTTGAGACCACAAATGCTTGTAAAAATAAATCTCATCTTACTGAGATATTTTAGCATACAAAGCAGGAATATTGGTCTGTTCACAAAGATCTAGGATGGAGGATGGAATCAAAACCTCTCCATTAGAGATGTTTCCACACAGAGATTGAGCATGTTTCAAAAATGAATTTGCTGTATTGATATCTTTTTGGTAAATCATGAAGAAATGTTAAAAGAATGGCTGGATTCCCAATTTAGAAGGGAAAAAAGTAAGATTGCTGACACAACGCAATACTGATTAGCTTTTTTTTTTTTTTTTAGTGTTTAGGAAGGCACATTTGAGAAAGACACCTATTCCAAATCAAACTTTATTAAACATGACCTGTATTCAACAGGCAAACCCATATTATCCAAAACGTATCTTGATTTCAGAGGTTTAAAATGAACTAAATTGCAATCTCAGCATTTCCTTAAAATGTCAATTAGTTGCTTAGATACTATTAAAGTTCTAGATGCATGTGTACACATAAAAATGCATTTTAAACCATATCCAAAAGGACTCTCCCTGTTTACATTTAATCATTTGTTCTTGAATAGAATCATTTTAAACAACCATATTTTAAATAATTTTTCATAATCCTTCCGCCATCTTAAGGACAAATGTTTGACTCTCAGTATTAACAGCTTGGTCAAAATCTCCACAGCCCACCCTGCCCTCCCACTCCATGGTTGGAAAAGGGTGGGGGGGGCACTATGGGATGATTGCCTCAACTATCATAGATGCAGAAAAGAAAGCAAACAGTTCTCTTTTAGAAACAGTTGGTGGCACAGTAGAGTGCTAGGACTGAACTCTGAAAGATCTGAGTTCAATTCCAGCCTCACACTTCTATTAATTGTATGATCCTGGGCAAGTCACATCTGTGTTTGCCTCAGTTCCCTCAACTGCAAAATGCATAATGGCAACTATTTCTCAGGATTGTTGTGAGGATCCAATGAGATTGTATTTGTAAAGAGCTTTGTATAGTATCTCTCATGGAGTAGGTGCTTAAGAAATGCTTATTTTCTTCCTTCCTTTTTCAAATGGAAACAGGGAATTTGTATGCAATTATCAAACTAATCTTTTCTTTGTAAGTAACCTTTTGCCTCAAGGCAAAAGCATAAATCACTGATGGATCATGAGAATATATACCATAAAGAAAATATACCTTAGTGGGTTTAAGTTTTACCTTTACATAGTAGAAACTTTATTGAACTCTGGAAGTAGAAGTAGAAATTAATTTTCAAATACTTCCTTCCTGTGATCCCACGTTGTAGCATAATGATATATTAGAGACTCTATAGCTGTTCTTTTTCATCATCTATGCGTATGATTTATACTTTAATCTCCAAGAGTGTTTTGTGGCAATAGTGTAATTAGGTTTGTCCCAGTTTATAATAATTGACCTTATAAAGCACTTTACAGCTTACAAATTGATGTCTTCTCCTATCATATTTAAAGGACAAGAACACTTAATAAATACCCTATTACACTTGCACCAAATTGTGACAGAAGAAGCAGTGACAGATTGCTCATTTGTGTTACAAACATCTGAAATGATTATTTTAGCATTCCTGAAGTTATCATATGCAGGGAATTTTCCTTTTCTAACATAACTAGGGGGGCAGCTAGGTGGTGCAGTGGATAGAACACAGGCCCAGGATTCAGGAAGACCTGAGTTCAAATCCAGCCTCAGACACTTGACACTAGCTGTGTGACCCTGGGCAAGTCACTTAACCCTCATTGCCCCACACACACAAAAAAAAAAACTAACATAACTAGGGTTTGTTTGGGGTTAGGTTTTTTTTTGGTTTTTGTTTTTGGGGTTTTTTGCTTCTACACAATAATAAAAATCATATAGATTTATAATTTGCGATTTTTATAAGTCAATTGGACCTAAAAAGTTTTAGAAAACCATCACCACCAACAAAAGCAAATTGAATCATCTGTATATATAATCATAACTAAAAATTGAGCCTCTTTGAGTTTAAACATGTAAATTCCACTTGACTAGATTTCATTCATAGAATAAGAACATAGGTAGTTATGATGCTTCATTGTACCCAGACTCCCTCCAAGTATGGCACTGAGAAGCTGAAACCTAGCAGCCTAATCCCCTTTTTTTTCTCAATGTCCACAACCTTTCTTGCCAGGAAATGGGTAAATGATTCATGGACAATATGAAAGTTAGCTAGCAAACTTCCAAGAGGCTACTTTTGGCGGGGTGTGGTGGTGGTGGGGAGGAAGGGCAATGAGGGTTAAGTGACTTGCCCAGGGTCACACAGCTAGTAAGTGTCAAGTGCCTGAGGCCACATTTGAACTCAGGTCCTCCTGAATCCAGGGCCAGTGTTTTGAGGCTACTTGTTCTTAGGAGGATTTCCTTAACTTTCAGCCCAGGAGCTCTGTTAAGAAGAGGGTAATAGGGACAATGGGACTTCAAAAAGACACTAATCTCTGATGATGTCATCTATAAAACATACAAAATTTATATCGTGTCCCTTCTGAAGGAAAGATTAACAAACAGGTCAGGTCAACACTGTGACTACGCAAATTTTCATTAGAGGCAAAAAAAAAATTCTACTAAAAGATAATCACTGAGAAAGTTACCTTTCAAAAAGTAATAAATAAAAATATCCATCACCAATCAACAAACATTATTAAGCACCAACTGAGTTCTAGACCCTATGTTAAGTTCTGATTATACAAAGAGAAGAACCCAAGTATTAGTCTTGCCTTCCACTGGGGACTCTGAAGTAGCTCGAGTGGGGAGAACAACATGAACATAGAAATACATACAAAATATATACAAAGTAATTTCCTGGGGCAAAGAACATGAGCATCTAACACTAACATGGAGAAAAGTGGGAAGTGGTATTCGACCTCAACCTTGCAGGAATTTAGGAATCTAGGAGGCAGAGGTGAGGAGGGAGTGCTTGTTTTCCAGGCACAGGGTACAATCTGTAAGAAATCATAGTGCATAGGGGCAGCTAGGTGGCACAGTAGATAGAGCACTGGCCCTGGAGTCAGGAGTCCCCAAGTTCAAATCCAGCCTCAGACACTTAACACTTACTAGGTGTGTGATCCTGGGCAAGTCACTTAACCCCAATTGCCTCACAAAAAAAGAAAAAACAAAAACAAACAAAAAAGAAATCATAGTGCCTGGACGTGGAAAGTCTCATAAATGGGCAACAGCAAGTTGGCTGGTTTGGATGGACCACAGTTCATAAAAAAGAGTAATGCACAATAAGCCTGAAAAGGTAAACTAAACCCAAACTCAAAAAGGCTTTAAATGCTAGAGAAATTGAGATTTTATCCAAGAGATAGTTGGGAGCCAGTGGAGGTGCTTAAGCAAAGGAGTAGCATAGTTGAACTTCTGCTTCAGGTCTTCACAAATGAATTGATTGCTGTTTTCAGAATATATTTTGTGGGGAGTTATCAGTTTCTGTTCTACTAAACCATGATAGACATGTGATCAAATTATTCCCAAAGGCAAAAACATGTTGTAATGAAAAACATAAAACCAGAATATATGACAGATATAAGAAAACATTCATTTTGAATACTTCCATATCAAGGAAGGACAGATGTGTTTTGATTACAGTGTGTGTCCAACCACTTCCAATGTTATAAGAAAAAATATATAAAATCAGTTGCTAAATTCTGATACTTTATTTAATACTCATTAAATAATAATTGTTAATTGATCAAGCAGTGTACCTCTACCAAAAGGAATCAATGTCATTCATCCTTTTGTTATTGCTAAAAAGAAAGTACTAGGCATCAATCACACCAAAAAGCTGAACACAGTAAAGACTGACAGTGGAAACCCCAGAGAAGAAAGGATGATTAGAAGTCAGTAAAAAGGGTTTTACTTAATTCTTCATGGCATCTGAGTATAGGAAATATTAGACAGGTGTCAATGCATGGCTAATACAAAAATAATTAATAAGAGGAGAGGAGAATCCATTTTCCCCCCATTATAGCTCCCCAGATTTCTAAGCAATAAGAATTCTCCATCACCTTTCCCTGGGAAGCTCAAAATGCTTTATGGACTTCATCTTAATTACTCAACTTCATTGGGTCACATAAACTGAAAGGATCATTATTTCCTCTCTGATGGATGAAGAAACTAGTTTCTATGGAAGTTAAGTGACTTGTACTCTGTGTCACTGGTGTGGAATCTCCTTTTTTATAGGACTTGATTCACCAAAGTAATGATAACAAAAGCAGTTATCTCAAAAGGCCAATACCCCTCCCCAAGCTTAGAAAACATACATTACCTGAGATCCTAGAAACAGCCTCCTTTTTACCTTCCACCCCAGTTTCATTCTCCTAGAATTCTAAGTGCCCAGGAAAACCTAGATGCAAACTTTAGTTGGCTCATCATTTTGACCTAGGACAAAAGCCTAATTTCCTCCTTAAAATCCAAGAGAAAAAACCTGGCCCAACCCTCCTCCCCTTTATTTTTTTTTTCAACACAGGAGGAATGGGAGTTTATTTCAGATTAGGATATTTAAGACAATGTTCACAACATGAATAGTGACCTTAGTGGGAAAACATGAATTGGTTTTTTATAAAAGGAGCTAATCCACAGCTGGGCCACCTGTTATTATGGATACTTTCCAATTGGATTTCCCAAGATAAGCCAAGTAGCCTGAGTCTATATTTGTCTGTATTAAAAACAGGGTAGGGACTAAAGATTTCATCATTTCCAAGGCTGGGTTGGTCTTGAAGATAATCTAGTCCAAACCCCTCATGTTACAGATGAGAAAACCAAGGGTCAGAGAGATGGTCATACAGCTGGTAGGTGGAAAAATGAGGATTCAAACTAAGGCCTTTAACATCTAAAATCTGCGTTCTTTTAACTCTATCATGATTTTGTATTCAATTATGCTGATTTGATTCAAATAGAAGGGATTGTTTACAAAGAAGCTGCATGGATTTTCTCCAACACCTTACCTTCATCAAAAAAAAAATTATCCATCATATCCTCCATCATTCTATTGACTATTACTAGTGAAAGCCATCTATTGTGGAGGCCCTCTGAAATGTTTACTCAAGTTACTAAACTAGAGTCTAGTGAACACTTTTTCTCAGTTATTGTTCTTTCAATGAGGTATTTAGAGAAAGCTTCAATTAACTTGGGTTAATGAAGAGCCTATTAACATGCTTTCAAAAGAGAGGATTTGAAGCAGTTATAGAAGCAAAAGCAAAGGATGTAGAATTAGAGCAAAGAAGTTCAAATCCAGATTCTGTCCTTTTCTCCCCTTGGACAAGTCATTCCACCCCCTCTGGATCTCAGTTTCCTTATAGTAACATTTAAAAAGTTCAAGAGACATAGTTTCTGGGTAATTAATCATTTTATTAATAAATGGTCAGTGACACTCTTGACCCTTCATAGAACCCACTCAATGCTTATATGCCCTTGGAAGGGTGAGAGTTTCTGAGGACTGCAATCTGATCTAACTAGTTAACAAGAAATGAGAGAAAATAAATATTATAATGAGAGGTGGACCTAGAGAGGGAGCATGGGGACTTTGATGATGTCATTTACTTCCAAATCACTCCCAGCCTCAGGGAAATCTAAAGAAAGGATCTATATCTCCCCCTCCCCCCAACCTTGAAGAGAAATGGGCCAGGGTTTCACCTGAGTTTAAATTCTTTGTAGGGTTGGGTGAGGTAGCAAATATCTACTTTGAGGACAATGTTAATCCAACGTTCACCAGTCCTGTCCTTCAGAGGCTGAGCCTTGAAATGAGGACTTTAGAAAAAGAGGGCAAACTCTGGATCTCCCCAAATCTATTAATCATATCACTCATGATCTAGAGGATGATGGGATAGGTGGACTAAATGACAACCAAGGTCCCTTACTGCCCTAAATCTATGATCTGAGCACTCTAATTTCAGTAAAACAATTACTCCCATATCCCCTTTAGCTACAATATTTTAGGAAGGATATTGATAAGATGGACAATAGGAAATGGAGGGAACTTGAAGTTATGCCATGTAAGATTAGTCTGAGAGGACTTGGAGTTTTGTTTACCATAGATAAAAACCAACTTGTGGTAGGGATGGTAACTTACTTCAAATATTTGAAGAGTTGTCCCATAGGACAGTGATTCAATTTATTCTACTTGGCCCCAGAGGGTAAAACTAATATCCATGACTTCAGAAAGGCAGAATTTGGTTCACTGTAAGTATAATCTTGGAAATAATCAGATCTGTTCCAAAGCAGAATAGGCTACTTTGACTGGTAGTGAGATCCTCATCACTAGAGATTCACAAGCAACAGGTGGATGACCACCTGTCAAATATTCTGCGGAAGTAATCTTTCTTCAGGTATAGGTTGAATGGATGACCACTGAAGTCCCTCCCAAGTCTACTATTCTACAATTTTATAAGGATATTATATTTTTGTTGAATATTTTGGAATTCTGAGATGAATAGGACTTCGAATTAAAAAAAAAAAAGCTCTAAAAACAGGTGCTATAGGGGCAGCTAGGCGGCACAGTGGATAGAGTACAGACTTTGGATTCAGGAGGACCTGAGTTCAAATCTGGCCTCAGATACTTAACACTTACTAGCTGTGTGACCCTGGGCAAGTCACTTAACCCCAATTGCCTCACCAAAAAACAAAGAAACAAACAAAAACCCCAAAACCAGATGCTATGAAAATTCCAAATGAATTTTCTAAAAAAAACTTTTTTCAAGCTCAGAAGCTATGGTAACTAGAATATAGAAAGCTTTCTCAATTTTTTAGAAAATTTACCTCATCTCTACCCACCGACAGGTGTCTCACAACTACATAGGCTCAAAATAGAAAGCTAAATTAATTTATAACTCTTAGAAACCATTCCATGTTAAGTAAGTCCAAATGATGATTAAAAAAAAAAAAAAAGGCAGAGCAGTCAAAGCTCAGCACAGGTTTCAGAGAGTCTTAAAGATTCCCAGACTCTTAGCTATTCCAGACCTAAAGCCCTACTGCAGAGATACCCAATGACGAGAACGATTATGACAGCATTTATTCAGGTGAAATTTGCCCATTTGGTACCAGATTGATACTCTCAAGCTCCCTTTACACAGATCACCAAATGGGAAATGCAGTGTAAGCACCTGAGGCCATATCTGAGCTAAGGTATTAGACTAGAAGGGAAAGGTTCCTAATCTCATTAAGGTTTCACTTTTTGCTATTGTTTGGGGTAATTCCCCATTTACCCCCTAGGCTACTCATGCCACCTTCCCGATTTCCCCAGAAATTAAGCTAGGCTGATAATGGCTAAAATTGGCTATATAAGTGAAACCACATTCATCAGCTCCTTCTGGGTTTATTACTCCAGTTACTCAAGAAGATAGACTATCAAAATGTGCCTCCTGTGAAGATTAGGGGTAGCAGCAAACCTCTTAGATTGTAGTAATCTGTAAACATCTGCAAATATTGCAAACCTATTTTGCAGAATTTGTTGTCGATAAGCAATCCATTAACATTTTTTATAGGCAATGTCTGATCATCCAGTCAGGTAACCTGGAATTTGTCAGGTTAAACTAAACCTTGGCAGTTTCAGGCAATAATTATAAAATGATCTAGTTATGGCTTAGAGGCATTTCATTAATGAATAGAAAAGGAAAAAAAAAGATAAACTGCATAATAAAGAGCTCTGGAATGATAAAGTATACAGAATTTTCAACTTAAGCCTAAAAATGAAAGAACCTAAATTCAAATTCTTAGGGAGTCGAAATGAAGTAATTAGAATGAAACAACAAAATTCTTTTTAAAAATCCCTAATGGGAGCAGCGAGGTGGTGCAGTGGATAGAGCACTGATCCTGGAGTCAGGAGGACCTGGGTTCAAATCTGGTGTCAGACACTTGACACTTACTAGCTATGTGACCCTGGGCAAGTCACTTAACACCAATTGCTTCATCCCCCCAAAAAAAACTCCTAATGGTAGCTTTTTGGGGTACAAGGGAACAAGAAATACATTGTTAGCTACTTATCTCAAATGCCACCTTATCCCATGAAACTTTATTGGATTCCTCCATGAGTATTTACCTTGCTCTTTGTATCTCAGTATAACTTTGTTTGCTATATTTAAATAAATTTTGCTTGTGTTATTATATATCATATTGATCTGTGTTTGCATCTCATCTTAAGTGACTAAGCTTCTTAAGAGCAGAACCTACAACTTGTCTTAAAGAATGTAAGCTCCCTGAGGGCAGGGAATTTCATATTTACCTTGTAAACTCCAGGGTTGAGCAAAGAGCCTGGCAGACAGTAACTACTTAATGTTTGTGGAATTAGCTAAATTTAATCTCTCCCTCAGTGCCTAGCACAGAGTTTTGGACACAATGGGCATTTAGTAAATGTTTGTTGACTTGAAGTGAACAGCCATGAAACCTGTGGGTTTGAAGCAGTGATCATGAAGTGACCATCATCATGTGCCATCCCTATGTGGAAATACCTTCCCTCTTTATAATCAACTTCATATATTGAAAAATAAATGCGACAGGAAAAATAGCTTCTCATGATTCTAAAGAAAAATCTGAAATGACAAACACATTTGAAATGATTTATTTTAAGAAGCTACTGGCTTCTATCATGGCTGCTATCACATTGTACAGCTACAAATATATGGTGAGGTAAGCAGGCAAAAATACTTTGTGTGTGTGTGTGTGTGTGTGTGTGTGTGTGTGTGTGTGTGTTTCCTGAGATTTTTAGGAATTGAAAAAGAAAGAAAAAACAGCACAAATCAAGATGCATGTAAAGTCTTCCAAAGGAAAGAAAATAGTAGAGATTCTCACAGTCAAACCCAAAGAATGTGACAGAATGACAAACCAAGGGGGCAAAAATCTGCACCTGTGTAGAAATCATCATTATAGCTATCGCCATGGCCATCATCATATCATCATCATTGTAGCATTTATATAATGCTTTGAGGTTTACAAAGCACCTTTGGAGTATTATCTCTTTTGAATATCTTACTTTAAAAGCAGCACACCTATCTACAAGCCATCTGCTCTCATCTTTCTGGTGCCTGGAACCCCTTTGACAATCTAGTGAAATCTATGAATTCTTTCCCAGAATAATATTTTTAAATGTATATAACATACAACATAGGATTACAAAGAAAACCATTTATTTTGAAATACAGTTAACAAAATATTACCAAAAAAGATCAAAGATGGTAGGTTAAGAACCCTCATTTTATGCCTTTTTACCCAAGCTACTCAGAAATCTATAAAGATTCCATCAGTTTTTCAGAAGCCCCTTTCAAGCTTAAGAATCATCAGGTTTCTTACTGTCAACTGCAGCTCCCTCATATGTATATCTTATACCTAAATTCCAGTAGCCCTCTTTAGCAATCAACTCATGTAGAGACTTAGACACAGGTAGTGTCTAATACACAGGTTTGAGAAAGCTGAGAACAAATCCTCTTTCTTAAAAAACAATCCATAAATCTTGCCATTTTAATTGAACATACTTTTCAATTAAAGCAAACATCTTTTTTTTTTCAGGTTGAGCATATGTTTTGCCACTTGTTTGTGATGGCAACCGTGCTTTAAAAGGGGGAAAAAGAAGATCCTAACACATCATCTCCAAATGAAAAAATCAGACATGTTTTTGCATACACTGGGATGACAATGATTAATTACATCATCTGTCTTGTTTATTGGACCGAATACTTTCTCAGTTTTGCATAGCATACTGTATACCAACCTGTTCACTCTTTTTACTTGGTACTTGTTGGTAACATTTTCATAATTTTAATATAAGAAAACTAATATTTTTAAAGGAAGCTTACTGTCCAAACAATATCAACAGTGAGATAAATCTCTTTGGCTCGGCTATCAGGTTCTCAATCTCTAAGGCAGGCACCTCATTTTGAAAAATGTTTATACTACAACCAGCAAAAAATCATAACATCTGATTCATTTTTAAAAGACTAGAACCCCACAGATGCTTGCCACTTAAAGCTCTCTAACCTATCTGCTTTCATTTGTACATTTAAAGCCCTCTAATGTAGGTTATTTGGTAAAGGTAGGGAAATCTTTTAGTGAAAAATATAAGGGGACCATATAATGTTCATCTCTGTGTTGCTATTAATGTGAGTGAAGTGTCAGTGAAGCTGTCCATGACTAAAATGTGGAGTAGTGTGCATCCATCATTATAGAGTGTATACAAATCTGAGGTAGGCTTGATACCAATGTTCTCTGACTTTGACCTGTCTGAATCTATTTGGTACATCTCACATCAAGTCAAGAGAAGAAGGCTCAGAAAAGTGAAATGTGTCAGTAATAATGAGAGCATGCATGCCCTGGACTTGCAGCAAGCACAGAGATTGACATTAAATTACCTGCTGCACCACCTCCAATCTGGTAACAACCTAGAAAGGGGGAGGGGGAGAGAAGGATTTACATGCAATTTATATCCACTTTGATTACTAATCCTTAATTCCTTTTTCACTTCTGCCTTTCAACCCTGATTCTTCAAAGTGTCACCTGGGTTACTTGGTTCACAAGAGCATTTTCTAAATCATTACATAAGACAGTACTGGCATCAAGGAAAGATAGCACCAGAGGTGAAAGCTAGGGTTCCTTCCAGCCAAACCACTTGACACATAAAAGGACCCTAGAGTGGGTTATTTAAAATGAGACCTGGGTATTATGTCCAAACAAATATGATTTAGTAAATATTATTTTAGAAAAGAAAATGTCAATAGTTAGGTCTCCTTTTTAGAAGTTGAATTTTTTGGTCTTTGCAGAGAAAAGCACAGATATCACTGGGAAATTTACAACCTTTCCTTCGATGGATGCCAAAGCCAGCCAGCTTCCACAGATGAGAAGGGGAATTTAAAAAGAAAGAAAGAAAGAAAGAAAGAAAGAAAGAAAGAAAGAAAGAAAGAAAGAAAGAAAGAAAGAAAGAAAGAAAGAAAGAAAGAAAGAAAGAAAGAAAGAAAGAAAGAGAAGAAAAGAAAACCAACAGACTCACAAGCACACACACACATCCCAACACCAATACCCTAAATATACTATTAGTCTTTGTTCCATAGGACCCCCTTTTCAAAGGTGAAAATAATGGTTATATTGTCAAGCTTCTAGCCGGGACTAGCAACAAATATTGAGAGAGGGGCTCCATCATAGGTCACACCAGGGCTCCCTTGACCCAGCTCGACAAGCGTGAAAACATGAAATAAATGAAGGTTAACAAAGACTGATCCAAAGAGCAGCTAGTGCCAGTTAAATGCTGATCAGAATTTTGCCTAATCCACGATTCTGTGCCTTTGCATACCTCTCATCCGAAATATTCACAAATAATCGTGACATTTGTGCCAGGCATTAATACGAGTGGTCAGAGAGCAAAAATCCAGAAAGAAAAATCTGTCTTCGGAGAGAGATCGTCATTAGCGTTACTGGCATGCCCCTAAAAGCAAACAAGGAAACTGCAAAATAACCAAGTAGTCACAAATAAACTGTTTTCAGCCCACTACCTTTTTGAGTCTGTCCTTCTTCCATATTCTCTTCCATGACTGCTTTTCTTCACTATACAGTGGTGCAGGGAATTTAATCAGACGCTTCAATTAGATGTTGGAGAAACTGTGGCTGTCCCTGTTCGTTCCTCCTCTTTTCCTGGGAAGCTCCAAAAAGCAGTGGGTAAGGCAAGTCCTCAGAGCTTAGCTGAGGCTCCCTCACTCCCCTTGTTTGCTGGGAGACAGGCTGTCAAGTGTAATTTCATTCAAATTACTCTTCCGTGAAGATTATCAATTTTTCCTCTCAAAGCTGCCCCATTGTGCAGCACTGTAAGCAGGTATTCAAACAAATAGCCGCGGAATTTGGGGGGGTGTTGGGGAGGGGGGGAGATTTGGTGTCAGTCTCAGTAGCAGAGGCTCAGGGATTCGTAAGCCTCGCTTTGCATATAAAATGGGGAGAAGAAATTGAGGTTTGTATTGAAATCTGGGCTTTAAATTGGAACCAGGCTGCACTGAGAACAGATGGAGGGGTGTCCTAACATGAAGCAGACCACCAACCCATAATTCCCCCTATTTGCTACCAAAGTGGGAAAGCCCAGATGCCTGTGGGTTTTTTTTTTTTAATGCTGCAGTAGTTGTTTCTCACTCAGATAGGTTACAGAAATGCTTTTTCATTTTCCTCTTCTCTAAGTATCTACTTAATTTGATTTAAAAGCTCCTGGAAAGGATGTAGTTACACTTATCTGAGGTCTGATCTTAAAAGGCTATTATTGAAAGGGTATTTGTAAGCTCACACCTTTGCAGATTTAAAAATAAGCAGGGGCAAGATGTTTGAAGGAGATGAGCATATATCTTTAAGCCTCAAAGGGACAGTGTTTAAAGCAATTATTTCACTGCAGTGGCTCGGGATTCCTAAATGTAAGGGGATAGGGAAAGGCTGAAAACAAATCCCTTGGTGTCTTTAGGATTGCAAACTAGCTCACTGGAATTACTTATTTCAAAAAGGAGTCTCTAGGAGTGATTTTCGATGTTAAGGTGGTGGGGAAAGGCAGGATACTGGAGAAATTGTGGCTAAAGCATAGGAGGGACAGCCACTTGTTCTGGGAATTCTGCAGTCAGATTTAGAATGCAAATCACAATGCTGCAGTCTGGCAATAAATTAGCATTTTTGTACCTCGGCTGCTGAGATGCAAAAGTTCCAATACTTTCCAAATGGTGCAGTAGGAGAATAAACAGTAGAACTTATCTTAAGCCTTTTAGGACAGCAACAGGAAAGAATCCCTTAACTAAGAACAACACACAGGCACACCGAGGCAAAAGCATCAGAATACCAAATATGATAGATGGTCTTCTGGTTAAAATTGCCACAAACAATGCACTTCCAGCAGCCACTGATCCATGTTGCAGTATGTATTTACATGTATTTAAAAGGAGCCAGTTTACAGGCTTCCCCCACCTTAAAAAAAAAAAAAAGAAGCAAACCCCAGTTTAGAAACAAGTGGATGACATCATTTCTCTCACCAAACAGTGGCTAAGCCATTGCACTTATGGATTCACCTGTTTTCTCTTCTACCCTTAAATTTTAACACACACACACACACACACACACACACACACACACACACCAAACTAAGAAACATTTCTATATTGGATTTGAGTTCTGGTACAAAGGCTTTTGAAGAAGCTTAAATTCATTCCAGCGATAGATTTCTAAAGGGCCATGGAGGGGGGAGGTAGGTGAGTTTCTGGCAATATATGATACCATATTATCATTTGTTCTTTCCTTGGTTTTTCCATTTCCACTGCCACCACCTTTGTCCTGTAAGGAATGGAATGCCGCCACCTGCTGGAAACTTATTGTAGGAAAGCTCCGCCCTGAGGAGAAGGCGTCTGAGGGCAAGACATGCAGCTTTTCTTTGGCATCAGGAAGTGACATTTGCTGGTGGGAGGAAGGCTGGCTCTCTCACTCTTTTTTACCAGGACTCTCATGGAGAGAAGAGCAGGAGAACTGTAGCTCCCTGAGATAGATAGATGAATCTAGGTCTTTCTCTCTTTCTTCACCAAATTCTTATTCTCCTTAATAAATGCTTAAAAGTCTAAATTCTTGCTAAAGCTTATAATTGATTGGCGACCACTCATTAGATGTTTTAGACAGACTAGCTAGAATTTTAGATCTTACAGTCCATATACTTTATCTATTGCCTGGACTAATACAAGAGCCCTGAAGAGAGTGCTCTGCTTTTAATGCAGGGGATCTTAATCTGTTCTGTGTCATGGACCAACCCCCCTCCCCCAGACAGTCTAGAGAAGCCAATATGAGCCCTGTCTCAGAATAAAGCCATTGTATGCATAAAGGAAAGTATAGAAGCTTACAAAGGAAATCAATTATATTGAAATAGCTATCAAAATATTTTTAAAGCATTTCATGGACCCAGTCTAAGAATCACTGATCTAGCCTTTCCATGTCCCTCTCCAAACCATCCTTTTAACAACTAACAAACAAATTTTCCTGATATACAGACTCATAGAATGTTAGATCTTATTGCACTACTCAAAACCCTCCATAGCTCATTGTTGTCTATTGTAACAAGTCCAAACTCCACAGCCCCTGTCAAAGCCACTCCACAATCTGGTTCCAACCTATCTATCCAGGTGTAGTTCACTCTGCTCTTTGCCACATAACAATTATGGTCTACCACAAAATGAACCAACACATCTGCCACTTTCCTATATCTGTGACTTTATCTTTCTTTTAAATTTTCTTTTTTATTATGAATTTAGTTGACCTGCAGGGGTAGAGGAAGTTCAGTCCCTACCTTCACCTGTCATGAACAAACATGAACACTCAAATGTATGAGAGAGATATCAAATTACTATTATGTTGTTCTTTTAAGTGTATATCACATTTAACTTAAAATTAACAAAATTAGCCTGCTTGCCTATGTCCCTTCTTAACATCTTTCTGCTCTCTATATTCTTTGACTTTTTAATTTACTCTTCTTTCTTTTCTTCTCTTTTTTTGCATCACTATCACTACCCACTAAATGACACGCCCCACATTCCTCACCCCATGAGATTTCAGTCTTGTAATGAATAGAGTCAAGCAAAACTTTTCGACATATTTGTAACATCTGAAAATATACCTCATTGTGTGCCTCTATCCCAGAACATCTTCCCTGGGGTGGGACACTTGTTTTGTCATCAGACTTCTGATGTGGTATACCGTGATCAAAAGTTGTGCTCTGTATGAATTGTTCTTCTGGTCCTGCTTGCTTGACTTTTCATCAGCTCATACAAACCTTCCCAGGTTTCTCTGAATTTATGCCATTTTTCACTTCTCTTGGTCCAATATTCCAGTACATTTGTATACCACAATTTTTCAACAGTTCCCCAATTTATACCCTCTTTGTTTACAATCCTTTAGTAGAATAAAAATATTGCTATGAATACCCTTTGGGGGTATATGTCTACCAGAAGGAAATCTTCACAGTTCTGTGACTTCGGGGATATAATCCTAAAATGCTTCTGAAAATGGTATGACAAAATTTATAGCTCCATCCTTAGTGTAACAAGGTACCTGTCCTCCTAAAGCCTCTTCAACACTATGTACTTTCTTTATTCATCATTGTTCCTAACTGGAGGAGTATAAAGGAGAATGAAGTGAAATCTCAGATTTATTTTAATTTTCATTTTTTTCTTACTGATTTGAAATGAAAGACATGCATTTCCTCTTTTGAAAACTTCCTATTGCTTTGATCATTTACTTGATAAGGAATGCTCTTATATTTTACATTTGTTTCATATCTCTTGGATATCAGACCTTTTAGCCCAGAAATGTGTTGCAAAGATTTTTCCTCCAGGTAACTGTTTCCCTTTTAATTCTAACTTCATTAATTCTCCTTATCAAAAACTTTTCAATTTTATGCAATGAAAACCATTTTGTCTTTTATGATCCTTTCTAACCCTTGTTTTGTCAAGAACTATCCCCTCATCATGGTTGGGATGGATATCTCCTTACCTATTGTGGTCATGTATCAATTTGGAACTTTTGATGGTATATAGTAGAAGATGTTGGTCTAACCCTAATTTCTGAGTTATCCAATTTTACCAACAGTGTGTGTCAAATAAGTAAAGAGTCCTTCCCCATATTAGGATTTATGGATTTTATCAAGGATTACTTTACATTGTATGATGACTTATGAATCCTCTTTGCCTAATCTGCTCTACTCATTCAACTTTTCTATTTTTTTCCCCAAAACTGTAGCAAATGGTTTTGATCAATATTGCTTTGTAGGATAATTTAAGATCTGGTACTGTTAGATCCTATTTTACTTTTTCATTCTAATCCTGATATCTCAAACAAATACTGGAGATCACAATGGCTTCAGGTCATCTCAAGGTTCTTGGGCCACTATATCCCTAGGTGCCTCTGCCCCATCTCCCTTTGATGGATTCTCTAGTACAAACAAATATCAGAACTCACTTTAGTTTCAGGACCCCTAAGTCCCACAACAGAAACCCTGTGGGCTTCTAGCCATTCTCTTATCCAGTTCAGGACTAGATAGAGGAGCTTACTTGGGATTTTCCTTTGGTTTTATTGATCACTGCTAAACCTGCCCTCCTTTTTCATCTTCGCTGTGGATTGTTCTTAATGGAGCTGGGCTCAGCTGTAATCTTTGATTTCACCATCTTTGCTGGAAGTCCTCTGTGCTGTTCTTATGACTGCTTATTTCTGGAGTGGCTTCCACCCCCATCTCTGCCTTCTTTGTGACACAAACTCAGTGGGGATAGAGGCCTTATTTAGCATTGTGCCAGTCTTCACCTTGGCACCTACCACAGTGCCTTACACCTAAAATGAGGTTACTGGATCCTTGTCAAATTAAAGTGAACAACAAAAAGATGAGGAACTTAGTAGCACTAAGCAAGATGCAAATGGGGTGAGTCTATTTGTAGAAGGAGAATCCAGAGATTTTCCCAGAGAAACTGTAATAGTGGTTGCAAAGGGGCAGAAATATGAACCACATGCAGAACCTTTAAATATCCCAAGGCTCCTGTCTATAACAACAAATGCCAAATGACTATGGTAGAAACCTTTCAAATAAATACATACACACACACAGACACACACACACACACACACACACACAGACTCATTCTCATACCCTCTCTTTCTCTAGCTCCCAATAAAAGGTTATTTCTAAAGGTATTTCTAAGCAATTACCAATCTGCAATTCTGCCAGGTTCCTATTTTCGAAGGGACAACTTTAAGAACATTTCTTCTTTTAAATTCAACTTGAATTATAACAAAAATGTAGGGCAGGCCTAGTAAGGTAAAAACAAAACTAAAGCTGGATCTGGAGTCTTAAGTGATGAATTTTAATTTAATACTACTTTACTCAATGAATTCCAATAACCTCCTGTTACCCTTAGGATCACATGTACGCCTGACCCCATTGCACCTTTAAAGCCTTATTACACATTTCTCTCTTCTATGCACTTTACAAACCAGACAATATTAGAATTATAATAAATAATAAAAACAGCTAGTATTTATATATTTCATTAAGGTTTGCAAAGTGATTGACACATGTTTTTGCATTTGATCCTTGCAACAATCCTGTGAAGTAGATTTTATCACCCCCATTTTATAGATAAGGAAACAGACTGACAGAATGATTTGCCAGGATGTCACAGCTAGTAAATGTTTAAGGCAGGATTCAAACTCAGTTCTCTCTGACTTCAAGTCTAATACTGCACCACCAAAATGGCTTCTGCGTTGTTCCTTACAAGCACCAAGTTATCTCTGGCCTCTGTGGATTTGCACTAACTATTCCCTCTATAGAGGATACTTCTTCCATGACTTTTGGAACCCCTGATTTTCTTTAAAACATTTCAATCACCACCTTCTACAGAAAACTTTTCGTAGTTATCCAACTGCTGGTGCCTTCCCACAGTAGTGCCTTTGCTACCTTACACTAGCTTCCAAGGGCTGGTGGTTAAATTTTCAGTGTCAGGGTTACACCCTGGAAATTGACAAACAGTACAAAACAGAACTTGATTTCTTGCTTTCTTGATTGTCTTCCCTTAAGAAAATGATGGAGAAAATAGTACATAGTGTAGTTTAACTTTAATTGCATGAATACATACACACACACTCACAGAGAGGGAGGAAAAGGAGGGGAAGAGAGTATGTGTGTGTGTGTATGTATATATATATATAAGCGTATATGTGTATGTGTACATCTCTCTCTCTCTCTCTCTCTCTCTCTCTCTCTCTCTCTCTCTCTCTCTCTCTCTCTCAGTTCCCCCTTGAGAATATAAGTTCTTTTAAGTAAAGGAATGTATTAATTTTGTCTTTGTATTCCCAATATCTAGTGCAGTGTGTAGCACATAATCAGTATTTAAGAAATGCTTGCTGATTCATTAATCATATGATCTTGAGGAAGTCACTTGACTTGCTTGGTCCAATAATTTTCTCATCTATAAAATGAAGGGGCAGGATTAGATGTCCTTTAAGAACTCTTCCAGCTTTAAATATGTGATTCTAGGTATTTTGGATGCTTTCTTTGATAGTTAGTTCAAGAAAATTGGGTTCATATTTTGAAAAGAAGCTTTAACCTAAAACATAATAAACTATAGAAACCAGATAGAAATACATTCCCTTTTCAAAGGAAAGTCATCAAAGTACATTAAAAAATAAATAATGAACTGTTTCAAAGATAGGACGAAAAATGCATCTGTGACCCTGATGGCCATTAATAGTGATCTAAACCACTGACTTATTATCAATTAAATAAATCATCATTCCAGTCCTCACTCTGGCCCTATGAATATAAACATCAAGAAAACAGTTGGTGGTAGGTTTGTTGTCTTCCAATGCATGGAAAACATTTGGGGCATTGCATTTAGCTAAAAGAGCAACTACTCAAATTGTATTATAAGAATATGATGGAATATTATCATGTAGTAAGACTTGATTACTATGAGGAATTCAGAGGCAAGTAAGAATGTTTATTTGAACAGAATTGGAGCCAGGTAAGCAGAAGCTAGAAGAGAGACTACTGTCTTACAAATAAAAAGGACACTAAAAGGCAATCATAAATTAATTGCAATGATCAGGTATGGATAGCATATGATAAAAGAATCTCCTTCATCTTGGTAGAGTGGTGGAGGACTACAAATACTGAATGGTATGTACAGTTGGATACAGTCATTTTTTAAAATCAATTTTGCTCAATTGCAAGTTTTTCTCTTGTAAGGTAGATTTCATACAGAGAAGAGTGGTATACTGGGACACCTCTGTGGCAAATAACAACATTTATACATGCCTGTATGCATACATATATTTGTAGTCATAATAAATACATACATATATGTGCATGCACACATATACACAATAAAATGGCAATTAGTCTACTAAGAATTCTAGGAATATACATGGACCTTGGTCGTCTCCCAACCTCATAGCCTCAGTTTCTTGAGCCATAAAGTGGGGATTATAATAAATGGGGATATATAATCTCATAGAGTCATTGTGATACAAATGATAATGTATGCAAAGTACTTTGTGTATCTTTCTGTGCTTTCTAAATTTAAGCTATCCCTATCAACCAATGTGGTAAGCCTGATGATAATCATAGTTCAAACTTAAATAAAACTGCATACTGTAACGATTGGAATGACGCCACCTGCTGGAGACTTACTGTAGAAGAGTTCTGCCCATGAAGCGAAGGTCTTTGAGGGCAAGACCAGGAGTCTTTTCTTTGGCATGAGGAAGTGACGCAGGCGAGTGGGAGGAGGAAGGAAGAGACTGGCGCGCTCAGTCTCGCGCTCTTGCCTTTGGACTCTGGTAGAGAGCGGAGCTAGAAATGTGCTCTCCCTTTAATAGATAGGAATCTAGGCCTTTCTCTCTCTTTATCAAATTCTTATTCTCCTTAATAAACGCTTAAAAGTCTAACTCTTGCTAAAGCTTATAATTTATTGGCAACCACTCATTAAATATTTTAGACAGTTTAGCTAGAATTTTAGCCCTTAACAATACTTTACAAAGTGCTTCCTTCACCTTGTGAAACTGAGAGTTCAAGTGTTATTCCCATCATAGAGATGAGAAAACTGATACCCACAAAGGTCACATGGCTAAGAAGTAAAGATGGCAAGAGCTCATCTCTCTACTTTAACCTTAGTGTCTTTTTTTCTACCTTACCACCTGCTTCTAATACAATAAAAATATGGATTCAACCAGGGGTGTGCTTGTACATGTTTAACAACCAGTTTTCAAAAAAAAAAAAAAAGACACATTTTAAAGTTTAATCTGAATTAGAGATATTTTCTCCATCACTTTTTAAAACCTAGCCAATCAACAAAATAACAAAAGAAACCTTAATTTGTAACATTTGCCAATTTTCAAGGTAAAAATGTTCAAACTAAAAATTTAACAAGTGGTCTTCTAACTCCTCAATCATAGTGGTCCTCAATCACATCCCCAAACACCCCTGGATTTAGTTTAACTAGAGAAGAACTAAGCATAAGTCACTTCCTTTAACTGTCCCTTAAATTTCTAAAGCTGAGTTCACTTGTCTGGTTAAAAAGAAAATTCACCCTTAAAAATGCACTTTAAAAATTTTTTCATTCAAAACTATTTTAAAAGAATTATCTCCCTATTTCCTTTATAGGCCAAACTTTAATTTTCCTGCTTTGTCAGAGTTGCCCTAACACCTCCATGAGGTCTTTTTTATATCATTCTTAATTAGTCTCCATCGGTAATAAGTAACAGTGCTGATTTTGCACAGCTCTGCCCTATAATTATAATTTAGCAATACACTTTTTGGGAACTTGGACATCTCTACAAATGTCAACATGGCAAAATCCAATCAACTACACGGTACCATCTCCAAGGGTCCAACTATCTAGTCTGAACAACATTTCCAAATATAGCAACAACAAAAACAAAATGAAAGGGTTCTTGTATTTCTTCTGTGTCCTGCAAAAGACTGCTATGAAGATACATCTTCCTCAAACAGGGAAATGTATCAGCTATAAATGTCACTGTTGTTCTCCAAGCATGTCAGACTCTTTGTGAGCCCATTTGGGGTTTTCTTGGCCAAGATACTGGAGCTATTTGCCATTTCCTTCTCCAGCTTACTTTATAGATGAGGAGACTTTGGCAAACAGGGTTAAGTGACTTGCCCAGGGTCATGCATCTAGTCTGAGGCTAGAATTGAACTCAGGTCTTCCCCACTCACCTAGCTGACCCTAGTATAGTATACATAACTAAAGAAGGTGGTCACAATAAATACTTTGGCCAATATATAGGGCTGGAAACTCTATACTACATACCCATTATCACTCAGTCTCCATTAAGGAGCTTTCAGAAGGAAGGGATAATCTTGGAAATTGCACTATTTTAAATGACAAATACAAACAGAAATGTGGTGGTCTTCAGGTATTCTAGGACAATGAAGATCAAAGAGTAAAGATTTATTCATGTTATGCAGAGACATAGTACCCTGACTGGCTACCCCAAGTAGATGTGTAGACTTATAAATTAGCAGAGTTAAAATGAGCCTCAGTGGTTAACTAGTCCAACCCACACCTGAGTAGGAATCCCTTTCATAACATAATATCCCTGAAATGGATTTGGGTGGATAAAGACTGTAATAACTTAAATATACTCTAGGGTTTTGTTGGCCAGTGAAATCCATCACCTCTCCTCTAGGACAATACTACCATCACTGCTTTTAAAGCAGCTTGAGTTCCAAATTGAAGCAAGAACCAAATTGTTGGGAAGAGGGGGAACCATATTAGTCAGCTGATCAATCAGTAAGCACTTATTAAATACCTACTATATGCCAGGCACTGTGCTAAGCTCTACTCCCTTTAGAACAACCTCATCTCCAGATATTTGGGCTAGACCCTAAATGCCTAACATCACTACTGAATAGCTCAAGGTATTACCTAACTATTCTTTTGTTTGATGGAGGGCCAGATGGAGGAATAGACTGTTTTGAAATGACAAGTCCTCCCAAACACACATAATAACATCCCAATAAAATCCATTCTTTTAAAGATGTTAAGCAAAGACTCCTAATAAAATGACTGCAACTCCCCAGTACATAGCACAATTCCTGGTATGTAGTAGATAATTAAGAAATACTTCCTACTTGACTGATAAGCCTCTAGTTCTGTCCTTCAACTTTGATAGAAAAATCCCAACATGGTATTTGAACCAAGTTTGGTAGGCTCTCACTGTTGATTTTAGTTATGTCATGATACATATGGTTCTTTTGGCTGACATCTACTCAGACAAGTCTTTCCATGTAGGGAATATGGGAATAGTGCAATGCAGTCAAGGCAGATATCTAAGGGGGGGGGGAACAACAATAGATGGAGAGAAATTTCACCTGGTTATTCAGGGTTACAGGGGGCATCTGCACTGAAGGATAGGAGAGATTTCAATAGAGAGAAATAACCCCAATTAAAGAGAAGAATTCTATGTCAGACATAAAAGGGGTTCATGGATAAGAAAAGGAAGGTTGAGAAAGGATGAAGAGAAATTCTATTTGGCTAGAATGTGGAGTTCATAAAGGGTAATAATGTGATATGTGATGGGAAAGGTGGGTTAGAGCTGGATTACGGAAGGTATTGAGCATCAGAGATTTATTCAGTACAGATGGACATTCTGAGTATAATATTGTCCTCTTCACCCCTTCCTCCAATTTTACATGATTCCAAGAAAAGCCCCCAGTGTATTGGGTGAACCCTTCATATTTCTTGAAAAACATGGATAGGCATCACCCAGGCTGAAAAGGAATGAAGGAATTGTCACCTGTGTCATTGAATGGATTACTCATACCAAGCAAAGAAATCACAGTCCAAAGTATTCAACAAAAATACAGGAGAATAACAAGGTAGTAAGGAGTTATCAGCCCAAGTGTTACTGAAGCATCATGAGTTGCCCTATAATAAGCTATGATTTTTATAGTACATTTTAATGTTCAAAATTAATGAGAGGCTGCTCAACTCTGAAACGTGATATAAAGCAGATGGTCAGGGGGAAAAAAGATAGGTTTTAATAAGACACAGCTATCATATGGGTACCTCTTTTCTGAACCCTTTAGCTTCTCTTATTCCTTACAATCTTTATTCCAATTCAATAATTCAAGCAATCAGCACCTACTTTCTTCCAAGCACTGTATTAGATGCTAGGGATACCAATACAAAGCAGTTTGCATTCTGCTAGAAGGATAAAGCATATTTACAGATAAGGACTCATAGAATATATACCAAATACACAGGGAGTGAGACATTAACACCTGGGAGAATCAGAAAAGGCCTCTTGAAGGCAATACCCTTGACCCGAGCCTTGTAGGGAAGGAGTAAGTAAAGAGGGAAAGCATACCAGGCATAGGGCACAACCTGGGCAAAGACCTAGAACCAGGAGATGGAATATCATGTACAGGGTACAGCCAAAAAGCCCATTTTGCCAGAACAGTGAATCAACAAGTATCATAAAGACTTCACTACACCTCAGCCACTGAGCTAAGCAATGGAGATTTAAAAAATAAATAAAGCACTCCCTATAGTCAAGGAGCTTATATAATAATGGGAAGGAAAAAGTGTAAATAATTAGGATTGTATACTAATTACAAGTATTATATGCTAAATTCAAGTATATGCATAGTAGAGGGCAAGTAATCTCCAAGAAGAAAGCACTAGTACCTAGGGGGCAAATGGCTTCCTATAGAAGACAGGATTGGGAAGCTCAGAAGTGGAGGTAAAGGGGGCAGGCAGAGCATTTCAGGCCTGGTGGGCTGCCTGTACAAAGTAATGGCATCAGGCAATGAGGCAAGGAGCTGTGGCCCAAGGTGATGGGCAGAAATCAAGTAGACCAAAGGGTCAGTAAAATTGGTATGTGTAAGAAGACAGCAAAGGTAGAAAGGAGCCAGATGATGAAGGGCTTGAAATAACAAATGGAGGAAATTTGCTTCTGGAATCCCTGGAGCTCATCAAATAGGATGACACAGTTCAATGTGTTCTTTAGAAAAATCACCTTGTCTGCTAAGTGGAGGATGGATTAGAGTTGGGCGGGGGCAGACTTGAGGTAGGGAGACCAGTTAGAACGCTACTGCAATAAGGTCCTGAACTAGGTTGTAGTCATGAGCAGAAAGAATACACCTATTAGAGATGTTGGAAAGGTAGAAGATTTGGAATAAGTGTGGTGAATGATTACAGGAAGTTGAGGGTATAAGCTTACAAGCCTGGATGACTGACAAATAAAAGGAAGTGGCAAAGAGGAAGGGTGAGTTGTTTAGAGGGTCAGAAGAAAAAGGTGACAAGTTCTGTTTTAGACATATTCAGTTTGGAATGCCGAAAGAACATCCTGTTCAAGATGTTCAATAGTCAGTTGGCGATGCATGAACATTTGGGCATAAAGGGTGATACCATAAGAAAATTAAGAGAGCATGGAATAGTTTATCTGTCAGATTTGTATACAGGAGACGAACTTAGGACAAAAGAAGATATTGTGAGCATTACAAAATGTAAACCAGAGAATTAATGATATAAAATAAAAAAGCTTTTGTACAAACAAAACCAATGCAACCAAAATTATAAGGAAAGCAGAAAACTGGGAAAGAATTTTTGCAACAAGTATCTCCAATAAAGGTCTCAATTCTCAAATATATAGAGAACTGAGTCAAATTTGTAAAAATGCAAGTCATTCCCTAATTTATAAGTGGTCAAAGAATATGAGCAGGCAGTTTTCACACAAAGAAATCAAAGCTATCTATAGCCATAAAAAATGTTCTAAATCACTACTGATCAGAAAAAATGCAAACTAAAAACTCTCAGGTACCAACTCACAAATATCAAAATGTCTATGACAAAAAATGGAAAATATTGGATGTGGGAGGGGATTTTGGAAAATGTGAATGCTAATCCACTGTTGGTGGAGTTGTGAACTGATCTAACCATTCTGGAGGACAATTTGGATCTATGCCCAAAGGGCCATAAAACTGCGCATACCCTTTGATCCACTGCTAGGTTTATATCCCAAAGACATACAAAAAAGAGAATAGGACCTATTTGTACAAAAATATTTATAGCAGCTCCTTTTGTTGTGGCTAAAAATTGGAAATCAAAGGGATGCCCATCAATTGGGGGATGGCTAAACAAGTTGTGATATATGATTGTGATGGAATATTATTGTGCTATAAGAAATGACAAACAGGATGATTTTAGAAAAACCTGAAAAGACTTACATGAACTGATATATAGTGAAGTGAAAAGAACCAGGAGAACATCATACATAGTAATGGCAATATTGTTCAATGAAGAACTATAAATGATTTAGTTATTCTCAGCAATACAATGATGCAAGACAATCCCAAAGGACTAATGAAGCATACTATCCACCTCAAGAGAAAGAACTGATATTGATTGAACACGGACTGAAGCATGCAATTTTTCACTTTCTTTTTCATTTTTTTCTTTTCTTAGAGTCTTCTTATCCAAAATCACTAATATGAAAATGTTTTACACAATTGCACATGTATAACCTGTGAGAACTGCAAAATTTACTGAGAACTGATCCCCCCCTCCCCCCAGTCCCATCTTTCCCAGGCAGGTGAATTGCCTGGGGCTGACTCTCTTTGTCATTTCCAGACTCTTGATGGACTTGGACCTTCCCCCAAGCAACTTATCCCCACCCAATGTTCCCCACCTCACTCCCTGGACTTTATGTTATTATGTAAAAAGGGTCCACCGGCATTAAGTAGTTTCTATTCAGAGTCAGTAAAGCCTATACTTAAATTAGGAGCAGTTCTATTATTTCTTTTGTCAAAGGTTCGTTTACATTAAGTAGCTAATGTCAGTCTGGAGCAATCTTTTGGTTCCCTTTTTGTTCTGTTACCCCATAAAAACCCAGTCCTCTGTTCCCATCTTTGGGTATTCCTAGTTTCCAAGCTTTGAGATACCACGAGCTATAATTCCTCTGCCCCGATTAAAGACCTTATTTTCTCCTATATTGATTGTTTCCTTAATTTCCAGGTTAACACCTGTATCTGATTGCATACAGACTCAGGGAGGGGGGGCCAGAGGGAGGGAGTGAGGGATAGAATTTGGAACTTAAAACTAAATAAAAATGTTTTTTTAGAGGGGCGGCTGTGGTAAAGCACCGGCCCTGGATTCAGGAGTACCTGACTTCAAATCCGGCCTCAGACACTTGACACTTACTAGCTGTGTGACCCTGGGCAAGTCACTCAACCCCCACTGCCCCGCAAAAAAAAAAAAAAAAAATTTAAAGACCAAAAAAGAAACAAACGAAAATTTAAAGAGGGGCAGCAGGGTGGCACAATGGATAAAGCACTGGCCTTGGATTCAGGAGGACCTGAGTTCAAATTCAGCCTCAGACACTTGACACTTGCTAGCTGTGTGACCCTGGGCAAGTCACTTAACCCTCATTGCCCTCCAAAACAAAAAAAACAAAACAATTTAAAGAAAAAGAAAAACATCTGGGAACATAAATTTAAATCCCATAATCATTAGCATAGGGATAATAATTGAACCCTTGGGAGATGACTGAGTCAATAAGTAAGATGGTATACAGTAAAAAGAGAAGAGGGCCCAGCAGAGTCTAAGGGAGCATCAACAGTTAGAAGGCATGACTAATGAAGATCCAGCAAAGAAACCTGAGAAATAGCAGCCTGACAGGAGAACCAAGAGAGAGTAGTGTTACAAAAACCTAGACATTAGGGTATATCTAGGAGAAGAAGGTGCTCAGTAGTGTCAAGTGTTGCAGAGAGGTTAATAAGAAGGATGAGGTGTTAGAAAAGGCCATTAACAACTAGGTGGCACAGTGGATAGAGCACTGGCCTTGGATTCAGGAGGACCTGAATTCAAATCCAGCCTCAGACACTTGACACTAGCTGTGTGACCCTGGGCAAGTCACTCAACCCCCATTGCCCCCACAAAACAAACAAAAATTTGGCAATTAAGAAATCAATGATAACTGGGGGGAAAAGAGCCCATTGAGTGATAAGGTTGGAAGCTAAACTGTAAAGGAAAGAAAAGAGAAATGATGGAAGCACCAAGTATAGATGGAGTAAGGGAAAATAATGTGTAAATAATCCACTTGGATAGACAAATTGAAGCCACACCATGCTAGTTTTCAATATCACTAAGAGGGGATTATATTTTCTCCCAGAGGCAAGCTTTTCAAACAGGAGAGTGACATGGTAGGATCCACGTTTTAAGAATATGGATTTGGTAGCTATGTGGAGATGGACTGAAGAGAGGAGGGAGGGAAGACTGGGAAACTAATGTGGAGGCCACTACAATAGTCCAGGTAAATGGGGATGAGGGCCCTGTGCTAGCATGGTTGTGGTTTAAATCTAGAGAACTGGATGGTTGTGGGAGATGTTGAGGAAATGGGATTGACAAGACCTGGCAAATGACTGACCATAAGGAACGAAGAAGAAAAGAGTCAAAGATGTGGACAAGAATAACTGTGGGGTAAAAACAAGGAAAATAGAAGGGTAGGTGTAGAGGAAATGTAGTAAGTTACATTTGGGGGATATTAGAGATACATTGTGTGGTAGCAAATTGTGCTGCATTTATTACTTCAATTCACTTTACACTAAGTATTTATTAAATACATAATGTGTGCGAAGCACAGTAAGATGGGTTGGAGGACACAGAATTAATGACAATCCTCATCCTCAAGGTGCTTATTCTTTGGTGAGGAATATTGAATAGATACACAAATACTTCACTTAGTATCTCTTTATCCTTTCTAGTCAGGTCTGATTTCCCAACTTTAATCTGATACTTTCCTAGTTTGCTCTCTTCCCTGAGGCCCGAAGGAGGAATATAATATTGGTGACTGTCACACAGTGGCAAGGCTCCATATATCAACTTGAGTTTTTTCATTCATTCGAAAAACCATATATTAAATTCCTGTTCTGTCCCTAGCCTATAGGCCAGCAGGGAGTGAGGAGAAAGGGAAGAGTTTAAGAAAGAAACAATTGGAGAAAAAAGGATAAAAAAAGAAGAAAAAATGACCCATCCCTAACAAGGATAATTAGAGACAAGGTGAATAGCCGTGAGGATGACAGGATCATAGAGTCATGGAATTTTCAATCTGGAAGGGATTTATAGAGCAATGAGGAACCAAATGTAAAATCATGTAATACAGGAATCAGGACACCTGGACACTAATCCCAGCTCTGGCATTAACTCATTCTGTGACCTTGGGCAAGCCATTCAATGTCTCCAAGCTTTGGGCCTCACCTATGAAATGAGATGGCTAGGTTAGCTATTACTAAGGTGCCCTTCAGCTCTTATAATCTATGAATATCTAAATGCAAGTGCTATAGGAAGAGTGAGGGGAAAAACAGCTGTGAAAGTATTCTATAGCAGGGCAATGGAGGATGAAGGAGCAGTGCTATATAATGTAGCAGAAGGAGCATTGAGTTTAGGTTCCAATCCTGGTTCTGGCTATATGGACACAGACATGGATGCGTTATTTCTCCAGGAAATCTGGGTAGGGCAGTGGATAGAGAGGGTCAGGCCTGGAGTCAGGAAGGCCTGAGTTCAAATCTGACAGTTACTGGCAGTGTGACTCTGGGCAAGTCATTTAACCTCTGCCTTGATTTCCTCCTCTGTAAAAAGGGGATAATAATAGCACCTACCTCCCGGGGTTATTGTGAGGGTTAAATAAGATAAAAATTGTAAAGTGTTTAAAACAGTTCTTAGCACAGAGTAAGTGTTCTTAGCAGCAGCAGTTTTTGCTTTTATCATCATAATGATTATGGTTACTGCCACTCCTACTGCTACTATTACTACTTCTACTCCTACTCCTACTATTACTCCTCTTACTATTACTACTACCACTATGATTACTTTTCTTCTTCCTCCCCCTTCTCCTCTAAGCCTCAGTTTCCCCATCTGCAATAGAAGCAGGAGACAGAGGGAAATGGGTTCAATTCCTGCCTCACAAATACTGATTATGTAACCCCAGGTAAGTCACTTAAATTCTCAGCAATCCAAGGACTATAAATTGGATAAAAAGTTATAATCTGGTTGTTGATCTTCATTGTTAGAGGGGATTCCTTCCTCACTGGCTAGCTCCCAACATTGAAGAAATCATAGATCAGGTCTAGACCTATCCACTATTCCTCAAAATTTAATAAGATAAAAAATTTTGACATTACCTACTTTACATAATGAAGAAAATCATTTATATGCCTCAAAACATCAAATAAATGTGAGTTATTATTCTATCTACATGAGAAGGAGGTCAGCAGGGAGAGAAAATTATGAAGAGGCATAAGTATAGGATGTCTATTCTTCTTTTTTAGATGCTATTATAGGGGCAGCAAGGTGGCGCAGTGGATAGAGCACTGGCCCTGGAGTCAGGAGGACCTGAGTTCAAATCCGGCCTCAGACACTTGACACTTACTAGCTGTGTGACCCTCGGCAAGTCACTTAACCGCTATTGCCCCATTAAAAAAAAAAAAAAAAGGAGACCAAAATATTCTGAGATCAGTGAACAATTATCTTTTCTCTGTGATAAATAATTATCTTTTTCCTCAAGATGCCATTGTTATTCCCCGATCTGCCTCAAGTTCAAAATAAAGTACATTTGTTGATAACTGACCTCTTACAAAAACATCTTACATCATAGTATATAAAAGTAATCTGTACACATAATAGAGTATGTATAATTAGATATCACAGTATATATAAACACATGGCAACCAGATTCTCTCCAAACATTTGCTAATCCTTGTATGTAATACACTTCAAATATAAAGTCCCACTTTTAAGCCACTAGAGTACATGAGATCAATATATTAGTAGAACATCAGTTCTGTCAATGATACATTGATGGATATATAACCTATATCAGATTGCTTGCTGTCTTGGGGAGGGTAGAGGGAGGGAGAAAAATCTGGAACTAGAAATCTTATAAAAACAAATGGTGAAAACTATCTCTACATGTGACTAGAAAATAATAAAATACTTTTATGATAAAAAACATAATGATACATCAATGGCCAGAAAGAGTCCATGGGATCAGGGGCAGCTAAGTGATGCAAGGGATAAAGCACCAGCCCTGGATTTAGGAGGACCTGAGTTCAAATTAGGCTCAGACACTTGACACTTACTAGCTGAGTGACCCTGGGCAAGTTACTTAACCCTCCTTGGCCCACAAAAAAGAATCCATGGGATCATGTTTAGCACTAGAAGGGATCACAGAGACCATCCAGACAGACTCTATTTTTCATTTTCCAGATGAAGAAACTGATAATGCAAAGAGCCTGAGTTAATGTTGATTTCATCAATTTCCACTTGCTTCTCAAGGACAGTTTATACAAGCCCCTTTTCTCATCTTAAACAAGTTGTTCAGTTCACCCCTGGGTTTTTTGTTTGGTTTGTTTTGTTTCGTTTTACTGCCTCCCAACTCTCCAAAGCATAATGAAGCACAGATCTCTGTGGTCTGGACTAGATTGGGCATATAGTTAAATTCTAAATTGGGTTTAGCATAGTTAGACTTGCGATATTTTATCTTCAATAGCTGCAGTCATGGAAAGACAGCGTCTATAAGTAAAACATTTGCTTTACTGCCAATTTGCCCTCAAAGTTTGTTTTCTTGGCATCAATAAGCATTTATTAAACATTTGCCATGTTCCAGTCATTGTGATAAGCACTAGGGTTACAAAGAAACATAAAGGAGTTCACAATCTAATTGGGGAGATAATATGCACAAAATTAGATACAAACAAAAACATATACAGGATAAATTGGCAATAATGTCATTAAAGGGACTCAGTTTCTCATAGAAGGTGGGAATTTAGCTGAAACTTTAAGGAAGCCAAGGAAACTATGAGATAGAAATAAAGGAGAAAATTGCAGTCATGGGACATAACTGGTGAAAATGTTTATGACTGGGAGATGATGTTCTTGTACAAGGAACAGCCAGGAGGACAGTTTCACTGGATCATAAAGTACATGGAGGAGAATAAGTTACAAGAAGACTATTATGGCAGGAAGAGGTCAGGTTATAAAGGGATTTAAAAGAGGATTTTATATCTGATACTGGATATAATGAGGAGCCACTACAGTTTATTAAATGGAGGTGTGTGAGATGGTCAGACTTAAACTTGCTAAAGATCACTTCAATAGCTGAATGGAAGATGGAGTGAAGTGGGGAAGACTTGAGGAAAGGAGATCAACCAGAAAGTTCTTGCAGTAGTCCAAGCAAGAGGTGATAAGGAACTGCACTAAATGGTGATAGTGTCAAAAGAGAGAAGAGGTTGAGTACAAGAGATGTTTTGAAGACAACAGGCTAGATATGGTGAGAGAGTGAATAGTTGAAAAAGGTATTGAGGTCGCACACCTCAGTGACTAGGAGTACCGCCACCCTCAATATTAAGAGGAAGGTAGGAAGTAGAGAGAGCCTGAGGTAAAGACATTGTTGATTTTAAGATTTGGACATGCTAATTTTTGTTTTTGTTTTTGGTGGGCAATGGGGGTTAAGTGACTTAGCCAGGGTCATACAGCAAGTGTCAAGTGTTGGAGGCCGGATTTGAACTCAGGTACTCCTGAATCCAGGGCCGGTGCTTTATCTATTGTGCCACCTAGCTGTCCCCTGGACATGTTTATTTTAAGATGCCTATGGAACATCCATTTAAAGATTTCTAATATGTAGCTGGAGATAGGCTTTTGGAAGCCCAATGAGAGGTTAGGACTAGATAAGTATTTCTAGAAATCCTCAGCATAAAAAAGATAATTGGACTCATGGGAGATGATGAAATCATCATGTCAAATTGCATAGTGGAAGAACAGAGGCTGGGACAGAGCCTTGGTGGATACTCACAATTAGTGGGTGTGACCTAGATGAAGATCCAGTGAAGGAAAATGAAAATGAGTATTTGGACAGGCAGGGGACAATTAGGGGAAAAAAAAGCAGTATAACTGTTGGTCCTTCCGATCCATACAGAATTATCAAATGCTCTACTCTGTCTAGGCATTGGTCATACAATCACATGGCCTGAAAATGCTTGTTTTGGGTCTCAATAATATTTATAGGATACCAATAAGTATCCTGCTGCTTTGGTCCAGGATGTAACAGTAAAAAAAAATCTTTTTGGTCTAAAATTTTAATATTCCAAATTCAGTGAAATAGAAGCACATCTTTCTCTTCTGAGCTCTCTTAGAACTACAGCAGTCACTCACCATCCAGTTCAATTTAATCCAATAAACATAAATTAATCACCTATGATGGACACAGCATTGTTTTAGGTTTTGGTGATACAAAAATGAGAAACAGCAAAGTCCCTGCCCTCGAGAAGTTAACAGTCTAGTAAATATATATATATGCATGCTAATAGTTTACTACACTGTATCTTATCTCCCCAACTAGAGGGAGGGACCAGGGAACCATACAGCTCAGTCTGAAACTTTTTTTTGCCTCTCCGCCAGCACTAAACTCAATACCTTTCATAAGGTAGATCAGAATTTTAAAAAGATTGTGATAAGGTATCTACCGGGTTGAATCTAAGAAGATGAATTTTAGTAGGGATAACTATATGGTTTTTAAAAAATCAGCTTCACAACGACAAGGTGCGGAAGCTGTGGCTAGATAGCATTTCATCTGGAAGAGATCAGGGCTTTTTGTGAACTGAAAGCTCAATGAGCTAACAGTATGGTGTGACCATCTTGGGGAGCTTTCAGAGAGGCGCAGTGCCTGTGCTAGGATGGAGATGTTCTGCTGTACTCTTCTCAGGGCAGGCCACTTCTGGGGTATTGTGTTCAGTTCTGGGTACCGTATTTTGAAGCTAGAAAAGTTCCAGGAGGTCAACCAGGACAGTGAAAGATCTAAATTTCATGCCATAAAAGAAAATGAGGATGTTAAGCCTTAAGAGCAATACGCTTGGTGGTGGGAACATAACAGTCTTCAAGCATCTGAAGGGTTTGCCTAATGAAAGTGGATTCCCCTTGGCTCCAGAGGACAGAAGTAAGAACAATGGGTAGAAGTTGAACAAAGACAAATGTCAAGTATAGGAAGAGAGCAAGCATTTATTTAGCCCCTGCTATGTGTCAGGGCACTGTGCTCCTAATATTTCATTTGATGTGCTTTCCAGATACAGGCTGGAGTACATTATGGCTGAGGTCCTTTCCAACTCCAGATTCTGTGACCAATGCTGAAAGAACATATCTAAATAAGAACAGATACTCATTCTATGCATAGTATCAACGTCATGACTGGTTTTGCCTGTATTCAGTGTCTTTCAATTATAGCTCAATTGTGGTGGAATGGAATATTTGGTTTTGAGTACCACCTTAGACATCAGTGTTATATTCCAGATTCTGCTTAGTCCCTAATAAAAAACCATTTTGTCTAGTAAGAATAGCTTACATATATGGGATTTTTGCTTTTATGAAATGTTTTAATACGTAATCCTTATATCAGAGGTTTTCAAATGACATGAAAGGACCCAGGTAGATTTGGGGAAATTTTTCTCTTTTTCAGATTCATTATCCCATTTAAATGATTAATTATATTCAACAAATTCAATATGCTCCTGCTGTGTGTTAGGTACTATTGTAAAGAATTAATTGTTATTTGAGGTTCCTATGCCTCGGGCGTGCACTGGCCTGGGGTTCCGCAAACCTCACAGTGCTCCACCAACTGGTTGTAGCTGTTGCCAGGGCTCTGGCACCTTACGTCATCACCACTCGCTGACGCCTACATGGGCCTGGCAAAATTATAATGATTGTAAGCCTAGTGAGGGCAGTCATGTGACTGTCAGAGCGGCCATCCCATTGGCTGGGGCTGTGTGGGGTGTTTCTAGGTTAGGGGGAAGAGAATTGGGCATTGGAGGTGGAAGCTGGAAAGCGACAGGCGTTCTGCTGCGTATTTTCAGCTGATTCCTGGGCGGTGGTATTTTTTCAGGTATTATAATTTCCCTTTTCCCATTTTATTTCCTTTCCCTTGATCCTACTGATCCTGTTTGTGTTGTTTTTTTTTAAGTTCATTCTTGTTAAAATAAATCTTGTTCTGTTTTGAGGGAGGCTGCCGGTCTTCTTCCTTGCCCCAATATTGCAGCGAGCCGCTTAGCTAGCACTCCCCAATTAAAAATTGGTCCCCACACTGTGCTAGATGCTGGGATGGGGAGGAGGGTGGGGGAGATAGTTTGGGAATCAAAAGACCTATATTCAAATATTGGATTACTCACTCCATGTATGGTCCTGGACAAATCACAAAACCTCTCTGAACCTTAACCTCAATGATAAAATGATAAAATGAAGATTTCACACTAGGTGACCTTGAAAATCCCTTCCATCTTAACATCTATGATCCTAAGCCATGAGTAGCCTCCTAGTTGGTGCTTCTTCTATTGTGAACACACAGTAGTATCAGGAGAGTACATTTCTCTGGGGTTCCTCTTCATCAGTATTCCACTCAACAATCCATCTGTCTGTCTGTGCCTTCTTCATCAATCTGCCTGCAGTTCTCAGTAAGTCCCAGCAGATGGTGAGATCATCGCTCCCCATCACTACTTCTTGTCACAATTCCTCAGCTGTCTTGCTCAGTGTCGCTCAGCCTACACTTCTTCAGCAGATGGTGTCAGTTCTGTTCTTTCATTTGGCATGGCGTCCCCATCCTCCATGTTATTTCACCTGAAATTCTCCTCAGCCCCCAGTAGATGGCATCGATATCTCCTTTTCCCATGGGATCAGATTTTCCAAGGCAAACCATCCCATTTGGGGACAAACTGTTAGGGAGTTTTTCCTCTTATCAAGCCCCAGTCTTCCTTTTTGGTAAATTCATTGTCCTACTCCTACCAATGGGACCAGACAGAATTATGCTCATCCCCTTTCGATATTTCTTCAAATACTTCAAGATAACAATAATGTCTCCTCTGCTCATGAGTCTTCTCTTCTCTAGAGAAAACACTTGAGATTCTTTATTTGTTTTGGGGAGTGGGGCAGAGCATGGCAATGAGGGGCAATGACTTGCCCAAGGTCACACGGCTAGTAAGTGTCAAGCATCTGAGGCTGCATTTGAACTCAGGTCCTCCTGACTCCAGGACCTCTGCTTTATCCACTGCTCCACCTAGCTACCTAACACTTGAGATTCTTCAACTGATTATCATTTGAAATGATTTCCAGGTTGTAGCCTTCCTTATATAATGGAATTCTGGTATACCTGGGATGGTATCTCTCTCCATGGAAAATGTAAGAAGCATATTTCTGGGAGAATTCTGATCATGTATGAGGGAAGTTCTTTGAAGAGACAAACTGTGGAGCATGTGAAGACCTTCTGGTTCCAATTAGCTATTGACATATTGTAGAGGAGACTCTTTTGGTTGGCTGCAGAAACATCCACCATGGCTTAACTGATTCAGCTATTATGTCTACCTCATTGCATATCAGTGAGTCCTCTTCTCATAGTGAGTGGGGAGTTCTGAAAGCTTGGGAGAAAGAGCAAATTATATAAATCCAGGAATTGGAGCCCAGGCTGAAAGTTGTAGGTTATCCCAACCTAGATGCCCTGAAGAGCAGGGGGCAACATTCAGGAAAACACTCAGGTCCTTCACCGAGCTGAAGCTGAAATGATATGCAACCTTTGCACATGAACTAGGTGAGAGACCAAGGCTATGTAGGAACTGGGCTAAGTTAAGCCTTTTGTACCATCCTTCCCAGGCTGAGGTGGTAGGGGAAAAGTTGTAATGTTTATTCTGGCTCTCTTTGAAGTAAATACATTTTTTGGTAAAAGCTAATTGATGTTAAGTGGTTAAATGGAATTGGGGTACCAGTCACTAGTCCCCACCCCCTAACAGTGGGGGAAGACAGCTGTTCAGGGCCTTAGCTAATGGCAGAGAAAAGAGACACCTCTAAGCCTCCACAATGTAGTAGAGATGCCTAAGGAGATAGAGCCAGCTTGGCCCTCAGAGAGAAAGGGCAGAGCATCCATGCTACACTTCTGGGTGGTGGTGCACAGAACTGAAAATAACAATCCAAATGTGGTCTGACCAAGGCAGCAGACTGCAGCAGGCCTATCACTGTCTTCCTCTGGGACATCATGCCCCTCCAAAGGCAGCCACGGATCTCATCAAGTTTGGTTTTGTTGTCTTTCAGCCACCATTTCGTACTATTGATGTGGCTTGAGATTAAAATCCACTTATTCCCTATTTTAGACACAGCACTATGTAGATGTGCTTTCCCATTTTGTATTTGTGACGGTGGTGTTAGGAACTTTATATCTGGACCCTTATTTACTATACTGATATGATGGGAAATAGGCAAAGAGCCAGGACCTGTGATCCCACTGATGAATGGAACTCCCAAAGTAAGGAAACTTTCTCTACCATTGCAGGTCTGCCTAGTCTCCATAATTTGTAGTCAGAGAATTTGCCCAGAGCACTGAGAGGTGAAGAGACTTACCCAGCATCACCCAGCCAGCACCTGTCAGAGGAAGCTCTTGCATAGAGGTCTTTGGAACTCTGAGAACAGATTTCTCTCTCCTCTAAACAACACTGACTCTCAGTCAAGAACTGACTATTTACAATTAAATTTAAGGTTCCTTTCAAAGAACAATGAAAAGTTGATACTGGTTTACATAAACAAAATCACATAAACCTTGTGTACAAAGAAGCAAAATAATTTGACTTGTTTATTTCATGGTGCCCAAACTTCCTTATAATGGGAACAGTATCTTGGTTTTCCTTTTTTCAAAAAAGTTTTACTGATGCAGTCTGTTTTTACATGGTCTTCATTTTAGGACATATACCTCATCCCCTTAACTACCTACTGAACTTTCTGTTGTTTTGTTTGGTGGTGTTTTTTTTTTTTAAACATTTCAGTAAAACCAGCCATACTTGTACAAGTCCTTTGTCTCTCCAACAAGAGGAGGGGGATGAATCATCTAGTCTCTTCTGCAAGCCCAAGCTTGGCCATCTTCATTTCATGCCATCACATGCTTTCATTTTATTATTCTTTTTTGGATTTATTGTTGTCACTGTTTATGGACTTTGTTTTCATATGATCAAGGGAGGAAGTGTGGTATGATGGAGAACACTGGACTAAACATCAAGGTATATTCATTACTTCCTTGGGTCCATCACTGCACAGTCCTAAGCAAGTCCTCTTGTATTTCTCTGCTTCCTTAGCTATAGAATAAAGCTAATAAGTGTTGTTCTAATAATATCTCCTCTACCTATATCACAGGGTAGGTGGGAGGAACAAATGATATAGACACTAAAGTTTTTGAAAATATAAGATGAAGGGGCAGCTAGTTGGCGCAGTGGATAAGCACCGGCCCTGGATTCAGGAGTACCTGAGTTCAAATCCAGCCTCAGACACTTACTAGCTGTGTGACCCTGGGCAAGTCACTTAACCCCAATTGCCTCACCAAAAAAAAAAATATATATAAGATGATGGACAAATACAGCACTGTCATTATTGCTACTGCTAGCTTAATTTTGTAGGAAGAGGTACCATTTTAGTCCTCTACTACAACCCAAATTTATGAACTTAATTCAAGGAGGGAATAGTTCAACTATACAGAAGTGACTTAACAAGGCATTGGACAATTACTAGAAACTCAATCAATTAATGGGGGAAAGTTCCCTTCAAGGTTCTTCCTCTCACTAACCAGTTGTGTGACCCTACAGTCTTAGCCTCAGTTCCTCCATCTGAAAAATAAGAAGTTGGACCCTATTCTCCAAGGTCCTTTCCAGACAATGCATGAAGCGAAATACATTGGAAAGAATCTGGATTCTTTGATTAGTCAGCGTCAGAGCTATAAACATATATTATGACACCGGGGCAAACACCATAAAATATGTCTGGGTCAAGCAGAATGAAAGGCTAGGACCTGTTGAACCTGTTATTATTCATTGTTATAGAGAACACCCTCTGCAAATACAGGTTAAGACCTTCTCTGACATTTATAATCTTAGAGCATTTAGAAGGGAAGTGATTTTCCATGGGTCACTTAGGCCGTATGAGCCAGAGTTGGAACTTGAATAGGCCTTCCTGGTTCCTAGGTCAGTTTTCTGTAAACTACACCAAAGTATCTTAAATCAACTTTTTAAAAGACAAATTCAGCTGACTGACAGTAAAAGTGGAGGAAGACCTCAGAGGTGACAGAGATCTCTAGTCAGTTAATGGCCATTGCTGGAGAAACCGCTATGGGGGGGGGGAGGGGCGGAGGTGAAAATGAAGTAAGAGCTACTGCTCTTGGCAATGGGGGAAAGAAAAAAGCCATCTGGTAACTTCTTATTTTGATTATGCTTCCTAACTAGGGATTAAGTTTAATGGTCTGTACATGCTGAAAGAATACAAATGTCAGCACGAATCTTCTAAATTTTGGTGCCCACACTAGTTATGGACTTGAACTAGATCAATACCTCTTTAAAAAAAAAAAACCACAAGGAAAAATGTCCATCTTCTTAGGTGACAAATGAATGTATACCCTTACCTAATCAAAATATGGTATCACTTTAGCAAATTTATTCTTTTTCATAAATAACCAATAATTGTGAAATAGAAAAGATCCTGGTCCTTGAATCTTAGGGCTTAAGCTAAATGTTTATTATCAGACATCAAAATATAATTTTTAATGTAAATAATGTATGGAGTATCTGTATGGTGGGGCAATTTTCTTTACCTTCCTCTAAAAACAAATTTTCTTAAACTGTGGGTTGCAACCCCAAATGGGGTCATATAACTGAATGTGGGTATATTTGGCCAGAGTAAAAGGTTATGCATACCTGTTTTATATTCCTATATACCCAGAGTCACATAAAAATTTCTCAGGCATAAAGGGGTCGTGAGTGGAAAAGGTTTAAGAAGCCCTGCTCTAAAATGTATTAGTATTTAGAAGGAATTTGTATATTGGGTTTGATTGACAGCAGAATTACTCTGGTTTATAGTCATTCTTGCTTCAATCCAATCTGCATACATAACGTTTGGAATGGTACAGTTTGTGGTCTAGGGTACACCATGCTCCATTTTGTGTCTTTGACAATCACTAAATCAAACTCTGTGTGTGTGTGTGTGTGTGTGTGTGTGTGTGTGTGTGTGTGTGTGTAAAACTTCACTGGTGTCACTAAATTCCCATGAGGAAATCCCCTCTACCAATGCAGATAAGCAACGGTAAAGCAATTTAATCTTAGAACACAGGTTCTTAGCCTTGAGTAAATTAATTTTTTAAATTAATAATTGTATTTCAATGACATTGATTTCCTATATATTTTAATTGATGCATTTAAAAACATTATCCAAGGAGGGGGCCATAGATTTCCTCAGACTACCAAAGAGTAGTCTGATACACACAAAAAGGTTAAGAACCCCTATCTTAGAGGATGGAGGTAGGGGGCCCACTTGGAAGTTGAATGATTTGGCCAAGATGTCACAGCCAGATTATGTTGGAGGCAGGACTTAACCACTCTAACCCACCTTGATTAGAGAAGAATAAAGAATACAGATTAGAAAAGGGATGACAGATTTGGAAGAGCAACTGAGCTTGAATGTTCCTATTCCTGAAGCTGAGGCAGAAGAATAACTGAGGGTAGATACACAGGGTGGTTTTATTTGTTGTTTTTAGTTGCCCCGGGGGTATAGTGTTACATTTTCACCATAAACTTTTATGCCTCAAATAACAGCAAACACTACAAATTCAGGCTTGCTTTATTGTGTTGCTGATCATCTAGACTTCAGAAAGTGATGGAATAAATGTTAATGTAATTTAAAAGTATATCCTCAAGCAGCTAGGTGGTACAGTGGATAAAGTACCAGCCCTGAATTCAGGAGGACCTGAGTTCAAATCCGGCCTCAGACACTTGACACTTATTAACTGTGTGACCTTGGGCAAGTTGCTTAACCCTAATTGCCCTGCAAAATAATAATAATAATAATAATAATAATAATAATAAAACCTTTTTTTAAAAGTGTATCCTCAGGCAGCTAGGTGGCTAAGTGGATAAAGCACTAGCCCTGGATTCAGGAAGACCTGAGTTCAAATCCAGCCTCAGACACTTGACACTTACTAGCTGTGTGACCCTGAGCAAGTCACTTAATTTTCATTGCGCTGCCAAAAAAAAAAAAAGTGCATCCTTCTAAATTATTCTCTCCTGGAGAACCAGTTTTTAAACATTTCAGCACACCCCTGAAAGTCCTACCACAGCAGTGGGGTCAAACCCAAATAGAAACAAGACCACCAAATGGGACATACATTGATGTAGAAAACCATATCTCAGTATCATCTAAGTTTTACTCTATTTTTATTCATTTTGCTAAATATTTCACAATTGCATTTTAGTCTGGTTTGGGTCACACTAGAGAGTGCTGTGGGCCCTTTGCCAGTGTGTTTGAAACCTGTGAACTGCACCAACCTCACAGTATGGCCATGAGGATCAGGTAAGATATCAAATACAGCACACTCACCCTTGTGTGATGGCAAGAAGGAAAACTGGAATGAAAAGTAAGACTTAGTTCTGGCTCTAGCACCAAGGGACTGTGTGACCTTGGGCAAGTCATTCTAGGGCCTCAATTTAGTAATTCTATAAACTGAGGTGATTAAACTAGATGATCTTTTTTCGTTTGTTTTTTGTTTTTGTGGGTCAATGAGGGTTAAGTGACTTGCACAGGGTCACACAACTAATAAGTGTCAAGTGTCTGAGGCTGAATTTGAATGCAGGTCCTCCTGAATCCAGGGCCAGTGTTTTATCCACTTAGCCACCTAGCTGCCCCTAGTTCAGTACTTGATTGCAAACTCAATTTCCCTTGCAATCTTTAGCCTTGATTTTTTCCTTCGGTGTATCTTCACACAATTAATTTGGATTTATTAGAATTAGAGGGGCAGCTGGGTGGCACAGTAGATAGAGCACCAGCCCTGGATTCAGGAGGACCTGAGTTCAAATCCGACCTCAGACCCTTAACACTTACTAGCTGTGTGACCCTGGGCAAGTCACTTAACCCCAATTGCCTCACACACAAAAAACAAAACAAAACAAAGAATTGGAGCCATGTCACGATTTCTAGGATCTGTTGAATTCCAGTATTTAGGTCTGTTGCTTTAAATTAAACATTTATTCCAAGAAGTTACACTTCTCTCTAATACCACACTTGAATAGCATGCAGATAATGTAGATTTAACACCATAACTCAGTGGAGGTGTACCTGCATATTAATGAGAAAAGGGGAAATTACAAGTGGAAAGTCCATTTCATAATGGCCTTTCAGCTGAAATGTGTAGTCAAAAGCTCAATTTTATTAATTGTAGTTGAAGAGAGTGTGGAAAACTGAAGTAGGCAACATTAACTCAAGCAGGAATTTGCACATGACTAATGCACTTTTTTTTTTACTATGATGATTAATTTGCAATTGAATGATTTAAGTCAGACCCTATTCTAGGGGAACTACACAGCATTCCTTGTGTTTGCAACAGACAAGAAATAAATGGTCTCCTCAGAAATCTCCTAAAACCATATCATAATCAGTCAATTTATTAATGTGGTTTTTAATTTTAGTCAACACCAGGGAGAGCTGAGATTCTCCCAGCCTCTCAGCCCCAGGAAAGTCTTTAAGACTTAAAAGCTTCTCAACAGTTGCTAATCTTCATTGATTGAGGGGTTCCTCTCCAGGAGTTCCCTTTGCCCATGAAATCAGAAGTCTGACCACCAAGAAAAATCAATAGAGGAAATATCATCCATTTATAAAGTAAGTAGATTTATAATATCCTCAATACTTCAAAGCCTCAGGATCAGATAATGAAAGCAACTCATGACTCTCAACCCCCAACCTCCTGCTGCCATCCTTTGCACCTCAGTGCCTTGCTGAATGATCTTTAAGAGCTGTGAGTTTTTGTCCTGGGATGGGGGAACTCATCTGTCTGACATGAATATCTGACTTATCCACTATAGTAGGCTGGTTCTCAGGCCCTGGACATATACGTCACTGCCAATGCCACATGCCAAGGTTTTCTAGCTTTAGAGGGCTGATGGAGTTTCCAATCTCCTGCCTTCAAGAATCCAGAATTACTTCTGCAATGAGGTACTAGGGTTGGACTTTAGCATTCATTACACATGTAGCCTTCTCTACAGTAAACAGATAAATGAAATATTACTATAACAACAACAATAATAATAAATAATAGCAATAGCTATCCTTTAAATGATGCTTTACAGTTTGCAAAGCACTTTACAAATATTATCTCATTTCTCCCGCAACCACCCTGGAAGATAGGTGCTATTATTAGTCCTATTTTACAAAAAAGAGAAAATTGATGCAGGCAGCTGCTAGGTGATTTACCCAGAATCAGTCTTCTAATACGAATCTGAGATCAGGTCTTTCTGACTTTAGGAATAGTTCTCTATTAATCCATATGTAGGCTACCCCCAAGAACTGACCACATGCCTAAAATGAGATCTTCTATGAAAAGAAAATACACATAGAGTATAGACGGAAGAGAAACAAGAATTGTAGGTCATGCTCCCCAATTATACAAGCGAGATTTGTGAAATGTGTCCTAAATCAGATTAATGTACAGTAATAGTTCCTATTGTGTGCATTTATATATTACTTATCAAACACATTATTTCCTTGGTTTTATGTGTAACTGTCCTTTGCACAGGGGGAAAACCATTGTTTATGAACTCAGAGGTACTTTTTCAAACCCTAGCTCTAATTCTGTATGTGAGCATGGGCAAGACACTTATGTTCTCTGAGCCTCAGTTTCTTCACTCATAAAACGAGAGATGGGCTAGATAGATTCTGAGGTCCTGTTCAGTTCTAGATGCATGATCCCATGACCTCAGCATTCAGATTTTGTAGAATTTTATATATAGAATCTGAAGAAATCTTAGAGGCCACAAAATTCAACCACCTCATGTTACAAATGAGACAATTGACACCTATGGTTGCTAGATAACTGTTCCAAGGTCAAAGAGACAACAAGAACAACAGGCTCTGGGGCCAGTGATCTCTGTACTGGACCATGCTATGTCCTTTCACTTCTTTCTGTTAGATTCCTAGTATATTGCTTTATATTCCTGATTTGATTCCCTTCTCTCTCTAAGAAAGAAAGAGGAAGGAGCAGAAAGAAAGAAAGGGAGAAAGAAAAAGGGAAAGAAAGACAGTAAGATGGCTTAATTCCATTAGACTCAATTTGTCAAATACTTATTAGGTACTTACTGTGTGCACTGTGTTTACAGAGCCAAAGCTAAAGATCCCTGCCTTCAAGAGGCTCCCATTCACTTGCAGAATACCTTGGGTACACAGATAAGTGACTACAAGGAAATTCAAGTAAGGATCAAACACTAACAACAGAGAGGATGAGAGAAAACCATGAATATGGTGGCATCTGAGCAGGGTATCAAAGCAAGATAAAGAATCAAAGAAGTAGAATTAAAACAGAGGTTCATTCTGAGCTAGGCAGTTGCACTGTGCAAATGCACCAAGGTGGGAGGTAGAAGTAAAAGCACAGCAACTTGCTATACACTCAGTGGCTCCAGTGGCTCCATCCCCTCATTGAGTCCATTGAGTTCACTTATCTAATCAATTTTGTTATTTTCTTAAGTTTTTATCAGATGTTCTTATTTTTATGAGCATAATGTAATAAGGAATTCTATCAGCCATTTTATTAACAACTATTAATTAAAGCTCAGGTTTTTATCAAAACATGAGTGTAATTAAAAGAGATGCCCTTTCTTTAATTACTGAAGATCTCTGTAGAGCTGCCCCTCTGCATGGATTAATTCACAGGGGATCAGGACAGCAACAGAGCAGTAAATGAACCTTACAAATCTCTAGGTTACATAATGAAGCAGTCAGAGACTTAGAATCATATTTTAAGTTAAAATCGAGTACATCCTTGGCTGAGTGGCCTCTACTTAATATAACTTAAATCCTTTATCACTTTCTTTATGAAAATCTAAAGAACTCCAAAAATATTGTTGTCATAGTTCTCTTTAATTCATATGTTAGCATCATACAATGTGTTTTTGATCAAGATAACCAGAGCGATCAACTATCCACCCATGTGCCAACAACTAATACTAATCTAGGCATAATATGGGGAAGTAATGCTTATTAGAGGTTGTTATCCCATCAAAAAGACTGCCCTGTGCAGGCTCCAAATGGAAGTGTAAATCCATATAGCCAAAAATTTTACCAGTGACCTATAGATGTATAATAGTATGCTGATTGAATCAAGTTTCAGAGTACTATATTACTTTCTCAGCATGGGCCAAGATCATTGAAAAGAAACAGGTGTTATAATTGACACAAGAAAAATCAAATAGATAATGAAAGCCTATTATCTATTTACTATGAAATGCCTTTGGATTGGCAGCCCATGAAATTAATTCATTGGCACATGCAGTTTGGGCCACCCCTAAAGAGAATTAATAAGTCTTGGTTAAAAGTAAAGAGGAGGGGGGCAGCTAGATGGCGCAGTGGATAGAGCACTGGCCCTGGATTCAGGAGTACCTGAGTTCAAATCCGGCCTCAGACACTTAACACTTACTAGCTGTGTGACCCTGGGCAAGTCACTTAACCCCAATTGCCTCACAAAAAAAATAAAAACAAAAGTAAGGAGGAGGAAGAGCATAACCAGAATCAACATATAGACATTCTGGAATGCATTCAGAAATTCCAAGCATGTGTGTTTATGCATGTGTGTGTGTGTACTTGAACACATATACACCCCAACATTTTAAATAAAATTGCCCTTTCCATGCTTCAAAATGGTTGTGAATCACAGAAGACCCCAACTTTGAAGAATGGCTCAAAAGGCAATGGAGAACTTTTTATTAGTCATATGTTGGTTGTAACATACTAACATGCAGAAGATGCTAAAATAATCCAACAAAAATAGGTTATGGGTTTTTGGTCATATATATAATAAGTCATAGCAGATGAACAGCCCAATTTGCTTCTCTGGTATCCACAAAATTTAAAAAAATCTAAAGGAAGTCCTCCATCATGCTGAAGGTATCTTTTAGGGAGAATTTATAGGAAGGCAAAAACAAGCAGGCCATAGGATGTAAAGGCATTGATGGCTCGGGATCTATACCAACGGAAGATAACTTTATCAATGAGCTTGATGATTCGTTAAAGTATATTTAACTTGAAATATTAATAAGTATTAAGTTATTTTTTTATTCCTTAGCTATAGTATCATTTCTTTACAACATCTCTTTACTATTTCTAATACCATTTGTTATATATATTGATACCCACAAATATTCATGGCCCAGTGTAAATGCCAATTCTGAATATCTAAAATATAACTATGCCCTCATTTGGGAGGCAGCAGTGAGGAACAGGTCTCTTTCCTAATTCCTATGCTTATGATCTCTAACCTTAGTTAGGTCATGACTATGAGTTGTGAATCTGTGATTACATACATGTGCACACACACAAATACATACATGTACACACATGTATATTGTGAACATATTATGTATGCGCGCATGTCTGTATATGTATGTGAAAATATAACTGAAAAGTTAAGTGACTTGTTCTAATTATTTGCAAATATAAGTGCATATGCAAGTAAACATAACTGTCAGTTTTCACTTCTAGCCATATATATACACATACATTTACAAATACACACACATACATGCTTATATATGCATATGTGTATTTGTATGTGTGTGTATGATAATGTTCTGTTCCCCTCTGTGGGCCTAGGAAGGACTCCTTCCTCAAGTAATTAGGGAACTGATCTGCTAATGAAAGGAGCCTTTATTAGATTCACCTTGACAGAATTAAATTAACCATGTCAAAGAAGTAAAAAATCTCTTTCCTTACTTCACTTAATGAACATATCTCTTAGGCAGGTAGCATAGTTCATAGAGTGGTAGATTTGGAGTCAGGAAGACCCAGTACAACTCCAGCTTCAGATACTATGTATGTCACCCTAGGTAAGTCATTACCCTTTCCTAACCTCAATTTACTCACATGTAAAATGAGTATAATAATAGCACCTATCTTCCGGAATTGTTTTGTGAGGATCAAATTGGATGACACGTGTAAAACACCTTAAAATCAAATCTCAGAGCACTAGGTAAATGCCAGATATTGTTAGCATTGTTTATTAATATCATACTTTACTTTTGACCAGTTAAAAGGAGGAACTTTCAGGAGTTGTTGTCGTTGTTGTTGTTGTTGATTTTGGGTTTTTTTGTGTGCGTAAGGCAATTGGGGTTAAGTGACTTGCCCAGAGTCACACAGCTAGTAAATGTCAAGTGTCTGAGGCCAGATTTGAACTCAGGTCCTCCTGACTCCAGAGCTGGTACTCTATCCACTGCGCCACCTAGCTGCCCCGTTGTTTTTGTTGTTGATCTTTCATTCTCAAAGAGGATTAATGAATATTAAAAGGGGGGTTGAATGGTTTTAGGAAAATTATTCTCCAAGGCTAGGACACAAATTAAGTGACTATTGTTCTGTTTAATAAAACAAATTAACTGACGTATTGCCAAAACTCTGGGTCCATGTTCAAACTTAACTGTGAAATATTCTTTGTCCAAGGATCCTACATATTAGGAGTTCAAAAGAATTTTTGTAAAGATTCCTCAAAGTATGTGGGAACTCAACTGGTTTGAACACTTCTCTTTTTGACTAGACCAATGCTTGGCTTAGAATAATGGCAAAGTAATAAAACTGTTTCTGGCAGCCTTATGCCAACAATGCAAAATACAGCATTGTTATTTTTCTTTGACACTTGTCTTGGCTACCTCATGAGGCTCTTATAAGAATCACATGAAATACTGTATGCAAAACAGCTTTTTAAATCATAGAATACTATATAAATGTAATGAATTATTTACTGTGTCTCAAGGAGAGTAGAGCTTATCTCTCTACCCCCGGTTGTGTAGAAAGCAGCCCCAAGTAATCTGAATAACATTATTTGGCCCTGGAATCAAGTGGCCTAAACTGATAACTAAGGAGCAAACCAAGGGTTATCCAATCCACTGGGTACCAATTCAAGAAGAAGGCTCCCTTGCTCAGATTACTGGAGAAAGTGACTGTGGAGTCAATCCTTACCATATTGGGGACCAAAGGACCTTTTTGAATATGTGAAAAGCCGTGTATTCCTGATTGTTTGGCACACTTCCATAAGCCTATAAATTAGCAGAAGAGTAAGGCAAGGGGAAAATTCAGAAAAAGTCCATTATTAAGCATTTCATTAATTCTTAGATGCAACATTAGCTCAAATTGGTAAAAGAGGATCTGATGGAGAACTGCAGGCAGAACAATCCTGCAGAACAACCATGACAGGAAATGGCAATAGGGAGTCATTATCTTACCATGTCCTGGCAGTGTCAGAGTACCCTGCACTGTGCAAATAAACAGATTGCAGCTGCATGCTGTACCAAAATGTAGCAACCACAAAACATAAGTAGAAGACACATACTAATGAGTCACACTAGAAGCAGCACTTGTTGAGACTTTTTACTGCATGATGTTAAGTTAATAAGTAATGAAATTGACAGCAGCCTCTGGGGAGGGTTGATCTATGGGGTTCTTATTTGGTCTTTTTTTGACTCTGTTGATTATAATCTGTTGACAGATAAATCTATTGACAATAGAATGGGAAAGACAAGAGATCTCTTCAAGAAAATTAGAGATGTCAAAAGAACATTTCGTGTAAAAAATGGGCAAGATAAAAGACAAAAATGGTAGGGACTTAACAGAAGTGTAATAGGTCAGGGAGAGGTGGCAAGAACATACATAAAATAACTATACAAGAGAGATCTCGACATCACTGATAACCATAATGGTGTGGTTGCTAATCTAGAGCCAGACACCCTGGAGAATAAAATCAAGTGGGCCTTAGGAAGCATTGGTAACAATAAGGCTAGTGGAAGTGATGGAATCCCAGCTGAGCTATTCTAAATCCTCAAAGATGATACTTCACTAAATAAGCCAGCAAATTTGGAAATCTCAACAGTTACCACTGGAGTGGAAAAGATCAGTTTGTGTCCCAATCCTAAAGAAGGGCAATACCAAAGAATGTTCAAACTACCAAACAAGTCATTCATTTTATATGTCAGCCAGGATATACTTAAGATTCTGCAAGCTAGGTTTCAGCAGAAACATGTTTCTGTTTCATTGGTTACACTAAAGTCTTTGACTATGTGGATCACAACAATATGTGGCAAGTGTTTAAAGAAATGGGAGTACTGTATAATCTTATCTATCTCCTGAGAAACCTGTATGTGGGGTAAGAAACAATAGTTAGAACCAAATATGGAACAATTGATTGGTTTAAGATTGGGAAAGGAGTTCAACAAGGCTGTCTATTGTCACCTTATTTATTTAACTTATATGCAGAGTACATCATGAGAAATGTCAGGCTAGATGAATGAAAAGTCACAATTAAGGTTGCTGGGAGAAATATCAAGAATCTCAGGTGTGCAGAAATGCCACTCTTATGGAAAAAAGAAAAAGCAAGAAGCCTCTTGATAAGGGTGAAAGAAAAGAATGTAAAAACTGACTTGAAGCTTAGCATCAAAAAAATCTAAGATCTTGGCAACTGGTCCCATCATCTCCTGGCAAACAGATGGAAAATAAATGGAAGCAGTGTCAGGTTTTATATTATTGGGCTCAAAGATCACTGTAGACAGTGACTGCAGCCATAAAATTAAAAGATACTTGCTCCTTGGAAGGAAAGCTACAGCAAATCAGGACATCATACTAAAAACCAGAGACATCACTTTCTCAACAAAGGTCTGTATAGTCAAAGCTATGTTGTTGTTGTTGTTGTTGTTTTTCCAGTAGCAACGTATAGCTATAAGAAGTAGACTATAAATAAGCTGAGCATCACGGAATTAGCTTTCAAATTGGGCTGCTGGCAGAGACTTTGGGGAGTCCCTAACAGCAAGGAGATCAAACCAGTCAATACTTAAAGAAATTAATTCAGATTATTCATTGGAAAGTCAAATACTGAAGCTGAAACTGAAATACTTTGGCCACATAATGAGAAAATAGGACTCATTAGAAAAGACCCTGATGTTGGGAAAGATAGAAGTAAAAAAGAAAGGGCACCATAGAGAATGGGATGGATAGATAGTGTCATGGAAGCAATAAACACGAGACCGATTTTGGAAAATAACAAATGACACAAGGGCCTGGAGTGCATTGGCTTGTGAAGAGTGAGACATGACTCGACAACAACAATAAAAGTTATTGATTCCTCCAAAATTTTGAGAACCTTTTCCTTACTGAGAGGAGTTGGTGATAACTTCCTGGGTCCTATCAGAGTGTGACATTACCAGATTATCTGGACACGACACTAAGTTAGAGAAGCAAAAAAAAAAAAGATCTTCCAATACATAGACAGGATTTTCATGATATGTGGAATCCTCTGACACCAGGGTTATCTTTATATGTCTAAAGTATTTGCCTAACTGAAACAGAGGCCTGTGAGTTACTACTTCTATGGCTTGAGTAATGATCAATATAATTTGAAGTCAAGACTTGAAGAAAAGAAAGGTTACATTTTATCAAAATTTATTTCATCCTATAGTTTTTTAATGCTTTATGATAAACGATTCAGAGTGTCTGTTTTGATCAACTAAACTCATCCTTTTTTTCTTTTTATGAAATTTCCCTCGACAGAGTCTTTGAGAGCCAGCTCAGAGAAAAGCACAGTCAGCAAATGAGAGCAAAGGAGTTCTAAAAAGTCATAAGTTATCTCCACTACCATTAGATTTGGTTTTATTCCTCCTTTTTGTGGATGGTTGGTTGGGGATAAAGTCACTCAGAGAATAGTATTTAGCACTCAGCACTCTTTCTCAAGGGAGCAGTCAGCTCTCAAATTCAGCTGTGGTCTGTATTTCCCTTAACTTCCCTGAGTAGATCATCATTTTTGCTTTTAGACTAGAGTTATACTATAACCAGATCATTTGGAATTCTGAACTTTATCTTTTAGATGGAGGTTGGAAGAGGGCATCAACCCGCTCTCACCTTTGGTCCCTGGACCAGTAGAAAGCCAAGCATCCTGAAGTTTATTCCAATAAGACTAAGAAAAGTAGTCCCTTTGTCCAGGGGCAAGTCCTTAGTTTCAAGCTCAACCAAACACCCACACCAATGAGGAACAGGAATCTGAACCCAGGCTTACATCCCATGGGTGTGGCATACAAGAAGTCTTTTTCTTTTGCAGGGCAAGTAGACAGAATGTGATCATCAATCTGCCATGAACACAGTAATGTATGCTTTGAGATTAAGCAGGAAAATGGGAATGGGATTCTATGAGAATGAATGCATCCTATTAACCTATGGCAGCTGTTGAAAGATTCTATGCGATCCTATTTCCTAACCTGTCTTCACTTCTTCACTTTCCCTTTAAGGTTGGGGTAAAGTGGTTGTGAGAAGGAATAGAGAGAATGCCCAGAGTGAGCAAGGCAGTCCAGAGGGGAGGAAAGAAGTCATACTTGAGCGTTATCTGCAGTGCCTCAGATTGCTCCTTCAGGCTTGGTTTTATCCCCTTGCCCATAGCTCCTGAGGCACTTGTTCCCTGGAAAGAAGCCAGTCCTGCTGAGCTCTTTGCCCATCCTCTAACAGTAAGCCTGATGAAAAACACTGGCTAGACTACTTCAGATTAAGGTACATTGAAGCTTTTAGGATTGATCCTGAATTGGCCATTTGGAGAGAAATCATTTCTCCATAGAAATTTTGAACGAAAGAATTAGGATTTAGTTCTTATGGTTTTAACTACTATGAAAAAGAATACGAAGTCTGTATTTTCCTTAGTAAACATTCTTAGGTCAATTGGTCCTCATATTGAGGGCAAACCTAAAAGAATAATAGAAATTATGTATAGACATACTGTATCAGTATCCTTGGTGCTCACACACATGTACATATATACACGCACGTGTTTATATTAATATACATGCACATGGATGTGTGTATGCATGTATGTGCATATGCACACATACATATGCATATGGGGGCACACACACTGAAAGAAGGAAAGAGAGAGAGAGAGAAAGGAAGAAAGAAAGGAAGGAAGGAAGGAAGAAAGAAAGAGAGAGAGAGAGAGAGAGAAAGAAAGAAAGAAAGAAAGAAAGAAAGAAAGAAAGAAAGAAAGAAAGAAAGAAAGAAAGAAAGAAAGAAAGAAAGATGGTTTGAATAGTGAAAAGCATCAAACTGGTGGGTTTTTTGCCTTTCAACCAGTCATTTGAGGTAAGGTGGAAATGTCCATATTGTAAATTGTATTATTCACAGACGACAATTGAGATCTTTTGGGTGGAAGGTGAAACTACTGAATCCAGAGTATTAAAACAAAACAAAACAAACCAGAAGGTTTCAAATGGCCAGGGCACTTTGGCCTTGCAGTGTGACAGAGGGATGCTTAAAACTGTTCCCTAGGGAAAAACAAAACAAAACAAAAAACCAAGGGGTCAGGGGATGAGTACCATCTGTGGCATTACAAGGCAACAGCACCATCAAGAGAAAACAAGTTCTTGTTTTCTTCTCTCCTTTCTCTCCTTCTCCCAACCATTTCTGTATCTCTGTGTGTTTGTGTCTTGAGTGTCTGTCTATCTGTTGCTGCCTCTTTCTCATAGAACCTTGGAATAAAATGACTACTCTGTATTTAGATTTTGTTATACTGGAGAGAAAGTTCAATATTATCTGGCATGCATTCTCTTGGAAAACAGATTTCAGAGATTTTAGAAAGCATAGCTAGAATTCAATATCCTAAAATCCTAGAGGTAAGTTGCATCAGCCCAAGAGGGATGTGACACTCTCAAGAATGAAATACTTCAGTAAAAAAAAAACCTGCTTTAGTGAGGAGGAAAGGAGGCAGTTTAAGTGATATGGGGGTGCATAGGGAGTTCATTAATCAAATTCTGCTTTAAAGAGATGCACAGAAGATGAAAGAAATTAAATGAAATAATGAATATAACAGGGTATGGTTCTGGAAATATAATATTAGGGATGCTAAACTTCAGAATGATTTCATGGTGGGCAAGGAATACCAAAGACAACAAAAAGAGAAAGAGATATATGAGGGAAAGAGGAGGCTCAGAAACAAGTAGGGACACATCTCCAGGTGGATAAGATGATAGCAGATGATGGAGCAAAGTTAGCATTGCTCAACTTATTTTATAGACCAAAAATAGACAAAAGGGATTTTAAATTCAAAATAATTAAGGAAATGGAAAAAAACCCACCTAACTAGCTAGATGCTATCAAGTTGAAATTGCCAATCCCAGCTGAGCATACTCCACTAACATGTATACTTTACTGGTGAATGATTGGTTTGAAGCTTTTAGAAATTCTTGGAAATGGGAAAGGTATCATAGTACTAGAAAGGGATAAATGTTGCACTGATTTCCAAAAAGAGAACATGGTAGAGTACAATTCAAGGATGTCAGTGAAGTTGACCTCAATTTCTGGCAAAATTCATATTGTCAAAGAGATGGTTAGTGAACAGCTAGAAAAGGATCACAAAGAGTCAGCATGTCTTCATCAAGGGCAGATGATCATGGGTAAGTACATTTCTATTTTCTGGACAGAATTGCTAGACTGTTTGATCAGTGGAATGCTGTTATCATATGGTCTACTGGTTTAATAAATATTTGACAGAGCTTCTGATGCTGTCCTTATGGAAAGAATGCATAGTGATAGTATAGTGAAGAAGATTAAGACATAATTAGATAACTAGGTCCAAAGAATAATCATTAATGACTGTGAATGTGGAGGGAATTCTCCAACAGAGTGTGCCAAGGACTCATCAATGTTTGGCCCTGGGCCATTTACCATTTTTATTAATAGTTTGATTGAAAGTATAGATGGATGACTGCTTATTAAATTTGCAAATGACACAAAAAAGGGAAAGATAGGTAACCAGTGTAAGGCAAAATGACAATTAAAAATTCAAAAAAAACTATGACCAATATTTTAACCCATCAAAGTTGATTAATAAGATGGAATTTAACTGCCATTTTCTAAAAAATAAATTAATAACTGTATATGAGTTCAAAAAATCAATGCCACTAATGCAAGATTTAGAGTGTGGAGAGACATGATTAGAAAGTAATTCATCTGAAAAAAGATTTGGGGTTCATAATGGATATGGTAGATACCTTGAAGGATTGGAAGAGGTATGATGTAGAAAAGGCTTGGTATTTTTGTTCCTTGGCCTCAAAACAGGAACAGTTAATGGAAGTTTTGAAAAGGCAGATTTCAGTTTGATATAGGGAAAAATTATCTTATGACAAAGGTCCAATTGACTGCTTTGGAGGAAGTAGCTTCCCCTAAACTAGAAGGCTGGATGACAAATTTTTCCAACTATTGTAGAGGAAAATCTCAGGTAGATATGAGTTCTGAACTGAATGGATTCTTAGATCTATTCTAACTTTAAGACTGTGACTTTGTAATTGTTAAAATATAAAGAATAATAAACTTTTTTGCTATTAGCATAGCACTCTAAAGTTTGCAAGCCTTTCACATGAATTCCATGTCTCATTTTATCCTCACAACAAGCCTATGAGAAAAATAATGGTAGTATTATTCTCTTCATCTACCAAACAGATAGGGAAAAAGAGTTTCATAGAAGTTAGACAACTTGCCCAAGGTCACATAGGTAATTAGTTGAAAAAAAAATAATACGGGAACCCAGGTCTTCTGATTTCAAGTCCATAGCTTTTTTTCCACTATACTAACTCACCTTAAGTTTCTCCAGTGATAAAATAACTCACCAGCACTCACAATTAAAGGAAATATACTTGGCAGACCATGAGGACACCATTGAAGCATTTTTTCTAAGTGAGTAGGCTAGCATATGCTTATTACTCTTAACTTTGAAGAAGATGCCTGCCTTAGACAAACAACATTTTGAAAAGTAATATAGAAAGGGTGTCTAGAATTGTACAATATCCAAAAGGTACACTCTCTTCTTTCTTTTATATACACATAAACAATCAGTACACTAATATAAATCCCAGAAAAGTTTCAGATTCAACTGCTCTGATTCATATTTAGAGATTTTTGTCTAATTTTAAAAGACTAGTCTTTCTCTAGCTTGGGATTTAATGTTACTTCTCTACCTCTGCATTTTATGTGAGTGTGGAAAGAAATGGAGATATCGCCTGTAGCTAAAGACCATCAGGGATTGCAGGGATGAGATTACCTCTGGAAATGTAGCTAAAAAACCCGTACACACTACCAACTAAGCACTCCTTGTCTTAAATTTTATGATATTGGGGCAGATAGGTGGTGCAGTGGATAGAGCACTGGCCCTGGATTCAGGAGGACCTGTGTTCAAATCCGACCTCAGACACTTAACAATTACTAGCTGTGTAAGCCTGGGCAAATCACTTAACCCCAATTGCCTCTCACACATGCACACACACATACACACACACACACACACACACACACACACACAAACCTTATGATATTGCTCTGAGTGAGACATTTATCTTCACATCTTAAAGCAGCTGCCCAAGAGATCTTCCTAAATGCCAGTCTGATCGTGTCACACACACTCTCCCAGCTCAACAAATCCAATCACATATAAAATCCTTTGTTTGGCTTTTTAAATCCTTCATAACCTGGCCCTATACTACTTTTCCTATATTCTTAGTCTTTATTCCTCCCTTCACATACTCTACTATCCAGAAACATTGATCTTCTTGCAGTTTCTCCCATGTGATACTCCATTTCCCAATTCAGTGAATTTTAGGTTTTTTTCATTTGTTTTTGAATTCAGTGAATTTTAATGGACTGTTCTCTATGCCTGGAATGCCCCCCCTTTACTTCTATCTCTTGATTTTCCTGATTTCCTTCAAGAATCAGCTCAAATTTTACTTCCTGCAAGAGGACTTTTCTGGTCCCTTCTTATGACCTCTCCCTCTATTGCTTTCCCCGAAATGGGAGATTAATTCCCATTTACACTGAATGAAGCTACTTTGAGTCCTGCAGGACTAAATGAGAGTTAATAGTTAGTTCTTAAGAAGACCATGAAGGGGACAGGTAGGTGGCATGGTGGATAAAGCACCTGGCCTGGATTCAGGAGTACCTGAGTTCAAATCCAGCCTTGGACACTTGACACTTGCTAGCTGTGTGACCCTGAGCAAGTCACTTAATCCTCATTGCCCCACCAAAAAAAAAAAAAAAAGAATCAAAGAAGACAATGGAGTCCTTAGAAGAAGTTATCCTTCCTGAGGGTAAGATACATATTTTCCATCTTTAGCTCCCCAAAGCATTTAGTACAGTGCTCTGAACACAGCTGATGATTAGTATGGTTTTTCTTCAATGTGCTCACACTGAAATGACTAAAAGTTGCAAGTGTAAAAAATATATACCAGCCTTCCCTCAACTGTGTTCTATTGTTCCTTTTTACATAAAATGAACTGTGTATAAGCTTACCTTGAAAAGACTTTAAAGCATTTCTCGAAGTTCCTAAGGTTCCCTCTTCTCTATTCTATATCTTCAGAAATCTGCTGCCAAATTAAATTTACCGTTTCTATCTACTTATCTCCTTCTCTATCACTCATTTGTATGGGGAAGGAGGGGAGCTTCCTGGCCATTAGCAACCTGTTAAGTGAATTATTACTATAGTTCCTCTATGTTGATAGTTTTGAATCTACCTCCTTCAGAACTGTCAAATGTGGTTGCTATCCTTGGTGCTAGATTCTTCCAAACTCAGCAACTTCCAAGCTGCTAACTTTTTCCACTGTTTATTCAAGGACAATGAACAATATACTAGAAGACATTTTATATTATTGTTCAAGACAGCAGGTAGAGCAATGTCTTCTAGAACACAGATTCTGCTTTTTTGTTTGTCATGAACCCCTTTTGGTAGTCTGTTGGCTTTCAGGAAGTTGTTTTTTTTTTAATGTACAGAACAAAATGGATAAGATTAGAAAGGAACCCAATTATATTTTAACACAGCTGCTAAAATATTTCAAAATCACAAGTTTATGGACCCCAGGCTCAGAACCACTGTTTCTAGAATATGAACTGAAAATGATCCGATTGAGCTATTCCTAGCTCCTCCATTCCTACTTTTTCCAATTATCCTCCTATTCCAATTAAATTATAACTTCCCTATACCTCTCTGCTCCAGTAATGTCCACTTTCCTAGATTTCCACTTTGTAATGCAAAGCATTCTCAGTTAAACTTGTCTGTATGGTATTTAACATTGTGGAGAACAAATCTAGTGAATAAATAAAACTGAAGTATGTTCACCTGTTATCAAGGAATGATCTTATTTATATTACTTTGATGACTTGGACTTATCTTAAAAGCACATCATTAATTTTTGCTAATGCTGCTGGCATTAAGCTGTTTTAAAATATGACTTTGATAAGATGTTTTAAAGTCTGATTGTGATATATCAATTATGCAAAGACAGATGTCTACCATGAACAACATAATTTAAACCATGTGTATAAGGACTTCAAATGTATTCAAATTACTGAGTAGAAATGAAAAATAATATAGTGCAATATTTAGGTGATGTCTACACTGGCAAACTAAAGTGAGAAATTATAGCAATTAACCAGAAAGCATTCAAAAAATAAACCATCAAATGCATTGGCCTCCCATCACTCGGATATGCTAGATGATTGCAGTATTTTGGCCTGAATTAGCTATTGAACTACTTCAATTCTCAATGTGACTTTGTTGATATAAACGCAGCCTTACCACTGATTTCTGAAAAAATTATAAATACTTGTTGAATTATTGAGTAATTCAGATACCCATAGAAGAATGTCAAGATTGGAAATCCGATGTCCCTTAATCAAACTCTCAAACTCGTGCATTCACAAAACAGATGTTTGGCTAGATCTTTAATTCTATAATACACACACACACATTTAAAATTAACATGTACAAATTTTGCATTCTTTCCTATCCTTTACTCATATCTTTCTAAAACTAGGAAGAAGGAAATTGAAATGTTTATCACAAAATATCATTTATCAATCATGACCTAAATATGCTAATCAATATCTTTGCTAATATTTAGCAGTAGGGATATATATATATATATATGGATCAATATCCTCTATTCCTTTGGAAGAAAATATGTTTTGCAACTAATAGCCATAAACATTTAATTTAAAGGCTTTGCAGGTTCTGCACAAATCTGGAAATTTCATTTAAGGATGTTGAAGAATATACTTAAAGTTTAACTAGCATTTTCCATAGGGTCATGGTTAGTATCTAGCTTCATATACAACAATGATTTCAATGTAAAGCTGGGGGAGCTAAGGAGGTCTAGATCTGTGATTTCATTCCCTTGGGACTTTCTGGTAAGGAAATTCCTTTAACACAAACTAATTCTTCTGTGGCTTAAAATCTTAAAGACTTGGTTAATGTTTTGGGAATTGATTCTCAGGAGGTAGGACTCAAGCACAACTCTTTCTGACTCCAAGGTCAATTCTCTACCCAGAATACAATACTTGCTCTCAAATATTTCTGTGCACAAATGAAAGGGAGTCTGAAATTCTATTACTTTTGGCTTAAGTCAACAAATATAAATTAAGCATCTACTATATGTGTAAAGCATTATAGTAGGTACTGCATCATATAGTCTTAAGTCATCATAAGTAGCCCAACATAAAATCATTAACAGGCTTGTTAACCACTTGCTGGCTATGTCGTAGGTATTTTGGTTCAACTAGAGGTTGAAATGGATTTGTTGAAATGTCCTATCCAATTTAGATTGGATGGACCTGTAATGCTGTCATTATACCCAATGTTACAACTAAATTACTAAAATACATATATGTAAGGTGTTTATCTATCCAATGTTGAACTCATAAATAATAACCTTTATCCTACAGTGAATAAATAATGAATGTCTCTAGAAAGTCTTCCTTGAAAACAAAATGTACCATGTAAAAAAACCAGTGTGATATAGTGGATAGAAAGCTGGCTATGGTATTGGAATAACTTGAGGTTAAGGCCCCTTCTGATACATATTATCATTATTACCCAGAGGAAGTTATGTAACTTCCCAGTGCCCAAGGAAACTCTACAACTATATTCTGCAGAGTAGTTGCTGATGCATCTACATGGGCAGAAGGAAATTCCACACTGGGACTTCCCCACAACAAAGATTCAGGCTATACAAAAAGAAAAACAATGTAATCTCCCAATACGCAGGGGATTTGAAAGGCACTATTCTCTCATGGGAAAATGTCATATACTTCTCAGATTTACATTTCTGAAATTATAGTCATAGTTGCTATCTCCTGAATATCTTAACCTGTGACTACTACATCTCTTAGTCCCTCATTATTATTTTGCTCTGTGTTGACCTCTTCTGCCCTGGGCAAAATGAAGTTTCTTAACAAGAAGGAAATCTTGCCCCCAAACTGTTACGGGAACGCATTACTATTTGCTATTGTTGACACAGTTATGTGGAATATAGGGGCTGGTAGGGGTTGGGGGAGTCACAAGATGAAAAATTAGTAAGCCCCATAGTGATATACCTACCATACCCTACCCCATCATAGTATTAGGCCCATACTTGCTAAAATTTAGTCTTTCCACCTGACATGGCAATAGGAAGAGGAAACAATGTTATAAAGAATTCATAAGTATATGGACTAAGGTACGATGAATTTGACTTATATATTTCATATTCAACAAAAATTCAACATATAGTTTCTCACTAAATTTCTCAATGATGGCTCTTTTCCAACTAGCCTTTCAATATCATCTATATACATATATACACACACACATACACACACACATACAGACATACATACATAAATACACACATACACAAATAATACAAACATACATATACTCAATTATTCAGAGAATGCCCCCCTGGTACCCTGTAACCTTTCTCTCCTCTGACTGGTTATTTCCATACATAAAAGAAGGGAATGAATGAATTTCTTAATGGGAATGGGGTGGGGAGAGGGGAGACAAATCATTCTATTTTCCATTCTAAGACATGACTATTAGAATTGCCTCCCTTTTCCCCCAACTAGGATTATCTTATTCCTACTCATTTTTTTTCCCCAGAGACCTTTCCTAAGAGAGTATGTTCACCACTTATGTGGCTATGTATAATTCACTTTGTAATCCTGCCCTAGATTAGGTAGTGATGAATGAGTGACTGAGTTCTAGTCTCCAATATTACCTCTTCTAGGCCAGTTCTTCCCTGCACAAATACCTTTTATTAAAATTTCTACCAGAATCTTATAAGATATCACTTATGATCTCCCAGTGCTACCCTAGGAGAATGTCTGATTATTGGTCACTTGAACACCAAATCCAAAGAATTTTTCCTTTCTTAATACATAAGCTAACTTGAAGCATCTAGCCTTATACCTAACTAATTAAATTATGTATAGATATTGCATGCCATCCTTCTTGCATTACCGTAACCACCTTCTCTTTGCCCTTGGCCAATCTAAGTGCCAGTTGGAAATATAAAAAGGGAAGTTTAGGACAACAGAGGGCTACGTTATAATTATGCTGAAACACACAGCATGAGGAGACTGGAGCACAGCTGAAAAGCAGGACACTGGCGATATTTTTTTTCTAAAAATAGGGAATCTTGCTACTAGATATGGGCTTATTATTATGCATGGGCCTGACACACTGGTACAATCTCAAAGAATCTTACAAGAAAACATATCCCCACTGTTATTATAGCAAGAAACTTATATATAAATAAAATAAAAGTGGGGGGGAGGAGTATTGACTTCCCCCTAATTTCTATCAAGCACATTAATGATAAGAGGAAGGAAGGCCTCTTTCTCTTCCCAGTTCCTTACAAGTGTTATTTACATTGATTTTTTAAAATAGCATGGTAATGGAACATTACTTAAGCTTAGTTAAACAAACCAAGCTATTTTCCACACATTTTCTCATTTTTCTCCTTAGGTCTTTTTTTTTATACATTGATAAATACATGGTTGTATTTATCCAAAGTTATCCAAAAGAACCCAAGTAGGCCCTCCTCTCTCAATTAGGTAATCATTTCTTCTTTATTTTAAAAAAATGGGAATTTGGGTTCTCAAATATTTTATGATATTCCAGTTAGGATGAATTTTTTTAAAAATCAGGAGGTAATATTCTAGATCAATGGATAGATGCTATGGCTGATGACAAAGGGTGGGTTTAGGTCATGTGGAACATTATCCCAAAGTATTCCATTGTGAGAGGTGACGGTTGGTTGGAAAGTCTCAATTTTAGCAGATGGAGCATCAAAACCTCGTGGGAAAAACCATAGGGCTGTTAACAATTGCCATTTTAGAAGCTAAGAACATATGTTTGGCTCAAAAAAGTTTGGTTTGCATTAGAAATCAAAAGAAGAAAGACAGAAAATGTGAAGTCAAATGTTTGTGAATGACTTCAACAGCTTCAGAAATAATAGCCTGAAAACAATAAAAGTTCTAGTATGCCATTTTAAACAGGCACCAGTTAACCCTTCCAGCTTCTAAAGTGGAACACTCCCATGTTTCTATCTAACCAAACTCTTATGAAGATCCTTAATAAAATCATAAAACAAGTCTGCACTGGAGTAACAACTTAAATTTAAGATTTAATGAACTCAATTTTCACAGCGCATTAATTCCCCTGGGGACCTGCTGAGGCTCACTTGAAGACAACATCAGTTCTTTTGGATCACAAAGGCATCATAGAGTTTGCCCAGTTAAAAATCTTAAAGCCACTATGGAATTTGACTAACTTGCCCAACAGACCTATCCTAGATCATTATCCTTGTCATTCTATAGTAAGAAAATTTAGGGTTGTTCAAAGGCTAACATTAATTTTCCACCATTAGGTGAGGTTCTGAGCTTGCCTTTATGGATTTTGGGTGGCTGAACTTTTGACCAATTGGTTTCGAAATCAAGGTAAATAATGATCAGGCCTATACAAAACTATATGCATTCAACATTCACATTACAAAAGTTTGTGGCAAAACCAAAACAGGATATACGACTTGCTTCATAATACCCGATTATGAGAAAAGTGTAAATCCTTATATCTTGCCAAATCTGAGTCCTTCTTGAAGTTATGACACTAGGTGATAGTTCATGGATAGTTATTAAGTCAACAACAGATGCAAAGAGTGGACTGTGTAAAGGAGAAGGGTGTCTTACTCTCTCAATTTATGATGCAATTCCTTAATAAGAAAGTAAAGAGAAATTTTAAAGGAGGAAAGACTATATTACAAAATAGCCCAAACATTTTTGGGAAGCATTCCCAGGAAATTTCTCTATAACTGTGTATACTCACAAACCTTTGGATCAGTCTCCAATCTTTGAAAAAAAGTTCTGGAGAAAAGAAAAATGTCATGTTTGTAAGTAACTTTTTTCAATGAGGATATACAGTAGCATGTATTTTTTTTTCATTCAGGTTAGGTGGAACTAAACTGAGAGATTTCTATAGAAGCTGAAAATAATTGGCAGCCCTCACTATCTATTTTCTCAAAGGCCATTTTGAAGAGGCCATGTTGCCCTTAGCTTTAAGACACATTCTAAAGCAGTTTATTTTTCCTTCAGGGCTAAATCAGGTTGAACAGTATATAGCAAGATAAATGTTTTGATTGAAATAACAGCCAGGCATAAAAAGGTTTTAAATATAAAACACCAAACAATACAAAACATTTTGTTACTATGCTATTATTTTGTCATAATATTAAAAGGATTTTGTTATTCCTTCTATTACCTTTAAAATAACTACCAAATATTATGGTACTTTGCAATATTAAGACTAAAGATATGCTGTTTAATTCTGTGCAGGTTAGACAGATCATGATGTCATTTTGCAATTGGGGGCATCTGAAGGACTTTACTATCCAAACAGAATCCCTCTAATACAGTATCAACTATCAGTAAAGGCTGTATTATTCATCTGACATTTATGATCAGAGAATAGTTGGATTGAGGTTATCTACTACATCTTTAAAGGAGAATGATTTTGGTGCATGGATGATAGACATCTTCATAGGATCATTAGGATGCTATTGGGCTATTGCTGGTAAAGCAGAGAGAAAGCAAGAACTCACATAGGGTTTAGTTACAGAGGACTGTAGAGGAAGTGTAGGCAAAGCAAGCCACCTGGTACCTTGCTGTTTTAATTCATTATTCCTGCTAACTAGAAGCTAAGCTCCATTATTTCCCCTGCTGGAAAACCTTGGCACTCTGGAGCCAAGCTCAAGGCTGTCTGTTTTAGTGACAGTTTTGCACATAATGGCTCATGTTCCCATTCCTTCAGCTCAGTCATTCAAGGGGAAAGAATGGCCCTGTCAACTAGTATACAGAAAAAAACCAGACTTGTCCATCAGTTGTAGTACAGCAGAAGCGCCCAGTCAGAGAACGTGGACTCCAGTCCCACCTCTATTACATACTATCTTCATGACTGTGGCACCTTTCCTACCTGTGGATCAGTTTCCTCATTTGTAAAATGGAGGAATTTGGACTAGATGATCCAAGGTCTCTCTCAGCTATAGATTTATGATCCTAAATCTGACTACACAGCAGAACACAACTGTAGCCTCATCTTATTCTAGAGAAGCAAAGATTACTCATAGAAGATCATAATCTAATCTCCAGCCAATCAGTTGTAATATGTGATAGCTATTTGTTTTATAACAATATATAATAATATAACTTTATAATATATAATTATAATATATAAGAATATAATTTTATAATAATAGGTTCTTAATTTTCTCTACAACAATGCTATGAGGTAAGTAGTACAAAATTATTTTTTTAATCAATGTTTTTCCACATAAAGAAACTGAGGCTCAGAGACATACGTGTCAATGGATATACAGCTAGTAAATATCAGAGCTAGGGCTTGAACCAAGCCCTTCTGCCCCCATATCGGTACTTTTCCAGCATACTACCATGCAAATGTTCTTCATTTCTGACAATGGATAGTGTATTAGACTCCACTATTCATTCCTTATGCATTAGAGAATGTATCTCCTTTAGAAATCTAGCAGTCATTTAGATCCTCAGGAAATCTATCTAATTGGTTACTGTTCCTCTAGTCCTTTGTATATTTGAGAATACCTGAACCAGCTTAACTAAATTCTATCAATAATACAATGCCATATAAATCTTACTTATTTAGAGGAAAAGGAATTGACAGTGATCATTTTTTTTAAAATCTATATATTTGAAGCTTGAATTCTCTTTCCCTTTATGTTTCCTTAAAATAGGACTTGTGGTTGCTGTTGGATTTTCTTGTGGACAGAAACTAAGAATTATTAAACAGTATTCACATGCAGCAATATCTAAAAATGCAAAGGCTTCCTAGCACTCACTCCTTTAGGTTCTTAAGAACTTTGGTCTAAATCCCAACAAGAACATTAAACAAAAAGGGATAATGACCTAAACACTGCCATTCTATAATGGATAAAGATGCCTGTCCAAAACCAACTTAAAATTATAGGGAGCCTATAAAAAGCAAAGCCCAGCAGATAAACCTACTTGAAAATCTTATTTCCATGACAACCAAAGTACAGCATTAAAGGGCCAGTCAAGTGCCGCAGAGCTTCCTCAACAACACACACCAAGGGACTCATACAAAATTCCCAAGGAAAGAAATTACCCTTTAGGAGCTTCCAAATTCAAACTGCAGATACCCAGAAGGAAGCTTATAGGAACTGGCATTTCAGGAGAGCCTAGAGATGTAAGCATCCCCTCTGGGAGCAGAAAAACCAAACCAAACAGCAAAATGATTAATGAATCTGGAGAGTGGCGTTAGGTGCACAAAACAGCCTTTTGCTACTGTCATCCAATTGATTTTTTAAATCACATGCAATGCTTATTACACACCAATATATGTGGGCAAAATAAATCCATCCATATTAATACATAGATAAATAGACAGATAGATACATGTATTTGAGAGAGAGGGGGGGGGGGAATATCAACAGAGCAATGCCACCTGGGAAACAACAACAGCAACGACAAATAAACATTGTACCAGACCAGCCGTATGAGTTACAGGATTGATGCTATATTATTAGGACACAAGGAGGGCTCTCTCACGCCATGGACTTGAGCACACACACTCAAAGCAAATCTCAGAGGAATGAGACCATCTCCTTTCTAGTGCTGCATATAAAAAGGCATGAAAAATTCTGGCAAAGCTTAACTTAGCCTCTAAGGCAGTAGTGTTAAACTCAAATAGAAAAGAAGGCCACTAATCCACACATAAGGATCCTGCATGTTGACTTAGTTTTAAAACCTAATGTTATCTATGTGTTATTGTATTTTTTTATTGATTCTGTTCAACATTTCCCAATTACATTTTAATCTGGTAGCACTAGAGAGAGCCAGGCCATCTGTCTGACAGCTCTGATCTACGAAAGGGCCAGTGCTTGGTGCTGACAGTCACTGAGAGGCAGCTTGGTTTTTCTGTTACCCCCTAAATATACCTTTGTAGACAATGTTCATCTATACAAATTAATCTCCATCATGAGAAGAGAAAAGTAGAGCTGGAAATACAAAAAATCTTTTGAAGTTGGCTTCTTAATTCATGACTTGTATGTTTCTTGGAATAAAGGTGTGAATTCACAATGCTTTGAGCAAAATAATGAGATTGTTCAGTTCAGGAGAAGCCATTAATCTTTGCAAATACATCCCCTGGTCAAATATTTCTAAATAGTAATACTAACTAGAGATCCTGTAGGAGGTTAAAATTAATCAGAATTCAAACTTTAGTGAAAATAAAACTATTTCCATGGCCAATTATATAACACCTTTAGGCTTTAACCCATGGGATCTCAACCTGGCTTACTTGTAGTGGTTTCCTTCTTAATCCTATGTATTTAATTGTATGCATTTAAAAACATTATCCTGAGGCATTACTCATAGAATTTCTCATAAAAGCATAGGCTTCTCCAGACTGCTAAAGGGGTCCGAGATAGACAAAAATAATTAAAAACCTTTGCTTAACATAAGCTAAATTTCAAATCTAAGAATTCCTTTAAAGGTATTCATTTTCCTAACTCTGAAGATAAATAATGATAGCTAGCATTTATTAGTGCTTTGAGATTTATAAATCACTTTGCCTATATTATCTCATGTTATCCTCACAACAACACTGTGAGATAGGTGCTATTATTATCATCCCCATTATACACATGAGGACATTAAGATGTGTAGTAGTTAAGGATCCAATAGCTAGTAAGTGTCTGAGGCAGGATTTGAACTTGAATTTTCCTGATCTCAACTCCAGCTACTTCCTGTACTACTAATGTTCCTATACATTGGAAAGGGGTGTATGCAACAAATCAGGGGGAGATTTTCCAGATTTCTGCTATTTACCACAATCCAAGAATATAGCAACAACAATAACAATAATAACAACAACAATGACAAACAGAGATAAGCCAGGCTTTTGTTGTCACAAGGAGGAAAATCAGGAATCAATAATCAAAAAAAGTAGTCAGAAAGGCAAGAAATGATTTTAGAATAGCGACTTTGGATGCTCCTACAGGAATTGTCTCTTTGCCTTAACATTATTTTAAAATACTTATTGGTGCTATTTTGTCTTTAAAACCAAACTCACTTTCCCATAACTTCTCTCCCTATGGAAAACTCAGGTAAAACAACTAGGAAATCAGTTAAAACCAAATAACACAGTGACTTTGTCTGACAATATATGTGACATTCCATACTTCCAATCTACCATCTATTTACCAAGAGAAAAAAGAACTGAGTTTACATTTTCTGTCATCTGGGACCAATATCAATCTTGACAAACTGGTAATCCTTTTGTGAACATTGTGAAATGTGTCTCTGTTCTTGATGTTCAGAACCTAATGATGTTCCAAATTTAGTCTGTTCAGTATAAGGTACAATGACAATATTACCTCTTGTGTTCTAAATCCTATACTTTCATTGAATAGTACTTTCAATGCCTTGCCAACATTCCTTCTCTATCCCTTTCCCATTATCTGGAATGTTCTGGGGTTTCTAAGGTGGTATTTTATTTTGTGCTTATTATTCCCTGTGTTATGATCAAGTGTTGATGTTGTCATTTTCACAGTTGATGTCACTGTTGTCATTGTGCAGACTTGTGACTTCATTGGTTCAAGCAACTACCTGTTTGGAAATATAGGCTCCTTGATGTTGCTGTTGTTGTTCAGTCATTCAGTTATATCCACCTCTTCATGACCCTGTGGATATAGGGTTTTCTTCGCAAAGATATTGGAGGGGTTTGTAATTTCCTTTTCTGGTAGATTAAGGCAAACAGAGGTTAAGTGTTTGGCCAGGGTCACATAGCTAATATGTGTCTGAGACCAACTTTTAATGCAGGTCTTCCTGACTCTAAGCCCAGCACTTTATCCAATGAGCTGCCTAGCTGCCTCCTTGGCTCATTGATAGACCTAAGCAATATAAGGATGTAGCAAAGATTTTACAATATATCCCCAACAAACAGATCCTACTTACAGTAAGTAAGCATAATTTCCTATTGTAGATGGCAAGATGCTCTACATTATTCATGTATTTTACTTAAAAGGTTAACATTTTTACCTTTTTAATCAATGTTACCAACAAATAAGAAACTTGTTTATAAATAATCAAAGACTCCAAAATAATTGAGATGACTTAAACCAGTGTTCTCCATGGCTTGTCCAAAGCAAATTTCTATGGATCCCCACAAAAATGTTCACTACCAAAACTTTCTCCCAACATGAGGCTTTCTCACTACATGTTTTTAACATGATTTATGCTTCTCCCCAAGTTCTGCTCCTCCTAAGCTTGGGTTGTATCCATCACCTTGGATTTGTTAGATCATTATCTGTAAAATAAAATAAAAGTCTCATCTTTGAAATATCTTCCAGCTTTAGGTCAATGAATCTAAGATCTGCAATGTACCATTCTGTCTGTACACAGTAGGCATTCAATAAGGGAGTTGAGTGAGTGGATGAATGAGGAACTTTCATGATTGCCATGCTTAGTATTCACACCACATAAGTTAGCTATACTTTATATATTGTTCATGAAATATTTTGAGAATTTAAATATAATATCTTCTCAATTACCTCAAAATGACAATATAAGACAGGAATAAGCATACTAGTTCATGTTAGGTTCTATTTGAAATTCTCTGAGGATCAGGAGAAATAAATTCATTTTTATGCTTTATTTCAATATGCCCCATGTGAAATTGAGATAAACTTTCCTCACCCACCCATTCTAAATTATATGGTTATTGAAATATATAAATACATGGAAAACCACTGAAATCTTTGAATTAAACTTACCATATCATCATAGCAACTTTTTATCAGTAAATATGAAGTTAGTTAATATCACCACATTTTCATATTTGGAAAAGCAGAAACCAAGAAGCAGAAGAAATAAAGTAAGAGCCAGATTTTCTAGTTCAATTTTAACAGTTCTGTCAGTGTATATGATTGCTTTTCAATCTATTGATTAAGGAATTAACAGAGTACAGACTATAAATTCAGATAGTCATTAGTTACATTTTAGACCTTAAAAATACCTGTCATCCATTTAATGAATATCCACAAAGATTCATAAAGTAGAAAGCAATCTTAAAGCTTATCTTGTTATCTCCATGTAGGGAGCTGTCTAGTTTCTGTCTAAAAGCTCACAGTGACTGGGAATTTGATATCTACTATCTTAAAAAGCTTCTCATTCCATTTTGGATAGTTATAATTGTCAGGAATTTTTCTTTCAGTGAACCAAAATCTACTTCCCTGAAAATCCAATTTATTTGGTCCTAGTTCAACTCAATCGAGTTACACACATGGAACACTTTCATATGTTGGTCCTTCAATTACCTAAAGTTATTGGGTTCCCCCTTCATCATATCCCAAGTCTCATTTTCTAAACCAAATATTCCCAAGTCCTTCATTCTTCTAGTTGAAGGATCACCGTGTCTGTCGTCCTTGAAATGCATTCCAGATTGTCAACAATTCTCTTAAAATACAGCACCTAGAACTGAACACAATTCTATAAGTGTGATCAAACTACATTAGGAAAACCACTACCTCTCATGCTCTAAACATTAAATTTAGTCTATCTTATTATTTCATCTATCTGGATACTAACTCCATCCATTCATATTACAAGACAGTTCTACCATAATAGACAATCTTTGTGACATAGCTGAAAAAAAAGTTAATCACCTGATGGCCAACTTTCTCACAACCAACTATCTGTATGCTTAACCAGGCTGGTCTTTGGAAAACAACTTATATACTTTAACAGGGCCAATACTCAAAGCCTTTCCAGTATGCTAGGCCCATCCAAGCCTAACATGAGGTCCCTCATTCTTCTTATTTCACAACATATTTCTTTTTTAAAATCATTTTTTAGCAATGTTAAACAATCTTTAGCTTATTTAGGACCTAGGTTTTTTTTACCCTATTTATAGTTCTATAGCAAGATTTTCTATTGATATGTGTGGGTGTTCCACTCCCCCATTGATTTTTTTGTGTGTGGAGGGGGGGGCAGTGAGGGTTAAGTGACTTGCCCAGGGTCACACAGCTAGTAAGTGGCAAGTGTCTGAGTCTGGATTTGAACTCAGGTCCTCCTGAATCCAGGGCCAGTGCTTTATCCACTGTGCCACCTAGCTGCCCCCTCCCATTGATTTTTTTAGCATATCCTTTTAAAATCTAAGCTCACTGAAGAGCTCCCGGTGCAAGACATTGGTGTCATTAAATGCCTCCCTTTTATTTTCTTCATCGGGATAATTTTAAACTTACTAAAATGTCTTAACAAAAGAACAAATTTCATTTAGCCATTCATTCAATAATATTCATTAAGTACCTATGCTGTGCCAGACACTATCTAGGCACTCAAGATACAAAGACAAAAATGCAATAGTTCCTGCCCCAAGAAACTTACATTCTATTAGTCATTTAGTAACATGATCCCTTGACCTGTCTCCCATGATTATAACAATTAACGAAGGCTCTTTATTCCTTGCCACTTCTATGTATTCCTATATTGTCTGATTACAGCATTATAAAAAGATAACCAAGATATTGCCAAGAAAATCTACACAAGTGAAGGATGGCATTGTATGTTTTTTTTTACATTCAACAAGCATTTATAAGGTGAATATTATGTATAAGACTATATATTCTTGGTCATATGTCAGACAGAGATATGGCCATAAAAGGAGGCCAACCCATCATGTAGCTTAGAGCAAAGCTTCTTAAACTGTGGACTTTAACTGAATGTGGGGGGGGGGGTCACAAAAAATTTGGCAACAAATAAAAGATTATGGATTATACCTGGGGTCACAAAAGCTTCTTGGGGGAAAAAGGGATTGTGTGTGGACAAAGTTCAAGTAGCCCTTGCTAAGAGAAAGGGATGACCAATGGGAGACAGTCCATGGGCTCCACTGATATCTGTGAAATCTAAAGAGATCTAGGGAAGGACACTCAACACACTGGATAGACTCCCTATGGGAGGACAAGGACAAGAACCACACTTAATGATTGTGGTATGTGCCATTAGAGGTATGTTCATGAGATCACAGCTCTGCCAGAGAGTCAGCAGAATCTGTAAGTCACTATCCTATTTGTATACAAACACAAATAAAACACAGGTTATGCCATTAAGGAACTTACAATTTAGTTGCAGAGGTAAAGCTGATATAAAATATCACTAAGATATAATATAAAAGTTGCTAAGTACACAAGAGAGGTGCAAATCATCATGAGGAATCTGACAAAGGCTAAGTTAAAAAAAGCATCATGGAGAATGTAGCATCTTCATCATGAAAGCACTTGAACATAGAGAGGGGGAAATGGTGATATAATTATAGTTATAAAAATAGCAGGACAGTGGAGGAAGTACGAAGACATGTGGAGTAGTGAAAGCAGTAGACATGGAGTCAAAAAGATTTGGGTTCACATATCACCTCAGACATTTACTGTATGACTGGGAAAATCACTTAATTTTCCAATCCTCAGTTTCCTCATCTGTAAAATGAGGAATTTGGAAGGAATCATATTGCTTGGCTAGACTTTCTTGGAATCCTAGTCCATGGAAGGTTAGGCCTGGCTGTCCCTCTCTCTCTGTGTCTATGTCTGTCTCCATCTCTCCCTTTCATTCTCTCATGTATCTGTTTCTTGCCACTGTGCTTCCAACCCATTGCTGGCTGGCATAAAGCCTATAGCTCAGTTTCCTGAATAATTGTCAAAACACCAAGGCTATAATCTAATGACTCTGCAGAGTCTAGTGAAAAAACAATGTTTTCTTGAGCATTTGCAGCACTATATAATTTTTAGTGACAGCTTGTTTTGCGGCTGTCTGGTCTTCTTGATGTCAAAAATAACTACCCCTAATGAGATGACCTTTACAACATGAGCAAATTCCCATTAGCCTCCGAGGACCCTCTACTTAAAAATTTGTATCTTTGGGAACTCATCAAACATGAATTATGATGTTACAGAATCTCCAACTCACCTTTTGACATTTGGTTTTAAAGTAAATCCAAAAACCAGCCAATTTTTCACAGTCCAGGCTTTTTTCTCCAGTCTAACAATTTGGAACAAATGTGTTAGTGCCTGACAACAATATCTATTAAGCAACTACTGAGTTCAAAGAACCTGCTAATGGATGATTTAAAAAATCCTTTACCTCAAGGAACTAACATTCTATAGTGGTGGGATTGGGAACTTCACCCACATGTATATAGATTATGAAAATATTCAATTAGTAGACTTCAAGATATCAGGGATGCTCAAAGACAATTGTATCCTCCACAGGTATAAAGATAAAGGTAGCTGGTAAGTCACTACAAGAGGGAAGCTACAGAAATCTTTTTTAAGAAGCTCAGTTAAGGTAGATGATTTTGGAGGTCTTTTTAGTATTATATAGTAAGTTTCTTTATATTCTTTAAATGAGAGTGATCTCTCTGGGGCTAGCCCAGAAGGGTTTGTCCAAGAAATTTCTGTCTTCTATGTGTGTCTACAGGTATATATATTATGTGTGTATATTTGTGTGTGCTTTCTTAGAAGAATGGAAAACCCTGGTAGAGTACTATGTTGGTCTGTGGCTAGCAAGCAGGAAATGGATCAGATTGCTTAAATTATACCAGCTTTAGATGAATTATGGCATCAGACTAACTTAGGCTAGTTAAGCAAGTGTCTAAAAAGGTTCCCCCTAGCATCACTTCCAAGGAACTACCGCATGAAAAGTGAAGTGTATATCCACAAATGGGGAGTGTGTTCCAGGCTCTGGAGATTACTGTAAGTAAAGCACCAAGACGGGAAGCAGAATGCCAAGTTTGGGAAACACTCAGTAGAGATTGGCATGGAAGAAAATACAGAAGATTATCATCTTAAATCCAGAGGCCACAGTCCCATGTCCCTCCTTTTACAATGAAGACACTGAGACCTGGAGATGTTAAATGACTTTGCTACCCCAACTCATATAACCAGCAAGCACAGGAGGGGGAGTTTGAACCCAGGATCCTCTGCTTCAGAATCACCATTCTTTCCCCTAGACCATAAGATAGAACTCAAAAGTATTACTTCCCTAACACTGCATAGGTTAGTAAAACATTCAAATGTGATGTCATTCACTACAGTAGAAAATGAGGGGAACTGTGATGTAAGAGACATGGTTCACATAACATCTTAGTTCCATGGTTTTTACCTTATTAGAATCCTGAAATTATTTGGATTTCATTTTCCCCAAATCACTCACATAAGAAGTTCTGCCTTGAAAACCCAAAATATATTTTAAATTATTATTTTTTAAAACCTGAAGTTCTAAAATATGATTTCAGATTCCTAGTTGGACACCTTTGCTGAGTCTCCTTTTACCTACTATTCTTCTTTGTCTGTATAATTTGTAAGGAAATTCTATATTCTAGTCCTCCAGGAAATATGAAAGAAATTTTGTTGTTGTTCTTCAGTTTTGTCCAACTCTTTGTGATCCCATTTGGGGTTTTCTTGTGAAGATACTGGAATGGTTTGCCATTTTCTTCAAAAAATCATTTTATAGATGAAGAAACTGAGGCTGACAGGGTTAAGTGACTTGTCCAGGGTTACATAAGCTAGTAAGTGTCTAAGGCTGAATTTGAACTTAGGAAAATGAATATTCGTTATTCTAAGCCCAGTGCTCTATGCACTATTCCACCTTGCTGCCCAATGAAAGAATAAAAACCCTCAAAGCTCAATGAAAACATTGCATCTATAAGAAAATAAAGTATTTTATACTTTATCTCCTTCCCAAAGTAGATGAAAATTATTTCTTCAATAAAATTACCTAGAAACTTCATTTACAGTAAGATTCTGAGAGGATCATAGAATGTTTGACATGGAAGGTCTCTCTCTCTCTCTCTTTTTTTTTTTTTTGCGGGGCAATGGGGGTTAAGTGACTTGCCCAGGGTCACACAGCTAGTAAATGTCAAGTGTCTGAGGCATGATTTGAACTCAGGTCTTCTAAAATCCAGGGCCGGTGCTTTTATTCACTGCGCCACTTAGCTGCCCCCGATATGGAAGGTATCTTAAAAATAACAGTGGGGGCGGCTAGGTAGCACAGTGGATAGAGCACTGGCCCTGGATTCAGGAGTAACTGAGTTCAGGTCCAGCCTCAGACACTTGACGTTTGCCGGCTGTGTGACCCTGGGCAAGTCACTTAGTCCCCATTGCCCCGCAAAAAAACAAAAAAACAAAAACAAAAACAAAAATAATAGTGAATCACCTTGATATAGTCTTAGATAGCTTTACACTTTACACTTTTCTCATAAGTACCCTACAAAGTAGATGGTGCAGGTATAATTATTTTTTCTTTAGGGGATCTAGCCTCTGAGACATTATAGGGTCATCAATTTAGAACAGGAAAAGACGTTAGAGTCCATCAAGGCCCCCTTATTTTACAAATTAAGAAACTGAGTGTCAGAGAGGTTAAAAGACTTGACTAGGGTCACACAGAAAGTAAGTGTCTGAGACAAGATTCAAGCTCAGGTCCTCTGGGACCCAGCCCTCATATTCTATCCACACCATTCTGCCTCCAAGATGAAGTCACTTTGAGGTCACACAGGTAGTTTGAGAAATAGGATTTAAAATCAAGTATCCAGGTCAGTGGTTGGTTTTATTCCCCCTGGTGGTACTGTATAACCCATAAAGCATTGGTCTCAGATTCAGGATAGCCCAGGTTAAAATCCCATTGTAGATACTTCCTTAGCTGTGACTAGGAAAATTACAATCTCTCTGTTGTCTCATCTGTAAAATAAGGAGATTGAACTCAGTGACCTCTGAGTTCCCATCAAGTATTAAATCTATGATCCTACAACCTCTTGCCTTTCTTCTACATCAGTCTGTTTTCAATACCCCAATATTCTAGGTACTGGAAATACAGCCCTCCACATGTGGAACACTCCACTCAGCCTTCTCCATTTCTTTCCCCACCTAACCCCTCATTCTTTTAATGTTTGTCATTTAAAGGAATACGTCTGATCCTCTTAATATTATAAAAGAATAAAGTACATGATGACCTACAACCCACTTCTTCCATTTCTGATGACTAATATACGTACTCAGTTATTTAGCCTGATAACTACATAGGGTCTCTTGTTGTTCAATTATTCAGTCAGGTGAAACTCGCGGTGACCCCATTGTGATGTTTAAAATCTAATGTGTGTCCTTACCTGCCCGCCCCAGTTTTTTGGGGGAAACTAGCTAAGATTTACTGATAAATTGAGCAAGAGACCATATAATACTGTCCATGGGGTTTTCTTGGCAAAGATACTACAAGGGTCTGCCATTTCCTTCTCCAGTGGATCACCTTTTGTCAGAACTCTCTACTGTGACCTGTCAGTCTTGGGTAACCCTATATGGCATGTCATAGTTTCATTGAGCTATGCAAGCTCCTCACTGACAAGGCAGTGATCTAGAAGGGGTACATACTATCTAATGAGGTCATTTCTCACTTAATTGAAAGGAATCTTTTGCCAAAACCTTGGAGCCAAATGTGCTAGATTTGCTGACTACAAGAATCTTTCTTCTTAACCCTTCTTACCTGTTCCCAACTAAAACGAGTCTAAGAAATAAGTACATAAGAAAGTAAAAAACAAATTAAAAAGTGAGAAACAGGACTTCTCAGATCCTGGCACCAAGAGAGAAAGCAAATAAGATATTCACGCTTGCGAAATAGCAGAGACAATAGAGCAAAGAAAATAAATCAGGAAATCCTTTTTGCTCTTGACAAAGAACTAGTAATATTATAAGTGTAGTATTATTGTCATTTTCCATTACAGGATAGAGCCTGAGGAATTTTTTTAATTGAAAAGGACAATACTTTAGGGATAAGAGTTCTGCCAACTCTGGAAACTTACCTTTCAGGGGTTTTATTTTTTATGTGATACCTACCTACCATTGTACTATGGTATTATTTTTAGTAATGTGACTCTAGTGGAAAAAAAAAAAGGACTTAAGCACCACAAATGGGGTTGATCAAACAGCTGGGTTTTTTTATTTCAAAAGGTTCCAGATTTAGATATCATTATCATAACATGTTCATAAACATTTTGCTGTATTGCTGGAACGCATTAATTTGAAATGCTATTGTTGAGTCATGTAAATCATGTTTGACTCTTTGTGAACCCATTTGGGGTTTTCTTGGCAAAGATACTGGAGCGGTTTGCCATTTCCTTCTCATTTTATAAATGAGAAAACTGAGGTAAACAGGGTTAAGGGACTTGCCCAGGGGCATGTATCTAGTAAGTGTCTGAGTCCAGATTTGACCTTAAATGAGTCTTCCTGACTCCCAACCCAGCACTCTATCTACTGCTCCACCCAGATGCTCCAATTTGAAATTTCCTGTGAACCGTGCATGGAATCATAGAATTTGAGATCTGGAGGGGACCCCAAATATTATCTGATCCAATCCCAATAAAATGTAAATTCTTGGAAGACAGAGACTGTTTCATTTTTTAATTTTATTTTATCTTCAGCACCTAGGCCAGTGTCTGGTGTAGAATTTAATAAATCTTTATTGCATTAGTATATCTGCATCTGGAGCAGATACCTTCTCTACAGCATCTCCAACAAGGGGTCACCCAATCTATATTTTAACTGATAAGTGATTTACTACATCCCAAGTCAATTCATTCCATGTTGGGGCAGCAATAATTGTTAAGAATGATTTTGATTTATTTCCTTGTCTTGATATAGAGGCAGAACCAAAATTCATAACCTGTAATTTCCACTAGTTCTTTGGGCCCAAGCAAAGTACATTGGATTCATTTTCCACATAATAGCTTCAAGAGAGTAAGTCCCTAGTTGTGCTGAGGAGAAACAAAAGTTCATTAGGTGATGGTAACTAAGGGTGGAGATGAAGAACCCCAAGGTCCTCCGGTAAGCACTAAACAGATGAAGGAGCAGCTCAGCAAGCCAAATTTGGCTGGATGGGACACTGGCCATCAAGAGGTAGGGTGGAGAGACTTTGCTGCAGCAGTTGCACCAAGCTATAGCTAAGGAGTGTAAAGACCTCAGGGGTTCTGGATAAGAGCCATTACTAGGAAAGGGCAAACAGCACCTTATTCCAAGGCACAGACCTCAAGAATGGTTCCATCCCCAGAGGGACAATGTACCTTTGCCCCACAAAGGGTTTCTTCCAGTAGTGTGTAGCACAACCATTCCAAGCCTCGTCCCCCCAGCTGTTTTTCCCAGTCTCCTAGAGGGTGAGGGTCTGGCTCTCTAGCAAAAGCTTCTTTTTCTCCTGGAACAACTATATCTACAGCAACCACTCCACCCCTCTAACCCCCATTTGCGTCAAGTGTAATTGTAGCTAATGACTCTTGCCTGGCATCAATTCAACTATTTTCCAGGGATCATATGTAGCATTATGGTTTTGAATAAAGCTTTTCTTTGGGTACATACTGCTCGAAGTGCCTAGAAGTGGGAAAGGTAGTATTAGTCTATTAGACTGTCCAGTCAAGTATTTTTCCCTAGGATGAAGCATTTGACCATATGCCTAAGGATGCTATTTGGGGGGGGGGCAGGGCAATAAGGATTAAGTGACTTGCCCAGGGTCACACAGGTAGTAAGTGTCAAGTGTCTGAGGCTGGATTTGAACTCAGGTACTCCTGAATCCAGGGAGGGTGCTCTATGAACTGTATCACCTAGCTGCCCCATGGAAGCTATTTTTGAAAGAGAAATATTATCCCCCTTTTGACTAATGGTCAAGTCATCAATCTAGTAGAGACTTTAAAATACCACCTCACTCATGATTTCTTCATAGTTGGGGAAACTGAGGCCCAGACAGGTTATGTGACCACCTGATCAAGATCACACAGGCACTGAGCAGTAGAGCTAGGGGTTTGAATCTGAGACCTCTGCCACCAGATTCAATACAATATTTTGCCTTGCTGCTGGTGACAGTGGACATTTTACTAAGTTTACCAATTTACTCACTATCTCCATAACTTTCTAAACCAAAACACTCCTCCCTGATCATTGTTTCACCCTATTAGAATATAAGTTATACAAATGGACATAGAGTGAAGTGAGGATAGCCAGAAGAGGAAATTATAATATGACATCAATTTTGTAAAAATGAACAATTCTTAAAGACTCACGAACTCTGATCAAGAAGTCCTATGTTTCTATCTTCATCACATCTTTCATAGATCTCTTCTTTCCTCTGACACTAATTGCTGCTACCCTGGTGCAAGCCCTCACCACCAGACCCCTGGATAGTTGCAACAGCTTTCTGATTTGTCTCTTTCCTCAAGTCTTTCCCCACTCCAGTCCATCCTCAACCCATTGACCCAATCAATGTTTAAAAAGTCCACTTCTGATCATGTGGCTCCTCTATTCAACTGTACTTCAATGACTCTGGAAGAGAGAGTGAGGCTGAAGACTGTGCAACTCTGCCTCACTTAAATCCAATCCACATGCAAGTCAAGACATCACCTGTGATGTCATTAGTCCTCTTCAAAAGAAGGATAAACAACAATCTTTAATCCAGGATTAAATACAAAATCCTCAATCTTGTCACCTGGTCTCTTCTTACCCTTCCAGTCTTCTTGCTCCCCGTTGAATATTCTCTAATTTAAGTGAGACTAAACTACTTCCTGTTCCTCACACAAAATAATCCATTTCCCAACTCTGGACATTCTCGCTGGCTATAACTGAGACTGGGACTCTCTCATCTTCACCTCTTGGCTTCCCTGTCTTCCTTAATGTCTCTGTTAAAATCTCCCTGTCTACAAGAAACTTTTCTCAGTTCACCTTAACCTTAGTGGCAGATGATCTCCAATTTATGTTGTATAGAACTTGTTTGTACCTGGTTGATTTCATGCTTTCTCAACTGTTCAACTGTGAGTTCTTCAAGGTCAGGGATTGATTTTTGCCTTTCTTTGTGAATCCTGTGCTTGGGCCAGTGCCAGGCCTATAGTAATAGCCATAGTAATAATATTAAATACTTGGAAAAAAAATACTTGTTGACTGGAGCTAAATAATTAGGCGTTCCGGAGATGAAAAAAGAATGCTGACTATCTCATGGCAGAGAAATGAAATGCAGAATAGTACACTTTTACATGTAACCTGCATAGGAATTCATTGTGCTTAACTATATTTACAAGGGTGTTCATCGCCTCTTTTCTTCTCTCCATTTCTCCAGTGAGTAGAACAAAGAAAAAATAAATGTGTGAAAATTGAAAAAAAAATTTAAGAATCTGAGATCTTTGAAGACAGGAGATGTCTTCCCTCTTTAATTTGTATTTCTAGCAATTAGCATAGTGCTTAATAAATGCCTTTTAAAAATTCCTTCCTTCATACCAGAACAAGTACTAGAAGAAACCCAATGAGGGAGATTCTTCTGCTTATATGATGTTCTGAAGGAGCATCATATTACAGATATTTCTGAAATGGCACCCTATTTGTGCCACTTATTAAGATGGGAATTCAACATGTCACTATATGTCCCTCTTACCCAGTGAATGAAAGATGTGAAAAGTCACAGAAATGAGCTTCAATCCATATATGGGGAGCAAATACCAACCAACATCAATGAAATCAGAGATCCAATGGAATAACCATGAGGCCATATTGAGCTCACATCCCGCAACTGAAAAGCTTGAAGATGCAAAATGGAACAATTGAGTCCAGAATTCACTCAATACTTTGGAAATTGTGAATGTAAGCAAAAGGGTCTCCAGTTATCATTTTCATATCTTTGAGGGTTTTTTTTTTAAGATAGAATGCTCAGTTTTTAATGTGTCCCTTATCTTGGCTTGAAGTGATTAAAGCACTGTCTACATTGAAGTAGTGACACATTAAATAATGCTAATGCATAGGTTTCTAAAATGTCAATGTTCTATTTTAAAGCAAAGTATACAGTCTTCATCTTATGAGAAAGGTTTCTGAGCTTATAAATTCTGTGTTAGGCTGTGAAAACACAGCTATGAAGATGTCTGCTTTAAGAAATAATCCTGGCACTATAAAATGAAAATAAGTTTAAAAAAAGGCATGGTAATAATAAAGGCTTATTAAATCTTGCATTGAGACATACATATACATGCATACGCACATATATACATACATAGATACACATACACATGCACATATGACCAAAATCCATCTGAAATTTGAAACATGGGTGTGTATACAAACTTCCCTAGGTTCTAGAAATAGGAAAAAATTAATTCAGTGATAATTTTTGTTTTAAAAAAATAAAGAGGGGGCAGCTAAGTGGCTCAGTGGATAAAGCACTGGCCCTAGATTCAGGAGGACCTGAGTTCAAATCCGGCCTCAGACACTTGACACTTACTAGCTGTGTGACCCTGGGCAAGTTACTTAATCCCCATTGCCCAGAAAAAAATCTCTCTCTCTCTCTCTCTCTCTCTCTCTCTCTCTCTCTCTCTCTCTCTCTCTCTCTCTCACACACACACACACACACACACACACACTTCTTTTTTTATTCAACCACTGAATCTCCTATGGGATGATAAACAGTTGCCAGAAGAGAGGCTATGAATAAGTGCTAATTTTATATATTGAACAGGATAAAGTTTATTGGTAAAATGTTTAAATACCATATGGGGGAGAGGGGCAGAGAGAACCGTTACACAAATATAAAAAGAATGACAAATTGGGGACTAATTCAGTGGATAGTCTGAAGGGCCTAAGCATGTATTATAACATATGTTGCTACTATAAATAGAAACCAAAGTGGATTAAATTAACAGGAGAAAGAACACCTGGGGACAGTGATAAACCTACTCTCAAAGTCATCATTTGCTTCTTTACCAATTCTCCATAAAATACCCTAAAGAAAAATGAGTTTTCCCTCCCTTCCCTTCCATTAAAACAAAACCAAAACAACAACAAAACACTTGTACCTATAGCTGATGTCAAGTGAAATGCTGATTAAAAATTTTATGTATATACGTACATACACACACAAGCAGCACTTGTATCAAATCTGTAAATTCTTTGCTTTATTTATATGACTTTATCCTAAGAGGATTCCCACAGCATGAGGAGGCCATAAACCTAGGCTCCTAAGGCATGAATGCTGGGGGGAAAGCACTATTTATTTCATAATTCACTAAGAAAAAGCTTACATGTTTTATCCAAGATTTTCCAGATGGTATCTGAGAGAATGTCATTGAGGCTCTGGGTGGTCTCCATAGCAATTTTCAGAGTACCCAAATTACATAGACAAGCAGGCACCCTCAGAAGACCCTATGGTGGCAAAAATCATGAGTTGGGATTTTCTTTTGTTGTTCTTTTCTGCGGGGCCAACCACATCTCTCAGAGCAGAACAAGTATTTGAGTTAATTCAGCCCTCTACTGTCTTCAATCCTGTTGTACTCTGGTCAGATTGACCCAACATTTATGTCAGTTATGGTGGTACAGTGTATGAGAGAGGGAGGAAGAGGGCAGTAGCTAAGCCTCCAACAAGAATACAATGGTGTGACTATGGAAATCTGAAGTTCTCTTCCTCTCTCTTCCTTGGTGTTATTCCTAATGTAATTCCTGGAAGCTGAAAATGTGAAGAAGGCAATCAGTCTGGAGCCTGAATGACATTGTGAAGTTGTGAGCCATGTCCAACACCACTTGGAGAAAAAGACAGACAGCACATCCAAGAGGAGATCTTAACAATCCTATGAATTTGGCCTCTCTCTGACCCAATGTTGTATTGAATCCCCAATACAATATTGGCCACAGAACTCAGGAGCTACACCACTAACATGGTGACTGTATCAGGGATTCAGTTCTTAGAATTCCCTATTAGCCCAGAGATTCTTAATGATCTGTGATCTAATACCTATTCTCCCCTCTGTTCACTCATCTATCTAAACTAAGAACAGAATGTAAAATGGGAAATCTCCTTTTTTGGTATTTAACAACACAAGTTTTTTTGTGACTAGTCAGGGTAACAGGTAGTCAGTGAACATATATATGGATGGTTATTTCAACAGAGTTGATTTCTTTTGTAACTGTTATTTCACGCATTTAAAATATTATTCGGAGAAGGGTCCCTTAGGCTTTAGCAGACTGCCAAAAGCGGCCTTTGATTGCCCTCCCCAAAAAGGTTAAGAATTTGTGGTCTAGATCTTTACTTGTGATTGTTTGCAAGAGTAATTAGTTTTAGCAAACAGACAAAACATATGTGCTGAAATTCTAAGGTCCTACAGAATCTGGTTCTAAAATAATTTCCAGATGAAGATCTTACTACTTGCCTTCACTCAATCTACAATTCAGATACAATGGCCTAGTTGTTCCTTGATCTCATCCTGCCCTTTTCCACCTCAGGGAATTAATACAGGCCATCCCCTGTGCCTAAAATACATTCCTTGCTCTCTTCCATCTGTTGAAATCTCTCTATCTCTCAATCTCTCTCTCTCTCTCTCTCTCTCTCTCTCTCTCTCTCTCTCTCTCTCTCTCTCTCTCTCTCCCTCCCTCCCTCCCTCCCTCCTCTTCCCTCCCCTCCCCTCCCCCATGCCTCTCTCAGTGCTCAGCTTAGGTACTGTTGTCTCTAAGAAATCTTCCTAGATTGTCCCTATGTAAAAGGGACATCTCCCTTTTCAAACCTTCTTGAGAACTTTAGTCTGCTCAGTGGGAAAATTTAGTTATTTAGCTATTTAGCCTAGCATACACTTCTCAAGATAGGTTATGAATTTGTCTTTGAAGCTTACGACATCATGTAGTTTAGTTCTGGCTTGCAGGCACAGTCTTAAAGAAATACACAGGGCCAGAGGCCATTTATCAGCTAGCAAAAGTATATTAAGACCAACTAAAAATATAACCCTCCAAACCAAAACTGATTTGTATTATCTTGACCTGCTGTTGTTGTTCACTGACATCAGGTATATCATTCATGGGTTCAATAAATATTCTTGAGCCCCTGAATCTATGACACTTAACTTTGGGGCAGTTTGATTTTTTTTTTTAATTTAAGAAATATTTTGTGCAGCCCTGAAGCTTTTTTTTTTTTTAACCTGTCTGCAAAGTTGAGATAAACAACCATCTGTCTGGAAGAGTTGAGGTGTAATATTGGCTGAACACAGGGGGTTAGACTGTGACCATCTGTCAAACTCATTTCCAGGCCTCTGATTCCCTGTGTCATTTTTTTACTCTCTTCTAATGTCATTTTTTACTCCCCAAAATACACTGCAGAATACCAAGAGAACAGAATTCCCACCCTCAAGGAACTGGAAATAGTTTGTTACACTAAGAACCTTTGAGATTCTATTTTACCATATGAAAACAGGGAGGGAAACACCTTAGGCTGTTTTTCAGAAATTGGCATTTATTAGCAATGTGGCAACCACAGATGAAAGACTACTTAACAAGGCTCTGAATTGTTCCATTTTTGACACTACAGACTTGGATCTTAATTGCTAATTGATAAAAGACTAGTATTTGTAGGAACTACTCATAGTGATTTCCATTTTTCAATTCTGCAACATTTTCCAAAATAGGAAAAAAAAACAAAGGATGAAAGAATCTTGCTCAATTTTAAGATATTTTTAAAAACAACAACTAAGTGGGCCATTTAAAAATTTGCTTTACTTGACTGAAAGGGCCCAAGGAAATGGAAAAAAAAAATAAACCTCTCATCAATTGTGCAAATAAGATTGGAAGATAGCAAAAAGTTAATTTGCTGCTGTGGATGAAATTACCTCTATTTGCTGCATATAAACCACACCAATTCTGCCCTTCTTAATCTTTGATATTTAATGAACCTTTATTTTTTTTTTTCTGTGAAGAGTCCCTGTTGCTATAGATGCAGCTAATCCACTCAGTAGCAAGATTGAAGAAATTATTTGCTTCTTAGAGGGGACTCTGGAAAAGGGAAAGAAAAATAGGGGAAGGTATCCTGTCATAGGTTAGATTAGTTCAACTACTGCCTTGATATTTTTCTGTAAAATAACCTCTGCTTGAGGGCAGCTAGGTGGTGCAGTGGATAAAGCACTGGCCTTGGATTCAGGAGGACCTGAGTTCAAATCCAGCCTCAGACACTTGACACTTAACTAGCTATGTGACCCTGGGAAAGTCACTTAACCCTCATTGCCCTGCCTCCCCCCCCCAAAAAAATAAATAACCTCTGCTTGCTACAGGGTAGTGAGAGAAATGCAAACAAGTATTCCAATGGACAGCATTGGTTTTTTGAACCTTACCCAATTGTTCTTATATAACATAAGACTTGGATGGGTTCCAGAAAAAGGTCAAGCAAATGTCTATGCAGATTAACCAATTGGCAAAGGGTCTAGGGTCAAAACAAGAATCATGAACTCTTTGGGCTGAAAGGGACCCCAGAGGATCCCTTGTCCAACCCCTATGTAGGAATTCCCAGTACAGCACCTCTGACATATGCTCATCTAGACTGCAAAGGCCTCCCCTCTCTCCAGAGAATTATAGATTTTCTCGCACATCACCACTTATATGTCCCACTACCTATGTCCTGCCCACCCCTCACCAATAGTCCAACTGCACTTAAAGCAGAAGATGATGAGGTATTGTACCTGCTCATACCTAGGCTTTGAAACCTTTTTCAAAAATGTCTGACCCATAGTCTCTTGACACATAAATCTAGTCTGTGTAAAAAACCATACATGAAGTTAAAAAGTTTGAGAAATCATGCAGAGACTTTAAAGTTTTCTTCTCAAGACTTTTCTAGGTGGTCAAGAAATAACTAGAAAGGTCAACAATAGCACATGAAAGCAGCATCTTATCCTAGATCAAACCACATCTTACACAGTATTCTCTTTTAGCAAATATTTAAAAGCAAACTAAAATTAAATGTCTGTAGATTTGTCTGTAGTTATATGTAGCACAAGCCAAAAGTGACATTTTGTTCATGCAATTATATAAATTACACAATATTGAATGATTCCCCCCCCCATGTGTTGGATCACATTTCCTAAAATTTATTTCCTCCCAAAGAGAATTTTGTTTTTTACTTTGAAGGCTCCTCTATTTCAAATCCACACAAAATCGATCAGAACTGTGGTTCCAGGTGTTTGCTCACAGGGTACTACAGAACCCAATGATGGACCCAGCACCAAATACCAATCTGGTCTCTTGCATCACTCTGTCAGTCGCCACAAAGCCAGATATGCTTTTTTTAAATTGTCTAACACTGGAGAGGAAATGTGTTGTAGTGGATAGAGAGCCAGGAAGACTTAAGTTCTAGTACTACAACTAATTTATCCTGGCATCATGTCCTTGGGTAAGTTACCTAATCTTTTGATGCCCCAGACAACTCTCTATAAGAATAAAAGTTGCAGAACACTTGCCAATCTCTATGTTCTTCAAATATTTATAGACTACTTTGGCATATTTCTTATTTGTATATACTCCTTTCACTGAAATGTTGCCCAGTAGTTGGAGTGGTCAAGAAGGCATGACAGGAGAGGGTTGGGGACTATACCTTTGATTTCACTGGTATAGGGAACTCCCAGATGAAGAAATTCTCTCTATCAAAGCAGATTGGTACTTTAATTTTTTTCTTAGAATTGCAAAAGATGGGGGCAGCCAGGTGGTGAGGTGGATAAAGCACTGGCCCTGGATTCAGGAGGACCTGAGTTCAAATCTGGACTCAGATACTTGATACTTAACTAGCTGTGTGACCCTGGACAAAACCCCCATTGCCCCACAAAAAAAAGATTAAAAAAAAAGAATTGTAAAAGATGAACTTTTCCTATTAACATAACTTTATTCCACTCTTCTAGGAATTTTTGATAAATGGTACAGACTCAAGACTGCTTTCAAAGATGATACTTGTTCAATATTAAATATACAGAAGGGATAAAAAATGGAAATTGGGTATTATAAGAGGGTCCAACACTAATGTTTCTGGTTATGGTCTTGGGGTATTAAAGTCTCTAAGAATAGATCACAAAAAACAAAAAAAGAATAGATCACTAACTCCTCTTCTAACAATCTAGAAAAGTTTTGAGTATGGTCCTGGTGAGAAATGGTACCAGCCTGGCTAAGTACCAAGAGGTTCATAATTAGCATTTTGACAAATAGCTGGTGACTTCTTTAGCCATGGAATAAATAAAAATACAAAATGGCCTTCTACTTTGTATATGTGCAGTGACAGAACCGCAGAAAAGCGAGCAGGGAGAGCTACACATCACATAGACTTTAGTTCATCTACAAATCTTAGCAGAACTATTGGTATGCTAAATACAAAATCCTTATCCAATGACAAATGACTGGACATATTAATAGAGGAGCTGAATCATAGCAATACTGACATTCCCTCTAAGAAGGGTGCTGGAAAAAAATATAAGGAAGTTGCAGTTAAAATGAAATATGGTTCACAGGTTTTCCCTGGAGAGGAAAATAAAGGAATTGGTGAAGTTAGTTTTAAAGTGCATTGCAACAGCAAATCAACAACAATAATAATGTCAGAACTTTAGCCATTTCACCTTGAAGAGCATATGATAAGCAGTACAAAATGATAATTATGGTTATTGAAGCTTATATGCCAACTTCTGCTGCAGAAGGAGGCATAGGATTCTATGAAGAACCTAAGAACCTCCAAGTTGAATCAACATATACTTTAATATTTAGATTTCAGTATAAAAGTAGGCAAAGGGGACAACAGTGAGGAATGTTTTGGAAAACATGACAAGATCAAGAATTGAAAGAATCTAAATCCTTGAAAACAATAGATTCTTTATATCTCTATATCACAAATAAACTGGAAGTTCTAGGAATAGCAAACATTAAACAGCAGAAAAAATAAAATTGGCTATACTTTAGACAGAAAATTATTGATTACTACCTATTATTGATAGTCATTTCTGAATCAACTACAAATGTGCAGGCAAACCATCAATTAATAAAGCAAAAAATCTAAGTCACTACCAAAATAGAATAAATAGCAGGAGGCACTTAAGAAATGTTTGTTGATTGATTGAAAACTGCTCCAACCTGATACATTTAAACAAGCTATTGATTCTGGAAAAAATCGGACACAGTTGAAGAAACTATGAAGATAGATTGCCCCATTTCCTATGAAAATTTAATCAATGTAAAGTGTTTGACACAGTGGGGAAGGCCTAAAGAGCCTAGAAACCACTTCATTCAGAATCTCTTTGTCAATAAGACCTATATGGCAAGCCTTGGGCAATGTCTTACAGTGGAGGGTGGGGAAGATTGTGAATAACATTGCCTCATAAAATTGCAAGAAGGGAAGAAAAAGAAAATTTATAGAAAGTTTCGCACAAGAACAAAATAAGTATAATTATCAAAATTATCCATTACTGGTTAGAAAATTTTAAAAAAGCAAAACTGAATAATCTAAGTAATAAGACCCAAAAGCAATCAAACATAGTAGCACAACATTTGATTTTTTTAAAACCAATAATACCAACTACTTGAGTTAAAAGCACATGTATTCAACAAAATCTTCTGGGAAAATGAAAAAGCTGTATGGCAGAAATTAGGTTTAGTCAATCATCTCACACCATCTATTGAAATAAGCTCCAAATGGCTGTTACTTTAAAATAAAAGGTCATATCATTAGGTATCTTTCACAACCATGGCTACGAGATAAATTCTTAACAAAACAAGAGATAGAGGTGGATAATTTTAAATACATAAAATTAAAAAGCTTTTCTTCATGAATGCTACTATAATTAGAAGAAAAACAATAAATCAGAAATAAATATCTCATATAGTTATAAAATCCAACATACAAAAGGAAATGATCATATCATAAATTGTTTTAACATTTGCAAAGTGTTTTATAAATGTTATCTCATATGATCATCAACCCATCACCATTATACAGATGAGAAAATTTACACAGAGTCTTGCCCAGGATCACACAACTAGTAAGATCTGAGACTGGATTGGACTGAGGGTTTTCCTAACACCGGGTCCAACACAAAATCATTCCTCAAGGGACAGTGGCCAAAGAATATAAACAAATATGTCTCAAAAGAAGAAATTACAGCTATCAACAACCAAACAAAAGAATGCTTCAAATCACTAAGAGAAATTCAAATGAAAATAACTGATATTTCAGCATACACACATAAGACTAGGAAAGATGACAAGAGGGAAATGATTAAAGGTTTGAAGGCATGTAAAAGAATAGGCACAATAATGTACTCTAGGTGGAGCTGTGAATTAGTACCACAACTCTGAATAATAATTATAAATTACACTTCTAAATTCATTAAATTTATATACTTTCTGAGGCAACAATACCACTACTAGGCATATACCCCAAAGAGATTTTTTTAAATGCAGAGAAAGGACAAATATGTATAAAAATATCCACAGCATTTTGTGTGTATGTGGCATCAAAAAGCTAGAAAACTCTTTGACAAAGTGACTGTGCTACTCAAATTGTAGTATATTAATATAACTGGATATTATTGCATAAGAAATGACAAATTGAAGACATCAAAGAAATGGAGGAAGAGTTGTATGAACTGATATAGAGCAAAATAAGCAGAAACAAAACAATTTACCCAAGGACCCAATGTTATAATGTGAAGGAAAATTACTTTGAAACACTTCGGCATTAATCTATCCAATGACCAACCAGACATGATTTAAAAAGACTGATGGTAAAATCTACTTCTCACATCTTAGCAGAGAAGGGATGGATGAGACATACTTTTTCCAACATAATGTATGTGTTGGATTTGTTTTTCCTTTAATTATCTGTTACAGGAAAAATAAATTAGTAAAAAATGACAAAAGTAAAAAAAAGAGAATGAAATAAAGTAAAAATCAACTATATACAGGGTGTCTCAAAAGTCTTAGTCTAGTAAAGGTTAGTCTATTTAATGTCTAGTCCACCAAACATTAAAAATGCACTAAGACTTTTGAGAGACTTCATGTAACAAAAGTTCATCATTTCATATGCAATCTATACTTTTGCAGTTCTTGATGTGTTTGAATGTTTGACAATTTAAGTTCATCATAAAAAATGAACTGTATAATACTACATAAGCATCAATTATTATTGTTACTAAAAAGCACTCAAAGGGAAGCAAGAAGGGGTAGGGATACAAGAAGGAGAATTATTTTCATGGTACCAAATATATAGATATCTGAATGACCCTAGGCATGTCAATATCAGTTTAAAAGAATTAATTTTTCTTTGTCTTTTTAAAATATACTTTTCTGGTTTCATTTGTCACCAAATAAAAGGCAACTGGAAGACCACTCATCTGCAAAAAGAACTATAAGATTTCTTGGTCTCCAAGTCATATAATGTGGTAGATTATTAACTGATATTTCAAAGCAGAGTTATTAAAGGGACTTCTACTTACATCTCCTTTTTAAATCAAACTAAAATGAAATTATTTTAGATTGGCATTTTAAGTATAGGAAGCAATGCAGACAAGTTGAAGCATAACTGACTATTTATGAAGGAATCAAAGCTATCGTGTTGGAATTCCCTTAAAAAGAGGGCCAACTCTTTTTGTAAATATCACACACTATACATTCCTTCAGGCCAGTAATTTCCCACTGAAACCAATTAGAGAGGCAGTGGAAAAGGAGGGTTCACTTTTTAATCTCAGGGTTTAGTTCACAGTTCAGCACTGATACTCTGTCCCAAAGGACAATCATGCAGAAGAAGAAAGGTCTAAAGATATTTCTGTTTCCATTTCTCTTACTCTAGGTTCATTTGCATTATCAAAAGTATAATCCATATGCTTTGCTAACCAGAGGAAAATTCTCTTTGTTGATCAATAAATGATACATTATATAAACACAACATAAGTTATACTAATTTTGAAAGTCAATTGTTATGCTTAATGCTATTTTGCCATTACTTTGTAGACTGGATTTGCAAGACTAGCCCTCTAGAACTGATTTAATTTTCCTTAAGTGTGACACCTACAATCCAGGTGACTTCTAGACAATGGTTTCTTGATTTAAACACTTAGGCTTCTTAAAGGTTTGATTAAGAACATCAGTCTGCACCATTTAATATTCTATTATGCTTTTTTCCATCAAAAATAAAATTCTTAAGCAAATGTATAAGCACGTGCAATAAATAGTATATAGACCAGCAGACTAGGAAAGCAAAACCCAAGTTCAGAACTTATGTTTTCTAACTAGCTTCATGATCTTTGGAAAGTCTCTTAATCTGTACCACAATGAACATATGAGAGGATGGGACTAAATGAGTTTTCATACCTTTACCAGTTCTAAAATTCTATCATTCTGTGTTTATTCAATGATACACAATTCAGAACAAGACTTGAAAGATTGGCAAATGCTAAGTACAATTGAATCTTTTTCCACATCAATCTCTATTAAATCTAAATCACTTCTTAATTATCAGATCAAAGTAGAACAGAAATTTCTATCTTCATTTATTTTTCAAGTTTAAAGCTTATTCAGCTTCTGGGAAGCTTTGAGTCAAAAGCCCTTGTAGTTGGCTATTTTAGCCTTTTGCTTATTGAAAGACTTGATTACTTCTAAATTAATAAGAAAAGCTACTGAGCTGCATTCTTAACACTAAAAATTATTCTTTAATTATTATCCTACTTCAGGACAAAAGCAAAGAGGAAAAAAAATCACATTTCTACTGTGATGCTGTTAATTTGCCTTAAAATATGATATACGCCCCCTCAATCCCACTGCCTCCTGTGATCATGAAGTTTAATGTGTTTTTCTGACCGACTATAAGCCTTCCCCTCCCTCTTTATTTTTGCTGTTTACCATTTAAAGCCATGGACAACTCACAAATGGACCATACTCCTTTGTTACAGAACACACACATTTTAAAACATTTTAACTCAAAACATGTTTTTGGAAATTTAAAAAATAAGCTATTCGCATGTTTTTGGCTGCCTCTAAGATTGCATATGCCCCCTGAGATACAAATCTATTTGCCTGTTAGCTCATCCATCTCTTGGCTGGATTTTACCTGGTCAGGGTCTAAAACTATGAAATTATAAACACCATCAATGTAGCCTTGTTGTGAATTGCCCCCTTTGTAAGACAACTCCATTCAGGAAGGAATGTCACCTATGTGCTCTTTCTCTTTCTCTGCTCAGTTTTCCCTGCAAAGCCTGCCCAGTAGAATGTAAGCATGTTGAGGAGATGAACTGATTAGTTTCACCTTCGTACACGGAACTTTGAACATAGAAGGTCTTAAATTTTTTGTTGTGGTTGTTGAATTGTTGAAAGGTTATCAGCTAATCAACTAACTAACTTTACAAAGGGCACTTCCTCATTTCCTCAGTAACCCAACCCTCCAAGTAAAGAGCAGATAACATATTAATTAGTAAGGTGTATTAAAGAATCCATTGACTGCCTCCTCCTCATCCTCAGTTATATTTCCTCTTGTTATGCCAGTCTCTTTACGGTGATTTCTTTTCCTTATTTTCCTTCAACAGAAACATGTCTTTAATTGACAGTCACCTCCTTCCTACTCACCCAGCTATACCAGCGTAAGTTATACCTTTATTACTTTATTACTTCCTACCCAAAGTATGCAAAACAACCTTCCAACTGATCTCCTTTTCTCAAGTCTCTTCCCTCTCTGATCCATCCTCCAAAGAGCTGCCAAAATCATTTGCCTAAAGTACTAGTATGACCATTAGCACAAGTAATTCCACTACTCAAACTCCAGCGACTCCCTATTAGCTTTAGTGGCTGTTGTTGTTTAGTCATTTTTCAGTCATATTTAGCTCTTTGTGACCCCCTTTTGGGGTTTTCTTTGCAAAGATACTGAGGTGGTTTGCCATTTCCTTCTATAGCTCATTTTACAGATGAGGAAACTGAGGCAAACAGGGTTAAGTCATTTGCCCAGGGTCACACAGCTAGTAAAGTGAGGCCAGGTTTGAACTCAGGTCTTCCAAACTCCAGGACTGGCACTCTATTCACTGTGCCACCTAGTTGCCCATTACCTCTAAGGCCAAATGGAAAGCCTTCACAACCTGACTGCAGCCTACCATTCCAGGATTATTATATATTACTCCTTTTTATGGTACTACCAAACTGCCTGCACTCTTACTGTTCCTCACAGATGACAATCCATTCTGTCTCCCATCTCTGTACCTTGGCATGAGCTACCCTACTCCATGGAATTCCCTCCCTGTCTTTTCAGCTGTGCCTCTTAGAATCAAAGCTCAGCTTAAGCATCCCCTTCAACCTGAGGCCATTTTTGATCCTTATACCTACTAATGCCTTTCCTTCCCATATTGATTTTTTTATGTTTTTCTTTTGTATATTCTTATATATGTACATGATGTCTTCTTGATGGAATGTAAGTATTCTATAGGGAGGAAATGTTTCATTTTGTCTTGGTAGCCCTGGTCCTCACAAAGTGCCTAGAAAATGGTCAGCATTTATTAAGTGCTCATTGATTAAATATCATGAGGTACAGAAGTTGTATTCCTCTAAATGTATTAAATATTTGTGTCCCTAATAATTTTTTTTAGTGTGTCCCTAATTCTTAATGAATGTAACAGGTAATGTAAGTACTGATACTTGTATATCAGGTGAGCTAAATTAATTGCTTTTACTTGGGTGTGACCTTCAATTTTATTCCCCTCTCCTTCCCTTTGGTTCAGTAAGCTTTGATAAAGATAAGACTCCCCACTCCTTTTCCTAAGGAGTCTCTTTCCATGTCAACCTGTAACATTTCCTTACACCTATGTCACTGTCAACATATATGCAATGACTACTTTTTAAGAATCTGTTAATGGTTGTAGAAAGTATCTTCCAATTATGGAATATGTCATTCCATAGTCAATAGAGCAGCATTTCATGATCCAATCTGCCAATGACTGCTGCCCAGTCAAAATGCAAGGTGTCCCAAAAATCTTAATGCAGTTTTAAGCCTGAATAGCTTAAAGGATGCTTTTTAGCTCCTGTCCTTGCCCGGGGAAAGCTCATCTCTAATTTCCTTATTGTTGTTGTTAACATGACCCTATTGGGGGTTCTCTTTTCCAGATTAGGAAACTGAGGCAAACAGAGTAAAATGACTTGCCCAGGGTCACACAGGTATTAAGTATCTGAGGTTAGATCTGAACTCAAGAAGATGTCTTCCTGGCTCCTGGTCCTTTCCACTGCACCGCCTAATTTACTTAGCTGTGGTGCATTAACTTTGTTCAGTTAATATATTTGGACATTTCTATCTATTCATTAGGCTGTGAGGTCCTTGAAAACAGGGACTTTTTTCCCCTTTATTTGTATTCTCAGCACTTAACACAGTGCCTAGCACGTAGTAGGCATTTAATAAATGTTATTTAACTGACAAGCTTCCACATTATGGTCCAACACATTATGATCTTTCATAGCACAGGAGGGATCCTAAGTCCTCAGACTGCAAAGTATAGTAGGTCTTATTAAATTACTTCAGGTTTGGTGATCGTCTCTAAGAGGGGTTTTTAACCATTTTTTATGCGTCATAGACCCTTCTGGCAATCTAGTAAAATCTATGGAGCCCTTTTTAGAATATTAAATGCATGAAATAAAACAAAAAGGATTAAGAGGAACTGGAATATATCATAACAATTTCTTTTTTTAAAAAAGTTCATTGGGGCAGCTAGGTGGTATAGTAGATAGAGCATGAGCCCTGGATTCAAGAGGACCTGAGTTCAAATCCGGCTTCAGACACAACACTTAACTAGCTGTGTGACCCTGGGCTAGTCACTTAACCCCAATTGCCTCCCCCCCCAAAGAAAGAGTTCATGATTATAGAAAGTCAACATACATAAATACATATACATATACAGATATATACATACACACACACACACACACACACACACACACACACACACACACACACACACACACACATATATATGTCATGCAAGGAATAGCCTAACCTCAGAAAGCTCAATCAGTAAGGTTTGCATTTTTTTTTTTAGGCCACAACAATTCATGAAAACTGTAGAATGACAGAGAAGGGGTTTGATCTATATCACTATAAAAAGTACCTGTATCAATGAGACCACAGATCTATTGGATCATTGGAGCAAGTCTAATCAAGTCAATAGAGTTTATTGAGCATCTAGTAGGCATGAGGAACTGTGCTGAGCACTGGGATACTCTTAGGCATGGGGTAAAGAGAGCTTAATCCAAACAAATAAGATTTCTTATTTAAAAAAAAAAAAAGGCGGAGGGGGGGGGTGGTGAGGTGGGGGGAAGAGAGGGCAGCTAGGTGGTGCAGTGGATAAAGCACTGGCCCTGGATTCAGGAAGACCTGAGTTCAAATGTGGCCTCAGACACTTGACACTTACTAGCCGTGTGACCCTGGGCAAGTCACTTAATGCTCATTGCCCCACCAAAAAAAAAAAAAAGAAAAGGAAGTTGGCTAGATCTCTTTTAATTCTAGTCAGCTGTGTGATTTTGAGCAACTTGTTTTTATCTCTCTGTCCTCCATTTCCTCATCCATTTAATGAAGGAGTGGGACACAATATTTGCTGAGGTCCCTTCTTCAGCTAAAATTCTTTAATCCAACAACAAACAAAAAAAAGTAAAGAAAAGAAAACAGAGCTACATGAGATAAAAATAGAGCAGAGAAAAACAGCAGTGTTCTTTTAAAGGCTAGCAGACATAAATGTCAACCATGGTGGGTGTCTCCAAAGATTTCTATTTCCTTTCATCCTCCAATGGATAACCAAAGTAAATTACAACAGTTGACAAGCATTTATTAAGTGCCTTCTATTAAGTGCCAGACATTGATGCTAAGCACTGAACCATACCAAAAAAAAAAAAAAAAATGGTCAGGGAAAGGGGGGAAACAGACACTGCCTGCCCTCAAGAAGTTCTCAGTCTAATAAAGGAAACAACATGCAAACAGCAAACAACTATGTGGACACAGGACACACACACACACACACACACACACACACACACACACACACACACACATGGAAATAATCAGATCGGAGATAATCAAAAGCAGTAAGAGTTAAGAGAACCTAGCCTATGGGGCAGCTAGATGGCACAGTGGTTAAGCACCGGCCCTGGATTCAGGAGTACCTGAGTTCAAATCCGGCCTCAGACACTTGACATGTACTAGCTGTGTGACCCTGGGCAAGTCACTTAACCCCCGTTGCCTGCAAAAAAAAAAAAAAAGAGAGAGAACCTAGCCTAAACTAGAACCTATCTTTCAAAGGGCTCAGAACACATCCATATTTGCTATCTACAGAAAATTATAATTGTAAATTTAGAAGAAAACTCAAAGGCCCACTAGTGCAACTCCTTTGTTTTATAGCTGAGGAAACAGAAGAGTCGTGAAATGACTTGCCCAAGATCTGTAACCTTAGGGATTTATTTCTTGTTTTCTCATGAAAGGCAAACACCTAAAATAGCTTTCAAAACACACATCTGTTCTGTTTTTATTCTCTAGTCTGTAAGGATTGGAATGACGCCACCTGCTGGAAACTTACTGTAGGAAAGCTCTGCCATGAGGAGAAGGCGCCTGAGGGCAAGACATGTGGCTTTTCTTTGGTGTCAGGAAGTGACATTTGCTTGTGGGAGGAAGAGGGGGCGAGGCTGGTGCACTCACACTCTTTCGTCAGGACTCTCATGGAGAGAGAGAGCAGGAGAACTGTAGCTCTCTGGGAGAGATAGATGAATCTAGGCCTTTCTCTCTCTCTTCACCCAATTCTTATTCTCCTTAATAAATGCTTAAAAGTCTAACTCTTGCTAAAGTTTATAATTTATTGGCGACCACTCATTAGATATTTTAGACAGACTAGCTAGAATTTTAGCCCCTTACAAATTCAAATCTTAACTTTTTTCCATTTTTGATCAACGAACTTCTTCACATATCAGATTTTCCACTTGCATCTTGAAACAATTAGAGACCCAGAGTTTCCTATTTTCTGTCTGAGTTATGGAGTATCCTCAATTACTCCCATTTTTGGTAATGGGGTGTACATGAGGCAGTAAGTATCATGCACCCCTAACAAGTAGAGGATTAGGAGATGGTCTTAGCTCCAAGATCCCTTATAATGTCCTAGTTAACAGATAACACTTTCTGTCTTTTTGAATGGGTAAAAGGGATGAGGGCACTTCCCACTTCCCTACCTTGCTCCTGTCAGTGTAGAAAAGCTCCCCAAAAGTTCAAGTTGAGGGGATAGCTTACCCTATAGGACAAAATGATCTTCATTCAATACTGTGAACCCCCTAGGAAAGAGATGCATCTCTGTTTACTTATTGGGAATAAGACTCCCTTCCAAACTGACTTCTGCTGAAAGACCTTTCAACACAGACAGGGATTACATTCAATACAGATGGGTCTCTGTGGAGCACCAAGCTGGAAAGGGTATATCAGGCCTAGCTTGCCCAAGTTACAGGAGTTCTTAACCTGCGGTCCATGAACTTGTTTTTTAAAATATTTTAATAACTATTATTTTTTTTTTTTTTGTGGGGCAATGGGGGTTAAGTGACTAGTAAGTGTCAAGTGTCTGAGGCTGGATTTGAAATCAGGTCCTCCTGAATCCAGGGCCAGTGCTTTATCCACTGCACCACCTAGCCGCACCCAATAACTATATTTTAATGTAATTGGTTTCCTTGACAATCTATTTGCATTTAAACTTATTATTTTGAGGAAGAGTCTGTACACTTCTTCAGACTGCCAAAGAGGTCCATGGCACGAAAAGGGTTAAGAACCCTTGGCCTAGAAATGACAGTCAGGGCTCCTAGAGGTTTGGCTCTCGACGTCCCTTCTGTCTCTCTTCTAAGAGAGAAAGCGTGTATTGCCTCTGTTTCTCCTGCTGGTCTCTTGCCTTACCCCTGGGAAAGGCCCAAGAGCCTGATAATTTTGCTACCTTTGTTCTCTTCCTCAAGTGCTGTGTGGGAAACAGGAGACTGAAGGTTCTGCTCACACCTTTCTTCACTCTCCATCTGGTGGCCTATGAAAACTCTACATCTCCTTCCTGGCTTTGTGTGCTGACCTGTAATGGAGCCAAGTAGCAGAAGGCTGGGTTTGCCCTCCCTCCCTTCCCCCGCCCCTCTCTCTCTCTCTCTCACACACACACACACACACACACACACACACACACACACACACACACACACACACACACACACTCACTCTCTCTCTCTCTCTCTCTCTCTCTCTCTCTCTCTCTCTCCCTCTCTCTCTCTCTCTCCCTCTCCCTCTCTCTCTCCCTCTCTCTCTCTCTCTCTCTCTCTCTCTCTCTCTCTCTCTCTCTCTCTCTCTCTCTCTCTCTCTCTCTCTCTCTCTCTTTCTCTCTCTTCCCTATGCTAGAGAATCGAGAAGTCTGCTTTGAGTCCTGGCAGGCCCATAAGGAGAAGTTCTTCAGTACCATCCTCTTTTGAGGAATAATTGTTCACCTTCTGTGTTTGGCATTGTTGGTAAGAATTGTATTTTTATTAAACAGAACTCATCAATGAATAGATTTACATGTTGTGTAACTAAGGATTCCTTTAATGGTCCATGAACCATGTTCTCAGTAATTCAATTTATTCTAGATCAGCGTGTTCCTTACTGAGTTAAGAATTTCCTTATAGTGTCTATTCTGATAAACGTCATTAAACCTTTCTTTCTCTAGAGCAAAACCGGGGGTGTTGTTTTCTGAATCTAGCTTCACTGGCTTGCTAAAACAAAAGCCAAAAGGTCTTAGGAGTCCTGGAACCCCAATAAATTTAGGGGTTCAGCAGATTCAACAGCTGGACAAATTCCTCCCACCAATTCAGCAGATCCCTTAACAGCAAAGAGCTCAAAACACTTCCATAAACGCTATTCCCTCATCCTCAGTGAGGTATTGATGGAGGGAAATGCTTTAAGTCTTCCAAACTACACATCAGCTCCATTCTTATCTTCTTCAAACACATCCAAACACTATCACATTTTGATCCATAAGCTACTTCACATTTCAAATTTCCACCTGCATCTTCAAATACTTGTGCACCCAAGCTTTCCTACTCCATATTTCAGCTAATTTGTCAACATGTGATGATAAAAGATGATAATAAAAGCTAACATTTTAAAGTTTTCAAAGAGCTTCAGTCAACAAGCATTCACAAAGCACCTACTATGTGCCTCCCCGTTTAATCCTCACAGTGACCCAGTTTCATTATTCCAGTTTTACAAAGGAGGACCCCCAAGGCTAAGAAAGGTTAAGTGACTTTTCCAGGGGTCACAAAGCTAATGAGTGGCAGAGTCATGACTCCAAGCCAAGCAAGTCTTCTTGACTCCAAGTGCAGGCACCCTATCTACTCCATTACTAGATCATCCCATTTCTCCATGTGGGATCCCACCATGGAATGTTCCTGCATCTCTTCTTTCTTTTTACATTTGACCCTGGGCCATAATATATTTCTTTCCTTCAAAACCTCCCACTTCCCTGTACCAATACTTTCCTACCTTTAGCAAGTGACATTGTATCATGCATGTTCCCTGACAGATCCTTATTCTTAAAATATCTCAGTACCTCGTTCTCTGTGTTTTCTATTCTTCCAACTTTGTTCATCTATGTTTCCCTCAGGAGATGGGCACAGTCTCTCTTCAGGCTAGTCTTTGTGCTGTCAAAGTGCCATAGCCCAGATACCTAGCCTTCCCCTCCCTTGGGCCGTTAACGCCACATTGTTACAAACCAGCCCATTTCCTCCAAACCGCCCCTCGTGTCATCCTCCACCCTCCCTTCTTTCATCACATCATTACTTACAGGCCTTTCCACTGTTCCTCCTCTTGTTTGTCCTTCCTTCTTTTCTCAAGGCCTCTAAATGAGAGGGTCTCGGATGCTCATTTCTCTTCGTTTGTCCCCAAGTATTCATCCTGAGCCTCAGACTTCACCATTTGGCAATCAGATTCAACAGAGTGTTTCCCCCATGAAGTTTTCCTTCTTCAATCCCAGGGGCCTTGGGTATTATTAATAGAAACACTTGTCCCTCTTCTTGCCATCTCACTGTGTTTATCTTATTAGTATTATAAATCCCTCCTTTATTGCTCTCCCCCCTCTAGTAGCAACATCTCCATTCCTTCAATTTTCATTTTATTCTTGCTTCTCTTAGGACAGTACCTCATATGTACAGTCACCTCTCTATAGGCTTTATATGTTTAATATCTTGTCTGACACACCACAGTACTGTGATGTCTCTTAAACTTGGTCGCTAACTCTTTTTCCAATGACCATGTTTTATAGGAATCATTACTACAAAGACCAACCAGTGAGTTTTTTAGAACGCCTCTCAGCTATTCTTTCCAATTGCATCTCAAATAAACCACAGGTTTTCTCACTATTAAGCCTTAATTAACATTCTTTCATCCATAACACCTGTATCACTCAAAATATCTGACTAATCCCTAGAGATTTTGTAATCGAAGTCCCTACAATCTAATTCCTATTTGAGGTCTTGTTGACTTTTCCTTTGCAAAAGCTATTAACTATGAAAGATCCTTTAGTTCTATTTTACTTCTTCTCAAAAAAAGCACTACACCAGGATTGATTTATCTCATCTGACCTTCTTTTTCTCCCTCAAAGAGAATTAACAATTGCACAAATCTTCCCTTCCATGCTCTCTCAAAGGTTTTATAGTTTTCCCTCTTTTCCCTCTACATAAGTTGCTCTAGTCTCAGCTCTTTCACACCTTCCCCTCTCCCACATCTTCCAAGAGTGTGTAACTGGTACTCACCAAGGTGCTGACTATGAGCAGATAACAGTTCAGCTTTCTGCCCTTTCTTGGGGTTCTGCTCTGTGCCCCGTTGCTGTTTCTCCATGTCCAGGCTGCTCTCCAGTTCCTCCATCACCTTACTCCATTCCATAACTTCACCCCTCTTTCTCCCAATCACTCTCAGTGATTTCTGGGAGAGTGCCTTTTAGCTCACAGCTCTTACTCATGAACAACAGCCATTTTGACTTTTACCCAGGAGTCCTCACAACATCTCTGAACCATAAGTCAAGGCCAGTATTCTTCTCATTTAAGAGAAGGGATGCCAAGGCACTGAAAGGTTAAGGTCACAGTTCTCAGCAGTGAGAAAAAGATTCCAGCTCTTTCCACTGTAAAGACTGCCTTTGCTATTAAGAGCACTATACATTTCCTTCTGGTTTTGTGTTATCACAGTGAATTTTAATTAATATCCTTGTCCTTAATACAAACTGTTTTGGCTCCCTAGGGTAAAGACTCTACCATGCTATTTAGGGGAACAAAGGGGTTAATGTAGAAACAATACTATAATTTATGTGACAAGTAAAAGGTGCAAAGGAGTTAACAACTGAAGCAGTGAATTAACATGCAGACAGATGGTCTAACCTTCCTGTGAAAATAAGATTCTAAAATTTACACTTCTGTGAAACAGGAATGTGATCAGCATCCTGCCCTCCAACAAATCTTGTGAGGTCTGTGACTGATTCCATTTTTCTTCTCTCTCTAGTTTTTGGAAAATGTTTTATAATCAACCTGCATAAAGAAAGACAACTGATGATAACTGTCAGTGTTCATTCATTTGACAGTTAGTGGTATGATTGGTGGGTTTGTTTTGTTTTGTTTTTTGATGGGAGAGGGATTTTTTAGGAAGGAGTGGGAGGATAGAATAAGGCAGTGTTTTTAGTTTTTTCGGTTTTTTGTTTTCTTTTGCTGAGGTTATTTGATCTATAATATATCTAAAGAGTTTCACTCTGTGATTAAGGCAGGTAAATGAGCATGCATTCATCAGATTGATGGGTTAGAAACAATCTGATTTCGAAGAAATAATTTACCTAATATGACTTCAAGGCACAAACTGAAGCATGACACCACCATTTGCAGGATGGCATTCTATTCTCCAATTGGATACCTGCTCAACAGGCCTCCACCAATCAGAAAGACCTTTAATTAATGGCAAGGAGAGAGAATACAAAGCCAATACAATATTTTGCTGTCAGATATGCTTAAATTGATAATATGGACTACATCATTGTTTCTGCCATACTTGAGGGCCAGTTAACACTGGAGGTTTATTAAAGGCTATTTAATTAATTATTATCTTTTTAATAAGTTTTAATGATTACCTCAGGAAATTGATTTTAAAAGATCTTAGAAAATAAGATTCAGCACAGTGCCTCATACAGAACAGACACTTGATAAATATTGGTGGGGCTGAATTGTATTTTTTTTAAATGAATTATAAGTCAATTAACTGTGATATGTAGAAGATGTGAAGGATCACCTCTTATTTCCCCCAGTGGATAGAAGACAACCTCAGAAATGCTGTTTTCCAAATAGAATTTTAAAGTTTATTAAAATTTTGACATCCTTACAGTACCTCTAGAATTAACTTCCTTAGAATAGATAACTATATTCTGGGTGGGGGGAAGGAATGGAAGGAGGAGGAGGCAACATGGTACAGTGGAAAAACTTGAAGTAGAGACTAACCTGAGTTCAAATCCTGCCCCCAACACTTAGCAGTTATGTGACCACAGACCAAGTTTATTAATGTCTATGAGGCTTAATTTCTTCATTTACAATATAGAGATAATTGAATACACATAGTACCTACCTTATGAGACCATTGTGGCAATCAAGTATGCAAAAAGTTTTTTTTTTAATAAATACCAGTATTTCTATTTTTTGTCTATTTTGCCACATAACAGAATATATGAGAATCATATCAGAAATTTTTCTATCCCCCCAACATATGAATAAACCCTACTTAACAGCCCCTCATCAGGTTATCAGTTTTTCCTAATTAATCAATGTTAGCTCAGTTTTTTTCTATGACTTCTTGTTGAACACTTACTATGTGCTAGGTGTGCCATTGACATAAAAATGGATGAAACAGAATTACAGAATGTTAGAGCTACAAGGAACCTTAACTGTCATCTAGTCTATCATTTGATAAATGAGGAAGTCCTAAATCTCTCAGTTGATAGAAGAGGAAGTTAAAGGTACAATCCCTGCCCTCTAGGAATTTACAATTCAGTAGGAGAAAAAAACCAAGGATGTAAATGACTCTACCACATGGCAATATGTGATAAGTACTATAATGGAAGAGCAAAATGCTATGGGATTTCATTTTCAGCTATCATGAAGCATTGTGTCAAGTTGCCTAGTGCCTGAGGGCCCCTCTCTTTCCAAAGGAAAACAAGAGGAAGGGAATTCAGCTGCTGTCTTCAGACACACTGTACTAAGACAGAATCTAACCTTTTACCCTTGCTCACTACACATGGGTATATAAAGTTTGGCTAATCACTGTCAAGCCATAGTGCTGACCCACTCATAGACCTATTTTTCAGTCTCTTCCAAATTAACAAGCCAAGAACTAACTCCCTTTAGCCCCTAATCTCCCTCATGCTGTCTATAGGACTTCTCACTGCAAAGATTCTCACTTTGGATTCCCCTGCTACTCACTCCCTAATCTTTCAGGAAGAGCCCTCACAGCAGCCACCACTTCTTTTTACAGAGTCACTTTCAAAGCAGCCAGGCTGGCTTCCAAAATACACCAAGGGCTTATACCAGTCAAGAGGCTATTTCCTAAAATGCACTGCAGAATTTCTTTATGTATCTATTGATAGCTTGGATTTCTTCCCTTCAAAACTGTCTGTTCATCTCCATGCAGAATTTCAATCTCTTGATTTCCTTGTACTGTTACTCCTCCCACTATAGTGGCAGGGGAATAAGAAAAACCTGGGTCCCTCTTCCATCCTCAGTTTTGTAGCATCCTGATATAGTGAATGCTTAGGTGAATGCTTAAACTAAATGCTTAGTTTAGGTGGTATCATTTTAGCTGGTCCTTGAAGGAAAGAAAGGATTAAGACTAAGAGGTAGGAGGGAAGAACACTCCATTGATGGGCATGGTGGAAGATGGAGCATGCCATCTTTAACCCTGGCAGCTTCTGCCCACACAAAAGCAATAATGGTAAAAGACTTCCAGTGGATTATTTTAACCTCTAAGCTACCAGGTCAATACCAGTATAAAGAGAAGAAGCATGGAGTAGTAAAGAGAGTGCCAGATTTGGAGTTAGATGACCTGAGTTCAAATCCTATCTTTAAGCTTAAGCAAATCCTTCACTTTCCTGGCTTTCAGTTTCTTGGTCTTGATTAAATGAGCTAATAATTTAAAGTATGAAGCATAGTCTGGCACATGGAAAGTGCTATATAAATGTTAGTTATGATTATGATTATTAATAATTTCTCCCTCCAAGTTATCCTAACCAGTACTTCTAGATTAATACCCTAAAACCCCAGTTGTGATTACTTCTCTTGTCTTACAAATCCACAATCTCACCTCCCCATTTTCTCCTGCATAAAGTCCTAACTCCTAAAGGGCTTGATAAGGCAACTGGGTGGCACAGCAGGTAAAGTGTTGGACCTGGAATAAGTGTTAAGTGTCTGAAGCTGAATTTGAACTCAGTTCCTCCTGACTCCAGGGCCGGTGCTCTACCCACTGTACCATCTAGTTGCCCCTCAATTGAGGTAATATATTTAAAGCATTATATAAATGCTAGTTACATGCTAGATGATGCATGGGAACCCATGCTATAAAGAATATTGCTTTAGTTTCCTAATGTTTAATCCTTTCTCATTATTTCCCCAGTTAATGAATTTCAGGGGCAACATCTTTCCTTCTGAGGTCATTTATGATTATTTAGGGCCATGCTTGAAATTTCCTCAGTATAGAGAACTTCCAATTTAGATGCTCCCTCTAGCAATGCAGATCTGCAATTTATCATCCCAGAAAGCGGCCTGGGGCATTGAGAGGATAAGTGACTTGTCCAGGGTCAAACATCCAGTAAATATCAAAGATGGGAATTGAACTCAGGACTCTATTATCCCAAAGCCAACTCTTTATCCACTATTTCATGCTGACTCCCAACATAGAATCAGCATGGCCTTCCAACCTTTTGAGTCTTCTTATACTTTAAGTTCCCCTGTTCCCCTTTACCCCTCACACACATTTTGATCCAATGATACTGGCCTCCTCTAGTTCCTCACACAAATCTGCAGGATTTGGGCATGTTCACTGGCTTCCCCCATGCCCGCAATGCTCTTCCTCCCCATCTCCATTTCCTAACTTCCTTGACTTTCTTCAAGACCCAGATAAAATCCCACCTTGTGCAAGAAGCTTTTATAAGATCTCCCCCTGAGTGCTAGTTTCTTCCCTTGGAGATTATTTCCAATGAACCGCAAATTTGCCTATTGTTTCCCCCAATGGCATCTTGAGGTCAAGAGTAATTTTTATCTTTTTTTGTATTTACAGAACTTAGCACAGTGCCTGCCCATAGTAGGCACTTAATAAATGCTTTTTGACGACTACTAATAACTCATTCATATAGTCCTTCCTTTAATGTTTGCAAAGAGCTTTATGTATATTATCCCATCTGGGCTTCACATCCTCCCTGTAAGCTTTGTGCTTTTATCACATCCATTTTCCAGATGAAGAAACTCATCAATCTCCATTTCTTACTCTGCTTTTCTCCAAAGAACTTTGAAGACATCAAGGAAGGTGATTGAATCTCTGCTAAGTCCCATCATTTTTCTTCATCAGTTTCTTGTTTTTGTTCCCCCATTAAGCCCTTCCATCTATGACTTTTTCACTTCAAATCAGGCACAAGAGGAAATAGGTACAGGCTGGCACATCACACTAGCAGCCAAAGCATCCAACAAAAATGGAAAACATCTAGGAAGTTTCAAAAAGCATAGAAAAGTCAGGTTTGTCATTTAAATTAAATATAATTTACATTCTTAATCATAGGAGGCATGCTCTGCTCAACCACCTTCTTTCAGTTTTCCATCTTCACCTTTTTTTTCCCCAAAAAAATCATTCATATGATTCTGAATGCTATCTTTTCAGTGCCATGGCAACGGCATGCTCCTAGTCAAGCCTGCTATGTAATTTGAGAGATTTAACATTTCCACCTAAGAAGACACTAAATAGAGCTGAATAGTTATGTTCCAAATGCAAAAGTGAGAAAATGGAGGCAAGAACTGTCAATAACAGCAGTGGGAGCTGAAGCAATCCTGATCAGAAATTTGTTATTATTTGCTCCAAATAATTCCATACTATATTCATTGTGGGGAGTTTATATTTTATGCTTCTCCAGATACACAGAGCCAACATGTACATTTCTCTACTCCTGCAATTTATCACATGCATGCTTCCATGACTATTTTTAGTGTCTCCATAATAATTGTGTTGTTGCTTTCCTAACACATGGAAATGTCTTGAGATTTTGATGCTATGACTTATTAATAACCCTCCCTCTAGTAATCCAATGAACCCCCCCAAAAAAGGCATTTTTATCAAATGGCACTGCTCTAGAAAGCAATTAGATGCATATAAGTTGAGTTATAAGAGTGTTAATTTAGGGATCTTAGAGGCCATCAGATCCAACTCCCTCATTTTACAGATGAGGAAACTGAGGCTGTGGCTGGTTAGGGGAACTGTCCAAGGTTACACAGTCAGTGCATGTCAAAAGCTGCATGTAAGGGAGGGAGGGAGGGGGGGAGGAAGAGAATTTGGAACATAAAGTTTTAAAAATGAACGTTAAAATTGTTTTTCCATGTAATTGGGCAGGGGGAAAATAAAATTCTAAATGAATGAGAAAAAAAGCTGCAGTAAATCACCACATGCTCTTCAATTCAGTGATAGATACTGGCCCCCTGGTTAGTCCATGAACAAGACACTCTATCTCAGTTCCAGGCATTTTCTCTGACTGTCTCTCACCCCCCCCCCCACCCCCGGCCTGGAATGTTCTCCTTCCTTAGCAACATGTGCTGACTTCCCTGGATTCCTTTAAGTCCCAGCTAAAACCCCATCTTTTTACAGGAAGCCTTTCCCAACCCCTCTTAATTCTAGTACCTTCCCTCTGGTAATTATTTCCTATTTATTCTGTATGGAGTCTGTTTGTAAATATGTTTACAAGTTGTCTTTCCCATTACATTGTAAGTTCTTTGAGGGCAGGGATTATCCTTTGCTTCTTTTTGTATCCCTGGGGTTTAGCACAATGCCTGACACACAGTAGGCACTTAATGAATGTTTTTACTGATTGAACTAAGGCCTTCCTCACTCAAGGTCCAGCCATCTACCCTCACTCTACATTGTTATCTTATGACTATAAGTAGCTTTTAATTATGACCAAAGGTTTGGGAGACTGGAATTCTTTCACTGTAAGCTTTGTGTGAAACAGGATTTTCTCTTTGCTAAACAGCTATCCATATTGCTCAGATCCATGTGAAAACACTGAGAAAAAAAAATGTTACTGATACATATCATGCATTATTTCCTATGAAATAGGGATGGGATTTCATTGGTTTAGGGAATTCCTAGATGAGCAAACTTCCTCTACCAATGTAGGTCGCACCTTTTCTAAAACGTTTACTCTTAGAGAAGTTCCTGGAGCACTAAGGGGTTAAGTGACTTGCCCAGGGTTACACAGATACTATGTGTCAGAGGTAGGACTTGAAGCCAGCTCTTGATCCACCACATCACATTTGTTTAAGAATCAAGACATTGGGGAAGAAATTTGTATTCCCTAATGACTGGGGGGGGGGGGCGGGGCGGGGCGGGGAGATATGAACTTTAAAAATCAGGACTACAGCCAAGATATAGTGTTAAGGGAGGAAGGGAGAAGGAGGAAGGAAGGAAGGAAGGAAGGAAGGAAGGAAGGAAGGAAGGAAGGAAGGAAGGAAGGAAGGAAGGAAGGAAGGAAGGAAGGAAGGAAGGAAGGGAGGGAGGGAGGGAGGGAGGGAGGAAAGGAGGAAGGAAGGAAGGGAGGGAGGGAGGGAGGAAGGAAGGGAGGGAGGAAGGAAGGAAGGAAGGAAGGAAGGAAGGAAGGAAGGAAGGAAGGAAGGAAGGAAGGAAGGAAGGGAGGGAGGGAGGAAAGGAGGAAGGAAGGAAGGAAGGGAGGGAGGAAGGGAGGGAGGGAGGGAGGGAGGGAGGAAGGGAGGAAGGAAGGAAGGAAGGAAGGAAGGAAGGAAGGAAGGAAGGAAGGAAGGAAGGAAGGAAGGAAGGGAGGGAGGGAGGGAGGGAGGGAGGGAGGGAGGGAGGGAGGAAGGAAGGAAGGAAGGAAGGAAGGAAGGAAGGAAGGAAGGGAGGAAGGGAGGAAGGGAGGGAGGGAGGGAGGGAGGAAGGAAGGAAGGAAGGAAGGAAGGAAGGAAGGGAGGGAGGGAGGGAGGGAGGAAAGGCGGAAGGAAGGAAGGAAGGAAGGAAGGAAGGAAGGAAGGAAGGAAGGAAGGAAGGAAGGAAGGAAGGAAGGAAGGAAGGAAGGAAGGAAGGGAGGGAGGGAGGGAGGGAGGGAGGGAGGGAGGGAGGGAGGGAGGGAGGGAGGGAGGAAGGGAGGAAGGAAGGAAGGAAGGAAGGAAGGAAGGGAGGGAGGGAGGGAGGAAGGGAGGGAGGGAGGGAGGAAGGAAGGAAGGAAGGGAGGGAGGGAGGAAGGGAGGGAGGGAGGAAGGGAGGAAGGAAGGAAGGAAGGAAGGAAGGAAGGAAGGAAGGAAGGAAGGAAGGAAGGAAGGAAGGAAGGAAGGGAGGGAGGGAGGGAGGAAAGGAGGAAGGAAGGAAGGAAGGAAGGAAGGAAGGAAGGGAGGGAGGGAGGGAGGGAGGGAGGAAGGGAGGAAGGAAGGAAGGAAGGAAGGAAGGAAGGAAGGAAGGAAGGAAGGAAGGAAGGAAGGAAGGAAGGAAGGAAGGAAGGAAGGAAGGAAGGAAGGGAGGGAGGGAGGGAGGGAGGAAGGGAGGAAGGAAGGAAGGAAGGAAGGAAGGAAGGAAGGAAGGAAGGAAGGAAGGAAGGAAGGAAGGAAGGAAGGGAGGGAGGGAGGAAAGGCGGAAGGAAGGAAGGAAGGAAGGAAGGAAGGAAGGAAGGAAGGAAGGAAGGAAGGAAGGAAGGAAGGAAGGAAGGAAGGAAGGAAGGAAGGAAGGAAGGAAGGAAGGAAGGAAGGAAGGAAGGAAGGAAGGAAGGAAGGAAGGAAGGAAGGAAGGGAGGAAGGGAGGGAGGGAGGGAGGGAGGGAGGAAGGGAGGGAGGAAGGAAGGAAGGAAGGAAGGGAGGGAGGGAGGGAGGGAGGGAGGGAGGAAGGGAGGAAGGGAGGGAGGGAGGAAGGAAGGAAGGAAGGAAGGGAGGGAGGGAGGGAGGGAGGAGAAAAGATGAAACTATTTATTAAGTACCTACTATGTGCCAGGCACTATGCTAACCACTTCACAAATATTATGTCATTTGATAAGAGAGATTAGACTGTGATTTCTGCAGTGCAAGGACTTTCTACATGAGGAGGCTTCCTTTTCCAAAGCAAGTCAGCACCTTCAGCACAGTTTCTAGACTGAGAGGTTAAAGTCTTTCCTAAAGTCACCAGACTAGTATGTGTGAAAGGCAGGACCTGGACTTCCTGGTTCTGATACTGGCTCTCTAGTCACTAGTCCATGCTACTTGTTTTGTGTTCATAAAGTGATAATCATTCACAATTATTAACAGTTAATTTTGTATCAATCAAGTTAGAAAATTCTGTTCATTATTTGGTCCTTCCCATTTAATACTGTGTAGGACCTACCTCTATAGTTGTTATTATGCCTTGCATTGAGAGGCTGTTTCATTAATAATAATTATTTGCTGGTTTTTTTTCATTCGACACTATTTACTTCAATTACCCCTACCTCTTAGTTTTCATAATATTTAAAGATTTAGTAACACCTTATAATTTAGTACACCAGTGAGGATGAAAATTAATTTACACTTTTGGAGTGTTAATAATTCTGTCGGTAAAAAGGCACAAGGGGGTAGGCATCACTATTAATGATGATAATGATGAGAACAATAACCAATAGCTCAAATTTACAGAATGCTTGATTTCAAATCAAATCAACAAAGTGTTGATGCCAACTGGGTGTGTGTATCTGGATGGTTCAATTTTTTCATGTTATCACATTTATTCTCACAGTTTTATTATAAAATGCATTTACATATTCAAATTGTGCACCAGATTTTCAGGCTATAAATTCCAAAAAAGATTTAGAACAAATATTACATATTTACAATTCTTCCCTCACCACCAAAGCTAACAATGTCTCCTCAGACATCGCATTAAATTTCCTATAAACTTAGTGCTTTGTTAAATTTTTGTTTTCCCTTCATCTGTCTTCCCTTCCTCTTTCCTGCCACTATATGTGTTTTGCTAGCATGTGTCCTTAGTAGAAAAAGAACTAGATTTGAAGTCAGAAGGCAGCAGTTCTGAAGATCTTGTTTAAACATGGGCAAATCATTTCCTCTCCCAAGGTGGAAGTTTCCTTATCTGCACAATGAGGGGGCTGGTCAATCAATGGTTCTTAACCTGTTTCACTCATGAATCCCTCTGGCAGTCTGATGAACCTATGGAACCTTTCTCAGAAAAATGTGGGGTTTTTAAATGAATAAAATACAATATGCAGTATTACAGAGGAGAGCAAAAGTTAGTGAAAAAGAAGTTGTTTTCCCCCATCCAAGTTCATAGACCTCCTGAAATCTGCCTGTGGACCCAGTTAAGAACTCCTGGTCTTAGATGACCTATCTCACCTAATTCTAAAACCTAAGGCCCTTCTGGCCTATTTATCTCCTGATTCTTTTATATTTTTATGAGCTTTGACGATTCTATTCCATGTATTTCCAAACATGTCTAGTAATTCTACAAGCTGATGATCTCTTTCTACCTTTTCTCCTGGTGGCATAAATCCAGTCTCAGACATTTCCTAGCTGTGTGACCCTGGACAAGTCACTTAACCTCTGTTTGCCTCTGCTTCCCCAATTGTAAAATAAGCATAATAACAGCACCTGTTTTGAAGATTCAATGAGATAATATTTGAAAAGTATTCCACAGCATTCCAGGCACATAGCAGGTACTTGATAAATACTAATTCCTTCCTTCCCGCTACTTTATTTTTGGGTAATTGGACTTCAAAGTCCTATGCTCTACATATTGTATTGCTGTACCTACTCCAAGCTATATCCTTTTGTAGGACAAAGACTATTTCTTTTCCCTGTAACTTTATGTTTGTTTTAGTTAACAATGTACTAATAAGATACATTCCATTCCAGCTTTACTCTGGTTCTTTTATTTCCTCTCGCTTCTTAAAGAGTTTTAAAGTGTCCTCACCATCCCTCAGGTTCATTAGTTTTTCCATACAATCTGTTTACCACATAATACTGTTCTAGAACATAATTAGACTCACATAATAAATACATGACAACTGAGCATCAGCAAATAACATCTCAATATATGAGCAAAGGGATTTTAAAGGGTTTTCTTTCACTGTAAAATATGTGTGAAACTTGGGGTTTTTTCTTGACAAATAGCTGTCTTTTTTTTTGTTGTTGAAAAGTAATGCCTGTATCAATACTAAAACATCAACCAAATGAGGACTGATACTTTTTTATAGTCCAGACTTGTGATTTTTATCATCGTAGAGAAATCTAGGAGCAGAAACTTCCTTCTCCCTCCACTAAGGAAGATTAGCAACTCCTCTTCAACTAGTAATTCCAGGGACTTAGCTGGGGCATGGAGATGGCCCACTGTCATGTAACCACTGTGTCTGGGGCAGTAATTCGAACCAGGGTCTTCCTGAGTCCAAGCCTTCTTTTAATTACTATTAACTATTTTATTAACTACTCTTAAATAAGTATTACTGTTCATTATTTTCATTTGAAAAATCAAGGTGTTAGGGAAAGAATCTCTTTTTCACTGGAGTTAGTGGGGGATACTAATTTTAAAAAAGGAGGATTTAGACTATCTAATCTACATATAATATATAATATTACACATAATATCACCTACTATGTACCAAGACTTGAAATACAAAGAATTAAATGCTCAAGGAGATGGCATTCTATCTGGAGAGACAACATTTAAGTATATATTGAATGAAGGAATATAACAGATGAAGACAACAAATCAATATCTAAGTATATATATATATGTATATATATATATGTGTGTGTGTGTGTACATATATATGTATATATATAACAAGTACAAAGTGGTTAAATATAAGATAGGGAAAGTAGAAGAAGTTGAACAAAGGCTTCATGTAAAAACTATTGCTAGAGCTGCATTTTGTTTTTTGTTTTTTTTTTGTTTTTTTTTTAGTGAGGCAGTAGGGGTTAAGTGACTTGCCCAGGGTCACACAGCTAGTAAGTGTTAAGTGTGTGAGGCCGGATTTGAACTCAGGTACTCCTGATTCCAGTGTTGGTGCTCTATCCACTGAGCCATCTAGCTGCCCCTAAAGGAGAGGCTAATTCTTTTTTTTTTTTTTTGTGAGGCAGTTGGGGTTAAGTGACTTGCCTAGGGTCACACAGCTAGTAATTGTTAAGTGTCCGAAACTGAATTTGAAATCAGGTACTCCTGACTCCAGGGCTGGTGCTCTATCCACTGCACCACATAGCTGCCCGCTAGACCTGCATTTTGAGGAAAGAAAGAGCCTTGATGAGGGAGAAATGAAGAAGGAATACACTTCACACAAAGGAGATAGCCTTTAGCAATGAAGGATAGATTGCAAAGGACAGAGAGAAGGCCAGTTTGGCTGGTTGAAAGGATAGGTTGGAGCCAAGTTGTGGAGGGCATTAAAACACTTACAGGATAGTTTATATTTTATCCTGAATTCAACAGGAAGTCAATGGAATTGATTAAATATGGTGCCACATGGTCAAATCTGCACTTAAGGAATATGATTCGGGCAGCTAGATCCATAATGTAGTAGTCCTAAAGTCATCATTATAATTATTGGTGGCTAGTATTTTATCATTTACTTGATTAAACTAGAAAATTACATATTGTTTGGCCTTTTGTATTTAATGTTGTTCAGCACCTACATCTATATTTGGGATGCTTCATGGTGAGAGTGGTGATCTTGGGGGTCTCAAAGACAATGGTAGGAAAATACAATATTAGGCAAGTATTATGAAATTAAAAAGATTCTGAACATGAGAGTGTTGATGTACTGGATGGCTCTCATCTGAGGACTAGCCTAGCCAAGGTCACAGTGGCTCATCCAGTGTGGGTGAAAGCAATGAAATTTTCAACCAACTTTTGATGACCATCTATTAAGTCATATGCACACAAAGGTTTAAATGTGAACAAGTGGAGAGAGTGCCCCATGCCCAAAATAGTACAACTTTGAAGTACTCAAGTCAACATAAGCCTTCTTTAATATTTCTTTGAATAGTTATTTTCTCTTCTTTCTTAAGTCTTTGGCATTTATTTCCCACTATGGTTCCTTTTTACCATATCCTTTTCATAATTTGTCCTTTTCCATCATGGAAAATCCATTCTCTCCAGGAGAGCAACACTTTTCCATGAGTATTTCAACACAAGCAGATAGAATTTGAAGTCTGAGCCCCAGTTTTGGTCATACCTATTTTCTTTTTTTTTTCTTTTTTTTTTCTTTTTTTTTTTTTTTTAGTGAGGCAATTGGGGTTAAGTGACTTGCCCAGGGTCACACAGCTAGTAAGTGTTAAGTGTCTGAGGCTGGATTTGAACTCAGGTACTCCCAACTCTGAGGCCAGTGCTCTATCCACTGCGCCACCTAGCTGTCCCTCATACCTATTTTCTTAAAGTTGAAGTGAAGGGAAAAATAAAAACTATAAAATAAATGTGTTAATCATGCCTAAAACTAACTAGTCACTTAACTAACTGTCTGCCTCAGTTTTCTCATTGGTCAAATAAGGATAATAACAGCCACTACTTCTCAGGGCTATTTTGAGGATAAAATGAAATGATATTTGTAAGGTGTTTTGCACCCCTTAGAGTGCCACATAAATGCTAGCTGCTGCTACTGCTACTACTAAAATTATCACTACTACCACCACCACTACCAACACCACCACCACTAATATCACCATTACTATGACTATGAATAGTACTGCTACTGTAAAAACTGCTTTCTGGCTAATTAGCTTGGTTAGCTCTGATCTAAAGGTTGGGTAGAAACCACACATAATAAATTTTAAAAATAAGTTCATATTGATTTTACTTGCAGAAATTAAAATAGTATTTAGATGATGGATCAGATTTTCCTATGATTCCAAGAAAATATAGGGAAATTGCTACATTGACCTTTACAAAAACCCTGTGAACTAATCAGTACTAGCTAGCATGTATGTAGCACTTTTACGTTTGCAAAGTACTTTACACATATCACCTCATTTTTTCCTCATAACAACCCTGGGAAGTAGGTACAATTATTATCTCCATTTTACCCATGGAGAAACTGAGGCAAGCAGCAGTTATGTGACTTCCTAGGTTCACAGAAGTAAGAAATATCTGAGGCTAGAAGTGAACTCATGTCTTCCGGACTCTTTTGCTCCATCCATTGTGCCACCAACTGCTTCTACTAGGAGGCAGAGTAGAGAAAACTATTGCTTACTGTTCAAAATATATAGTTCTGAGTTGATACAGGGGGAAAAAATGGTGAAAAGGTTTCTGTCAATAAGACTTCCAGGCATAAAACTTTGCCTGAGGGGAAACAGAGGCTGCCAATTACCTTCTTCCCCTGTGGGGGGAAGCAATCTCTGAAGTAAGTTCAGTGTAGGGAAATAAAAAACAGGAGAGGGGGTACAGAGAGAAAGAGAGAGAAAGAAAAAACTGTCACAGAGAACAGCAAAGTGGACACAAGCTAGTTCATTTATCTGGCTCCTGCCAAGTTTCTCTTCAGTGGACAAGAGAGCCACGGGAACAAGAAAAAAGAATATGCCAACTTTAAACTTAAGTAAACAGTTTCAATGTAACTTGGGTGAATAGAAGAATAGGGGTAAAGACAAGCCCGCAACTTCCAATCAATAAGAACAATTCATTTAGGTAAAAGTAAGTACATAATTAAATAAATGAAAAGTGAGGCTAAGATTCCTCCTGATGTAGCTGGCACTGGGCCATACAATTGGGAGCCAAGGAAGCTAGGCTGAGCAGAAAGCTTGAAAGGGTCTTCCAACCAAGAGAAACAGTTTCTGAGAGGAATCAAGGAGATTGTTAGTATGGTAGAATTTTGTGTTTTAAGTCTAGCTTTGAAAGGAACTGTTGCTTGGTTCACAAGGGGTTTGGGACATGTGCCCCCCGCCCCCGACCCTTGATAGTACCTCAGAATACAAGTCGGACTTGTCGACTTGGCTCAGTCCTGAAGGATCCGTATAATGAGAGGGGTTAGATTCCCTAGTTTCATGCTCTTCGGCTCATCTCTTCCCTGCTTCCAACCATGGAATCTGGAGAAATACTTTCCTTAGTGTTCCTATCTAGGGCCCTTTTGAAAAGTTTAAAAAAATTTTTAAAAAGATGTTATTCACTGCATAATATGAATCTAGTGTGGGGCAGGTGGTTTATTCCTACACACAAAAGGAGATGCTAAACAGAAAAAGAAATCTCACAGGTACACATTAGCAGAACAAGATTCAGTAACTGCTATAATTATAACTTCTGAGAAGATCGTAGATATCATCACAACGTGATGTCATTTGTAGGACTGGTCATTAGGCATTTTGCATTTTACCTCAGCTTTATACTGTAGGTCCACTCCAAACCTAAACCCCTTCTGAACTTAAGTGTCCTCCATGGCTGCATCTGTAACAACAACTGTTTGTGCTACTGCCATAATCCACTGTTGCTCTTCATTGGACTCAGGACCTCCAAACGTCCCAAACTCACAAGGTGCAGAGTCTTTCCACCTCAAAAACCATGTTCAGTCAAGCAGAAAAAAGGCAGCCAGGGACCCAGGAACAAATTCACTTAGTCAAGTCCATGCTGGTTGGTGTCATGGGTGGGGAATAAGTGCCATGCATTCTCCCATTCCCCCTTCAAGGGTTTCCAAAGACAGAGTATACTACCTGCTATATGGAAGAGGCACAGCTGGGAGAGAGATGAGGAGTCTATGGCTCCCTTTTGTTCCTCCCCTGAGGCATCAGCATGTCTGGCCCAGAAGCCAATAAGGGGACCTCTCATCGTACAAGCCCCTGAGTGATGAGGCACACATGGTTAAAAGTAGGCTTCAGGGGCAGCTAGGTGGTGCAGTGGATAAAGCACTGGCCCTGGATTCAGGAGGACCTGAGTTCAAATCCGGCCTCAGGCACTTGACACTTACTAGCTGTGTGACCCTGGGCAAGTCACTTAACCCCCATTGCCCTAAAAAACAAACAAACAAACAAAAAAGTAGGCTTCAAAACTGCCTACATGGCCCACTGGAAACAGGACTGGTAAATCTTAGCACGGCCCTTGTTAAATAACTATAGATCTCTGCATCCAAGAAATCGCTGTGGTATTCCTTTCCTTGTATGTACTGACTGATTCATGTAAGTTACACATTTTTATTTTGCCAATAAGGTGTTAAATCCCCCCCCCCCATCAGCTGGCCTTCTCACTAGAAAAGAAGCATGCTGCTAGTCTTTACAAAAAGAGATGGTATCTCTTATCTAGTGGTAATTCAAACAAACTGTGGGAAGATGCAGCAGATCTTTGAAAAGATCTCATCACAGTGGGAAATCATCTAGTCCAACCTATACCAGAAATGCAATTTCCTATTTAATGTCCCTTACAAATAATCATCCACCATTCAGGAGAGGAAGTTAGGCCATTTTCCCTTCTATCAAGCCCAAATCTGTCCCTCTATAACTGATGCCCATTTTCCTTGGTGTACCAACTAGATAAATCTAATCCCTCTTCTATTTAATAAGCCTTCAAAGATTTTAACATGGATATCCTGCCCAAACCTCCCACCCCCAACATTCCTGCCCCTTTTTCTCCTTAGCTAAGCATCCTCAATTCTTTCAGACAATCCTTAGAAGGTGTGGTTTCCAGGTATGTGATCCTCATAGAGTATTCTAGAATGTCAGATCTTCAAAATTTTATGAGTTCTTAAGAGACCATCAGGCCATGGAAGGTTAAAGGACTTGTTGGGGGTGTGCATAACTATTTGAGAGACAATCTAACTTGCCAAGTATCCTACAACTAGTAACTATCAGAACCAGAACTGAACTCAGGTCTTTTTTACCCCCAAGAGCCCTATTCTTTGGTCACTACCACCACAGTGTTAAATTAAATTTCCCATATGGACCCTAAGGAGAGTATTATAGTGAAAACCAGCATAATTTCATAGAATCTTTCCATTATTCTAACTAACTTATGATAAACATAATAAAAATGACTAAAATAGACAGACATACAAAACAAGGGACATAAATCTTACCTCAAACCCCCTAGTCTTTGACAAGAAACAACCAAAAAAAAAAATAAGAAAAAAAAGAAACAACCAAATGAATTCTGAAGACTTATCAAAGTTTCACCTTTTTTAACTTCTATTATTCTCTATGAGAGATGTGACCTTTGTCGTCTACAACCTTAAACCCACCAATAATGATCTAAAAAGGTTGAAGGTAACATTATGACTCATGAGTGAGGGGGAAATACCATACTGCCTTATATTTATAATTCAATAACTATAAAAATTAAATTTTTCATGTCCCTAACACTGACAGGGAAACCAAGGCAAAGAATGACTGACTAGGCTCTTCCCAAGTTCAGAAAATGAAATTCTAGTTAAGATTCAGGAATCCCTAGTTTTGAGTTAAAATGAAAACATAGCATTTCAGATCATAGTCCTGGAATTGGAGGCCCAGGATAACTCACTAGGGTAGTCACTCAAAGTCACCCAGGAAATATCATGGGTAGATCTTGAACTCTGGTCCTCTGACTTGAGAGCCCATGTTCTTCTCTACCTTACCAGACTACTTCCCCTTATTCTTTTTAATTAGAAGTACAGTTGATGGGATGGAAACATCTTGAAAAACACCATCTCTTACATCCTTCTCTGGGGAAGGAATCATCAGTTAGTGCTAAGTCTACCTGTTCAATATTTCCTTTCCCCTGATTCTCTCTCCAGTGTCTGGATGAAGAGGGTAATTTCTACAAGTACCTGGTGACAATGGAATGAATGCCTGAATCTCTGACCTATAGAATAAAGAGTGGGCAGTCATCTTCCTACAGACAGAAACTTAAATGTGAACAGGAACAAATAGTATCTTGCTGGGTAACTAGGATACCACTAAGGCATAAATGCCAGAGGGAGAATAGAAATTCTTCACCCTCTGCTCTCATGTAGCACACTTTCCCCAGAGGGAAGACTTTCTGTTGCTATGACCATTTCACTAATATGCAAGCTGACTGGGGCCTTATAGCAAGCAGGGAGCTTAAAGCATGCCAATACATAAGAGTATCAAATATACTGTTTATCTCCAATAAAAAATATCCACCATATGGGAGGCAGTGTGTCAGAATGGGTAGTAAGCTAGCTTTGGAGTCAGGAAAACTCATATTCAAGTTCTGTCAATGACTCACACTGACTCTGGGCAAGGCATTTAACCTCTTGTTGTTCTCAGAGTAACTTTGCTCATCTGGAAGTTTCTTATATTAATGAAAACCTTAAGTCTAGAATTTATCCCAAGAGATTAGGTATCAACCTTTTTTGGGGTCATGAACCCTTTGGACAGTCTGGTGAAGCCTGTGGACCCTTTCTCAGAATAATGAATGAACAATAAAAAAAAAAAAAACAATATAGAATTACCAAAAAAAACCCAAAACAAAACAAAAACAGTTATCTTGAAACAGTTGTAAAAAAAAAAAAAGTTCACAGATCCTAGGTTAATATCCTTTGCTGTGGATCTGATGTAAAATATGAAAGCAGTGTGATATAATAGTCAGAAAAAAAACATGAATTTCAATCCCACGACTGCTATTCAATAGCAATGTGATGGGTGAGTGTCTCAAGCTCTGCGAGACTCAGTTTATTCATCTATGAAATAAGAGATAATGATATCTATACCCCCTCCTCCTGACAGAGCTTTTGTGAGGCTCAAGTGAGTTAATGGATGATAAATGTTTTATAGACCTTGAAAGTGTTGTATAAATGTCAGCTATTATAATTAAAATGTCATATAGCCTCTGATTTCTAGGAGTTCTGAGGGAAAAGGAGGGACGACAGGGGAGAAGACAGAGTCACTGTGAATTCTGAGATCCTAGTTTTATTTATTTATAAAACAGGCATGATAGATGCAACCTGATCCACATTTATCTGACTGACTTTTTCATTGTTAGTCCATTTTGGTTCTTAACTGCTTTTTGGGGTTTTTTTTGCTTTTTTTTTGTTTTGGGGGGTTTTTTTAGTGAGGCAATTTGAGTTAAGTGACTTGCCTAGGGTCACACAGCTAGTAAGTGTTAAGTGTCTGAGGCCGGATTTAAACTCAGGTACTCCTGACTCCAGGGCCAGTGCTCTATCCACTGTGCCACCTAGCTGCCCCAAGTTGGTTCTTAACTGTTAAGGGCTAAAATTCTAGCTAGTCTAAAATATCTAATGAGTGTTTGCCAATAAATTATAAGCTTTAGCAAGAGTTAGACTTTTAAGAATTTATTAAGGAGAATAAGAATTAGGTAAAGAGAGAGAGAAACGCCTAGATTCTGCTATCTATTAAAGGGAGAGAGCATTCCCAGCTCCACTCTCCGCCAGAGTCCACAGGAAAGAGCGTGAGTCAGAGCACCAGCCTCCCTTTATTCCTCCCACAAGCAAACATCACTTCCAGACGCCAAAGAAAAGACTCCTGGTCTTGCCCTCAAAGACCTTCATCTCATGGTGGAGCTTTCCTATAGTAAGTCTCCAGCAGGTGGCGTCATTCCAATCATTACAGTCCCCCCTTTGTTTCCTCAAGAAATGGGGTGTTTCCTTGATGAAACAGTCAAAAATAACAGAATAATATCCTATGCTAACAATATAGAAAAGGGAGAGAGGAAAGTTTTGTCCAGAGGGTAGATTTTTTTTGTCCTCATGAACCGGTGCTTTGACATTGGTCTTGCAAAGGGAGGGCCTCTGCAGAGAGTACATGTAACAGATGGTGTATATTATAACAAAAAGAGAAAAACAAAAACAACAAAACCAAATTGTTCATTTAAAGTCTTTGAAAGTCTTTTCTTAGATGATTCTTGGGACATCCTCTGGGTCTAGTCATGGAATGGAAGTCTTTTCAGGGGGTGATGTGTGGATGCTGGTAATCAGCCAGGAAAATTTCTTACAAAATTGAGCTTAACACAACTTTAAAATAGCTTTGTCAATAATAAAATCAAACAATGAAAGTTCTCAAAAACATGTCAGAATCTTAATTGTTATACATGAAGCATATAATAAAACAAAAATTGAAACATTCTCTAAAACTTAATATTACTATAGTCCCCCCTTTGCTTCATTTCAAAAACGAATGAGTTTGCTCAATGAAACACCTGCTGGAGACTTACTGTAGGAAAGCTCCACCATAACCACATAAATAACAAGTGTATTTTTATTAAAAACTTAAGCATAGTATTAATAATAATAATAATAGCCTGAATTTACATAGTGCTTTAAGGCCTGCAAAACACGTTATCTCATTTTATCCTTAAGTCTTGGAAGGTAAATGCTATTATTATTGCCATTTTGCAGTTGGGGAAACTGAGGCAGGGGTTAAGTGACTCAGCAGGGTCACACAGTCAGGAAGTATCTGATGCTAGTTAGACACTCAGGTCTTCCACACTCCAGGTATACCACACCATTTGCTGTGCCACCTAGCTGTCTTTACTGTGAGGCACAGTAGAGAAAATTCTATTGTTAGTGGTTCAAAATTCTATCGTTAGTGGTTAGTGCTTATGTATTGATACATTTAAAAAAAAAAAAAGGGGGTGAAGGAGTTTCTGTCAATAAGACTTCAGAAACCAAAATTGTTCACAGACCCAGTACTGGGAAGCAGTTTGCTTCTTAGTTACATAAATAACAATTAAATTGTTCCTAAAACTTTGTATATACATGTGGTTTGCCTCCAGTGAGCTGACTATATTTTATACTTTTTTTTTTTTTGGTAACATCCATAGCACAGAGGATAATTCATGGCATTTCCACACTTGGATAAATAAATCTGTGATCTCCTTGAAGAGAACATTCCTGCAATATCAACATTACATCAGAGTACTCTAGGATGAGGGGTGGGTAAAGAAATGAGAGGATGGAGAGAAGGTTTCTTGTGGGAATCAGGACAGGTTTTGAGGAGGGAGAAAGGAAGACAGAGGAGAAGACAGAACACTGAATTCTGAGTCCCTAGGGACAGGGTAATTTTGTGAATGCAGACATTAGCCTCATACTTTGAATGGGTCAGTATACCCTAAAGTCTGGCTCCCTCCCTCCCCAGATATGCACCATCTTCAATAGGTTGGGGCAGTTTGTCAAAGGGACAGCCATGCAGTTCCTACCAGGGATCCTAGACCTAACTCTTTGGGTCACTATTCCCACTAACACTATAGCTCATGAGCCCTTACTAGTCTATTTTCTTAGAAGCAGGCATGTCCCCAGGCAAATGAATTCTCAAGGGTCACTGTAATACACAGGCGTGCATACAAAAAGGAAATGGGGGCAGCAAGGTGGCGCAGTGGATAGAGCACCAGCCCTGGAGTCAGGAGTACCTGAGTTCAAATCCGACCTCAGACACTTAACACTTACTAGCTGTGTTACCCTGGGCAAGTCACTTAACCCCAATTGCCTCACTAAAAAAAAAAAAAAGAAAAAAGAAAAAAAAAGAAATGGAAGCCTGTAGATTTCTATTGGCCCAAGTAGACATGTTTAGAAGCTTCAAATTGTTGCCTGGTGGTGATCAAGCCACAGTTTGTTTTGTTGTTTATTTTAGCTGTTTTTCAGTTCTGTTCCCTTTGGAGGCTTTTTTTGGGCAAAGATATTGGAGTGATTTGCCATTTCCTTCTACAGCTCACTTTACAGATTAGGAAACTGAGGCAAACAGGGTTACATGACTTGCCCAAAGTCACACAGTTAATAAGTGGTTGAGGCCATATTTGAACTCAAGCCTTCCTAATTACACTGAGCCACCTAGCTCCCTCGTCGAGTCACAGTATCCCAGGAAAAAGAACTCAGGAAGCTGCCCACAAAGCTCACAGCCTAAAGATTATAGCCCCTAAAGGAAGCTCTTAAAAACAAAACAAAAAAAAGACAACAACAACAAAAAACCACCATAATCCCTAGACATGAAGATGTTTCCCATCATTCTTTCCCTTACTTCCCTTTCCTCCACAGAGACATTACAACATGGATATGGCCTTTTGGGGGCCTGAGGTGCTATTATCTTTGGTGAACCAATAGAAGGAAACCAGCAGGAGAAATGGCACATGTGGTGTGGCAAATGATTGTGAACTTTGCCAGACTGGAAGTTGGTGGGATCAGTGCAGGGGGTCTGAGGTTGGAAAAAAAAGAAATGGTGCTTGCTGTGTCCTAAAGACAATCTGTGAGTGCTTCTAGCTGTTCCTGGCGGGGCCTTTTCTTTCTACAGACAGATGGCATTTGTATACCTTTCCAATCACACCCTTTTCAGGGGCTGCTCCCTTTTGGTCTGGACTTTGCAGGTAGCTCACTGACAACTCTTTCCCTAGGTTCCTGTAACTGATGGAAGGGGATACCCTGAAGCTTCTCAGCACTGAGATGAAGTCTCTAGAACATCCACTGGAACAATTGGAAAGGTATAATCCCTTCTCATTTACATTTTTATATATGTTTGGGATAGATAGGATTTTGTATTAAAACTAAGAATGCCTATGCAAAAAAATTATTTGGGTAAACTGACATGTTTGGCTTAAATTTTAGTTTTAAACATTCCCCAAATGACAGAAATGCAGAGAGATAGATTGACAGAGACACAGAATCAGGGGAAAAGAAAAAAAAAAGAGAGGGGAAGAGAGGAAAGGGAAAAAAGGGAGAAGAAAAGAAAGAAGGAAAGAGGGAGGGAGAGTTAGATTATTTCTGGGGTAGTATCATCTGCCATGATACCTATTACCAATTGTTAAAAGATCTTATGGTTTACATGATGAATTCTACTAGAAAACCTGTAAAACTACCCCCATTTAACATTCTAGTAGAAAACTCAGAAACCCGTGGAAGGGCATGAGCAGCCTCAATAATATACTTTTGAAACTAAAACCTCTAACAATCTGAACAAAATCAGACTTCTTTTGAAAACATCCCTGTGAGGGAGCTAAGATGTAGCTGATGATAATAAGTGAGCAGCTGCTTTGCTAGATTTTAAGAGTCACCAGAAGAAATAAAAATAAGCCCGTATTTACTAGAGCCTAACACACCAGGCTACTTCATGGGTTATGAAAGGGTATAAAAATTCAGGTGTCAGAGGAAGGTGTCCAAAGCATTGAAGGGTAGAGGTTCTTGTATGGAACACTTATGGAAAACCATGGATAAGAATCATTCAAACACTGATAAAATGGAGCCTGACCTGAAGAAGAGAGTAATTGATCATGTTGATGAGATCATGCATCCATCAAACCACTGAAGGATAAAATAAAGTAAAGTGATGAAAGTTAGCTATATTTCACCAGGTTTTGAATGTTTCTTGTTTAGAACAACTGAGTTGATCAGCCCTGTGGTCAATTTAGTTAGACTGGTTTTTTTCTATTCCATTTCATTTTATCATGCCTTAAGGGAACTGGAACACTAAATTAAGTTTTCAATGGAATAGTATATAAAGAATAAAATCCTTAGTCAATCAATTTGAGAAGACAGAGGATGATGTTTTCAAAAATGAGAATCTTTGTTTTATAACAATGTCATCTATGGTGCTGTCATGCCAAAGACTAACTTCATAATGCTTTGAAAGTATCAAGCTTTTTTCAATTCTGATTTCTATTTTAATTGGTCAGTATATTTCTTTAAGGAGAAGAAGTAAAGGATATGTAACTCCATCTTTCAATATGATGGATTAATCATTCAAAATCCTATTTAACTTTTCTTTCTCCTTAGATCAAATTCTTATTGATTTTAATAAATTTTAAACAAAAAGAGTGCCACTGGCTCTTACACCAATTTGATGAGTAAATCCAGGATGAAAACACATTATATAATGTTGATTTGATGTGCTGATGAACTTTGAATATATAAAAACATTTTATAATTTTTATAAGGAAAAATATCAATAAGGTCTACCTTTCAAAGTTACCCAAGTTAATGGGAAGAACAATCTTTCTGAAAATTCTTTTTGCTATCATAAAGCTTACAGTCATATCATGCTCTGAAATATATTTTCATACTCTAATACCTTGAGCTGTAGAGCCTATCTCTTCCCATTATAGGAGGGAAGATGTGTTTTCCCACAATAGGCTTTAGTTTTCCCTAACAGGCAACAAATCTGTCTCTGGGACTGTGTATTGACCTATGCCTCCCTTGGTTTCATGTAAGGGCATAAAAAGTCCCATCTACCTGGACTCAGGTTTCTTCTAACTTAGATTTTTAAAGAATACTTGAGTCAACATACCCTTCCCAGCTGACCAGACATGTCTCTATAGGAGGAACGGGGAATTCTAGAGAACTTAAAGTATGACATATAGAAGGAAATTGATAAAGTTTTACAAACTATATCTTTATCGTATATCCTTGCTCTGTTAGGGCAAAGTAAACCTTTTGTAAACTGTTCAATGCCTCACAAGTGACTGGCTTCATCCCAAAACTCAACTTGAACTAGAGAGAAAACTGAAATCAAGCCCATTCTAAGCCCTCCCCTCATGCGTTGAGAGTGGTAGCACAGCTACACACTTTGTGCCAGCATCTACTCAAAGCTACAGCTCACCTATCTTTCTCCCACTAGATCAAACCTTACAAAGCACAGCAATTCAAAACAAACATTTGATTAAATCAGATAAATAATGAGTAAAATCTTCCCATACACAGAGAGATACACTCTCCCAGATTCCCACACCAGCAGCGGAAGAAGGCACATACATATCAATCAATATTTATTAAGTGCCTACTATGTGCCAGGCACTGTGCTAACTACCAGGGTTACAAAAAGAGGAAAAAGGCTGTCCTTATTCTCAAGGAGCTTACATTCTATCAGGAGAGACAACATGTAAACAAATATATGCAAAGCAAGCTATCTACAGGATAAAAAGAAAGTAATTAACCAAGGGGAGGTGCTGGAATTAAGAGAGGTTGGAGAAGGTTTCCTATATAAGGTGGGATTGTAGCTAGAATGTTTTAGTTTATTAGTGGAGGCATAGGAGTTAGTTTACATATCATGGACAACTAAGGTTTCTAGCCCCAGCTGGAACTGCCACCAAAGCTGCTAATGACTTCTTCTTCAGCTGAATTTCTGATGTCTTCAACTTGATTGCCTTCTCCACTGAGCTTTGCTGGGCTTTTCCACTCTGCTGCCATCTAATGGTTGCTCACTGAATTACAACTACTTTCTAGCTTTTTTTCCTCAAGGCATGGGTCAGCTATTAACTCCTTCCCTAGGTCAGCCTGTAATCTGAGTTAGCATTAGAAAATTTCCCTCAACTGTACATCAGGCCCCTGGAAACTAGTACGGGGCCATTCAAATTAGGTGGACTTTTATTTTAATAAGACTGAAGAAGTTGAATGGAGCTAGTGACCTTTAGCAGCACCTAAATTGATGCTCTCCACGTAATTACAGGGTACCCTTTTTATATTCCAGTCCTTCTTCCATGAATCTGTGGACCTTTAATTCACTTTCATGTAGATTTCTGCAATTATCTTCTAATTAGGAATAGAACATATGCTACCTCTAGAACTTTGCAAATAACAGATTTGATCCAAAATGTGCTAAAGTCAAATTCTATACTCATTCCTGGAAGGATAGCAATAGATTTGACATTTTTGGGCAGAAACCAAGCTTTCCTTGTTCCCCTCCTCCTCTCCCTAATTCTTTCCTCTGGATTGCTATCTTTGGTGAAACAGAGTGCCAAGAAGGAAACAGCTTTGGTTTAGTGGCATCTCCTTATCAGTGTGACCTTGAACAAGTCAATCACCATCTCCAGATCTCAATCTCGAACTATGATGTCTAGGATCCTTCTTTATTAATAAATCCTAAGAGTAGTAAACATTAACTCTATCCTGTCCTCTCTAGAATCCCTAGTCCCCTTATGATGTCACCAATTAAACCCTCCCAAGTGTCAGCTTTCAATCACTCCCACCATTCACCGTGCTGCTGAATGAAGATGGAGAAAATCACTCAACCATCTACAAATTTATGTTACACAGCCTCAACTGGGTCCTCACTGCTGCTGAGCAACCTTCTATATCTCCATTATTAACTCATTCTCCCACTCTCCACAGTGGCTCTTTCCAATCTCATTATCCCTCCTCAAGCCTACCATGTCTCCTCCTCTCCTACCCTCTCAGCTATAAAGGCTTTGCCTCTTATTTTATAGAAAGAGTTGAGGCCATTTCTCATGGGCTGGCTTTTCTCCCCTTTTCCTCATCTCATAATGCTCACAAGTCTTCTGCCACTATATCCTCCTTCATCGCTGTGTCACATGTAGAGTCAGCCTTCTCCTTACCAAGGCTAACTATTCTACCAGTTCAAGTGACCCAAATCCATCCCATATCCTCCAACAGATTTCTCTCTCTGTCATCCCCACTCTATCTCTTATTTCCATTCTCTCCCTGGTACCGGTTCCTTCTCTACTGCCTACCAACATGTCCATGTCTCCCTGATCCTGAATAAAAAACCTCACTTGATCCTCCAATCCCTGCTAACTACCAATTACTTTCTCCTCTCCCTTTTGTCATAAAACTCCTTGAAAAGGCCATCTCCAATAAGTGCCTCCACTTTCTGTCTACTCACTCTATTCTTAACTCCTTATAATCTGGCTTCTGACCTTATCATTCCACTCAAACTGATCTCTCCAAAATTATTAATGATCTCTTAGATGCTAAATTCAATGGTCTTTTCTTAATCTTCATTCTCCTGGGTCTCTCTGCAGCCTCTGACATTGGTGATCACTTTCCCTTCCTTGATACTCTCCTTTCTCTAGACTTTTGGGATACCACACTCTCCTAGTTCCCTTCTTACCCATGTGACAACTCCTCAGCCTCCTTTGCAGGTTCCTTATCCAGATCATACCTTCTAGGGGGTCCCTCAAGCATTCTGTCCTGGGCCTTTTTCTTTTCTCCCTCCATACTTCCTCACTTACTGATCTCATTAGCTCACATGGATTTAAGTACTACCTCCATGCTAATGATTCACAAATCTACCTTTCCTGCCCCAATCTCTCTGCTGATCTCCAGTCTTGCATCTCCAACCACCTTTCAGACACCTCAAATTGGATGTCCAGTGGACATCTTAAACTAAGCATGCTTGGGGGGCAGCTAGGTGGCACAGTGGATAAAGCACTGGCCCTGGATTCAGAAGGACCTGAGTTCAAAGCCAGCCTCAGACACTTGACACTTACTAGCTGTGTGACTCTGGGCAAGTCACTTAACCCCCATTGCCCTGCCAAAAAAAACCCCAAACAAACATAAAAAAAATTTAAAAATTAAAAAACTAAGCATGCCTGTATCTTTCCCCCTTAAATCACCCAGGGCAACACCATCCTCTCTTATCCCATAGGCTCACAACCTAGGAGTCATCCTTGACTATTTATTATCTCTCAACCCCCACAGCCAAGCTGTTACTAAGGACTATTGATTTCATCTTTACAACATCTCTTGCATATACCCCCTTCTTCTCTGATGCTACCACCTTTCTACTGCAGTCCCTTATCACCCCAGGCCTGCACTACTGCAATAACCTGCTGGTGGGTCCACTTTCCTCAGGCCTCTCCCCACTCCAATCTATCTTCCATTCAGACACCAAAGTGATTCTCTTAAAGTGCAGATCTGACCATGTTACCTCCCAACCCCCATTCAATAAACTTCAATGGCTCTTCATTTCCTCCAGAAGCAAATACAAATGCTCTTTTGGAATTCAAAGCCCTTATCTTCCTCCCTGCCACAGACTCTTTGGTTTTTTTTTTGTTGTTTGTTTAGTCTGTTGTTGTTGTTGTTGGGTTGTTGTTGGGGTTTTTTTTGTTTTTTGTTTTTTTGGTGAGGCAATTGGGGTTAAGTGACTTGCCCAGGGTCACACAGCTAGTAAGTGTTAAGTGTCTGAGGCCAGATTTGAACTCAGGTCTTCCTGACTCCAGGGCCAGTGCTCTATCCACTGTGCCACCTAGCTGCCCCCTACCACATACTCTTTGACCCAGTGACACTGATCTTCTTTTCCATCATTTCTTTTTTTCATCTCTCAGTTTCAGGCATTTTCTCTAGTTGTCCTCCATGCCTAGAATGCTCTCCTTCCTCTGCTCTGACTGCCGACCTCCCTGGCTTTCTTTAAGTCCCAACTAACATTCCACCTTCTACAGGAAGCTTTCCCCAGCCCCTTGTAATTGCAGCGATTAGCCTCTGGTGATCATTTCCTATATATCCTGTATAGAGCTTGTTTGTATATATTTGTTCACATGTCCTCCATTAGACTTTGAGCTCCTGAAGGGCAGAGATTATCTTTTGCTTCCTACTATGTGGAACTAAATAAAATTTTATTGATCGATTGATTGACTCAAGATTTACTAAAAGTACTCTCCTCCAGAAACTTTTAGAAAAAAACTCACAGTGTATAATCTGGGCAGAATTGAATTCATATTTTATAGAAAACTTATCAGTTACTACTAAATTTCTCTGATGAATATATACTTTTTTTGTGTAATAAAACACCAGATAGGCAATTCTTCCTTGATTTACAAAATACTGCTCATTTCATGGGCATAAAATTGTTTTTATCCATGAAGTATTTCAGAGACAGACAAGCTCCTTACTTATTTCTCCTCTTCTTACGCAGAGTTGTGTAGCCTGTGTAGCTTGTTTTATATTTCCCTATGGAAATTCTGTTGGTGCTTGCTTCGGCAGCACATATACTAAAATTGGAACGATACAGAGAAGATTAGCATGGCCCCTGCGCAAGGATGACACGCAAATTCGTGAAGGAAATTCTGTTGTATGTTACCTGCATGTCTTAGCATAATAAGTGAAGCCAGATTTCACAACTGCAGCATCAGGTCTTCTCTGCTAAAAGTCACTGTAACTGAAAAATGGCGGTACTTCAATTAGAATAGCTTTTCTTTGGACTATAGGAAGAGATGACTCTATATCTTGCTAGTACTGGGAAGTAATGCACTGCTACTTCATCATCTCATAAATCCAACTGATTATAATTGGGATGGACAGAATTGATGATTCCAAGCTAGAATTATGTCAATTATTGTGTTTTTTTTTTATCAGACCTGTTATTTCAGGGTGTAGGAAGCTCCTTGTTCAAGACTATTTCTGCCAATGTAGATCACCACCTAATGTGGGTTCCAAAGCTGTCCAATCTACAATAAAAGAAACTGAGGAGGAACTCTGAGCCAATAGCACTTTATTAAAGAGACCAATGACCCATCTAATGAAGTGGACCTCAGATCTTATGATCTGAGATGCTCCCAGTCTCCAGGGTTTTAATATCATAGTGCTTGATACCCAGAAGAGAGGCAAAGTAAAATACAGAATCTCATTGGTTGAAAGACTTAACATCTTGACCTTCCAGGAGAACCTTCAGTTCATGCCTATATGGTCACTAATGTGTAGAGGACATCCAAATGTGGGCAGAGGTGATAGCTATTCACTGTCCCCATATTGGGCAATAGAGGGCTGTAAGCAGCTCCAGCAATGCAAAGATAGGGTTACCCATTCATTGGTTAAGCACTCATAGCACCTGTTGTCTAAGTGCTATAGGCTTGTTACCCCCCAAAAAAGGTATGATAAGGGTGATGGGGCAATCAAAAATATCTAGGGGGATTTCCATGTCATTGAGTTGCCTCCTCCACACTGGGCTTGGTCATTTATTCAGCAAGCAAAAAAGAGTGGACATCCTCTAGGTAGCTTCACATGGTTAAGCAAGTGCTATACTGACTAACTATATTAATAGAGAAGTATAAGAGTAATAATCACTACCCCTATGTAATCAAACTCAACTGAATAATACTAATTGGAATAAACCAGAAGTCAAAATAAAACAAGTCTAAATGAATCGTTCCCCATATTTCTCTATGACTTAGTGTCTTAGAATATGACTTAGGGACACTGAATGGTTAAGTGACTTTTCTAGAGTCACATAATTAGTAAGTGTCAGAGGCAGGACTTGGTGGTACACCGAATAGAGCTCTAAACCTCAAATTAGGAAGATAAAAGTTGAAATGTGGACTCTGCTAGCGCTGTGACTCTGAGAAAATCACTTAACTTCTGTCTGCCTCAGTTTCCATATCTGTAAAATGAAGATAATAATTGGACCTACCTCTCAGGGCTATTGTGAGGATAAAATGAGATGTTTATAAAGGACTTTATAAACCTTAAAGTGCTTATAAAAATGCTAGGTATTATTGTTGTTGTTTCTAGCTTTGAAGCTAACTCTCTGTTCACTCTGCCATATTGTATTCCTTAACTTTTTACATATTATTAGCTTATTTTTAAAATCCACCAAAGTGTATCTGACTCTGGATGTGAAAGTCTCAACCACTACCCCATACCCACCAGATATTCAGTGTCTGACCAGGGAGCCCTGCAGTGTAATAAGCCCTTTTATAAAAACAAAACAAAACAAACTAGTATCTTCATCATGGAATGGTAAAGCTATGAGAGATCTAAGAGTTCATCTAGTCCAACTTCCTCATTTGACAGATGAGGAAACTCAACACTATGGAAGAAGTCAACTGACTTCTTCAAAGTCATACAGAAAGTGAATGAATGGTAAGATCAAGATTCACACTTGACTCCCGGACCTATTCTTTCCACCATACCAGGCTTCCCACTCCACAGTCCTGATACTCCCTAGCAGTGGAGCTGGTATTTGTTACAAAGTGTTGGCTTTCTCCATTCTCAGTAGAGGAAGGAAACAGAATTCCTTTGTTTATGCATCAGGTTTTGTTGCCACTATTGCTGGGACAGAAGACAGAGACAGAGTTACCTCCAGTGGTCATCTACAGCGTGTTTTTCAAACCTGCTCTTCTCTTGTGGACTCAAAGCTCTCTTCTCAAGGTATGTTTTCCATTTATTTTGTATTTCCTACTATTCTTTTGCCAAGTCCCTTTGCTCCATCCAAGAAAATCTCTTTTCATCCTCTGTCATCCAGTTTCTCTATTCCCATCTCTCTATTTTTTTCTTGATGTCACCCTGCATCTTTTAACTCACATCTGCCAAAATGCCCTATCTCTCAAAGTTCACCTTAATGCCTCCATTTTGCATAAACTTTCCTTCATTAATTGGAAATTGTGAACCTATACAGGAGGCTATCCCTTGTCAGACTAGCAAAGTCTATGGATCCCCTCTCAGAATAATATTTAAAATACATAAAACAAAATGTATAGGATTACAGAGGACTTAATTAAGCATTTACTAAATGCCAGAGGCACCATTCTAAGCACTGCAGATACAAAGACCAAAAAAAAAAAAAAAACCAACCCTTCCTGCTTTCAAGGAGCTCATATTCTAATGGGGTAGACAACATGCAAACAACCATGTACATGCAAAATATATACAAGATAAATTGAAGGAAATTGAAGGGCATTAGCAGTAGAAAGGACTGGAAAAGAGACCTCTTGCAGAAGGTAAAATTTGAGCAGAATCTTGAAGGAAAACAGGGAAGATTAAATGTACTTTTATAATTTCCAATGTTGTTCTTAGTTAGACTAACCCAATTTAGACTATGGAAGAGTACCAAAACCACTGAGAAACAGTGTTTTATAGTGGACAGGGCACTGGATACCCTGGTCAAGTCATTTAATCTCACTCTGTTTTAGTTTCCACATCTATAAAATCAGGATTATAATAATAGCATCTAGCTTATCAGGTTGTTGTGAGAATCAAATAAGATAATGCATGTAAAGTGTTTTATAAACCTATGTGGCTATTATTATAGCATTCTACAATAAGCTGTCATAGCCATAGCAAGACAACCATACAGATCTTTCCCTTTTATATGGTAATAGAGGCTTGTTCTTCTCTCTTTTTTGGAATTAGAAAAGATCCTGGAGTTCTGAGAGTAGAATCATGCATGAGGAATTGAAGAAGGCAGTTCCTGGTCTCTCCCTAGTAACTCCAACAAACCACTTATAATTAAAGCAAGATACAAGCAAGAGAGACTTTATGAATATCATATCATGTGAGCTCTGAAACAGACAAAAATGTAATTTGAGCATGGGTTGATTCCTGAAAGCAAACAAGGACAATGTTCTACACTGTTCTGCGTTTTCTGGCAGAATAAGTACTGTATCTCTGCCAGTGTCTTTAATAGTATCATTCACTGGCTCAGATCATGACACCTTCGATGTAGGAGGGACCCTAGAGTTCCCTATTACAGGGCATACTTGAAGCTGGAATCCATCCCACAACCACCTCAGTGACTAAGAATTCATCTTCCTCTCATGATATCAACCATGATATAGTGTTTTGAAATTTCCAAAGCATTATTCCAAAGTGTTATTTTAAAATTAATTGCTGGGGCAGCTAGGTGGCACAGTGGATAGAGCACTGGCCCTGGATTCAGGAGGACCTGAGTTCAAATTCGACCTCAGACATTTAACACTTACTAGCTGTGTGACCCTGGGCACGTCACTTAACCCCAATTGCCTCACACACAAAAAGAAACAAACAAACAAAGAAAGAAACAAACAAACAAAGAAACAAACAAACAAACAAAGAAACAAACCAAGAAAGAAAGAAAGAAAAAGAAAAGGAAAAACAAATTAATTGCTATTGGTAGAGATACCAGTTCTGGGGTAAGAATACACAGTAAAGGATTGACCACATGTCTCCCTAACTTCTCATGGTTTCAGGCCCCATGGTTTAGAAAACCAGGAGAGAGCTTCAGCATACCAGTTAGCACAAGCAGGAGAAAAGCCCCAGGATACCCAGAAGACTGTGAAGACCCAGAAGACCACCCATAGCATCTTCCAAGGGCTTTTATCCTCTTTTGATAGAGGTGGGTCATTATACATTGATCAAAGCTAATTAGTTAGCTTCATTCAATTCCATTGGTTGAGGGGCAGCTAGGTGGCACAGTGGATAGAGCACCGGCCCTGGAGTCAGGAGTACCTGAGTTCAAATCCGGCCTCAGACACTTAACACCTACTAGCTGTGTGACCCTGGGCAAGTCACTTAGCCCCAATTGCCTCACTAAAAAAAAAAAAAAAAAAAAATTCCATTGGTTGACTTGAAGGTGGTCTATGTTAAAATGAACTCTACTGATGACATCAGGGGAAGGAATGCAAAACACCCTCATTGAAGTTTCTCAAGTCCAAGTCCATTATCTAGGTGTGGTTTAATCCCATCAAGTCCTTGATGATCTAGACAAAATAATCTATCTCCATTCCTTTTGTTCCCTTGGGTTTGTCCCAGGTGATATTTCTCTAGTTTCTCAAGGAGAACTGGACTTTCTAGAGTGGAGAGAGAAAATGCTGAGAAAGGGATCTCTGGGTCCCCCAAGAAATTCATTATTAATAATTATTTTCTCCCAACAGATTTGAACCCTTGTCTTCCTGGGGACTCATATGAATATCTACAACCCATGGAGGGTCCTGGGGTAACCCCATGAAAACTGAAATACACATTACCATAGCACAATTCTGCCAATAATTTGTGAAAGCATTTTTGTCTAGCTAAGAGTAGCAAAGATTCAATACTTAAATATTAAATAAGTATTTTAGCCCATCAATATTAATGTTCACTTGAATAATACAGATTGCTGGGTTTGAATGCAAGAAGTTCAAAACCTGCCTCAGATATCTGCTAGTGTAAGTCACTTAACTTTTAAGGGCTTAATTTTCCTCCTCTGGAAAATGACAGGGTTGATTTGATGGGTTCTAAGGGGTTTTTTTTTCCATTTGTTTGGGGGTTTGGGTTTTTGTTTTTGTTTGGGGGGGGGGGGTTGTGGGGCAATGAGGGTTAAGTGACTTGCCCAGGGTCACACAGTTAGTGTTAGGTGTCTGAGGCTGGATTTGAACTCAGGTCCTCCTGAATCCAAGACCGGTGCTTTTTCCACTGCTCTACCTATCTGCCCTCCTAAGGTCCTTAAGCTTTAATTCTATTCCAGGTGCCTATTTTAACCCAACTGTGTCTACCCAACTAGTGCAATTTTTGCCCACGTCCTCTAAATAATTTCCCACAGGGAATCAAACTAGGTAAAATGCAGCTTGCCTTCCTTGCTTTCTCAACACTAGAAGCATATAAGTGGGTCTGTCCAGTGGTTACCTCTTATCTTTGCCATGTGACCAACCTACTCTTCTTTTTCTGTTCATAAAAATTTTAAGGACATTGTTAAGCTCTGGTCTTTCTTTGTAGTTATTCATTTGTTACATGTTACAAATTGATCACACCTGGGCTATAACACATCAAAATCCTCCACAAAGTCCTACTCTGATGCCTTGTCAAGGCATGGAGATGACCCTTGGTTCTCCAAAGTCATGCCATGAAATGAAATTGAATATGGCCCAGGAAACAGTGGTCCAGCTTGCCAAGGACCATCCTATATAGAAATTTCATTAATATTAATTAGGCTGGCCACTTAGTGATGAATTCCATGAAACAAAACAAAATACAACCACCTACACACACACACACTCACACACGCAAAATGATGGCCTTTGGTTCTCTGAAGGACCATTCTGCATCTGTCAGAAGGGTAGAAAAGGGCCTGAGGGTGCTAGGATTCACACCAAAGATTTAATAGGTTAAAAAGTTGATTCTAAGATTAATGTTTAGGTCAAAGGCTCTGTGTGTGTGTGCATGTGCATTTAGATAGTTTTTTTGGCATAAAAATAGGGAAGCTCTCTTGGTGAACTCTCTTCAAGGGGAAACAGATGTGCTGAAAATGTTAGTGTGTTCTCTGTGCTCTCCCTTGGGATTGAGTTTCAAGCTTTGTAAAGTAGAAATAAAAGTCTCAATGAAAATGAAAAGAAGCTGTTCTCCATTATTAGAGTTTTCCTATGAGGTCACTTTATATTTGCCTTGTGTGCACTTTTACATCAAAGGTCTCTGTAATGTTCAAAGGCCAGGAAGTGGTCATGCTTTCCTTCAAAGTATATCCTCTCCACTATCTTGTGGGGGAGAAGGGAGCAGGGAAGAGAATGGGGACAAGGGAGTGAGCTGTTCGCTTTATTCAACATGTCGGCTGTCTTAAAAAAGAAACACATACAAAAATCTCAATCAGAAATATTTTGAGCACTCGAAATATAGGGTCCGTTTTGAGGAATCACAAAACTTGGAAGGGGACTTAGGGTTTAACTGTGATTTCAGCCTGTGTGTGAACAGAAATTCCTTGAAAACCTCTGTAGTCAGTGGCCATTCAGCCTCCACCAGGAGACACTCTCTAGCCCCCACTATTTCACTGTTCTCTCCCTCATTAGACTGAGCTCCCTGACAACAAAGACTATCTTTTACCTTTTTTGTATCTCCCAGTGCTTAGCACAGTGCCTAACACATAGCACCTTAATGTATTCACTATATACCAAAGCAGTTCTAACTATTACAGTTCTGATTATTAGGCAGTGTGTCCTCACAACAAGCCGAATGCCAGTTCTCTGAACTTTTACCCTAATTCTGCCCTTGAGAGCCAAGTAGAACAAGTTTGGGATCATAGATCTAGGGTTGGAAAGGATCTCAGAAGCCATCTAGTAGGAGACTCTGGTTTCAAATCCCAACTGCTACTAATTTCATGTGTGACCTTGGGCAAGTCATTTGGGACTCAATTCCCTCACCTTAAAAAAAAAATAAGAGGGACTGGACTAGATGAATTCTAAGGTCTCTCACATATGATAACCCTTCAAATACACATACAGGCATCATGGTTCTCTATGTTAAAATGGGAATGCCCGTATTGAACATCTTTCAATGTGGCATGGTCTACAGTCCTTTCACCATTTGGTCACCCTTCTCTAGACACATGCTAGCTTGTTCATGTCCTTTCTAACATGTGATGCCCAGAATGGAGCACAATATTGTAGATGTGTTCAGATCAGGACAAGAGTCCAGCTGTAGACAGTTTGGGTAATATGCTGTAAGAAAGCATTGGGGGTGTGGGGGTGGCGTAGCTAGGTGGCACAGTGGATAAAGCACCAGCCCTGGATTCAGGAGGACCTGAGTTCAAATCTGGCCTCAGACAGTTGAGACTTACTAGCTGTGTGACCCTGGGCAAGTCACTTAACCCTCATTGACCGCAAAAAAAAACCCCCAAAAAAACCATTGGAGGGAGCAGTGAGGCATATTGGATAGAGGGCCTGCTATGGATTCAGGAAGACCTGAGTCTGATATATTTTGTCTGTGTAACCCCAGGCCAGTTGTTTAAGCTCTCACAAGCTCACAACAACTCAAAGATCATAAAAAATGATACTAAAGCTTCCTACATTGATGAAATTACAGGTCTAGCCCTCCTGCTTCTCTCCCCTTGATGCCACTTCTGCATCCCCCCACCCCCACCCAAAGGACCAGAAAACTACTTGGAAGAAAGAGATTTTATGTCTCCACTTTAGAAATGTATTCTTTGGCTTCTCCCCCACTCATTTCACTCTTAAGCAGGGAGCCAACAGATGTCAAAAATTTGCTGAAACTGCTCCTGTTAAGAAGCACTTAGAAAATAACCAAGAAAATTAGCTTACTCATCTTAAAACCTATATAAGAACTAAGTCAGGCATTTTCATATTGGTCTTCAAAAGCTGTTCTCCAAATTGTTTTGATTGCATACCAATATCAGTGACAATTTTTGAGCATGTACCCCCCACCTTGTGTGTATATTTGCTTATTTATAATTATATATGTAACATTATATTATTATTCTGTGAGAAAAATTACTCCTACTCAATAATTCTCTGGAACTCCTTTGCAGGTGATGTGTCAAAGGCTCATTTATTGTTATTCTCACGAGAATGGGCAACCCAGTGTGCAGTTGGTGGGTGCAAAGAATGGGGGCTTGAAGGCCCCATTTTAAATCTTAGTCCCTAACACAAATGGACCCTCCCCCTTTTCATCACTGGTCCAATTACTCAAGGGTTACAATCCATGTGCAAAAACTAGTCAGCTACAACACAGTATTCCTAACCCTAATTTCCATAATTATTCTTTAGGTTCTTAGCCAATGGGGGAGGTGACACAGGGGCATTTCTTCAATCTTCTCTTATATGGACATAGCCCAGGAGCAGACCTAATTGAGACCAGCTCAGGGCTCCTTGAAACATGTGATCTTGTTTGCTGGAGGGGAAGGAGACCTTTTTCCTCAAACAGGTCGGGAGGAGTGTAATTTGAATGGTGACTATTTTATTCTTATTGAGAGGAGACCATTCCTCATTTCCTCACAATTCTATATGTAACAAGAGTATATATGTAACTATATTTGTAACAACAGTAGTAATAATAGCAAGTGTTTATATTGTGCTTTAAGGTTGGAGAAATGCTTTATAGATATTATTTCAATTTATCCTCACCACAATCCCAGAATGTAAATGTTATCTATTATCCCCATTATACAGATAAGGAAACTGAGAAATACAAAGGTTTTCTGCCTTGCCTAGGGTCACACTGCTAGTGTCTGATGCCAGACTTGAACTCAGGGCTTTCTGACTCCAGGCCCAGCAATATATATATATACATATATATATATATATGTGTGTGTGTGTGTGTGTGTGTGTGTGTTGTCAAATATTAAAATATAGCTTTTGTATCTGACTGCCTCCTACAAACAGATCCTACAGAGAAATAATGTTTAATTTCTCCTACAAATTAATAAACAGATCAGAGAAATTATAATATCTTATAATATCTCCTACTAACTAGAAAGAGAACATGATATATCTGCCTGTCTCCTACAAACAGCTCAGAGAAATAATGTTTAATTTCTCCTACAAATCAGAGACAGACAGAAAAAACATGATAGCAATTTAATATTTTATTGTCCCAAGAAGAAAGATAACACAACATGACCATGTGCAGACTTCCCTCCTAAGAGAGAAGCTCGGAGGACTCCCCATTTCTGAGGGTATATATGGTTTTATTCCACTGATTACAGGGCATTGTCAGTTTCAATAGCATGATACTGAAATCAACCCAGAACCAAAAAGCAGTTTAACAATTTCAGTTATAACAAGTATGGAGGAAATACAGAAGCATCATGATAGGACTACAGGATTCCAAAAAAGGGATTGGCAAGGATGAGGATGCCCAGATGTTACCATAAGATAGGGACTTACTATCCTGAGGGAAAAGAAGTCACTAGGTAGGATCTTTTATCTGCTAGCTATCTGGGTTCAGTTTGGAGTTCAGTTGGAGGACATTTTGCTCCTAATTAATTCCTATTAATCCAGGGTTTTCATAAAACTCCCCTTGGATAATAAGGTATCTCCATGAAATCCAAGTGATCCATATATTCATAGTAACAGTGTGTATATACATATACACACATACATATATATGTATGTATGCATACTATTCTACTAAAATTATGAACAATATAAAACTTGAACAAAAATTTAAAAGGAGTGAACAATGAAATAATATTTGATGCTGAAGTCCACAGGAAAGGGTTGGAGTTTATTGGGTAGTGAAGGGACATGGTCAACCTGTGCTTTAGGAAATTGCTTTTTGGCAGCGATATGGAAAAGAGAGGATAAAGGGGAAAGGTTTGAGACAGGCAAACTAATTAGAAGCCTATTGTAATCCTCCAGGCAAGAAATGATGAGTGCCTGAACTACCTTGGTGTCTTTGTGGAGAAAGAGGCAATGGGAAGCAGTGTTGTGGAGAGGGAATGAATGACATAACTTGAGGCTAAGATGAGGGGTGAGAGAGAATGAGTAGTTAAGCAGGACCACGTCACTGCCCTACTCACTAAACTCTAGTAACTCCTTCTCATCTCCAGTATCAGATATAAAATCCTTGGTTTGGTGTTCAAAGTCCACCATTACCTGTGAGTCTCCCCCACTGAACGCATGCCCGCATATACCTTTCCAGTTTCCTTATGCCTTACTACTACCACCTCCATGTACACTGTCCTCCTTACTGTTCCCTGAAAAAGATACTCTGTCTCCTGACTCTGGGCATCTTCACTGGCTGCCCCCATACTTGGCGTGTTCTCCCTCCTCTTCTCAATTTCCTGGATACCCGGTTTCCTTCAAGTCCTAGCTAAAATCTCACCTCCTCCAGGAGCTTTTCCCACTCCTTAATTCTAGTGCCTTCCCTCTGTATGTTATTTCCAATTTATCCATTATATAGCTTGTTCATACATAGTTATTTGCACATTTTCTCCCTCATTAGACGGTGAGCTCCTTGGGAGCAGAGACTGTCTTTTACCTTTGTATTCCCAGTGCTTAGCACAATGCCTGGTGTGTGGGAGATTAATAAAGGTTTATTGACTGAATGACAACAAATTTATGAAGTTGGCTGACGGGAGGATAGTGGTACCCTCAACAGCAAGAGGGGAGTTCAGAGAGGTGGTTTTGGGAAGGAAGATGATGTAGTGAGATATGTGCCTCAAAAGGACCAGGGAGGATAGGATGCTTGCTTACTCATTGGTCACTATACTCTGAGGGGTGGCTATACCAAGACATGAAGTGATTGGGGGGGGGGGAGGGAAGGGAAGGTAAAAGCACTTATATAGCACATACTATTTGCTAAGCATTCTTCTAAGTGCTTTTTACAGATAGAATCTCATTTGATTCTCACAACAACCTGGGAGGAAGGTGCTATTATTATCCCCATTTTACAGTTGAGGAAACTGAGGCAGAGGTTAAGTGACTTGCCCAGGGTCACACAGCTAATTAGTATCTGAGATCACATATGAACTCAAGTCTTCCTAATTCCAGGGCCAGTGCTCTATCCACTGTGCTATCCAGCTGCCTCATATTAGCACAATACCAGGCACATTGGAATGTGAGCTCCTTGAGGAGAGTATGCTTTGGACTTTCTTTGTATCCCTAACCCTTAACCCAGCACCCAGCCTACAGTAAATTATTAGTAAATGCTTATTAACTTTCTTCCTTTCTTTCTTTCTTTCTTTCTTTCTTTCTTTCTTTCTTTCTTTCTTTCTTTCTTTCTTTCTTTCTTTCTTTCTTTTTTGGGGGTGAGGCAATGAGGGTTAAGTGACTTGCCCAGGGTCATACAACTATTAAGTGTCAAGTATCTGAGGCCAGATTTGAATTCAGGTCCTCCTGAATCCAGGGCCCATGCTTTATCCACTCATTGTGCCACCTAGCTGCCCCAAATAACTTTCTAACTAATGAATGTTTTTTCTTTCATTCTTTGATTCATTCATTCATTCATTCATTCATTCCACAGAATCACTGGTGTTGGGAACATGTTTCTTCACATCCTCAAGGGGAGGAAGAGAATGCCTGCTATTCCTTCCTCAGAAAAACAAAATCAAAAACAAAAACATTCTGGCATGGGCTTTGATGGCAGGGTACCTTTAACTTGTCACTCTCCCTTCTGTCACCCTCGCCATCCCAGAACTTAGAGACCATATGATAAATAGGAAGAATAAGACTTCAGCAGTGACCTCTGTGGGTAATGAAAGCTGCAGAAGGGCTCCAATCACAGTAAACATTTTGCAGACCCATTAAGTCATCGTGATCATTGTGCTTAACTGCGTCAATTTCAAAGGCGGAATCAAGGGCCACAGCTGGATGCAAGCAACATTCAAATTCAGGGAAAACTGTGCCCCTGCTGATGACAAGCTCGGCTAGGGTAGGTGAGGGGAAAGGAAGGCTGCTCTCCGTGATTGCTGATTGTGTAACACCACCGCCAATTCAATGGAGAGTGTGAGGGTCTGTTTGTGAACAGGTTAGCAAAGAGCTTGACAGGGAAGATTATTCATCTCCATCCACTGATGCCAGCTAAGCAAGTTCAGGGCAAAGCATCTTACCTTGTCTATCAGTCAAGTAGGTGGCAGCCTATCTTAGAAGAGGTTTTTCACACCCAAATCCACTTCCTCTTCTCCCATTATTTTTACAGCTCGTAACCATGGAGCTATCCTTGACTAAGGCGTCCTTCTCCTTCCTTACACAGCGCCTGTGTCTGCATGTCTGTGTACCAACGCCTCCGCAATAGAGGCTGTTCTCAGGCTCTCTGGAAAATTGGATTTTTGCCTTCCCTTCTTGCTTGTCACCTTAACTAACACCCTCAACAGGGATTTCTCTAAACCTTTAGGTCTCTGGACTCAAACCCAATTTGAATACTACCCATTTTGAAGCTTACAAACCAAAAAGAGAGAAAGAAACAAGCCTTTATTAGGCATCTACTATGAGCCAGGCACTGTGCTTAGTGCTTTACAAATATTATCTCATTCAATCAAAAAAAAGAAGTCTGAGAGGTAGGTGCTATGAGTACCCCCATTTTACGGTTGAGGAAACTGAGGCAAATGGAAATTAAGTGAATTGCACAGGGTCAACACATGAGGCAAAATCTAAATTCAGGATTCCCTGCCTCCACGTCCAGGGCTCTGAACCACCTCTAAGCAGTTATTGAAAGAGAAAATTCAACAGACACTTTCACTAAGGATCTCTTCAGGCTTCAGAACCGCTTCCATTAGTTTTATAATTGCCTTGAGAGTGAGCATAAGCTAAGGATAAAAGAGCTATTAAGAATAAGAGGAGCATCATGGTGCTCTAGACTTAGAATCAAGAAGGTTTGGGTTCATTTCTCATCTGTGACCCATAATAAATAGGTGGTGTGAGCATAGGTAGGTCACCAACTCTCTGCCCCTCCACTGGCTTGTAGAATGAGGTATACGTGCTCACAAGGTTGTTGTGAGGGCAGCTAGGTGGCACAGTGGATAGAGCACTGGCCCTGGAGTCGGGAGGACCTGAGTTCAAATCTGGCCTCAGACACTTATCACTTACTAGCTGTGTGACCCTGGGCAAGTCACTTAACCCAAAAACAAACAAACAAACAAATAAAAACCAAGGTTGTTGTGAGACCCAAGGGAGGGAAGGGACATTAAGCATTTTGCAAATGTCAGTGATTATTAAATATTGAAAATGTAAAGCCACTGGAAGATCTCAGCTATTGAGATGAGGAGAGTGAGAGTCACGGATCTAAATGCAGCAGGGTCCTCAGAGGCCATCTATCTACTCCAACCCTGTTCCTGTTTATGGCTGAGGAAACAGTCATTTAACAAAGGTTAAGTGACTGGTCCAATGTATGATGTAGATTTATTTTCAATTTGATTAACTTTATCCAGGGAGTCCTAAGGGAAAATTAGATACCCACAGTGAACTTCAGACCTTTTTTTTTTTAAATTATGCTTTTCTTTTTGTGTTGGGGCCAAAATTTTTAAGGAGATTCCACCTCTAACATAATGATGAGAATCAATGGGAAAATATGACAATGCCAAGTCTACCTGTTTGCTTTAAACACAGCAAACATTAAGTATTTCATTTAGTGCAATGGTTTTCAATCCTTCTGAATAGGAAGACCCTTTTTTTAAAGTCAAAATATTTTGTAAGCTATGGCAAAGTGCAGCAGTTCTCAAAATGTGATCCAGGACAGGCCTTTTCAGGAGTTCAGGGGGTCAAAGTCAAAATTATTTTCATAACAATACTAACATGTTTTAACTTTGAAGATGGTAAATATCAATAAATATTACATAAAAGTTCTTTGGAGGGTCCTTTATACATTTGGGGGGGCAGGGCAGTGAGGGTTAAGTGACTTGCCCAGGGTCAAACAGCTAGTAAGTGTTAAGTGTCTGAGGTCAGATTTGAACTCAGGTCCTTTTGAATCCAGGGGTGGTCCTTTATCCACTGTGCCACCCAGCTGCCCCTGGTCCTTTATAATTTTCAGTACTATAAAGTTTTCTTGAAATCAAAGAGGTTAAAGAACCACTGACATAACAGACAGGGCATTGGACTTAAGAGTCAGAAAGACTTGGGTTCAATTTATTAAGCACCTACTATGTGCCAGGCACTCTGCTCTACAAATATTAGATCGTTTGAAGTTCATCTATAAAGTGAAGGTATTGGGTTTTGTGACCTTGAAGGTCCCTTCCAGCTCAAACTCTATTAATCTACAATTTATACTGTATTATTGTGGGTTCAGTCCATTTTATTGTTTGTTTGGTTGGTTGGGGGGTTTTGTGAGGCAATTGGAGTTAAGTGACTTGCCCAGAGTCACACAGCTAGTATTAAGTGTCTGAGGCCGGATTTGAACTCAGGTCCTCCTGACTCCAGGGCCGGTTCTCTATCCACTGTGCCACCTAGCTGCCCCCCATTTTATTGTTAATACCTACTAGCTTAAAAACATAAAAGCAATAATGATTTTCCATGAATCTGTATTTTGTCAATCATAATAGGATTTATATCTATTTTAAAATAGTAATTTTTGGCATATCTTCTTGTATATAAAGAAAAACATACTGCCATTATGTAATACATAATCCATAAATAGCACATTTGGTAGGAGCTAAATAAAGCTTAAAATGACAAACCTTGGTGTGCATTTGAATTCATTCAAGTCTAACTCTCCAGCATCCCCCCTAGCCATGACCAACAAGTTAGAAGCACTGATCAAAGGTATAAAGCAAGAAATAGCTTCTTCAAAGACATAAGTTTTTGTACCTTGGGCAACTTGGTTTCCAATGGAAACAAAATGTCAGAGTTCTCCCTAAGTAAATGAGCTAGCTCCTGTGTTTCTGAGTCACAGGCTGGTACCTGATGAGAATGCTCTTGAACTCTGGCTTATTAAGTCTTTTCTTTCAATGGAAACCTGGAACTCAAGGAGTCAATGTCATTCTGTCTCAAGACAATGAGAGGACTGTGGTGTTAACAATGAGGGAATAATTCGGTTCCATCACTTCTTCTTAAAAGGACTTGTTGCAAATACACTAAAATAAATAAATGTTACATAGATGCCAATCCCAAATGCCATGAGATGTGGTCATTCCCTGGAGAATAACCATAAAAAAGAAAAAAAAAACAGTGATGCATTTGGATTCAGAGGATCTGGGTTCAAATTGTGAGTGGACTTTCTGCCTGAGTGACGCTGGACCTCAGTTTCCTCAATTATCCAGTGAGGCAGCTGGACTATCAAATGAGGCAAGTGACCTGGAAGGTTTCTGCTCTCTAAATCTATGTTCCTAGTATTATTTTAGCATCTATATACATTTAAAAGAGTTGTGTTGTTAAATGCCAGGAACTATTTAAATGAATCCACAAGTCCTCCCATCCTTTTAAGGCAGGGATTCTCAACCTTTCTGGGTCACAGATCCCACCTGGCAGCATGGGGAAGCCCATGGCCCCTTTCTCAAAATAATGGTTCTAAATGCATAATATAGAATACATGGGGCAGCTGGACAGCACAGTAAAAAGAGTGCTAGACCTGAAGCCAGAAAGACCTTAGTTCAAATCTGATCTCAGCTGTATGATCTTAGGCAAGTTACTGAATTTCTGCTTGCCTCAGTTTCTTCATCTGAATGAGCATCCTTCATCAAATGAGCTAGAGAAGGAAATGACAAACCACTACAGTATCTTTGCCAAGAAAACCCCAAATGAGATCACAGAAAGTCAGACATGACTGAAATGACTGATTTAACAACACAGAATACATGAGATTACAAAGGAAAACAATTATATTGTAATATAGTTATCAAAAAAAATTTAAGTTCATGGAACCAAGGTTAAGAACCCTTCTTCTCTGGGGTTGTCTGACTAAATCTTCATTAGATTAATTTCCTAGGACCTGTTCTGGATAAACCTGTCATGGAATGAGGAATACTCAAGGAATGAGGAATGAATCCAGTTTCTGCCCAATTTGTGTCAGCCTCCCCTGAATCAGACTTGTTTGTGGATGTGAGGAAGGGTTGGAGAGTCTGATCCCTTTGCAACAGGCACACACCCAGTTGAGTTCTGAAGAGAAGAGGAAACTGAATAAAGGAGAGAGGAAAGATGGGTGGAGGACAGCATACCCACAGCTCAGAGAATGTAAGCTGCCTCTTCTGTCAGATAAGGTTGCTATGTTGATTAGTTCTGGAGGGAGTGAGGGAGAGTGGCAAGAAATAGGGAAAGAGAGAGGAGGGAGAGGGGGAAGAGAACAAGATGGAGAAGAAGAAAGAGAAGAAAGAAGGGAAAGACAGTAGACTTCCCTTTCTGAGCTTCCTGAACTAAAGGGCTTTCTCTTCCCTTCAGCCAATGGCTCTTCCTACGACCAGTCCTGTCTTTTTGCACTCTGTGCCCTACTTCTTTCCTGCCTTTCCTTCTTCTTTTCTACCTGGCCTTCCACAGCCCAGCAAGTATCTTATCTCCTGCTCCTCCAAGTCCTTCTCCTTAATCCCCATTGATTCTTGAAACCTTAGAACCAGAATCTCAATCTACTCCCTCAGGAAACAAAGACCTAGAAATAGGAAGTGACATGTTCTCTTCTCTCCAAAACTCGGACATTCAAAATCAGAATTGCCTTACAAGCTTACAACGTCCTTTCTTTTCAAAATTGATTAATTTCTCCTTCTTCCAACCCAAAGACTCTTAGAGGGAGAAAACAGACCCAAGGAACTGAAAAAAGGAAATGTGAATAAGGTCCATTGTGTGAACTCTGTTTGATTAGCCTATTTATAATACATTTTATTGTTGTTGTTGTTTAATCTTGTCCATGATCCCTTTTGAGGTTTTCTTGGCAAAGATACTGAAGTGGTTTGCCATTTCCTTCTCCAGATCATTTTACAGAGGAGCAAACAGAGGCAAACAGGATTAAGTGGCTTGCCCAAAATCAACTGAGGCTAGATTTCAACTCAGGTCTTCCTGACTCCAGGCTTAGCCTCTGTTCACTACACCACCTGGTTGCCCCCAATAATACATGGGCATATGCATAGGAATTACCACTCCATTAAATGGATACCATTTCTTTCTTCAATTCTTGGCTAGTGTCTTGGTAGCAGTAACTCTACAAAAAAGAATGGGGGGCAGGGAATTGACTCTCTTCCACATCTCCCACACTTTGCAGCTGCAGTTTCAGAAAAGAACTTTTTGGATGAGCCTATTCCTTCAGGATACCCTATGCTGTGGAGGGAAGCATAAATATCATTTTATTGGCTGTCAATTTGATTTCCCCTTCTTCAGGTAGGACTTCCCAGACTTCAGGCACATACATCATCTAGAAAACTAAGGAGGAAAAGATGAGGATGGACCCTCAGTAAGAAGTTCAACATTATTAAGGATTCCCCAGGCAAGCTAGTGCAGTAATAATATTTTGTGTACAGGGTACCCAATATGAAATTACCGATCATATCCCAGAGTTGCTGGGAGTTCATGTTAATATGTATAACCAATAACAAAGAAATGAAATTTCAAGGAAGCTTTAGTTTCTGTTAGCAACACCTACTATTTTCCTTCCACCCCCCCCCATGCCTTATTGGTCACTTCCATCTTTAAAAAAAATTATTTTGGTCATGAATTAGAGGTGGTATGGAGCAGTGGATAGCCCAAGGGATTTGGAAGTCAAAAAGATGTGGGTTCATACACTGGACTAGTTTGTGTTGATTCATACTATGTAAATATAAATGTATACATATGCAGATATATGTCTATATATGCATGTGTATGCATACATACATACATATATATACATCCATGCAGACACATATATGCACACATAAGGTTGAGGTTTTACAATGATCCCTTCCACATCATGACTTTTCCCATCATAGTTTCAATATATCACGGTTCAGCATAAAAATTTAAATGGGAATTTGGGGAGAGTTTTGCAAAAGCTGCCAACCACATGCAAGGGCCAGGAGAAGACACAGAAAAAGTTTAGAAACTCAGAAATGCATAAAATAGATGTATAGTACTGTATAATATCAACATATTTTATCTTTTAATACCCTAACACTTCAGACTTCTTCTCTGGTAGGAAGGAAGGGAAGGCCAAAAACTTTTATGTGGATTTTCCAGATCATGTGGGCAGTACACCTCTAACCCCTGTAATGTGGAAGGAATAACTATATTTGTTTTTTATTCTAATAACAATAATAGGTAGCAACTATATGGTGCTTTACGGTTCACAAAATGCTCTACAATTATACTCACTGAATGCTCATAACACCCTGGGAGGTAGGTGTTATAAGTAGGCCCATTTTTGAGATGAGGAAACTGAGGCAAACAGGGGTTGACTTCCCCAGGGCCACATAGGAAATAGGTTTAAACTCAGGTCTTCCTGACTCCAGGCCTAGCACGCCATCCACTGCACTATGTCGCTACTTAAAAAAAAAATTCTCTTATCAGACAGTGTCTGTTTTGTTTCTCGTCCCAGCATCGACAACTTTGTTAATGCTCTGCTGAGTCCCAATATCAAGCAAGGTACTAAGTGGGGAGATAGACATGAGAAACTTTTTCAGTATCATAAATGTCCTATCTAAGATCATCCTAGAAGGAGTTCCCATTTATAGTGAGGAATTTTAATTGTTCCAGTTCTCATATGACCAATATAATGTCATTATCAAGAGTGGAACACCACTAAATTATTTTAAATATATTTGAATAAATTATACATATATATGTTATAGAGGAGCACTTTTTATTATTGAGATAACGTCATCATCCTGTAGACCTTGCTGGTCTACCTCATCGTTACCCTAAGCAAATCAATGCTGGTTGGTTGACTGACTGATTGAAGAATATAAAGAAAGAAGAGGAAGAAACTTTGGAGGATTAATGGGAAAACATGGATGAGAACAGTAGTATAAGATGAGAAAAGTGAGGGAGGGCTTGGGCTCTGCATCAGTGGGAATATCCATATCCATGAAGTCAGAGAACTATCAGAGTATTCAAATACTTTTTCTTTTTTTTTTTTTTTTTTTTTTTAGTGAGGCAATTGGGGTTAAGTGACTTGCCCAGGGTCACACAGCTAGTAAGTGTTAAGTGTCCGAGGCCGAATTTGAACTCAGGTTCTCCTGAATCCAGGGCCAGTGCTCTATCCACTGCGCCACCTAGCCGCCCCTCAAATACTTTTTCAAAAAAATGTAAACTACAGGTCAGCCCTGCTCTTCACCACTATGTTCTCCTAGAAATCGCACCATAAAATGGACCATATTTGCCTAAAGGTGAGAGATCACAATTAGGCTTAGTGTTACTGACAAAGGGCTTAGCATCAAACATATCATAAATATGATCAGTTATACTGTAAAAATGGAGAGAACCATTATTCATTTCTATAATCACTTTAAATAGCAAAGTAGGGGGTAGCTAGGTGGCACAGTGGATAGAGCACCAGTCCTGGAGTCAGGAGGACCTGAGTTCAAATCTGGCCTTAGACACTTAACACTTACTAGCTGTGTGACCCCAGGCAAGTCACTTAACCCCAATTGCCTCACCAAAAAATAAATAAATGAATAGATAGATAGATAGATAAATAGCAAAGTAATAAAGGTCATAAACATTAATTGCATGAGGAACCTTAATGTATTAGTAAAGTGTGCTTCCCCTCCAAAACATCAACTCTTCATTCTTATGTATGCAACTGAATGCCACTGGAGGAAATCACAATAACCCACTACTGAGCTGACTATACACACAACAAATTTGGGCTAAGCCCTTAATGCCACATGGTAATCTTTTTATTACTCCCTGATTGACACTAGTGTATTCCCAAGGTGGATGTTCCAAACCTTTTCTCTCTCCTCAATAGTCCCTCATTTCTCCCTCTCAGCAGAATACCTTTTCTACTGGCTTACTAAGAAAATTGAAACCATCTGTCTTGAACTCCCTTTTTTTCTACTCTGTTCCTCTTTATTAGGAGTTCTTAACCTCTTCTGTATTGTTTGACAGTCTGGGGAAGCCTATAGATGCCTACTCAAAATAATGTTTTTAAATGGATAAGATATAATACATAGGTTTACAAAAGAAACCAATTATATTGAAATACAATTATCAAAATGGTTTTTATTATGAACATAAAATTAAGAATCCTTGCTTATACCATCCCCTATTTTCTCCTCTCTCCCCCACTCCCCCAGTCTAGGAGGAAAGGATAGATCTTTTTCTTGCCAAGGCAAACACAAAGGAGTGGGCTGGTAAATATTTAATAACTGGCTCTCCAAAAATATGTTCCCAGATTTGCATTAGTAACATTTTCTCTTATCACTTTCTTAACTCTGGACCATCAACAAAACAATAAATCAATCCCTTATTTGTAGCATTCACCAATGTCAGAGGTGTTAATGCTCACTCACACTGTAAATTTAACAATCAGCTCCCACTTCAAGGTAGCCCCAGCACAACCTCCAACACGCGATTGACTCCATCCCCTTCTGTTGCTTCCAGGAGCTTGGCCCTTCAATCACTCTCTCTTTTTCTCTCACCTTCAAAATCTCCTTATCTACAGGCCTTTTTCTTGCTGCAAACATGTTCAGACTTCTCCCTCCCTCACCCCATCCAGGTTCTTAATAAAACCTTCACTTAATATTTGCTGCTCCTCAACATTCTGTATTCCCCCTTCTTTTTACAACCAAACTCCTTAAAAAGTTAACTACACTCATTTCCTCCACGTCTTCACCTCCTACTCATATTTTAAACCCTTTCAATATGGTTTCTGACCTCAACTGCAAATCTACCAATGACCTCAACTGGAAAATCCAATGATCTTCCAGCCCTCATCCTTCTTGACCTCTCTGCAAGTTTTGATTGAAGTGATTAAGCATCTCTTTCCAGGCACTCTTTCTCCTTCCTTGGCTTTCATGATGCTGATCTCTCCTGGGCCTCTCCTATCTACCTAACCATTTCTTGGGGTCCTTTGAGGGATCATCATTCATCCCTCAACCTGTAAGTTTAAATGTCCTCAAATGTCTCCTTCCTTCTTTCACTATGTTTCGTCTTAGTGATCTCACCAGCCCCCTTAAGTACACTGCTCATCTAAGTACAAATGACTCCTAGTTCTCTATATTTATCCCTAAACTCTCTATTGGGTTCTACTATTCCAACAGGAAACCTCTCCTGAAGCCTTTAGCCATCAATGCATTCCTCCTCCTCAAACTGTATTTGCTCTTCTGTTTTTTTCATTCTCTTCCCCTCAATAGAATTAAGGCTTCCTTGACTTTTCTTTTTGTCATTGTATTCCCAGGATCACATAGTTTATGCTTAATAAATGCTTTTGTTGAAATGATCTCGATTCAATCAAATTTAGCTGTGATTAATACTAATTAAACATAGAATGGGCAAAGATTTTTCTCAAAATGCTAACTTTTCCCATCTAAGTACACACATTCAAAATCACTCCATTGTCCTTAGCTCTGTGTTCAAGTTGGGACTTTAAAAATCCATTTTAATATTTAAACATTTGAAGTTCTCACTAAGGTTTTGTTTTTTGTTTTTTTCCTGTAAGGGTTTGAAGAGTGGGAGTCTCTTGAATTTAATTCTACTGGGGTCATTTTCTCTACTTTTTCTCATTCCAAGCATCATCAGGGTTTAATCCTCACAAAGAGTAGTGTAAAGATGGTGTACCTAATGATGAATGAAGGGATATTAATGTTCCTTTGCTTTGATGGCACTGGAAGGTGGGGGGAATGGATGAAGCAATATCTATGGATGAATTATATTACTATAAGCTTCAAATCATTACAAAAATGAGAAAACAGACCCTCCAGCTGGCAGAGAAAAGAGCACTGGATTTAGATAGGGAGGATCTGGGTTCAACCTTCAGTTCTTCTTCCTAGCTGTCTGACCTCAGAAAAGTTATGGCTTGCATAAAATGAGCACTGCACTAAAAGTCCTTGACTTTTCTCATCCCATGGATCCCCTTGGCAATCTGATGAAGCCTACGAATTTTTTCTCAGAATAATGTTGGGGTTTTTTTTGTTTGTTTGTTTGTTTTTAGTGAGGCAATTGGGGTTAAGTGACTTGCCCAGGGTCACACAGCTAATAAGTGTTAAGTGTCTGAGGCCGGATTTGAGCTCAGGTACTCCTGACTCCAGGGCTGGTGCTTTAACCACTGCGCCACCTAGCTGCCCTAGAATAATATTTTTAAATGTACAAAATACACAAGATTACAGAGGAAACAAAATCTATCTCAGAGGTAAGACCCCATGGAGTAGATGATCTAGACTAGAGAGATCTCTAGTCTATATCTAGAGTAGACAGATCAAAGGCAAATTTGGGGTCTAAAACATATATAATGATCCATCTCCCTTTGTGCTATCTCCTCAAGTCACTAACCAATATTAGTTCTTTCTCAATCCTCATCTACCTTGACCTCTATGCAACCTTTGACACTGCTGATCATGTTCTTCACCTTGATATTTTCTTCTCTCTAGCTTTTCATCACACTCATCTCTCCACTGGTTCTCCTCTAAATAATCTAACCACTCCTCAGTCCCCTTTGTGGGATATTATCTGGCCCATACATGCTAATCATAGGTGTCCCCCCAAGGCTCTGTCCTGGGTCCTGTTTTCTTCTTCCTCTATATCATTTCTTTTTCTTTTTTTGGCAAGGCAATCGGGGTTAAGTGACTTGCCCAGGGTCCCACAGCTAGTAAGTGTCAAGTATCTGAGGATGGATTTGAACTCAGGAACTCCTGAATTCAGGGCTGGGGCTTTATCTACTGCGCCACCTAGCTGCCCCCTCCTCTATATCATTTCAATTGTTGATGTCATTGACCTTTGTTCTCATTCCCAACTACCATCTGGACCTCTCAAACTGGATGCCTTGTAGATATCTTTAATTCAACATATCCAAAGTTGAACTCACTCTCTTTCCCCCCAAACTGTCCCCTCTTCCAGATTTTCCTATTACTGCTACCATCTTCCACTCACCTCGGCTTTCAAATTAGGAGCCCTCCTAGACTCCTCCCTATCTCTGACCCTCCATATCCAATCAGTTACCAAGCTTTGTCATTTCTCCCTTCACAACATCTCTCATATATACCTTTGTCTTTCCTCTGACACTGACGCTACCCTGGTCCAGACTGTCATCACCTCACACAAAGACTATTGTATTGTAATGTTGTGCTACTCGGTCTACATCCATCAATTCGGGTCATCCTCCTCTCAGCTGACAAACTGATCTTCCTAAATAGCAAGTACAACAATGTTATTCCTTTATTCAATAAACTCCAGTGACTCGCTATTGCCTCCAAGATCATATAAAATTCTGTTTGGCTTTTTAAATCATTTATAACCTGACTCCTTTCTACATTTCTACTCTTTTTATACCCTTCTCTCTCTCTCTCTCTCTCTCTCTCTCTCTCTCTCTCTCTCTCTCTCTCTCTCTCTCCCTCTCTCTCATATCCAGGAACTCTGGCCTCCTTCTATTCTTGCCACTAGACACTTCACCTCTGACATGTTGGCATTTTCACTGGCTGTCCCTCATGCCTGGAATCTCTCCCTTCTCACCTTTACCTCCTGCCATCCCTAACTTCCTTCTAGTCTCAACTAAAACCCTACCTTCAGCAAAAACAAAATTCTTTCCCGGTGCTTTGAATATTACCCTTACTCTGAGATTGTCTCCAATGGATCTTCTCCTTATAATGTTTCTACATGGTTCTTTGGATGTTTTCTCCCTCATTAGATGTTGAAGTCCTTGAGAGCAGGTACTATTTTTGGCTTTCTTTCTATCGACAGGATACAGTGCCTGGCACATATTAACTTCCTAATAAATGACTGCTGACTTGTGGAATAGTAGTACCAGGCCCTTTTGAAGATCTCTTTTAGATATGGGATAAGTTCATCTTTCACTGCATTCAGAACTAAAAGGGCTCCTATAGACCATATATTGTTGTATAATCCCATTTTAGAGATGAGGGAGCTGAGCCCTAAAGAATTCAAGTAGATTTGTCCCAGGTCCCCAAAAGTGAGATTCAAACCCAAATATTCTTATTTCAAATGTATGGTACTTGGCAACAGGAAATGAAGTAAATATATGTTCATTAAACAACATTAAATGAACAGAGTAACCAAAAGTGCGGCCTGGCTATGCATCAAAAATAAGGACCTAGGATACCATTAATGGGGATTGGTGAAAGTACAAAGCAAATTGACAAGACTTGATTTCTGTCCACACACATTATCCTAGTAAAGTAAGAAGCAATTAAATTCTTCTAGAAAAAAAGAATGATTTTCATTCATTGCCCCAGATAACAAATATAAAAAAGGAAATTTTTAAAAATCAAAAGATAACCCCAAATTTAAGGATAGGGCTGTAAGAGATCTGTTATGTAGGAGGAGTAGGTGGGTAAGATGAGAAAAAAAAAACCACTTTGAAAGAAGAAAAAAATAGGCAGCAAGGAATATCAAATAGCATAGAGAATTTCAACACAAAGAACATAAAAGCTTCCTAAGCAGAATACTATAGAGAAGGTAAAGCTACCATTGCCTTATAAATGCCAAGGGGGTATCTGTGACATATGCAAATTCTGTACTGAAATCTTGAACAATTAGACTCTGTTTTCACTAAGGAAATGGAAACATAAACCTCAAGCAATCTGATGGACATTTAAATAGTACAGAAATGATTATCTCAGGCTTGAACATTAGGTAAAATCTCTCTTAGCTCATACTTGAACAGCAGGTGAAAATACCGTATTGTTCCTAATATACTCCCCCACAGTTTCCACAATCTGACTTAAAGAAAACTCAATGGGGCCCTTAATATAATCAGTGTGATTTCTAAGCAAAACTATGAAGGCAGACCCAGTGTGACAGAATGAGCAATTACAATACAATACTTACTTCACAGGTTTGTTCTGAAAGTCAAATGAAATGCTATCTAAGTCCTTTGAAGTACTATCTAAATTTCATCTGTGGTTGTTACTATATATATAGGAAGCTTTTGTTTTCAAAAAGATTGCATTTTGAGGATGAGGCTACTTCAGACAGATACCTAACTAATAGGTATTGGCTAAATAGGAATGAATGAATGAATGAAAAAGCATTTATTAAACATGTACTGTGCACCAAGCACAGTGTTAAATGCCAGAATACAAAAACAAAGAACAAAAACAAAAACAAGCCTACCTCAAAGAGCTTACATTCGGGGGCAGCTAAGGTGGCGCAGTGGATAGAGCACCAGGCCTGGATTCAGGAGGACCTGAGTTCAATTCCAGCCTCAGATACTTGACACTCACTAGCTGTGTGACCCTGGGCAAGTCACTTAACCCCAATTGCCTCACCCACCCCCCCACCAAAAAAAAAAAAGAAGTCAAGTCTGAGTGAATTATCCAAGTTTTCTTACCAACATATTGGCATTGAAAGCATTAAAGGGACTGGTGTTTTTGTATTTCCTACAAAATAATAATTGAAAGATAACAACATTAATGAACGTAAAGGACAGTATCTAACCGATCTGTATATCCACTAATAACAATGATATCTCACCTTTATATAATGCTTTACAAAGAGGCAGTTCACCTCAGGACCAAGAAGATCTGGTTTCAAGTCTCACCTCTGACACGTTAGCCATGAGACCACTGGAAAGTCCCTTCACCTCTTGGAGCTCTAAGACATTAGTATCAAACCCAAATAGAAATGGGACCACTAACCTTACAAGAAGTTCCCTGAGGGTCACACACTGACCTAGTTTTAAAATGTAATATTATCTATGTTTTATTGCACCTTATTTTGCTATATGTCTCCCATTACATTTTCATCTTGTTTAGGCCCAATTTGGGAATGTCGTGGGCCATATGGCCCACATTTAACACCTCTGTTCAAGGTAATTTTCCAACACTAGAAGTCTCAGAGAAGAGTGCTGACCTAAGATGGCAGGTGGAGATTCCTCACTAAGGAGTTCCCTGTACCAATGAAATCACAAGCCCAGTGCCTATCCCTAATATTCCTCAGATGAGCAAAGGCTATAATGACATGCCAATCCACTTCACTTTACAATTGTGGTAAAAATTATTTGTGGTAAAGATTAATATTGCAGTTTTTAGCTGACTCATTTGGGAGGGGCCACACCTGGCCCATCCTGAGCTTACGTATGCTACTGAGGTCAGAAGGAGAACTCTCCATAGGCAGTTTTTGAAGGACCTTCCCTTTTGGGGGAGGAAACATTGAACACTCCCTGAAGAGAGGCAGAGGCTTCTTGTGGAACACTAGGCTTCTTCCAGGAGGCAGTGTCTCGGACTCCCCTTGCAGTGGCGCGAGTTCTCTGTCTCAGGCAGCTGTTTTTCCCGGCAGGTGCAGGCAACTGTAGACTGTCCAGGTTTTGGTGAATTAATTATGGAAAACCCTAAATTCCTTTGAATTAGCTTAATTGGAAACAGTCTTAGGATTACATAGGTTAAGTTTAGATTTAAGAGTATTTATCTGTATTTCTATTTTCCTACTTCCTTATCTTTAATTTTTATTAGTTTTACCTTTGTTGTTTAATTAATTCCCAAGTAATAAAATCTAATCCTTTTGTGAATTAAAGCTTAAAAGCTCCTTTCTTATTGGTCTGGGAGAAATATCTAAAAAGGGCAGTTCAGAGGGGAGGGTGAACCTAAAAGGTCCCTCATATTTCCAGGACCCCAATATTAAGGCGAGTCACCCAAATAACACTCTGTATATCAAATTTTGGCCCTCACACAATTATAATAATTACAAAGTATTATGTTAAGGTTTTGTATATTAAGGTTTTCAAAGGGCTTCACATATATTAACTCATCTTACCTTCACAGCAACCCAAGAACTCAGAGGCTATAATGATCCCTAATTGATAAATGAGGGCTGAGATAGGTTAGGTGATTTGCCAAAGGTCACAGAGCTAGTGTCTGTCAGAACTAGAACTCAGATTTTCCTTATTCTGTGTAAACCACTCTGTCCACTGAGCATGTTCTTGAGAAGGCTTGTCTCATTTGAATTTGTCTAAGTCAAATCACTTTTCTTTTCTTTTTTCCTTTTTTTTCTTTTTCTTTTCTTTCTTTTCTTTTCTTTTTTTTTTTTGCGGGGCAATGAGGGTTAAGTGACTTGCCCAGGGTCACACAGCTAGTAAGTGGCAAGTGTCTGAGTCTGGATTTGAACTCAGGTCCTCCTGAATCTAGGGCCAGTGCTTTATTCGCTGTGCCACCTAGCTGCCCCCTCAAATCACTTTTCAAATAAATGAGGAGAAAGAAATGTCATTATCCAGTGCCTCGTCACTACCTGATTTCTCTTTTGTATGAATTCATATTTTCATGTATTAAGTTTGCTTAGATCAAGGATCACCTCTAAAAGTAACATTTAATATTTTCTTTCTTTAGATAGCCTTTTAGCAGATGTAGTCTGTCATTTCTGTCAACCAGCTTGATATCTTAAACCAAAGTGAATGCCAGTCACTTGGAATCCTAAGTTCTCTATGTATTGATTCTTCAAAGCTTCTATTTTTCCCTTTAGAACACTGAATCAGAGAGCTAAAAGGGTCTCTAGTTCATCCCTAGGTCCCCAGGAAGAAACTCACCTAAATCATCTCAGAAAGATGGGTTTTCATCCCATTCTTAAATATTCCCTGAAGGGGGAAAAACTTCACTACTTTCTGAAAATTACTAACATAAATTGTTCCTGCTGCCATTCGGGTGACAGTCTCCCTTATTCTGTCTTCAGATCAATCAGTCAATAAGTCTACTATGTGCCAAATACTGTATTAAGTGCTGGGGATTCAAACAAAGGCAAAAGACTGAGCTCTAGGTGTAATGGGAGAGATGGTGTGTACAAACAACTATGTACAAACAAGCTATAGAAAGATTAAATTAGAGTTAATCTTCAAGGAAAGATATTAGCTTTAAGGGGGAATGGGAAAAGCTTCTTGCAGAAGGTAGGATTTTAGGTCAAACTTGAAAGAATCCAGGAGGCAGAGAGGAGGAGGAAGTATATTCCAGGCACAAGGGACAGTCAGTGAAAATGATCAGGAGATGGAGTGTCTTGTTTGAGGAATGACAAGGACGCTGATGTCACTGGATGGTAGAGTATGTCAGCAGCAGAGTGTAAAATGCAAAAACAGAGGAAAAGTGACAGGGAAAGGTTTTGAAAGGCTCTAAACACCAATCAGAAGAGTTTATATTTGATCTTGAAAGTGATAGGGAGCCACTGAAGTTTATTGAGGAGGTGTGAAAGGAATAGGGCCTGGACCTGTCATTTCAGTGGTACAAGGGACTCCCAGGAAGTTTCTGGGACAGAGGTTCTTAACCTTTTTTGGATCATGGCCACTTTTAGCAGCCTGATGACGCCTATGGCTCTTAGATCATGGAAAACATTTTTGAATGAATTAAACAAAACAAAGAATTTTCCTATCAGAAACATAATGTGAAGTATCTCACTGGACAACCAATTAATCCATAAAACAATTTCCTAAAGGTAAACATAATGCCACAATAATACCGGTACTCACTCAAGAGAATTTGTGTTCTACATACTGAACAGTACAGACATATGTACATGTTTTATATAGGTATATGGGTGTGTATATGGGTACATACACGTATATATGCATATACATACCTGTATATGTAGTATATGCACATAAATATGCATACACACACGGCAACTAGATAGTTCAGTGGATAGAGCACTGGGCCTGTAGTCAGGAAGACCTGAGTTCAAATCTGACTTCAAACACATTCTAGCTGTGTGACCCTGGGAAAATCACTAAACTTCTGTTTGCCTTAATCCTCTAGAGAGGGAAATGGCAGACCACTCCAGTATCTTTGCCAGGAAAACCCCATAGTCCTACCTGTGGGGTCACAAAGAGTCTAACACAACTGAAGAACTTAACAACAACAACAACACAAATATATATATGTGTGTGTATGTGTGTGTGTGTATGTATGTATGTATATATATATGAAGGTCATTACATAAAGAAAGAAAATTTTAAAGCAGAGGCTGTGTCAAAGGTCAAATTCAATATGATATGTAGGTGTGGCTCCAAGACTAGGATGTTCTCACACCAGAAGAATCACCCATAAGCTTTATCAATCAATGCTTCTATCAATACATTACATGAGGAATTATATCTAACTACATGTAGATTACATTATAAATTTCTAGTGATAGGCTTTCACCCTCGTTATATGGTTAGGAGTCTGTATTATACAGTGGAAAGTGTACTAACTCTGGAATAAATGGACCTGGATGCCAATTCTTTACCATCTATGTGAGAGTTAAGGCAAATAAATTCCTTCCCCTCCCTTGGAGTCACTTTCCTTATCTGTGAAATGAGGCAGTTAGAGTAGATGGCTCCTGATGTCCCTTGCCGTTCTGGATCTAGGATCCTCTGACACCACAAGGTTCTGTCTGACCAGTAGACCACCATCCCTAGTTCAGGAAGATCCAATTCAATAAACATTTACTCACACACACTGGGGATCCAAAGATTCTTAAATGCCAAAATTCATTCCCTCAAAGAAATTATATCTTACTGAGCTTAGGGATAAGGGGAGAAAACAAAGTTATAGTATACACACGGATCATACAAGATAGAGAGTAATGGATTGAATGGAGAAATTTTGACATAGTGCTTTAGGAAAATTTAAGGAAGGAGAGCTCATTTTCCACTGAGAGGATCAGAGAAGAATACAGGAAGGGCACTGGACTAGAATTCAGTTTTGAAAGAGAAGATAAGGGATCTGAAAAGTGACAAATGCATTTCAGGCACTTGGGGATGGCCCAAGCTAAGGCATGGAAACAGGAGGTGTGGAATCTAGTTTCACCTGAATAGAAGCTGTAAAGGACCCCCTCCTCAACTTTGCCTCTTGAAACCACTAGTTTTCTTCAAGGGACTTTCCAATTCCTGCAGCTGCTGCTATTGCCTCCCCACTAAAAAATTAATCTATTGGGGGCAGCTAGGTGGCGCAGTGGATAAAGCACCGGCCCTGGATTCAGGAGTACCTGAGTTCAAATCCGGCCTCAGACACTTAACACTTACTAGCTGTGTGACCCTGAGCAAGTCACTTAACCCTCATTGCCCTGCAAAAAAAAAAATTAATCTATTTATTTTATAATACACTTACATGAGCATATCTATGGCCAATCAAGATTCATTAAGTATCTAATATGTGCCAGGTACTGTGCTAAGCACTGTGGAAACAAAAAGGGGCAAAAACACAATCCCTGCCCTCAAGGAGCTTACAATCTAATGAGAGAGACAACAAGCAAAGTAATATGTACAAACTAGCTATGTACAAGATAAATAGGAAATAGGTATCAGAGGGAAGAAACTGGAATCAAGGAGGGCTGGGAAAAACTTCCTGTAAAAGATGGGTTTTAGTTGGGACTTAAAGGGAGCCAGGTAAGCCAGTAGGTGGAGATGAGGGGGGAGAATATTGCAGGCATGGAAGAGAGCCAAAAAATATGTCTCCCTGATATAATGTAAGTTCGTTACAGAGATTGTTACATTTTGTCACATAGCAGGTGCTTAATGAATAAATAATCCTAGAAAACAAAACAAACAAAAAAAAAACATAAAGCAGGGGAGTGACAAGATTTTTCATCAATGTCAAAGCAATTCATCATGACCACCTATCAAACTCTGGTAGACTAGTACTATTCAGATTTTGGCCATGGGCACTGAATTCAGCACTAGCCACCACTGACCATAGCATTAACATTTCCAATGATGACTTCTGGCTGATCTCAGATTTTCTGAACTGGTGGCTCTCTTGGCTGACCACATCAGCCCATCCTAATATCTCACTTCCCTGTTTCCCGGTAGTTCCTCCCTCTTAATATCTCTAAATATGCGGTTTTTATAGGTGTTGTCTAAACCAGAATTCCCGTCCTGGTATCAGTAAGCTAATGAGGGAGCTAATCAAGGGGAGCCTTAACTCCCCTGACCCAATGGAGCCAGGGAAAGAATTGGGCTTTGGGGACCCCCTTTTCTTCAGTTTTTTGTTGTTGTTGTTGTTGTTGGTGGTGGTGGTGGTGGTTTTTTGTTTTTTTTTTTTTTAGTGAGGCAATTGGGATTAAGTGACTTGCTCAGGGTCACACAGCTAGTAAGTGTTAAGTGTCTGAAGCTGCATTTGAACTCAGGTCCTCCTGACTCCAGGGCCAGTGCTTAATCCACTGCGCCACCTAGCTGCCCCCTTTTCTTCAGTTTTTAAAGGGAGGAAGTTGGATTCTTTCCAGAGACAAAATTACAGGTCTGTATCTAACTGCTTCAATGAGCTAAAATCTGCTGCTCCACACCTGTCCCTGGCTCACAGGGCACTTGCCTGTAGACAAATGGGGTGAGCAACTAAAGCAGTTGCAGAAGACCATTGGGTAATGGAAGAAACAGTAGAGATGTAAACTCACAGTATAGTAAGAAATGGTATCCCTGACTACAGATTAGCTGGTGAACATTTAGGCAGACTTTAGATTTTGTTTTCTGATCTGCAAATCTAAACATAACGTTTCATAGGAACATAAATTTAGAACTAGAAGGAATATTAGAGAGCATTAGTCCAACCCCATCATTTTGCAGGTGAGAAAACTTAGGTCCAGAGACATTGACTCACTTGAACAAGGTCACACATAGAACAGAAGAACCAGGATCTGAAGCCAGGTAGCCTCCTAATTCCAAATCCAGAGAGTACTCTTCCCACTGTGCCACAATGCTTCCCAATGAGTCAATCAATTTAGACTCTAAGGATACAGAGAGAAAGTAAATCATGCCCTTAAAGACTAGCTTAGGGAGAGAACCTTGACCTCTTTGATTATATGAAAGATACAAGATTCCTATAAGACATGACAAGCAGGATGATTTCAGAAAGGCCTAAAAAGACTTATGTGAACTGACGTATAGTGAAGTGAGCAGAACCAAGAGAACGCTGTGCACAGTGACAGCAATATTGTTTGATGAAGAACCGTGAATGACTTAAATATTCACAGCAATACAATGATCTAAGGGGGTGGCTAGATAGCACAGTGGATAGAGTACCCGCCCGGGATTCAGGAGTATCTGAGTTCAAATACGGCCTCGGACACTTGACACTTACTAGCTGTGTGACCCTGGGCAAGTCATTTAACCCCCATTGCCCTGCAAAAAAAAAAAAAAAAAATACAATGATCTAAGACAATCCCAAAGGACTATTGATGAAATATACTATCCATCTCCATAGAAAGAAATATTGAATGAACACAGACTGAAGCATGCTATTCTTCACTTTCTTTCATTCTTTTTTTCTCTTATTCAACTTTTCTTGTACAAAATGACTAATATGGTAATGTTTTACATAATTGCACATGTATAACCCATATCTGATTGATTACCACCTCAGGGAGGACAGAGGGGAAGGAGGGAGGGAGGGATAGAATTTAGAACTCAAAACTATAAATAAAAATATATTTTTTTAAGATACAAGATAATTACCCATATAGTGAGGTATGGGCATTCACTAGAGAGCAAAACAAATTAAATAGGGAAGAATTTCCTTAGTTATGGAGCTCCAGAAAGCCCTAATGAGGCTAAATAATGGCCAAAGTTTTTCCCCTAAAGGAAAGTATGACAACTCTATTATCATCATTGCACCAAACTGCTCAAGATTTAGGCAAAATCTAGACTTGAAGAGTTCAATGAATGGTGGTGATGCACGGACCACAAAATTAGTCAGTGGTGAACTTTCCGGACATCAGCCACAATTCCTCTACTCAAGTTATCATTTTTAAAAATATGATTTAACACCAAGAGCAGCTTTTAAAATGTAATCTTCATACTAGGTGCAAATCCCAAGCTCAGAGGGAGCCATATGTGCCAAGTTGCAAGTTTCCTTAAAAGAAATCAGAACGACTGGAGATTAAGACATTCTTTGAATAAATAGACAACTTTAAAATCTGTCACTGCTTTCCATAAGTGTAATATGAGGCTGTGCTGGGTGACTGAGTTGACAGAGAAAGAGGGAGCAGCTGCAGAACTAGAAAACAGAGAAAAAAGACAGAACAAGTAAAGGGAATCAGTAAAGAGAAGGGTAAAATGGACAAAAGAAGAGACCAGAATAGAAGCTCCTGAGTATAAATACTATGTTTTCTTTTTCTTTTTTTGAGTCACTTGGGGTTAAGTGACTTGCCCAAGGTCACACAGGTGGTGTCTGAGGTCAGATTTTAACTCAGGTCTTCCCAAGTCCAGGGCCAGTTCTCTATCCACTACACCACCTAGCTGCTCTGTAAGTACTATTTCATTTTAGTCTTTGTACTCCCCAGCACTTAGCACTGTCTGGCACATAATAAAGACTTAACAAATGCTGGTTGACTAAGTTAATGATTTCTGATCTAATGGCCACAAAATCTCAGAATTAGAGGGGAACCTTCTAAATTCAATCTATGCCTGAGGAGCAATTCCCTCTACAAGATTATTGGCAATCTGTTCCTTACAACAGAGCATCTACTTGAAGACTTCTAGTAATGGGGAACTTACTACCTTTCAAGGTATTCTCTTTTTCTTTTTTCTTTTTCTTTCTTTCTTTCTTTCTTTCTTTCTTTCTTTCTTTCTTTCTTTCTTTCTTTTTTTTTTTTGGCTACTGGAAAAGGTTATTCCTTTTCTAGACAGTTTTAATTGTTAGAATGTTTTTCCTGAATTTTCTTAAATTTATGCTGAGTTCTTATGTGCTATTTCCATGAATTCAAAATTCAATAAATATTTATTGCGACTATTTTGTTCAAGGTCTTGTATGATGCACTGAGAATGTAACTTTTTTTAAAATGATGATGTCTGTCCTAAAAAAGCTTCTCTCTAATCTACTCACTACTACTATTTCTGACTTCTGGGACCAAGTGAATGAGGTTCTACCCCTCTTCCACAGGATAGTCCTTCCAATATATGAAGTCTAATCAGTTGTCCCCATCCTACCCCCTCCAAGCTAAACACCCTTAGCTCTTTCACTAGATCTTCATCTAGCATAGCTTCCATTCTCCTTACCACCTTGGTTACCCTCCTTTGTACAGGCTCCAACTTGTCAAGGACTTCCAAAACTGTCATAATACTCTAAATGTGGACTGACCCAGGAAGAGTATTATCAGTTCCCTTCTTTGAAAAACTATCCATCTGTTAAGGCATAAGCCTTAATAGGTCACATTAGCATTTTTGTTTGCCACATCTAGGGCAGGTAGGTGGCACCATAGTACACAGAGTGGACCCTGGAGTCAGGAAGACTCATTTTCCTGAGTTCAAATTTGGCTTCAGACACTTACTAGCTGTGTGATTCTAGGCAAATCACTTAACTTCTGTTTCTCTTAGTTTCAGCACCTATAAAATGAGCTAGAGGAGAAAATGGCAACTTATTCTGGTCTTTGCCAAGAAAATTCCAAATGTGTTCCTGGAGAATCAGATACAACTGAAACGATTGGACAGTACAATCACCATTGACTCATACCAAGTCTAAAAACTACCACCTGACCCTATCTCCCAACCAGGCATTTTCCATATAAACTATTGTCTAATCATACTCTCCCTATCTTACAATTATTCAGCTGATTCATTTTCTAAAAACCCAACAATAGAATCTTATATTTTTCCCTATTAAAATTCGCTTTATCTGATTTCATCCTTTGTTCTAGCATTGTATAGAGTGCTATGCCTGGAATCAGGAAGCCTTGAGTTCAAATTTGACCTCAGATACTTACTAGCTGTGTGACTCTGGACAAGTCACTCTCAGCCTCCTCAAATGTAAAACAGGACTAATAATAGCACCTACCTCACAGGGTTCTTGTGAGGAACAAATGACATAATATTTGTAAAGAAAGTACTTAGCACATTGTCTGGCACATAATAGTTTCTTTTTCTTTTCTTTTTTTTTCTTTCTTTCTTTCTTTTTTTATTTTTTGGTGAGGCAATTGGGGTTAAGTGACTTGCCCAGAGTCACACAGCTAGTAAGTGTCAAGTGTCTGAAGCCAGATTTGAACTCAGGTCCTCCTGACTCCAGGGCCAGTGCTCTATCCACTGTGCCACCTAGCTGCCCCTGCATAATAGTTTCTTAATAAATACTTGTTCCCTGCTCTTCTCTCCTCCCCATTAGTGCTTTTTTGGTTCCCAAATCTTTATTCCAATAAGTATGCTATTCTTCCCAGACTAAAATCATCCCTTAATTTAATAAACAAGCCAGCTAAGCCTTCACCTAATTAAATGACTGACAAAAATCTTGAACATGTGACTTGCCCTAGTCACAGGGACGACAGAGATTAGAGGCTGACCATCTAGGCAAACCTCAAGCAAGTGACCAGATCTAGTCATTCAACAAGGATTGGCTTCTCCTTGCTAAAGTATCACATGGCCCAACATCTCCCTATCATGTCCACATGGACAGAATAAGACTTCATAAAATGCCTTTTTAAAATTCATATCTACAAGTTCATTGATATTCTCCTGATTAGCTATCCTGGTAACACTGTCAAAAAGTTAGTTAGCCTAGCGTGACAAGATGAATCCACGTTGATTCAGTTAGCCCTACTTCTCTAAGTACTCACAATCTCTCTCCTTTCATCATCCATTCTAGAATTTTGCTGAGTAACCAAATCAGTTATAGGTGTATAGGTTCCAACAAGGGAGACAAAATGAATACTCATAAAATAGTGAATAATAGAAGACAATATATAATTAAGTGCTGAATCATGCAGTTCAAATCTTACGGGCATTCTGAGACAAAGGAGGCAAATAATAGGGGTTTGGGGGGGAAAGGAATAACCAGGAAGGCACATGTATACACGTAGCCCTGGTGCCAGTGTTGTTGTTCAGTTGTTTCACTTGTGCAAAACTCTTTGTGACCCCATTTTAGGGTTTTCTTGGCAGACCGTAGATTGGTTTCCCATTTCATTCCAGATTAGAAAACTGAGGTAAAGAGGGTGAAGTGACTTGCCCAGAGTCACACAGGCCCTGCACTCTATCCACTGCACCACCTAACTTCTCCCATAAATATATTGGATTACAATTTATTGAGACGAGACTTGAGTTGAGTACTGAGGAACAGTAATAACTTGGACAGGGTAAAAAGCAACACAAGGAAGGGCATTCCATCTGAGGAATCAGCATGAATAAAAGGCTAGGAGGATAGCATTGACATGGAATGTTTGTGAGATTATAAAACTGCAAGTGTATTTATGCTGAGACCTAAAGGGAAATAAATTCATGTATATAAGATGGATTTATGTCATAAAAATTCTAAAAATCTAGGAAGATTTTTGAGAACTAGAGAACCACTTAAAGATTTTCAAGCAGCAAAGTATCACTATGATTCTCATGCCTTAGAACTCACTCGGAGGGGGAAGCTAGGTGGCACAATGGATAAAGCACCGACCCTGGATTCAGGAGGACCTGAGTTCAAATCCAGACTCAGACACTTGACACACTTACTAGCTGTGTGATCCTGGGCAAGTCACTTAACCCTCATTGCCTCACCAAAAAAAAGAAGAAGAAGAAGAAGAAGAAGAAGAAGAAGAAGAAGAAGAAGAAGAAGAAGAAGAAAAAAAAAAACTCACTCAGCCCACTTCTGTTTTAGATGCACAATCTGAAGTTTAATAAAACTAGAACCAAAATTGGTACGTAGGCACACAAACAGCCAGAGATAAACACGATGAGGAGATCTTGAACAAGAGATCATTTGCACAATAGATGTGTTGGGAGGTGACTGACAAAGGATGGGGAAACATACATGTGTGCAAGCAATTTCTGAGCTATTTTTCCTTTACGGAAGATGCCAAAATACAGCTCATTAATTCTAAATAGTGGGTAGTAGGATGCTGTGTTTGTTCTGTTCCTAATGGGGCCCGTCAGAAATCTGTTGGAGAATATCTCCTCAAATTATTTTCCTCTTTCTTTTGTGAACTGGTTATTGTTACAGGGAAACATGGCCTAACCACAACTCCCACTCGATCTTGCATGGCTCGAGTAGATAGTAGATTAAAGGTTCCCCTGCTTGGCTGGGCAAAGCTGCAGAGCTAAATCTGCAGAACACTTTGGCTCGCTTCAGTAGGAGCTTCTGCTGTCTTTGTATACTCGAATCAACATTATTTTTTAAATGGAATTGGTGACTGCTAATAGTGGCAGCGCTGACAAATTAATTCTGCTGGAGGGGGTGGGGCCGGCGGCGGGAAGCAAAGGAAGGTCTAACAATAGCAAAAAATGGTAGCAGCCATGAGGGACATGGATTTAGCACTTTAAGGCTTTCAAAACACATTTTCTCAGCTGGTCCTCGAAATGACCCTGTGGTTACAGGTACTTGCAGCATGATTACAGCCACAACCTTAGCTCCTAACTTCATCTCCTCTAACCTGTAACCATTGCAAAGTCTTCCCAGTTGGTCCCCTTGCCTCGTCTCTCTCCTCTCCAATCCATTTTCCATAAAGCTGCCACAGGGGGCTTTTTTAAGTGCAGATCTGATCATGTCCCTCATCTACTCAATAAACTCCAGGGGTTCCCCATTTGCTTTTCTGTCTCCTATACCTGTAATGTACTCTCTCCCCCATAGAATCTCTTCTTTCAAAAGGGTTCAAATGCCACCATATACATCTCTCTCCTAACCCTCTCCCCAACTACTTCTGCCTTCCCTTTCTCTCTCAACGTGGCGCATTTATTTTTTGTTTGTTCTATAGACTTGTATTATTTGTCCATCTTGTGTCCCCTGATAGAATTATAAGCTTCTGGAAAGGAAGGCCTGTTTTATTCTTTCAATTTGTACATCCAGTGCTTAGCATGTGTTCTCGAATACTCGGATCATTCATTTGAGCAATGCAGGTGCAACGTGCCCTCGCCCTTCCACCTCATGTGACTCTCGTCCGTGACTTCCCATAACTTTACCATATGGAGTCCCCCCAAAGTGCTATACATCTTCTTCACTTCTTCCCAACATGGTAAAGATGCCATTATCAAACTCTGGCTGTCTACCTATCATTCTCTGTCACCAACCAGGTCCAACCATGTCACCAAAGCACAAATGTCAGTTGCAAACAGGAGAATCTAGAACATGTTACCATCCGTGGGAAAATAATCCTCCACTTGGAAACGATCTTGGATATCCTCTATCATGGTGGCAACTTCCTTTGGTAAGCAACATCTCCCTGCTTCATGATTTCCCTGATATTTATTACCAGAAGCTTTTTTAATAGGGTGATTTAAGGACAGCTGGGAAGCACAATGGGTTAAGAGCTGGGCCTAAAAACACAGACTTGAGTTCAAATCTGACCTCAGATACTTACCAGCTATAAGACCTTGGGAAAATCACTTAACTTCTGTTTGCCTCAGTTTCCTCCTCTGTAAAATGAGCTGGAGAAGGACATGACAAACCACTCTATTATCTTTGCCAAGAAAATCTCAAATTGGGTCACAAAGAGTCAGACACAACTGAAATGATTGAACAAAATGAATGTTTGTTACAAGGATTTTGTTTTTCTCAGTGTAGGGATGGGGAAGAGAAAAGAAATGCTTATTAATTGAAAAATTAAAATAAGTTACACTTATTAAAAATATAACAACATTAATAATAATAGTCAGTCTTTATATAGCATTTAATACATGCCAGGTATTATTCCACCCAGCTGACTTCTTGTTGTTGTTCAGTCGTTTCAATTGTGTCTAACTCTTTCTGACTGTGTTTGGGAATTTATTGGCAAAGACACTAGAGGGATTTGCCATTTCCTTCTTTAGCTCATTTTACAGAGGAGGAAACTGAGGCTAACAGGGTTAAGTGACTTGCCCATGGTCACCTACCTAGGAAGTGTTCGAGACCAGATTTGAACTCAAGAAGATGAGCCTTCCTGACTACAGCCTCAGTACTTTATCCACTCCACCAACAAGCTGTCCCTAACAAATATTCCTAGACAAGAAACAAATTCTAGCACTGACCAAGTCCAAAAATGTACATCATATTCTACATCTTGAGTCCATTACTTCTCTGTCACGTGCCAATGAATGTGTCATTCCCCCTTCTAAACTACTCCTCACAGCCATCATCTGAAGAAGCAACTCCTGTAGAGAAGAGGTTAGCCCTCCCCATCACACAGAGCTGGCAAACTAGCCTGGTTGAAGAATCAGGGCACCCTTACGGAAAGACAAGAGGCAGCATGTGTCAAGTAAGTTAAACCAACACCACTGCCTTGATTACCATCTCCCCTCAGACCTTGATGAGGACAGCCCAGGACCCAGGACCCAAGAGCCTTAGGAATAGCAATGCCTGCAGGTGCCCTCAGGTGCCATCCTAGGAAGCAACCCCAGTGGAGATGCAGCCTGGCAACTGCTCCTTCAAGAGCTATAGCCAAAGCTACCAAAGACCTAGAAAAGAAAGTTCTTACCACCAAAGTCTTTGGCACTGTCAAATGCTTTGGTGTCAGAAAATGGTTATGTTTTATCAGTAGGAATGACATTGAAGAAGAGGCATTATCAGCTTCTTTGCTGAGGCACTGTAAGAATGATGGGACTTTTCTATCTGACTTACAACTGAAATCTTCCATAGGCATCATCTCCCTCGTTAGAATGTGAACTCTGGGAGAGCAGGGGCTGTCTTATCTGAATCCATAGTGCTTAACACGGTGTTTTCCACATGGTAAATGCTTCATTCATTCATTCACTCTTGTGGGCAGCATTCTTTATCATCACCTGCTGGATGTGGCTCATTATTGCATCAATATGAGTTCTTAAGTCTTTCATGGTTAGTTTTTACTATGTTGTTATTGTATAAATTCTTCTGGTTTTGCTCCTACACTCTGTATCAATTCATTCAAGTCTTCCCAGACTTTTCTAATATATCTTTCATCATTTCTGATGGAACAATAGTATTCCATTGCATCTACATACCATTGTCTGTTCAGCCATTCCCAATTAATGGGCACCCCCTGAGTTCCCAGCTTTTTGTCACAACAGAAGAAACTGCCAGAAATTTTTATGCGCTTATAGTTCCTTTTCTTCTTTCTTTGACCTCTATGGGGTACAGGTTTAGTAGTGGTATTGGTAGGTTAAAGAGTATGTATACTTTATTAACTACTGAAATATAATTTACTTTCCAGAATGGCTGGACCAATTCACAGCTCACCAACAGTGCATTAATTTGCTTTTTCTTCCCTTCAATCCCTCTCTGTTAATATAGCTTCCAAAGGAATCCTGAAAGATCTTAAAATATGAATGGGAATCACCTTCCTGTAAAAGAGCTTAGAAGACAATATTTTGACTTACTAAATCAAAGGGTTTTTCCCACCATCAACAAAAAATAAGTACAATGGAATCTCCCTTCTCTACATATTTCAGTTAATCATTAGTAAGGATATGGTTTATTGTTGAACTTGCAAAAACCGTTCGTTCAATACTGATGCCCTCATTAAGGACACCCTCAATTTGGATATAGATGACTCTTCTAAAAATTCAATGGTAGAGTAGGTATATAGTAGTTATTGATGCTGCCATCTTTAATACCATTAGTATTAAGTATTAGTATTAAGCATACAAGCATAATACTATTAGTATTAAGCATAACAAGATTTTTTTTCATATCTTTGGAATCTTCCCCTCCTTCAGATACCTCCTATCAAGGGCCTCTGATACCCCCACAATTGTATTGTTTTCAATAGGGCATGCCATAGAGGGAGCAAGACGGTGTAGTAAATAGAGTGCTGGGCCTGGAGTCACAAAGACCTAAGTTCAAATCTCACCTCAGACACTTAGTAACTGTGTGAACCTGGGCAAATCACTTAACCTGTCTCAGTTTCCTCATCTGTAAAATGGAGAGAATGATTGCCCTTATCTTATAGGGTTGTTGCCAGAAATAAATTAGATAATAATTGCAAGGCACTTAGCACAGTGCCTGGCACATAGTAGGTGCTACATGTTATTATTATCATGGATCTCATCTCTACGAAACTGATCCAATCCAGCTGCTTTTTCTATCTTTGTCTTCTTTGTGCTCCTCTAATTTCTTTTTATTGGGGGGGGGGCAGGGCAAAGGGGGTTAAGTGACTTGCCCAGGGTCACACAGCCAGTAAGTGTCAAGTGTCTGAGGCCGGATTTGAACTCAGGAACTCCTGAATCCAGGACCGGTGCTTTATCCACTGCGCCACCTAGCTGCCCCCTCTAATTTCTTAATAAACACATCGAGAACTGTGAGATTAGCCTCTAAATGTGGTGATTCTACTATTCTTGATGGAGAAAATAGTTTGTTGAAGTAGTTTCTAGAAATCTTTTCCATTTTTTTCTTTTGACAGTCCCAAAAGTCTTAGTGCAGTCCTAAGCTTTAAAAACAGAAAATATTTTTGAGACACCCTATACCCATGTGCACATTGTCTCCCCCATTAGAGTGTAAGCTCTTGGAGGCAGGAACTGTTTGATCTTTGTCTTAGTGTCCCCAACAACTAACACAGTCACTGACACCTAGTTGAAGGTCATTCCTCATTTTATATATGAGGAAACTGAGGCTTGGAGATATGACTTGCTCATAGTCATACAGCTAGCATTGAGGTGAGATTTGAATTCACATCATCCTTACTCCAAGACCAGAACCCTATTCATTACATCATAAATGCTTATTAATTATTGAATGTTGCCTCAATAACCCTGATCAAAAGAAAAATCGGAATTAAAGTTATGAGCTTAATTTTGAAAAATTCATTAAAACTGCATATAGAGGGGCAGCTAGGTGGTGCAGTGCATAAAGCACTGGCCCTGGATTCAGGAAGACCTGAGTTCAAATCTGGTCTCAGGCACTTGACACTAGCTGTGTGACCCTGGGCAAGTCACTTAACCACCATTGCACTGCAAAAACAAAACAAAACAAAACAAACAAACAAACCAAAAAAACTCAGCTTACTCTCATTTACAGAGAGTCATTCATAGAAATTACAGAAGTATAGCTCAACCCTCTTGTCAACTGTGGGACCTGTCTGGTCTTTCCCATGCCAGTGGTCTCAAAAAAAGCCAACTGCATTGTGGTCAGATCCTGGGTTTAGTAAAAGAGCCAACACACTAACGACAATCCTTGCTAGCAGAAAAGATTAATAGGTTATTAATGGGCACCTGTCTCTGCCAAGGGGGTAATAGGGTCAACAAACCCAAAGAAGTCAGAGAAAAACAGGAAGTCAACAATCCCACTATGAAGTTCAAACCCAGGAATTCATCAATAAAAAGGAAAAGTACAGAGAAAAGGCAGGAAAATATAGCCTCAGTTCATGCATTAGCAGGTCCAAAGCCAAGGATAGGAAATGAGAGCATTTCAAGAACAGCAGATCAAAGACTGAAAAAAATAGAGCCAGTCCAGAGTCCTCTGAGATTTGCTTTGTGCAAAAGATCAGCCTGAGGCACCCTCGATGTACAGCAGGTGTCTCCCTAATTCACACCCTCCCCCCTTTTCCCATCTCTAACTGAGCTGAAGACAACACAGCTTGGGGCTTGATAATAGCACTCGGAACACAGAGCTTATCTTTAGGTTTGAAAATGTTCTTCTTAATACATACATGCATTAAATATAGAAAAATAAACCATAAAAGAACATTTCTTGGAGTTAGTTAACTAAAGCTTATCTAAAAATTATTCTGTGATTCTGTAAAAGCCAGGGACCAGACAATAAAGAAACAATTTTGAAAATGGATGAGAGAGAGCTGAATTTGATATTAGCCTGCACAATCTTGAGATTAAATAGGAGAAAAAAAAACAACTTTGCAAATCATCCAAGATCTTCTGGTATATATTTCATTCACACTATGCTGAATCTACAAAAAATTCATAATGAACTTCAAAGAGGCCTTTCAGAAGAATATTTGTAATATAATATACAGTATGTGCATGGCAAATTCTTTTCCAGTCCCCTCCAAGTAAGTGCTCCTTTCAAGTGCAGATTATAGGCCTAGTTGCTTAATTACCTATGGGGGGGAAGCAGGGGAAAGGGTGGGGAAAAGAGGGATGAAGGGAGGGGGAACCGAAATCCACCAGATGAAACATTCTCTAACCTTCTAATAGCCACAAGAGATAGCTTGAGCAGCAAGGAAATGCTGAGACATGCAAGATCAGGCTTTCACTTTCTAGTTCCTATGATAAAGAGGAAAATATCTTCCTGAAATTCCGTTTTCAGCAAAAATGAACAAATATATGTTTTACATTAAGTGGTGTGTCAAGGGTTTGGAGCCTTCCCAGCTGCTGGCTGGCTGCAGAGAAATCTTGATGTACAGGGATAAAGTCATTGAAATATGTATAAAGTGTGTAAACCTCCTACTAAGTGTTGCAGTTGTAGCTACACCTGCAGATCAGGGGTTGTCCCCTCTCAGAAGCTACAAGCCCACCCAAAAGTAGGAATTCCTGATACTGGTAAGAAAATAAGAATGATGTAAAATACCACCCGTTATAGATATTATGATATATTTGACAATATTGCTGTAATACTGTTATAATAATATAATAACATTACTACAATACTATGTAACATAATTAATATTACTACCATACTGTTTAATATAAGTGATATTATTATAATACTTTTTAATATAAGTAATCATTTTACTATAATATTGTTATAACATAATTAACAATATTACTATAATGCTGTTACAATAGCATAATAATAATCAATTTATAGTCTGTGGTTGGAGCCTTATAATGTGCCCATAACCGGCAGGAACAGATTGAGGTGTGGGTCATCAGAGCTGGTTGGGCTCCTGGTGGCAAATGCCATTAATTGAAAGTCAACTTCAAAAAAGTCTGTCTAGTCCCATGATGAAGAATGGGCTTCCAAAACCTCACCTGTCTCCAACAAGGAAGAGAAAGTTTAATAGATTCAACATATACAATATATTCCAATTCCATTATCCAACCCATCATCTTCCATTTATGATTCACCCCAAGAAGAGAAATCTACATGGATGCCCAGGTACCAGTTGCTGTCTTAAGAGTTTTATTGATCAGGATTTATAACTAAATACAAAAAAAATAAGAGGATGAGACTTCTAGGAGTCTCCATATCCATGATAGTCACTTCTTGACTATATATCTCAGTAGAGGGGGTGGGTGTCATATTCAATTCAAAATAGTGGATGCCTGTGAAATCTATAGACAGGGAGCAGGTAGGTGGCTCAGTGAATAGAACTCTGGGCCTGGAGTCAGAAAGACCTGAGTTCAAATCACGTCTCAGACACTTACTAGGTGTACAGCCCTGAATAAGTCACTAAACCTCTGTTTGCCTTAATCCACCAGAGAAGGAAATGGCAAAGCACTCCAAGAGTTGGTTGCTGGTTGCCCTTTGTGGTCAAAGACATCACTATGTTCGGGTCAAGGAACAGTCTATCCAACTGTGGCTGATCAGACCAAAACCACTATTAATAACAATGTTTTAGCAGCATCCGGCACTGACATCTTCCTCTCCTCCACATTCAGTCACTGATCTCTAGCAGGGACATTCTAGCCCACATCAGCCTTAGGTGAAAACCATTTTCCCATGTTACTGTCACTGCCTCTCCCCACCCATCTCTATCCAGGTCAGCTGTAGCTCTCCCTAGATTTTTTGTCCTTCTTAGAGAATTTTAGTTTAATTCTATTAGATTGTAGGTCTGAAAAGGACCGTACAAAATACTTAGTTCAGGAGTTCTTAACTAGGCATCCATGGAAGTGTCTGTTTCAGATTTCAGGGAGTCCAACAACTTGGATGGGAGAAGAAAAACAAACAAACAAAACCCCCAGATCTTTATTTTCACTGACCTTTGGCTTCCTTTGCATCCTACATATTATTCTCTGCATTGAAAAACTACTCTGAAGAGTCCATTATTGTGTTTTACAGACTTCCAAAGGGATCCATGCAACAAAACAAAGTTAAAAGCCCTGAACCATCTCTGGGGTTCAGCTTTCAATTTTCTCATCTATAAAAGTAGGGGGTTGGATTAAATTATCTCAAAAATGTGTACCCCCTGGGCAGCTAGGTGGTGCAGTGGATAAAGCGCTAGCTCTGGATTCAGGAGGACTTGAGTTCAAATCCAGCCTCTGACACTTGACACTTACTAGCTGTTTGACCCTGGGCAGGTAACTTAACCCCAATTGCCTCACCAAAAAAAAAATTGTGTACCCCAAAAATTCATGGATTTTTTTCTCAAAGGTAACACCATAGAATGCTGGACTTGGAATTTAGGAAGATTGAGTTTATATCTTGCCTTGGCTACTTACTAGCTGTGTGACCCAAGGCACATTACTTACCTTCTCTCTGCCTCAGTTTCCTCATCTGTAAAATGAGAATAACAGCATTTTCCTTGCAGGATTGTGAGGATCAAATGAGGTAACATGTAAAGCACTTTCCAAACTTAAAAAAGCTATATAAATGATAGTTATTACTTTTAAATTATCATTATTATTATCATCATCATCATTAAAGACATTATCCTGAAATAAATAACATGGTGATGACTCCATTCTGGTGATAAACTTGTATATGAAAAAGAGAATACCCTCCCTCTGTTCTTAGTCTACAAATCACCACACGTTTATTGATGTTTTCCTGGGGATGGCATGCTGTGTTAGATGCTATTATTAATCTATAATCTGATAACCCTAAGCTAAAGACTCTCTCTGCTCCACTAAAACAAAATAAACAAAATATTCCTTCTCCAGAAGCCCTTGGACCAAATGAGGAGTGTAGCTGGGGACGAGGGTGTTATTTCAGAAAGCAGATGTTGCCTCCCATGGTGCAGTGAGAGTTAAAGTCGAGGCAGTTGGGATGTGGTACGGGGATCAGCTGGGGACTGTGGGTGTCCTAAGACAGGCTCAGCCATGCAAACCACCTGCTCTCTTGTTCTGTTTTATTATCTGCCACACAAGCAAAGGAAGCGGAGCAGAAATAAAGAATGTTGGGCTGTAAGCCATCATATTTTAATCTCTTTCCTTTGTAGGAGCACGTCTCTACTAAAGACTTTCTCTCAGAGGCTTACATGAATAAAGCACAAGCTGTGGCTAGTCTTATCAAGCCAGGAGGGGCACCTCTCATATCCACTAGCAAATTATATTTTTGCCTTTGTATTGGGAGGATCTCGAATTGTGTTTTGCACATAGTAGGTGCTTAATAAATGTTGGATGAATTGAATTGAATGTCCGTCATCTAAAGGCCAACCTAGTTAAATTCTGAGAAGCTCATTAACAGGGGATGGTCATCAGGTTAGGATTTCTTTACCTACAACTATTAGAAGTCATCTACTAAGGTTCGAGAGAGATGTAATAATCTGCAATGCAATACAGAAAGTACAAAAATCTACAAAATCATTCATTCATTTTTGTTTAATCTATTTTATTTTACTTTTTTTCAGTGAAATGTTTGTTTTCTCTCCCTCCCATAATCCCCATTGGAAAAAGGAAAGAAAAACAAAATCCTTGTAATAAATACTCCCAGTGAAAATAAATTCCCACATTGGCCATGTCCAAAAACAGGTATAATGTGGTATAATTAAGAAGAAAAAAAGGTAATTACACATGAAATTGCAAATCTATTGTGTACAAGTTGCTGTTCCTTTTAAATATAAAGTTGTCATGTAATATTATTTTTTTTCTTTTTCTCTTTCCTTCTCCCCCACCCCCCACTCCTGCCCTAGTCACTACAAAGAGCTACTAGAAATATTTTTTGTATATATTGAGTCTTTTCCCTTTCTTTGATGACTTTGGAATACAGGCCTTGTAGCACAATTTGATGAAATCATTAAATTTTGAGGTAAATATGGAAATGGCCCAAACACTCTGATTTGTCCAAGAACCTACATTGTGGTGAAATAGGATGTCCTGAGAGCAGACTGGGGGGAAAAAAGGCAACTTTGGGGCTTTTTGTTTGGTTTGGTTTTGGTGAGGCAATTGGGGTGAAGTGACTTGCCTAGGGTCACCCAGCTAGTAAATTGCTAAGTGTCTGAGGCCAGGTCCTCCTAAATCCAGGGCTGGTGCTCTATCCACTGCACCACCTAACTGCCCAGGCAACTTTGTTTTTATCCATTTGCTTGATTTGAATAGAGGAATTGGCTCTAACCAAACTGGCCTGCATACTGTTCACTGTACATTGAATTGCATCTCCCATTCATGTCCATGTGTACAGTCTGACCTCCCCTTAATTCATTCTTTCCACACCTTTGCCTCTTAGAACTGATAGCTCCCTTTGAGTTCTATCTCAAGTGCCTCCTCCTTCCTTCAAGTGACCTTTTCGAATTCTCTCCAGTGTTAGTGCCCACCTCTTTGAAGTCACTTTTTTAAAAAATTTTGTGTTTGTATAATGTATTTACTTGTCCTTGAACTCATATCCTCCCCCATCCCCCAATTAAAGTCCTTGAGACCAGGAACTATCTAATTTTTGCATTTGTATTCCTAGCATGTGACACAATAACCAATACTTAGTAGGTGTTTAATAAATGCTTGGTGATTAACTGCTGGATAGCTACCATCATTCCAAGTTTGTAGATTGAATACTTGCCAAATAGTACTTTCCCTTACTTTGTAAATCTTCAGCACGAAAAGACTTGAATGTATATATGTTATATAGACACATAACACAATATATACATATACACATACATACACATATAAAAACTCCTTAGGACTTCACAAAAATCCTAAAGGGTAGGTACTATAGATATTATTACTCCCATTTTATAGATGAGAAAATTAAGATTCTGGGAATTAACTTATACAGATATGTCCCAAAATGTTTTGTACAGCATGAAGCTTAGAGCCACACTAAGACTTTGGGGATACCCTCTATTTATACAGTGCTTTAAAGTTTTCAAAGCCCTTTATATACATTATCTCATTTGAACTCCTCAATAACCACATTATATAGAAACTAAAGATTGTCCTCTTTTATAGGTGAGAATGTTGAGTCTCAGAGAAGTTAACTGACTTTCTCATGGTCACACAGCTAGAAAGTGTTGGAGGAAGAATCCAAATGAGGGTTTCTCCAGGTTCAAGGTCCAGTGCCCTTTTTCTATACCAAATGCATTTTTTTTCTCATAGCTATTGATTCATGGTGATGGACTGATTACATATATGCAGCAATTCTGAGTCACCCATGGGATAAATTAAGACTCTCCATATTCCCCAGTCCCCGATTATATCAGCAAAGCTAAATTCTTAGTGCCCTCTCCTTCTACTAACCAAGAAGCCGAGAACCACCCACACAGAACAAATTATTACATAATGTTCCTCTTTGACCTTAACTCTACAGCAAGCTTCTTAGAATACCAATTATTTTCCTTTTGTCATAACTTTTAATAAACAAATGTATGCCTTAAATCTTCCTGAGATGACAGATGTAGAAGTAAAACACCTCATATTAGTCAGGAAGTATTTATTAAGCACCTACTATGTGCTGGGCACATGTCTAATAGTGCTTCATGCAACGTGGATAATTTACAAATGTCTCCTAAATGCATGAGTTCCTTAAAAGTGGTTTGTGAAATTATAGCCCATGGGTTATAATGGGTAGGGTTTGTCAGCCATTTAAAATACATTCTTCCTGATGTAATGCTGAGCACAACTGCTGAGAGATGTGTCTCTATTTATAGCAAATGAGACAAAAGATAAGTCTCATTAAAAATGCCCTAGAAAAAATGATGGTGCATAATCTTTGTAATAAGAACCAAATATTCAGAGAACGGATAGGGAGAGGAGTTCAAATAAATTCAAATAAATGAGTCTAATAATTTTTAGATGATTTTAAGCTAAATTCTGGACTTCCCCTCCCTTTTCCTTTCCCTACTTTAGAAGGGGAAATGGACTGTTGTGCCGGTATAATTTATTCCACTTAAATAGAATAATGATAGCTAGTATTTGTACTGGCATTTTAGAAATATTAGATCATTTTATCCTCATAACACTTGGGAAAATGTTATTAGGCCCATTTCACAGATGACAAATTGAGGCAGACAGCAGTTAAAATGACACCTAGGAAGTGTCAGGCCAGATTTGAATTCAGATCTTCCTGAATCCAGGCCCAGCACTCTATCCATTCATTGTACCACCACCTAGCAAACTACCATATTCCACAAACTCAAAGATAAATAAACACAAGAGCTGACTCCAAGGAGTTTATTCAAACAGGAACAATAAGGTCCAACTTTTAGGACTCAAAGATCTTTGTGATTCTATTTACCTTTCCAGACTTATTACCCATTGCTCTTTATCAGGCAGTGATAAAGGCTTATGCCTCAGTGCCTTTTCTCAGACTTTCTCCCATACCTAGAATGTGCTCCCCTTCCCCTCTGTATACCTTTTAGAATCCTTAGCATTATTTTTTTGGCAGGCTGTGAGGGTTAAGTGACTTGCCCAGGGTCACACAACTAGCATCAAGTGTTTGAGATCATATTTGAACTCAGGTCCTCCTGAATCCAGGGCTGGTGCTTAATCCACTGCGCCACCTAGCTGCTCCCGATCCTTAGCATTTTTTAGGACTTAACTCAGGACCCACTTTCTAAGGAAGACCAGTCGCCTCTCCCTCTTTGTATCGTCCTTTTTTTATTTCTATTGGTGTTATTGGATGCCTTCAATAAGGATGAAAATGGCATCAAGGTCAGCTACTGCACTGATGGTAAATTATTTAACTTAAAAAGGCTACAAGCCAAAACTAAAGTGGAAGGAGAGTTGGTGCATGACTTTTTGTTCACAGATTATTGTGCAGTCAATTCAGCCTCTGAGGCTGTGATGAAATAGAGTATGGGTCAATTCCCTGCCACTTGTGCTAGTTTTTGTCTAACAGTTAATACCAAGAAAACACAGGTTCACCACCAGCCATCACCATACCATTTGTGCAACCATTTGTTAAGCAAATGGAGAATTTTTAATGCTGTGGATAAGTTCATTGACCTTGCCAATATACTTTCCAGGGATTTACACACGGATGATGAGATGCATTGCCAGAGCTAGTGCAATGTTTAGAAGGCTCCAAAGGAAAGTGTGGGAGAGAAGAGGTATTAGACTGCTACCAAACTGAAGGTCTACAGAGCTGTTAGGCTGACCTCATTGTTATAGATATGTGAAACCTGGACAGTATACCAAAGCCATGCCAGGAAACTGAATCACTTCAATTTTAATTGTCCTAGGAAGATTCTGAAGATGAAAAAGGAAGATTCTGGCAAGAGAAAGTACTGGACACTGATGTCCTTTCTCGAGCTCAATTGCTAAGTATTCAAAGTCTACTGCAAAGAGAGCAACTCCAGTGGGCTGGACAGGTTGTTCAAATGCCAAATGTACATTTGCCTAAAAGACTATTTTATAAATAACCCACACAAAGCAAACTCTAATATGGAGGTCAGAAGAAATGTCACAAGGACACTCTTAGGGTATCTCTGAAGAATTCTGGAATCAATTATGAGACATAGGAGACATTGGCACAGGATTACCCAGCATGGCATGTCCATATTAAAGAAGGTGCCATGCCTTATGAACAAAGCAGAAAAGAAATGTGAGATACACAAGTTTAGAGACCTCTTCATTCCAAATGTTCATGTGGACTATTTGTACCCAACCTGGAGTAGAGCTTTCTGAGCTCATATTGGTCTCAGCAGCTACAGCCAGATATACTATACAGTGACCCCAGTGGAGTGACACCGTTTTGGTCCTCTTTGAGAATGAAGAACAACTATTTATTTATCTGGGTAAAGGGCACATCTCCCCAAAAGAATACAAGCTGAGGCCAAAGTGCTGTTTGGTTTTTATTGGTTCTGTCTTTATATCCCCATCATCTAACATACATCCCCAGTGCTTCCATACAGTAGGTGCATAATAGATGTTTGCTGAATTGAAGTGGTATTGCGGGTACTCCTTCTACGAATGCATATTGTACCCACTTTAGAACTTATCAGAGCTTATGTGCCATTGGCTTGGCCCTAGAGAACCCAAGCTGGTCTCTACCTACTATCAGGCACTGGATGATGACTTGACTAGATCCATCACTCAAACAGCAACATCTATTGGGTGCTATGTTCTAGGCCCTGTGCTGGGTGACACACATAACTGAGAGTGTGGATAGGGACATGCATTAAATAAATCCAAACCAACAAATAGGAAATGTTCTGTCCCCACCCTTTTTATTCTTTCCCTGTTTATACAAAGATGAAAATCAAACAGGCCCTTGCTTCAAGGACCTTATCGTGTATCAGGAAAGACATAGGAATGTATTAGGTAATACAAAATATACACAAAGTAAATGATGAAATAACTTGGGGTGGGAGAGACACAAATACTTCAGAGAAATGGGAATGGTGGGAGGTGGTGCTTAAACTGACCTCTGAAGGGAGTCGGGCCTTCTCTACGGAGAAGCTGAATAGGAAGAATATTATATGCATGAGAGACAGCTAGTACACAGAGAAAGAGAAAGGAGATGGAATGCCACATGTCAGTAAGAGCAAGCAGGCCATTTTGACTGGCTCATAGAGTAAGGGATGGGGAATATGTGTAATAAGTGTGGGAAGAAAGGACAGAGTGTTTTGTGAACGGCTTAAATGCTAAACGAAAAGAATTGTTTTTGTTTTTAAATCCAAGAGGCAACAAGGAGCCATTGAAGCTTCTTATAACCATCACCTCATGCTTGAGTACTGTAATAGCCTGCTAGGACATATGTCTGCCTGCCCCAAGTCCCTCCAATCCATTCTCCATTCATCCACTAAAGTGATTTTCCTAAGATGCAAGTCAGTTCATGTCATCCACTTACTCAGTAAACTCAAGTGGTTCCCTGTTATCTCCAGGATCAAATACAAAATGCTCTTTTTTTGGCATTCAAAGCCTTTCAGAACTTAGCTCCCTCCTATCTTTCCAGTCTTCTTAAACCATACTCTACAACATGTTCTCTTTGATCCACTGACACTGGCCTCCTGACTATTCCAAGAACAAGACACTTCATCTCTTGCCTCCAAGTATTTTCTCTAGCACTCCCCCATACCTGGAATGCCCTCTCTCTTCCAGTCCAGCTACTGATCCTCCTGTGTTCCCTTTTTTTAAATGAGGCAATTGGGGTTAAGTGACTTGACCAGGGTCACACAGCTAGTAAGTGTCAAGTGTGTGAGGCTGAATTTGAACTCAGTTCCTCCTGAATCCAGGGCCGGTGCTCTATCCACTGCATCACCTAGCTGCCCCAGTGTTCCTTTTAAGTTCCAACTAAAATCCCATCTTTTACTTATGCCCCAATCTCTTTTAATTCTATTGTCTTCTCTCTGCTAATTATTTCCTATTTTTCCTGTATATAGCTAGCTTTGTATACATTCGTTTGCATGTTGTCTCCCCTGTTAGACTATAAGCTCCTTGAGTGTAGGGACTGTCTTTTACCTTTTTTTTAAATCCCCAGCACTTAGCACTGTGCCTGGCACATAGCAGACATTTAATACATTTTTACTGATTGAGTTCAACAGGAGGGGTGACATGGGGAGTTAAGTGCTTTAGGAATGTTACTCTAGAAATAGCCTAGAAGAAGGATTGAAGTGGGAAGAGACTTGAAACAGGGAGATCAATTACGAAGCTACTGAACTTAGTAGAGGAAAGAAGTAATGAAAAGCTGAACATGGGTGGTGGCTCTGCGACTGGAGAGAAGGGGGCATATGGAACTTATACCATGTTCACAAATATAAGGTCCTATTCCTCTGAGAGAGGTGAAAATAATAGGTTCATGTGTATAATTTTTGTGGGGAAGAAGATGAAAAACAGAAAAGGGAAAAATAAACATGGTCTCTTCCTCTAGTACACATGTGTACTGTCTGTCTCTGTGTCTTTGTCTCTCTCTCTCTCTCTCTCGCACACAAACACACATACATATATCCATGCATTGTGGCTCGATGGGTGGGTGGGTGGATGGCTGGATGGCTATGAAGAAAGGCTGTGAAATCCTTTTTTCAAATCAAGCTCGGGGTCCCTTCTCACCTTTGGCCAAGGGAATCTCCTTTCTCTGGGAAACTCAACTCCAATCCTATTTTATTTCAACCTCAGTATCCTGGGGATCTCTCTGTGCCCCCCTGCATACCTGCATACATGCGATGGAGTTTCCAATGATACACACTTCCCCTCTCACTCTACTTTGACATTGGAACAACCTCCACAGATATGGGCTGACACGGTTAGGAAACACTGCAGTAATATTAAGCCTCCCTCCACTGAATGGTAATCTTCTTGGTTCAGAGACACATTCTGAAAAAATATAGGCTTCTCTTTTCCCCCTTCTCCAGAAACATTTCAGCAGTTCTAAAATTTAAAATAAAACAAAAACAAAAAACTCTACAGCCTAGTTCATACCAAAAATGAATTGCTGTCAGATGTGATTATTTTAAAGAGAATTAAAGCATTTGTACCCATATCATGGTAATAACAACAAAAAAGTCACGGGCCAGATATAGATGTGCTTTAGCAAAGGAAATTCCTCCCTAGGATTCTTTTTTTTCTGTCTGGTCCTTTTGTGGGGGGTGGGGGGTGGGGGGTGGGGGGGAGGGCTGGGCAATGAGGGTTAAGTGACTTGCCCAGGGTCACACAGCTAGTAAGTGTCAAGTGTCTGAGGCCATTTTTGAACTTGCGTCCTCCTGAATCCAGGGCTGGTACTTTATCCACTGTGCTACCTAGCTACCTCCGCCCTTCCCTCAGAGTCTTAAACCTATGAAACCAGAGGTTCAGATTAAAAAAACAAACAAAACAAAAAACAAACAAAAAAACCCTTATTTAAATAGGCTAGATTAGAGAGTGTTTTAATTGCATGCCATATCTTCTCATTTTCCTTCTAATTTGGTATTGATTTTGATCTATGCTCTAATAAGTCTCATAACTCAGACCTCTAAGAAACTTCTAAGACTATAAATACCAAAGGTAATGACTTGCCTTGGTAGATGGAGTATCCTTATCCAGGAGGTCCCAAGAACAATGAAATCACAGGTCCAGTGCCTATTCCTATCTAACAAATCATGGTTTGACAGTACATAGATGATTCATATATGGCATGCATCTGTAACTATGTTTCTTGTCAATTAAGACAGTCCAGATAGACTATATCTATGTTACAATATATATATATATATATATATATATATATACATTTTTTGTAATGCTATCCATTGCTTAGTAGGTCTACAGTATTCTGATGCTTTTCTTGCAGAAAGGTATGTTTTTTTGTTTATTTAGGTTTTGGCTTTTTGCAGAAAGTTTTTATGACATAAAGGTATGAAGTTTCTTTGCAGTCTAGAAGCCTTTGACTTCCATCATTCCTTAATTCCGGGCTGAAATTTCCAACACATTTTCATCAGGCTTCTCTTTACCCATATTTGTATTAAAATCACTGCATAATAACATTTATTTTGACCTAATTTAGAGGGCCTTCAAAAGTTCTTCAAGGACTTTCTCTTCTTTCTCATTCTCTGTAAAAGATGTTGGCACATAAGATGCAATTATCTCCATGGGAGTTGTTATTTTTTTCAAATGCTCATCATGAACACTGCAGTACAAGATGAATGTTTTGCATGACATTATGTTACTTGTTTTTCTTAGACCCACAATGAAAACTAAACTCCCTGATTTGCCTCTCCACAAAAAACTATGCCATCATTCCATCTAGAAGAACTTCCTGTTGTCTTCTAGTTTCACTTATAAGAAGAATATTAATATTAATAATGATTAGGTTCATATAGTATTATGTTGACTTGTTGGTCACTGGACAAGGCAAGCACTTTAGAACATGAACAGTTAAGTTTCTGTTTATACATGGTCTGAAAGCCATTGACCCTAAGCATCCTTTAATTCTTTTTTCACCACTCCAACATACTGACTGCAGAACAGAAGACTAATACAAGACGAATCAGATAATTTATATTATTCAGTAATATGCGCTCTCATTTTACCTCTTCCATAATGAATTAGGCAGCTTTATATTTATATAATACAACTAAAGGCAAATTTCCAGTAAGATGTAGCTCTAGTCATCATTCTGGGTTGCCATGCTGGCATAATTTCTATATACTTTAAGGAGAGAGAATAATCTATTACTCAATGCAAGCAGCGGGACGGTGAGTGGTCTGAGGGATTTCATTTAGTAGCATAATAGTGAGTGCCTTGTATACTACTAATATATGTCAAAAAGATGAGCATAATTCATGTTATATTTAACTAAAAATCAGCTGTTTTATTTTAATTGTGTGAGGATTTGAGCACAAGCTGCTTGCAAGATAAATAAAATAAGATCTTTCATTTTCTCAGATTTTTTCCTTTCCCTTCTCTTCCCCTCCCCTTCTTTCAAGACCAGGTCTCCCCATTTTGTCCAGACTGGAAGGCAGAGGCTACTCACAGGCCTGATCTCACCATTGACCAGCACAGAAGCTGTGACTTGCTCCATTATCAAGCTGAGATGACCTTAATTCCAAGGCAACTCAGATGATAACAAACTTTAACACCAGATAAGCATAAATTATTATAGCTCAGAACTCCTGAACTCAAGAGATCTTTCAGTTTTAGCCCCACAGCTAGCTAGAATTACAAGCTTGTACCACCATACCTGGTTTCAGATGTTTTTAAATGTCTACGATATTAGGCTCCATGTCTCTTGTAGTTAAGTCAAAAGAAAATTCCAGCAATACAAGATAACATCAGTATTCCTAGCACCCTAAAAGGATGCCACTTGAAAATTAATTGGCAGATTATAGAAATTCAATAAAGCAATTCACTTTTAATGTCTGACATAATATTTAAGATATGCAGTACATTAATTAGCAGTTCTAGAAATCCAAGTGTGAAAGTGAGGAGTTTCTATCAAATGTGAGAAAGTCTTATTGCTTTTCACAGAATCTAACATGGAAAACTATAATAAGAAAGGTACAACATATGTTGGTTTGGGGATAGAGGGAGACCACCTTGGTTTCATAGCCAAAAAGTGAAGTCTGTCTCATTTCAAAGAACTACCGAATCTCAAATTCAAAAGGGATTTCAAAGGCTTCAAATCCATCTCATACTTGAAAATAAATTCCCTCTACAATACACCTGACAAATATTGGTCCAGTTTTTACTTGAAGACCTCCATTGAGAAATAACTCACTACCTCTTTTAAGGTAACCCATTCCAATTTTGGACATCTCTAATTTCATTAATTTTTTCCTCTCGTATCAAATCTAAATTTACCTCTCTGAAATTTCTAATTATCATCCTATTTTTGCCCTCTGGAGTCAAGCATGAAAATTCTAATTCCTTTTCTGGCATTTTTGACTGGCCTTAACCTTCAAATACTTGAAGATGACTCCCACATTCTCCTCTCTCCCCTCCCAATCTTCTCTAATCTATAAACATTTCTTGCTCCTCCAACTAATCCTCACATAGCATGATTCTCAAGGCCCTTCATCTTCTTTTGCATGTAGTCTAGTACATAAATGTTCTTCTCAAATGTGGTACCCAGAAATAAACATGATAAACCACATGTGGGCTGACCAAGGTGGAGTATAACACCACCACCAACAACAACAACAACAACAAATGCTAGTGATTCATGTAACACATTAAGGTTTTCAAAGTGCTTTACCTCTGTTATCTCATTTGTTCCTCACAACCACCCTAAAATGACCTCTCTATCACTTCTCTAGTCCTGGCTGCTTTATCTCCCTTAATGTAGCTGCTACCTCACATATTTGACTTACATTTATCTTGAAGTGTCACTAAAACCCTCAAATCTTTGTCAGATGAACACTGCTGTCTATGGGTCATTAAGTGTCCTCTGCACCATTATCCTCCATATTGAAAAAACAAAACAAAAATTGGGGCAGCTAGGTAGCGCAGTGGATAGAGCACTGGCCCTGGATTCAGGAGGACCTCAGTTCAAATCCGGCCTCACACCCTTGACACTTACTAAACTGTGTGACCCTGGGCAAGTCACTTAACCCCGATTGCCTCACAAAAAAACAAAACAAAAAAACCAAAACCATTATCCTCCATATTATCATATTTGATAACTGACCCCTTAGATCTGTTTAAATGGAGGAAACAATGGTAAAAACAACCCATTACTCCCTTATGTAATCTCTACCAATACATGAATGTTCCCCCAAATGGATTATGGGATTGAAAGGTTATATTTTCATTGTAAAATGGGGCAGGTTCCTTTTGATTCAATGATTTGGTCCCTAAAGAACCACGTGGTAGATTTAGTAGCAGTGAAATAGGGGTCAGACACCTCTCATTCCATATTGACTCTAAACTGGCAGGGCTTCCAGTATAGATAGGGATTGCCTCACTCTTGAGGATGGGAGCAGAGGTAGAGTATTGGGTTTTAATAGATAGATATAGAACTAGAAGTATGTGACACTAATTTGGCCAGTGGTTCGGGCTTTCCAACCAACTGGTTTTGTGACTTTGGATAAGACATATCTTTTCTCTGCAACTCAATATCCTTAACTTATACAATGTGGGATATGACATGGAAGATCTCTAAGTTCCAGTCAGGGCTGTGGAGTGTTGGAAATTGACCTCGTCTGCTCTACTGTCTTCAAGTTGGGGACAAGGACGTATACATGAGCTATACATAGGACAGGAGCTCTACATATCCTTCCTTTCCCCCATCTTAAACAAAGCAGGGGGACCTTCTCATATTCTCCTTTCTCTTTTCCTTTCCCTGAGGTTGAGCAGAGACTTGGTCAGCCCCTCATGCTCTCTCCTTTCCTGTTCTTTTCCCTCCTAAAAACTAGAAAGTTCACATAGGCTCATGTCCAAGCAAGAATCTGGTGGCATTTATTGTTAAAAACAATCCCATTCTAGGGGGCAGCTAGGTGATGCAGTGGTTAAAGCACAGGTCCTGGATTCAGGAGGACCTGAGTTCAAATTCAGCCTCAGACACTTGATACTTATTAGCTGTGTGACCCTGAGCAAGTCACTTAACCCTTATTAACCAGCCAAAAAAAAAAAAAAAAAAAGAAATCCCACTCTCTTTCCAGGAATAATTGTGGGTCTTATATCTTTAAGATCACCCTCAAAAAAAAAATAAATAAATGACCAGATGAGTAAATAGATAAATAAATGGATGAATGAATAAATAAATAAGTAAATGAGTGAATGAATAGAGAGATAAATAAATGGATGGATGAACAAATGAATGAATGAACAAATAAATAAATAGAGATCACTCTTAAAGATTCTATTTTCAATCTATAGGAGCCATTTTTAATATGTAGGGTATACCAAAAGTCTTAATGGTTCAAGATTTAATAGCATAAAATAACACTAAGTCTTTAGAGACACCCTCTATTTGAATGTTAATTACTGAGTAAGCAGTTCTCTTAATACTTTGTTTAGTTCATCTTAGATGTGTAGGTGCATTCGTGATTTGATAATTTCTCATGCAATCTATGTGCTGATAGTTTCCATTAGATCTCTATCTTTCTCAAGCAAAGTTATGTAATTATTCTTTGGGTGGAGTGGGGCAATGAGTATTAAGTGATTTGCCCAGGGTCACACAGTTAGTAAATGTCAAGTGTCTGAGGCCGGATTTGAACTCAGGTCCTCCTGAATCCAGGGCCAGTGCTTTATCCACTGCACCACCTAGCTGCTCCTGTAATTATTCTTTAGTCTAAGATTTATCAGCACTTTACTTTCAAGCCCTGAGTATCAAAGGAGTCCTGGAAATCTGTGGCAAAACAGACTTACAAATCGTTCTCCCAATTTATACACGTAAATTTCATTTCTGAGCCCAAGTGTAAAACTCTACATCACTATTAAATATCATTTTAATAGCTTCAACACAATATTCTAGATGGTCAAGATCTTTCTAGATCCTAATGTTAGCTACCCCTCTCACCTCTGTGTTCCTCTTGAACACTCTAAGTTGAGCAAAAGGGTAGTCACTATAAATCTGTAAATATAATTCCCCTTTTGAGTCCAATATTAAAGTATGTACCAAAAAAATCTCAATTTTGAGGAACAGGAATGGTCAGAATTTAAAACTATTTTAAAAATATTTTTAACATATTTCTACATCACATAGCTTCATGATGTTATTTGAATCTAAGGCCAAACATGTCTTTCTCAAAATAACTATGATCATACTTATAGGCTGAAAAATTGAAAGTCCAAAAGTAATTTCTATTTTTACCAAAACAGCATGGTTTTATTTGATTAGTAAAAGTGAAAATTATTTATTCTGAGATCCCAGGCTGTAAGACCAATGAGCCACTGACTCACTATGGTAAAATGTTAAATATACATAGACCAGGCTAAGCTGGTATATAATTAAATGTGCATTCATTCAGGTTCCTTCCCATTTTTACCTTGAAATCTGGTAAAGAAAATTAATGTGGAAGCACCAAAAATCCATAAGGGAGAATGGAAGCTACAAGGAAAGATGTCATTATATTAGATAAAGCCCAACATGGGAGCCTGTCAAGACAATTTGGGGTCTTAACTCTATCATTTCTTCTCACAGTGTGTCCATCAGAAGTAGCAGACAGTGAAATGAAGAAGGCAGACCATAAATCTGTCATAAATCTTTAAATGTATTACTCTAATTCAGTGTCAAAATACATTCAACCTACTAACTGATTCAAAATGTAAAGATCGTATAGCAGAGTGGAAGGAGTACTGGTGTTAAAGTCAGGAGAGACCTGGATTCAAATCTAACCTTTTATCATTAGTATATTTCTGACCATGAGCAAGTCATGTAACCCGTTGAAGTCTCAAATTCTTGAATGAAGAAAATCGGTATGAATACCTTCCTTATAGGGGAATGGCAAGGATCCAGGGAATTAATTTTTGTGACATGATTTTTTGACCTTAAAGTACCATATAAATGTCAGCCATTGTTATTGTTATTATAGCATCGTCAGACTTCAAGACATAGTAGAGGATAGAAAAGATTGGTGTGCTGTGATCCATGGGGTCAAGAAGAGTCCAACATGACTGACAACAAAGAGATCACTGAAAACATGATTCTCTCTTCCTCACACAGGAAAAATCCACATCTTGCTTTAGTCTGTAGCTCCCTATAAACTTCAACTTCTTTAACTTCTACTAAAACTTTCCTTTATATAGCTAATTTAAAATTCCAGTGCTTTGGGGGAATTTCAACACAATACCAAGGATATACAGAGAAAGAAAAAAAAAAATCTACAGTGAGTATACTCATCTCAATAAATGTCTGCTTATCTAAATTTCAGGAAGGTCTAATCATATACTAAAACTGATATTACTCAAGCACATATGGCAATGTTTTGTTCTTGATTTTCAGAACTATGGAATTTTGTTTGAACTCAACCACTTCAATGAAAATAAAGTGTAGAAAGAAGATTAGCTTTCTGCAAATGCCTTCCGCCACCCTATCATGTAGCAGTAGGGTAATAAAAAGTCCATCTAGTTTAATTTGTTTTCATCCCATGGATAAGTGAAAGTATTATTTATGCTTTTAGGCATGGTGGCACATCTTATAATCATTAAACTCTCTCATGCCACATGCATTAGTTGGCCATAAAAGACAAACCCCTTCTTGACACTGCTTCCTGAAGCAACCTAATTCTGCTTATTAACCTACTCAAGGTACAAGACCTTAATCAATCACCCAAAAAATAAGAATTTGTTTTTCTGTGCCAAATACTGTGTGATATACATGCTCTCCCCTCTCCCCCAATTAAAAAAAAAAAAGACAAAATTCCCTCAAGGTACTTGTAACTCAGATGCAAAGAAATTTAATTCAACTAGACAAACATTTATTAAACTCCTAATATATGCCAGTTCTGCCCTCAAGGAACTTATATTCTATTAGAAGGAAGCAATTAAGAGTACAAGAGTAGATAATTAAGTGTTAAAATGTGTAGTATAGAAAGCTTGGAAGAACCTCTCTCTAGGCCTGGATCTCCTATTGCTGCTCACAGCAAACATGATACTCCTACTTTCCAACTAGCTACATGACTCCTTGACATATTAACATTGTCCTCCTAATTTCCAGAACTTTGGCTCACTCCTGATGATGGCTATCACAGGTTCCCTAACTTCTGGCTAGGTGTCCTGGTCTCCCAGTCAGTACCTGGATTCTGGGTTTTGAATGCTTCTTTGTTTCTGACCCTTGAAATTCACAAACACCTTACTTACCTTTACCTCTTTCCACTCCTTTCCTAGACTTAGCCCATTTCTTAACTAACTTCATTCAGTCAACAAGCATTTATGAACCAGGCACTATGCTAAAGTGTTGGAGATGGGGGGAAATGGGCAAAAGTAATAGTCCCTGACTCAAAGGAGAGCCTATTCTAATGGGAGAGACCACATAGCAATAAGTAGGTCCCTGATACAAACCAAGTAGAAGAAAGATAATCTCAGTACTAGCAGCTGGGAGGGACTGGGGAAGACTTCTGCAGAAAGTAGGATTTGAACTGAGGCCTTAAAGGAAGCCAGGGGTACCAGGAGGCTGAGAGGAAGAAAGAGAAGATTATAGGCATGGGTGGGAGCCCAATGCAAAGACACAGAATAAAGATGAAGTGTCATGTTTAAGCAACAGTAAATAGGCTGGAGGGCAGCTAGGTGGCACGTGGATAGAGCAGCGGCCCTGGATTCAGGAGTACCTGAGTTCAAATCCGGCCTCAGACACTTAACATTTACTAGCTGTGTGACCCTGGGCAAGTCACTTAACCCCAAATGCCTCACAAAAACAAAACAAAAAAACAACAGTAAATAGGCTGGGAAAGCTGGATTTGGGGGGCAGGGGGAAATAGAATATAAGAAGACCAGAAAAGGGAGGATGGGGCCTGACCCTGGTGACATCATATTTATAATTTTATTTAAAAATAAGGAACTTATCAAATTTCAACAAACACAAATCCTTCAACATACAAGGAACAGAATAGAGAGCTATTCATTGAACCAAAACGTAGTTAATATAATTTTAAGTGAATATTAATTTGAACATAGTAGGAACAAAACTTTCCTATTTTCCTGTGTCCCCTTGTGAACTTGTTTTGCTTTGTTTTGGACATTTTCTTCTTTAAAAATGCTTCACTGCTCTTCGCTTTATCTTCATTTTTTTGTTGTTGGTACATTTTTGACATTACTGTCACTACCCATCAAACTCCTCCCCATCCCCTTTCCCCAAATAGAAACCGTCCCCAGGACAAGTTTGGTCAAATGAGACAAAAGACTATATCTGCAAAAGCACGTCTCATTGTGTACCTCTAGTCCATTACCTCTGCCAAGAGATGGGAACCTGTTTCATTCTCAAGTCTTCTGAAGTCCTAGTTGACCACTGGTTTATCATGGTCTTTCAGAATTGTTTTCCTTTACATTATTGTGGTTCTTGTGTAAATTGTTCTTCTGGTTCTACTCACTTCACTCTGTATCAGTTTGCACAGGCTGTTTGCTGTCTATGTTCTTAGTGTGACAAGGGGAAAAAGACTTATATGGACTATGGCCCAGAAAGGAGTTAAGATTTGAAATCAGCCTTAAAGAATGAGGAGTGAGGAACTGCCCAAAACAATGAGAAGGGCATTTTAGGTATGGGAATGTACATGGTTAAAGGCATTGCAGAAATACCATGGGGCTGAACTGTTTAGACTGGAGGGGTTATGCTAGGAAGTGATGAGCAGAATTCTTAATATAAGGGGAGCCCCATACCCACAGAGATACTCTAACCCACCCCCCACCCCCAATTGCTCTTGCAGTTTGGATTCAGGAGGAGGGTGCTTAATTCATTGTGTGGCAGCTAGATGGTGCCATAATGCACAGAATGCTGGGCCTAGCATCAACAAGACCCAGGTTCAACTCCAGTCTCAGACAATTCACTAGCCTCATCCTGTACAGTCTCTTAACCTCTATTTGGCTTAGTTTCCTTTACCCTAAAATAGGGATAATAAACAGTGCCTACCTCACCTCACAGGGCTGTTGTGAGGATCTGTGAGATAATATATGTAAAGCTGCCTAAGCTAGATCTAAGAACTTCTTCAAAAATCAAAAAAGGATTTTTTAAAAATTTAAGCAGTTTTATATTTCCCTTTAAGACCATAAACAAGTCGCTGTCTCTGTTAATGTGTCCTTAATTTTTTTTTATTTCATCAGGAGGGGAGAATTAATTTATTAAGTCTTCTGGTTAGCCCTGACTCCTCCATGAGGAGATTTAAAGGGTTAAGTGAGGCCTTCCCTGCCTGACAATATTTCACTATGTGAAACTCTACCATGGATATGTTCATTTTAAATTTGACAATGAAAATGCCTTTGGATCAGAAAAAGACTATAAATTATTCATATTCTAAGGATTTTATTATTAAGTCCCACCCCCGATGCATGATGGCTATAGGAAACTTCTGGACAAGTCATTTAATGACCTCCAAGACAATATATTGCAGAGAAGGGGGCAAATTACATTAGTGGATTGAATTTCCTCCAGGGGTTCTCTGTTCCATAGATATAGAATCTACACTCTTTCTCTGTACCATAGATATAGAGTCTACACTCTCTTCTAGAAGCTAGCTGAAATCCCCAACTGGTATTAAAAGGATTGTTGTTGTTTGTCCTTCATTCTCGAAAGGACCATGACATCATGAGGTGATGTCATGACTTGGAGTGAATTGGATTTAAGTGAGGGAAGGCTGTGAAAAGTCATCAGCCTCACTCTCTCCTCCAGAGCCATCTAGGCCAGTGGCAAGATATACATCAGGACGACTGGAGATGGCCCCAGATGTTTGAGGCAATTGGGGTTTAATGACTTGGCCCAGGGTTACACAGTTGTAAGTGTCTGAGACTGGATTTGAACTCAGGTCCTCCTGATTCCAGGGCCAGTGTTCTATCCACAAAGCCAAACAGCAGTCCCTATTAAAAGGATGGGAATTTGATAAAGGAGGCAAAATTTTGGAGCAAGTAGTATTTAAGAGAATGGCAGTCTTTGGCAAGGCTCTTGGTGGAGTTTTCTGGACGACAGCATCATGTAGCCACTGGGGTCCTGGAGTTTGGAGACAGAGAGAAAGGGTCAGAGATGATGACAGGGCAATAAGAAGATGTCAGAGGCAAATCTCACCTACTTCAAAATTTTGCCTTGGGACTGTCCTGCCCCTTCCACTCTTTCACAAGGCTGAGTACAACTGTTATTGAAATCTTTGGAGACTGAATACATATACTCTCTCCTTTTTCTTCTCTTCTCCTGCCTGGGATGGAATAACCCAACTCCAGTGGCCTGGATCTGTGGCAAATACCTGGCATGTATTTGAAGGGTGCATTGACAAGAATATAATGCCAAGGGGCAGCTAGGTGGCGCAGTGGATAGAGCACTGGCCCTGGATTCAGGAGGACCTGAATTCAAATTTGACCTCAGACACTTAACCCCAATTGCCCAGCAAAAAAGGAAAAAAAAAAGAATATAATGCCTAGAACAAAGGAAGTTCTAATTGTTTACCTGCTCCCGAGTCAGTTTGGGATTCTGCTTTCCATAATGAATGGAAATTTCTAGAAAGGAAGTGGGTCAGTTGGAATTCACCTAAAAGAGAGACTACAGCATGGTGAGGAGACTCAAATCCTTCAAATATGAGACCTGTTTAGAGGAACTAAGACCTTTTAGCCTGGAAAAGAGAACATGATTTTTTGTTTATTTCAGTCCTATAATTTTGAGTAGAGAATTTCCAGTTAAGAAATTCCCTCTATCAGTAATGATTGCTTTGGAAAGGCACAAAATTTATTTATCTTAATAGCCCATTTTGAATAAGTGAAGAGACAAAAACCCCAAATATCTCAATTCAGTTGACTGGTATCACATGGTTCAAAGGTTAAAATCAAATCAGAGGGATCAACTGGCTCTTTATGGTACCTAATCTCCATTCTAGGTGGAATAAAAAGAATATGACATTGAGGGGTGGGAGGTAAAAGGGGTCAAGAGACCAGATTTCAAGTAGTAAAGTGGTACAGACCAGAGAAAATGTGGTAAGGATACGTCAGCCCCTAAAACAAAACAAAACAAAACAAAACAAAACAAAACAAAAACAAAAAACCTTTTGGGTAATGTTAGTAAATTGCCTCCTTCAGGATACTTGGCATCTTGCATGTAAAAGACACACCCTGACTCTCAGTTGAATGAATGAATGAATGAATGAATGAATGAATGAATGAATGAATGAATGAATGAATGAATTTAAAGAGATTCTATTTCTCCTTTCCACACCATAACTTGATGTTTGATTTTTATTTTCTATAAGTAACAGAATGCATAAACATAGAATTATTCATTACATTGGGCTTGCATACACAGATGACTGGGGGCTGGTTTGTTTTTAGAAGCCCTGTGTGTGTACAAATGTTCCCCAGCATGGGATCTGTATGGGAACCCAACCCACGTCTCTCACACATTCTGATCAGATTTAGAATCCACAGGGAATTCTGGGGCAGGGACAAGCATGTCAGAACAAACATACCTTACGCCCTCAATCACTGCACTGCCAGAAAAACAGCAGCATTCTAAAAACCGTGGCAAGCTTCTGTAGAAAAGTCCTCCCTTCTATAGTTAAATTTCTGTGGTTTGGGAATTGTGAAAGACTTAACATCCTATATTCTTCTTGCAGAAAAGAATGCATCCATGTTGAAGAAATATTGCCTCTATTCGACTAGTACGTCGTTGTCGTTCAGTCGTGTCCAACTCTTCATGACTCTATTTTAGGTTTTCTTGGCAGAGATAATAGAGTGGTTTGCCATTTCCTTCTCCAGTTCATTTTCCAGAAAAGGAAACTGAGGCAAAGAGAGTTGAGTGACTTGCCCAGTGTCACACAGCTAGTAAGTGTCTAAGGCAACATTTGAACTCAGGAAGATGAATCTTCCTGACTCCAACCCTAGCATTCTATACACTGTGTCACCTACCTGCCCGTTCAACTGGCATGGATATATTGAATAGTTATGCTTTGTTTGCTGTGCTATATTTGCTCCAAGGTAGCATAAGATACAAAACACAAACTTAATAGGATCTTTACCAGTTAAGACAGGCAGATTTTCTCCAATCTTAATGACAATTATATAATTCACTCGTTTTAACGCTAAGATGGTTAACATAAAACCCATCACATTTCTCTATTAATTACTACATCAGTACAGCAGATGGAAATGTTCGCTAAAAATTTCACTGGAGGGATTTTGTAAAAATCTAACAAGGAAAGGGAAAAATATCTTGACCCACAAATGAAGGATCTATTGACTTTAAATAGAAACTATAAGGGAAAAATTGTTTTATCACATGGAGATGATCATCTGGTGGTATTCCCTGTTGGTCAGATAGTACCTGAGGCATGGCGTTCATTGCTTAATGCCATATTTTAGGAAGGACCCTGAGAAGATGAAGAATGTGGGGGAAAAAAAAGGTGATGAACCCCACACCCATGTGATATAATGGTCAGTTGGAGGAACTAGGTGTGTTTACCGTGGAAAAGAGAAGACACAAGGCAAAAAAATTATATAACAGTCTTCAAGTACTTAAAGGCTGTGGGGCAGCTAGCTGGCACAGTGGACAGAGCACTGACTCTGGAGTCAGGAGGACCCGAGTTCAAATCTCACCTCAGACACTTACTAGCTGTGTGACCCTGGCAAGTCACTTAACCCCAATTGCCCTAAAACATCCGAAGCCATCTCCAGTCAACCTGATGTATGGAGGAGAGAGTGAGATTGGTGACATTACATAGCCCTTTAAATGCAGTTCATTGCAAGTCATTACATCTGTCATGGTCCTCTTCAAGAATTTAGTACAAACAACAATGACAGACTGTGATTTGGAAAAGGGACAAAATGAGTGTTCTATTTGGCCTCAAAAAGAAAAGGTTGGAGCAATGGCTAGAAATTGTAGGGGCAAACATAAGTGCTCCTTCTTATCTTTAATAGCTTCCTAAAGGTGGGATAAACCACCATGGGAAGCAGCAGGTACCCCCTCAATGGAGTTCTTAATTCAGAGACCAGATGATCATTTATCCAATATATTATAGCACAGATTCTTTTTTTGAGAAACAGGTAAAAATGAGATGACACCAGGGACAGCTAGGTAGTGCAATGGATAAAGCACCAGCCCTGGATTCAAGAGGACCTCAGTTCAAATTCAGACACAGACACTTGACACTTACTAGCTATGTGACCCTGGGCAAGTCACTTAACCCTCATTGCCTTGCCCCCCCCAAAAAAAATGAGATGACTCCCCTGCCCTGTCTAAATCTGAAATTATATCATTCTGGAGAATACATTATCATGGGAACTATAAGGTTTGGGTCTTATGCTTAAAGAGCTCCCAGATTCATTCTGAGTTTAGACATGTTAGTCATACCAACTGGGCAAACCCATGCAGTTTGGCAGGCACACACGTCATCCCACAAGCAAAAAAACAGTATCACCAGGCCAAATTCTAAAGAAAGTGGATGACTTTAAGGATTGGTGTATGCATCCAAAGTGAAATCCAGGACATTTAACAGAAATTCAAGAGATGCCGTACTAGTTTCACTTCATGAAGCTGTCCTTTCCAATTTATCATATTGATAATACTCTGTATGGCCCTGATCTCTTTCATTTCCATGTATTCATTTTTCCATCTGCTAAACTACAAACACTTATACAATATTAATAGTGTAGCATTAGGATGGGAGGAACTCTGAAATCATTTTGTTCCTTAAAAACAAACACCTTTTCATGAAGATATATCTACATGTTATTTTGGTATGTAATAATTAATTTGTAATGCCACTTGAAATACAAATCCAATAGAAGTCCATAGTAAACCTTCACTACTTAAACATGGTGGATCATAGGGTATTGTTGTGTTTTTGTGCAAAGTTTTGTAGAGATAAAAAAATTTCCCCTCTTGGGTTGTTGTCAAAGTTATTTTCTAAGTCAAAAATGCAAATGGAGCACATTTCAATTAAGAATGTTGTTACTCTCAGCTAATTAGTAACATAATGGTTTATATATAATTATAATGTAATGTTTCTACAGTTGGGAATAACTGATGTATGTAAAGAAAACACAAGATAAAAACAATAGAAATCAATACAAAAACATATAGTATATTTAAATTTTTTTTTTTACTTCATAGGGAAAAGAATGAGAAAGAGTGGTGTAGTGAAGGGAGAGGGAATGGAGAACATTGGATCCAAGAGTGGAGACCTAGGATGAAAATCCTAGTCTGCCACTAACTAGCTATGTGACCACGAGCAAGTTACTTAGATCTCTATGTACTCATCTATAAAATAAGAAGAAACATTCCCACTCTAATGTTTTATGACTCATGTTTCAATTCAATGCACCATTCATTTAATAAGTCCCTACTGTGTGCAAGGCATTGCGCTTGGTACAGCAATAGATTTTTAAGATAATGAATATGAACGCAGACTTTGAAGGGCTATATAAATGTTAGCCGTGGAGGTTTTGGAAATGATTATTTCAAAATAACGAGTGCCTAAAAATGTGGTTTACTGGTGGAATGTGTAGTTCAAGGCAAACTAATGATTTGTGTTCTCAAATGATAGATGGAGCCATCCCAGTAATTTATTCATATGTTTAGAAGAAAGGCTTGTTAACTGATATCTCAAAGGTATTAATAAATGTTACCTCGTATCATGTTAATACATCACTTGTGACATGCCCTGTCATTGTTTAAAAATTCCCATATCGTAGTTTTTAACATCAAAACATGTTAGGGAACAATCCTCATTTTAATAAAATGAAAGATTAAATATGATGAGCAAATGTATTACTTCAGGATGGGTGGTAATAAAGTGCCAAAGAAAAGCTGCAAGCTGTTGGTGACTTAAGATACTCAAAGAATTAATTTTATGCTGGCATATACTGTAATTAGAAATGGCTCTGTGCATCATGATTAAACCAGTAACTATGGTAACCAAGACAAGAAAGCATGAGTGCTAAATAAGATGGCCTGAATAAGCCAATGATACGCTTTTATTAATCTGTTTATTTTTAAAATCTTTGTCATAAAGGATTTAACTGTAAAATGCATTTTAATTACCACTTTTTGATCCTTGTCATTCATTTAAAATTGAATAAATCCCACCATTTGTTTAAAAAAGGAAGATAGATTTTCATTTTTATCGCAAATTAAAGTCATAGTATTTGGAGCTAAAAGGGAATTCAGAGATTATTTCATCCAACCTCCTTGTTTCACAGATAAGGAAACTGACATCTAGAGAGGTTAGATGACTAGTCCAGGGTCAAACAGACAATGGTTCTCATTTATACAGTGATTTAATCTTTGCAAAGCATGTTATACAAATTAAATCAGGGGGAAGCTAGGTGGTGCAGTGGATAAAGCACTGGCCCTGGATTCAGGAAGCCCTGAGTTAAAATCCGGCCTCAGACACTTGACGCTTACTAGCTGTGTGACCCTGGGCAAGTCACTTAACCCTCATTGCCCTGCCCCCAAAAACCAAAACAAACAAAACAAAAAAAAAAAAACAACAAAAAAAAAACAAATTAAGTCATTTGATGCCCATTCTACATTTTACAAATGGTAGGCACTTCCTCACAGTCAGTGTCTGGGGGGACCCTGTTAGGCCAGCACTAACATCATTCCCACTTTAGTTACCAAAACTGAAGCTCAGAGAGGTTAAGTAACTTCTCCAGAGTCACTCAGGTAGAGTATGTGTTCAATGCAGGATTTGAACTCAGTTTGTCTCGAAGTCTACAGTCTATCCATGCTGCCTCTCAGATAGCAAAAAAGTCAAACTGGGATTTTAATCGAGGTCCTCTGATTCCAAATCCAATGGGTCTTTCTACTAGCCATATCCTTCAAAATTTAATGGGGAAAACACTCAACCAATCTATTGCAGCCCTCTGTTTCCTAGCTATAAACAGATAAAATGGCAACTTTACTATTTCAAACAAGGATTTTAAATCACACAAAAGCATTTGTGGCTTTACTGTCATATATTTACATAAATGTCACTTGTCTTAATCATAGGAGACAAAAGTTACGAATTAGAAGGAAACGCATCTGAACAGAAAAAAAAAAAAAAGGGAAAACCAATCGGTCTTTTCCAGATGGCCAATTTCCATGCTTATTGTAACAACACAGAACTGTGCTAATAAAAAGAAGTTTACATTTATATCATCCTTCTGGGATAAATAAAGGTAGATACCATAAAGTGAGCTTCTCTATTTAGTTCTCAGTGGTTAAGCCTTAATTGGAATACCTGTTCACTCTGTGCCCTCTAAACTGAGCAATGAGGGAACATGATCATAATAATTATAATAGATGACATTTATATAGTTTTTTTTAAGTTTGCAAAGTGATTTGTAGCCATTATTTCATTTGAGTTTCTCAATAACCCTCTCAAGTAGATTCTACAGATATTGTTATCCCTATCCTGCTTTTTACAAATGAGGAAACTGAGCAGTGAAAAATAAAATGTGAGTGATTAGATTTGAACCAAAGCTTTTCTTATTCAAGTACTGGTACTCTATCTACTAGGCCATAGTGGACTCAAAGTTGGAATGGACTCAAAGCTGAGCATCAAAAATGATTAAAGTTTAGGGAAGCAACTCATTTGAGGAAAAAGCTTAATTAACTTCATTGATTCAGGTTCTAAGACCTATGGGCTTTCGAACAGTATTCAAATGCATGGATGGGCTATATATAAACAGCAGGTATTTATTTTCTTTTTTTCTTTTTTTGGATGGGGCAATGAGGGTTAAGTGACTTGCCCAGGGTCACACAGCTAGTAAGTGTCAAGTGTCTAAAGCTGGATTTGAACTCAGGTCCTCCTGAATACAGGGCCAGTGCTTTATCCACTGCGCCACCTAGCTGCCCCCTAGCAGGTATTTATTTTCAATGAGATCAGAATGTCATAGAGTCAATGGGCTTGAGTTACCACAAAAGAAATTTAAACTAGATATTAAGAAAAACTTTCTGACTCTACAGATCATGAAACACTGAAAACTGTGTACAAGTCTTCCTCTCAAAAATAATGAGGAAAGGGGGCAGCTAGGTGGCGCAGTGGATGTTATTAGACCTGGGGACCAAGACCTAGCTGCTGCTCAGGGTGTAAGCCCATGTAAGCCACCAAGTGGCATTTGGATCTTCTTCTATCAGTTCACTTCCAACTAGGCACTCACAGAAAGTACCTAGAATACCCAACATCTCTCTAACCTTTCTTTCCTAATGTCCTTTGGGCTCAATGGTCCTCTAAGGGTATGGTTCTTCCCATAAATTCATAATTCTCTTCCACCTCATGCCCCAGCAATTTGGTTGGTGTATCCCCAAAGGATAAACTCAACTGGCAAATGGGCTAAAATAAAAAGCAGTCACTAAAATGAAAGTAAAGTTTAACAGTAAATTCTTAAGTGATTGAGCACCTGCTCCTGATAAAGCTGGATTTTCAACTCTTTCTGCTGTCTCTGCTTCAGGCTTCTTTGCTCTTTAAAGTGAAAGAGAGATATCTATCTAAAGGTAGAGAAGCACCTACAAGAACATCCAATCTTCCAGCCACAGGGGAATAGGAAAATTGTCTCAACGTGCTTTAGCCCACCTCTACGTCTCCTCTCTCATAGAAACAACAGTCAACTCCTAACCAACTGCCAGAAGAATCTGTCCCTCGGATCAGAGCCCCAGGAAACTGTCTGATACTTCAGCAAGCTGACAGTAGAGAAATCTAGGCATGCGCAATTGGCAATATCTTCCCCCAGGGTTCCACACAAGCCAATGTTCTTTTGTAATTCCCATCCCAATGTGGGGCTGACTTTACTGGAAGCCTGAGAGGACTGAAACACTCAACATTTCCATGGGTTGGCCCCAAGTTCTCCTCCCCCAGACAGCCCATATGTTCAGATGCTTGCGTTGTCTTCCCACTGTCACAGCTGAACCCTGGAAATGCCAGTCAGCAAAAAGAGTAAATAAATGTCAGAAAGTCTCTGAATGAATTTCACAAAGCACTGTATGTGCCTTTTGAAAAGTCCTGAGATATCATATGCTCAATTGTGACCCTGACAGCCATCTACTGTGGTATCACCTCCCTACAACCCAGCCCCAGGGCCTCTTCAGCTTAATGTTTCCATCTTTTGGTACCTAAAGTTCCAGGAAAAATGAAGGAGAAAAAGGGTACCCCCTGGACCACAGGAAGCTGTCTGAACAAGGGCTGCACAATGAATAATTTATATTAGGGAATGATGGTAGTGAAATGGAGATAGGGACTAGATCAGTGATATTACTAGTATAATGAGTTAACTATCAGATGAATAAACTACCAACGTAGGTGTACATCTTCTCTGCACAGACAGCAGTCCCCATAGTGCCAAGAGGTTAAATGACTTGCCCAGAGTCATTTATGTTTGGCTCAGAGATGGGACTTGAACCAAGGTCTTGCTGGCTTCAAAGCCAGCTTTCTGTCCTCTATCCTACAATGCCTCTTATGAGATAGTGAGATAACATATTAAAATACATGGGATGCGACTAAAGCTGTTCTTAGAAGAAAATATATCAATCAATATACATGGGATGCAACTAAAGCAGTTCTTAGAAGAAAAGGAACAATGAAGTGCACAATTTAAAAACTAGAAAATTAGCAAATTAATTACATTAAAATAATCACAAAAGAATATATTTTGAAAGTCAAAGGGAAAATAAAGTTGAAAGCAAAAAGGTTAAGTAAACTGTTTGGGGAAAGAGATTTTAGAAAGATAAACCATTAACTAATTGCATTAAAAGAGAAAGGAAGGGAAATCAAATATCCAAAAGGCAAGTAAGAACAATGACATGATAATGGAGAGGAAAAAGACAATCATTAGAAGTTAATTGGCAGAGTGGATAGAGCACCTGCCCTGGATTCAGGAGGACCTAAGTTCAAATCTGACCTCAGACACTTAACACTTACTAGCTGTGTGACCCTGAGCAAGTCACTTAACCCCAATTGCCCACACACACACACACACAAAATTAATAGGGACAGCTAGGTGGCACAGTGGATAAAGCACTGGCCCTGGATTCAGGAGGACCTGAGTTCAAATCTGGCCTCAGACTCTTGACACTTACTAGCTGTGTGACTCTGGGCAAGTCACTTAACCCTCACTGCCCCACCAAAAAAAAAAAAAAGAAAAGAAAGAAAGAATATATCCAACCATGTGGTTATGTAAAGGAAACATATAGGTTGCAACAAAAATACAAAATGCCTAACTTGATAAAATATGAGATCCTAAACCATTTGGTCTCAGAAACAGAAAGTTAAGATTATCAATGAACTCCAAAAGGAAAAACAAAAACTCCAAACCAGATAAATTTTTGCAAAACACAATAAATATGAGGGGAAAAAAATTATGAAGAAAAAAATCCTTGTATCTAAAATCTCTGATTAAAATCTAATATATAAAACCAAGAGCAAGGTGACACAAGTCTTAGTCATTCTCCAATAGATAAATTATTAAAAGATATGAACAAAGTTTTCAAAAGAAATGCAATCCATCAACAATAATAAAGAACTCAAAAATCACTAATATTAAGAGAAATGCAAATGAAAACAACTCTGAGGTACTGTTGGGGGAACTTGTGACCTGGATGGGGTGGGGGTGGGGGCTAGCTCACCCAAAGAATTGGAAGCTCATCACAAATCTTGTAAAATAAAAAGAGATTAATTAGGAGAGAGGAATATTTGGCAGGGGAACAGATCACCATGGTGACTGTCCCACTGGAGTAGAAGACCAGGTCTTTTGTATTTTTACAAAGCACTGGGAGGGAAATGCAAACAACAGGGAGGGGATTTTGGAATAATGGGGCATCTGTAAGCTATGCAGCATCCATCCATATCTTGTGTATCATCTTGCAGACCTTGGTATAGCTTATCAGCTACCAGCTACCAGGGCCCTGCTCAGTAATGCTCATACCTGAGGTGGGAGACAGAGCTGACCCTCCCCCAGGGAAAGTTCGAGGATTCTCTGGGGGGTTGGGATCTTTAGTTTCTTGGGGCTTCTTTTACATTCCCACAACAGCATCATGTAGGCAAGTTTAGTTAAAGATGAAAAAGTCATTGCTGGGTGGCTAGGTGGCATGGTGGATAAAGCACCAGCCCTGGATTCAGGAGGACCTGAGTTCAAATCCGGCCTCAGACACTTGACACTTACTAGCTGTGTGACCTTGGGCAAGTCACTTAACCCTCATTGTCCAGCAGAAAGAAAGAAAGAAAGAAAGAGAAAAAGTCATTGCTTAACTAGCTGTGGAAAGAGCAATATGCTAAATCACTACTTGTAGTACTATAAGCTCAACCAAACTTGAAAACAATTTGGAATTGTGCCTTTCAAACACCTCAAACTTCATATCCAGTAGACATCTTCAACTAAACATGTCTAAAACAAATTCCACCTAAAGTCTCCCTTGATGCTACCTTCTCTATTACCATGGAGCCCCACACTATCTTCCCAGTCCCTCCAGGTTCACATCCTATGTATCATCCTCAACTCCTCACTATGTCTCACTTTGTCCAATCTATTGCCAAGGTCTAATGATTTTGCCTTTGTATCATCTCTCAAATACTCGCTCCCTTCTGTCCTGCCACAACACTAGTGCAGGCCCTCATCACCTCATGCCTGGATCATTGGTGGGTCTGCCTGCCTCAAGTCTCTCCCCATTTCAATCTATTCTCCATTCAGGCTAACAAAGTGATTTTTCTGAAGCACAAGTCTGATCATGTCATTCTCCTACTCAATAAACTCCAGTGACTCCTTATCACCTCTAGTTTCAAATACAAAATCCTCTGGCACTAGCCTCCTTCCTGTCCTATGAACAAGATACTTCATCTCTCAGCTCCTTAAAGGCAGAGACTGCCTTTAGCCTCTTTTTATATCCCCAGCCCTTACCGCAGTGCCTGGTAATTAATAAATGTTTATTGACTGACTAAATACTTGTAATACCAAAAATCTAGAGAACCATTATATGGCTAATAAATGGGGGTGAATAAACAAATGATGATTTAAGAAGTAATGGAGGGGCAGCTAGGTGGCGCAGTGGATAGAGCACCGGCCCTGGAGTCAGGAGGACCTGAGTTCAAATCTGGCCTCAGACACTTAACACTTACTAGCTGTGTGACCCTGGGCAAGTCACTTAACCCCAATTGCCTCACCAAAAAAAAAAAAAAGAAGAAGAAGAAGTAATAGAGTATCACTACATAATAAGGAGCACTGAACATGAAGAATTCAAAGAAACATGGGAAGGCATACAAACTAGTAAGAACTAGTTAGTATTTATATAATACTTTAAGGTTTGCAGAGCCCTTTACAAATATTATCTCATTTAATCCTTATGAAAATTCTGAGAGGTAGGTGCATTTATTAGCCCCATTTCACAGATGAGGAAACTGAAGCAGACAGGAGGTAAGTGACTTGCCCAGGGTGTCAAACAAGTAGTAAGTATTGAAGGTTGGTTTTGAACCTATGTCTTCCTGACTCCATATATGGTACCCACTTAGCAGAACCAAAAGAATAATATGCACAATGTAAATGAATGTGTTTTCTAAAATTATTGTTACTACTGTATTTTATAAATTAATTGCTATTTTTATATCAATAGTTATTATACTAGTTTTGGTAGTAAGCATTTATTATTAATTAATATTGCCTACTCAAAGACCCACCTGGAGATTAATCTAAACTGATTGAATTAAGTGAGAGTGATTGACTTTGTTGATTAGCCTACTTCAAGTTAATTAGATTGTAACCACACCTGGCTGGCCCTTAAGAAGGTATTGTTCTCAGAAGCTAAGGACTTTAAACTCAACACGAGACCACCTTCAAGTACAGTGAACCAATGGATTTGGATGATGCTTACCAATCAGCTTGAAGCAGTGTGTAAGGACCGCCTCTGTTCCAGACCTATAAAAAGCTTCCACACTCAGTTTGCTGGGGAGTTTGTGATTGAAGCAGGCTTGTAGCAGAGGACTTGAGGAAGAACCAGACCAGGCTGGAACTCTAGGCTAGGTAGGCTTTTTCTTAACTTTCTGAACTCCATGTGAATACCCGATATGCTTTAATAAATGCTAAATGCCCAAAAACTGGTGCTAAAGCTTCTAATTTAAGGTGACCACACATTTAGATTTTAAATAACACAGTAGAGTATTGACCTCATGTCTCCCTAACTTCTCATGGTCTCAGGCCTTCAGACTTATGTTATCCTAAGAGGAAGTATGTGCACACAGAGAGAGGCCAGATAGAAGGGCAAGAGAGGGCAAAGAGAGTGACCCTGGAGTGGTCAAGGGCTTTATCCTCTTTAGATAAAGGTGGGTCAATATACATTGACCTAAGCTAATTGGTTAGCATCATTCAGTTCCATTGATTGACATGATTTGAGGGTGGTCTAAATTAAGATGAACTCTACAGATGACATCAGAGAAATAGTATGCAAAAGACCCTCCCTGAAGGGCAAAGTCCAGTATCTAGGTGTAGTTCTCCACTGACCTAGACAAAAGAATCTATCTCCATTTCCTTTTGTTCCCTGGGACTCATCCCAGGCAAGAGCTGAACTTTCTGGAGTGGGGTAGAAAAAGCACTGAAACTGATCTCTAACTCTCCCCTAGAAATCCATTGCTAATAATTATTTTCTCACAAATACAACATTAAAAGGGCAAGAAAACTCAAGCCAAATACAATGGACAATGTTGTTTATAAATGGTTAAAATAGAGCATCCAATCTTCCTTTTTGTTAACAAAAATTAACCTAGAAGATGGAAAGTTACATGGGTTAACACTGGTACTCATTATAGTAGGTGGGTAAGTTATATACTATTATTACTTGATCATTAATTATCAATATTGATTAATTGGATGGAAAGGTGCTTTGAAGGAAAAAAAGAAAAATGCTTTGGATGGAGGAATGTTATTAGCATGTGATATATTTCAAAACAAATAGTTTCATTTTTTATTGCACCAGTTGTGGTAGGATGAATAGAATTTGTATGAAAGACACTTTCCTTTCCATTGTAATTCCTAAAGTGTGGGGGAATCACCCTTGACCCTACTCTCTGAAACAATACCCAAGAGGGAGCCTAAAGAAAGAACCAAAGGCTTTACTCCAACAAACTACTTAGCTTCCCAAGATGGAAGCCCTGAATTCAACATGAAGAGTCAAATAAAGAAGGATGTTTAAATTATAAGGTCAGTCAGTCTCTCTCTCTCTCTCTGGTTGGGGCAATGAGGGTTAAGTGACTTGCCCAGGGTCATACAGCTAGGGTCAACTGTCTGAGGCCACATTTGAACTCAGGTCCTCCTAAATCCTGGGCTGGTGCTTTATCCACTGCACCACCTAGCTAACCCATAAGTCTTTACTTATTTAAGTGTCCTGGCACCTGCTCAACACAACACAGGATGTACATCTTCTATACTATCGACTTCCATACCATAGACATTTTTAATAACAACTATCTGAAGTTCTACTAGGAAAGCAACCACGCTATTTGGAACTGGGAGGGATATCATCAAATTCAATCATTCCTTTTTTTTTTCCAGATGAGGAAACAGACAGAGATAGGTAAAGTAAGTTTCCCATGGGCACACAGGTATCAAATAACAGAGCCACAAGTTGAAACCTCATCCTCTGACTCCAAATTCAGTGTTCCTCATAAAACATGCCACTTTTCCCTGGAAAAAGAAAAAAAAAGCATTCCCTAAATTTCCAACGTGTTGGATCATTGTATTATCTAAATTATTTGAGTTAATCTGCCAATAACAAGGTAATCTATTATTTGTTGACGGTATTTTTGTTCCCTACTTTGGTGCAGTAATAATTTATTATTATACTCCCTTGCTGTCATATTTCCATTTACCACTAGAGGGAAAACTTTCACTGAAACAAAGCAACATTCAAAAGCGGCATTTTATTTTCAAAATCCCTTAGGATATAAGGATGGCAAGCTTTCAGTATGTTCATCTGTTGCTCTAAAAATAAAAAAAAAATAACAGATTTTTTAAATGAAACATATACTATCATCTTAGCTGAATACATTATTATGCTATTTTGTTAATAACATTTCCAAATACTATATACATTGCAGAGAAGTTCCAATCTGTCATCTCATTTGATGCTCACAACAATTATGTAAAGGTAGATACTCTTTCATCTCTTTTTAGATGATTAAGCACAAGCACAGAATGTCCCATTTTACAAGATGAGTTAGGAGCAGAACTGAGGTTTTGCTTCAGGTTTCCTAACTCAGAGACTGGAGTTCTTTGCATTTAAACCACACTATTTTTTTTTCTTTTGGGAGAAAAACAATAACACATAATAATTTTATTACCATACAAAACATGAGAAAGCATGTAAATAGTGGCAGAGGTGACTAAAAGTCTATGTCTCCTGCCTCCGAGTGTTTTTTTTCTTTTCCCACTGCATAATGAAAAGTTATGAGATGTTGCTTTTTATATCCTACTGTAAATATATTCAGTTTAAAAATTCACTAAGAGGTGGCAGCTAGGTGGCGCAGTGGATAAAGCACCAGCCCTAGATTCAGGAGGACCTCAGTTCAAATCCAACCTCAGACACTTGACACTTACTAGTTGTATGATCCTGGGCAAGTCACTTAACCCTCATTGCCCTGCAAAAATTTAATTTAATTTAATTTAATTTAAAAATAAAAAAAAATTAAAGTGCACTAAGATATTTGGGATACTATCTCTCTTACTCTCACGTTCTCTCTCTATATATATATACACATGCACACATAGACACATATATACACATTCATATATACATACGCATATATATGTGTGCATACATATTTAAAATTATTAAAGCAACAAAATAGCTTAGCTCCTTGTGAAATGTGATTGGCCATCTCCATTGAAAGTTAAAGAAAAAAATTAAAATCATAAAATATGCTCTCTGAATGTACTGCCACCTACCTGATATAAAGACAATAGCTAACCTTTACAAAGTCCTTTAAGGTTTGCCAAGGGCTTTACATATATTATCATATTTTATATAGCATAAGATACACATTTATGAAATAATTAAGTTCTTGAAGTCAGGTTCATCTTTTGTATTTCCCTCAAAGTTGAAGATAGTTCAGTGTTCATAGTGGGCATGTAAACATTTATTCAGTGTGTGGTACTTGTGTGAAGTATTGAAAAGGCAGATAGATTGTAGGCAGAGATGATAAAGGAAGATTCTTAGCATGGAGTTTATAGATAGATAGATAGATTTGGGGGGGGTCTATGAACTTTAGTCTGTATTTTCACCAACCTGTAGCTGACATTTAGCATTTCCTTTAATAATTAAAAAGCATTTTGAGAAGAGATCAAAGGGATTCATGTCAAAGGGGATAAAAGATTAAGAACCTTTGCATTTCTTGCAGTATCTGGTATATGCCCTAATCCTTCTGACCTCTGTACTTTTGCTAATGCCAATGCTGATGCTTTTACCTCAGCCTTACTTCCCCTACCCCTCACCCCCATGGAACTTTGGAAGTACTTTGGAAGCTTTTAAATCCTGCCTCTGACGCTAACTACTTGTGTAACCATGGCCTAGGCACTCTGCCCCTGAGAGCCTGAGTTTCCTCTTCTGTAAAATGGGAATGATGATGCATCTCTATATCACAGCCCCAGGGTGAGGTTCAAATGAGATAATGTTTACAAAGTGTTTTGAGAATTTTAAAACATGTCAATCATTGTCATTATTGTGTTTCCTCTTCCACAAAACTTCTTCCACTCCTCCAGGCTTTTCTTTCTCTTATCTAACCTCACACAACATTTTGCTTACCCTCTCTTATGTGTTCATCTGGTATGATTTTGTGTTAGTGATCTGTGTCAGATTTTCCTACCAGAAATTTTTAAAATTCAAGGAATAGGAAAATCACAATAGACATAAAAACATATACTCCACATACAACATCTCATTTGAAGATAGGCACTTAATAAAGGTTTATTGATTGTTGCCACAATCCTTCAGTCACATAGAAGAGACTACATAGGTGTATACCTTCTTGCAGAGAGAAGAAGCTAAGTACACATACTAAGTGGGCATAGATCCTTAAAACCTCATTTTCAGAGTAGGGTTGTTAGTGAGAGAAAAGACCATATTTGGACTCTTCTCAGAGCCATGAGAACAGAAAGTAAGTTTAGTTTCAAATCCTGACTCAAATTTAATTTCTTAAAAGTTATGTATGGTATGCTAACACAGAGAATTGTGATAAGAAGGAGCAGACACTCTTAACCAGAATATGTTAATGCCTGGTATCATATTTCGTAAAATGTGATTGGTTGATTTGGTACAATGTGAATAGTCAACTTAGTACAATCTGATTGGTCGATACTATATGTAAATAGGGGGATGGTAAATACTAGAATGTGATTGGTCAGGAAGAGACCATTGTGAGTATAAAAAGTTTTCACTTTGGTTCACTCTCTGCCACATTCAGGAGAGTGCCCACCTTCTCAAAGATGTATTAAAGAAGCTTTCAACCACACTCTGATGCCTACTAGGAGTATTTGAGCTCCAACACTTGAGCTGCAACGCTTATTTGAGCTGTTAGCTGCATTTCTAACATTAGAATCCAACAGAGTATTTCTGATCAGAAAGTAAATGTGACTAGGGATTCAAAGACAGACCTTTTATATTCTAGAGACTTTACAATAGTACTTTTTTTTTTAGTCCCAAAGTGAGTATTGGCTTCATTGATGGATTTCATTTGTATGTCATCTTAAAAATTCCCTGATGTCATTTAGCCAATGCCTGAAGATTCCAATGGGAAGTAAAAATTCACTGTAAAACTAAAGTATAACATGATCTCTGTGATGCAGGGCTTTCTAACTTAATGCTGCATTTCTCAGCCTTCTGTTCTGGTCTTCTAGAAGAAAAATAAGTGGCAGTAACACTTAAAAAATTAAGCTCTTAGCTTTTTACTTTTTTGCCTTAAACATATTTAATCTGTAACACATGATCTTTTGAAAATGGAGTTCCAAAGATTCCATACAATCAAAACTGGAAAGGAAGATGGAGGTTTATATAATGCTTTTATTTATTTGTTTGGTTGGTTGGTTGGTTTTTGGTGGGGCAATGAGGGTTAAGGGACTTTATACACTTCGCCACCTAGCTGCCCCATAATGCTTTTCTAGATGTCTGATTTACACATAGTATGAATAATGGCTCAAACTCACTAATGAACCTCTGTAGTAGTGTTTTCCATCACATTTGAAAATGCTACAGTTAAATGATTGATTTAGCAATCTCAGCAATACAATGATCCAAGACAATTCCAAAAGATGGAAAATGCTATCCACAGCCAAAAAAAGAACTGATGGAGTCTGAATGCAGATTGAAGCATACTATCTTCACCTTTTGGTTTTTTATGACATTTTTTCCCTTTTGTTCCATTTCTTATTTCACATCATGACTAATGTGGGAATATATTTTACATCATTGTATATATATATAAGATATATCACATTATTTTCTGTCTTGGGGAGGGAGAAGAGGAGGGAGGGAGAAAACCTTGGAACTCAAAACCTTTCAAAAATGAACATTAAAAAATGTCTTTACATGTAATTAGAAAAATTAAATTCTAACAGGGGCGGCTAGGTGGGGCAGTGGATAAAGCACCAGCCCTGGATTCAGGAGTACCTGAGTTCAAATCCGGCCTCAGACACTTGACACTTACTAGCTGTGTGACCCTGGGAAAGTCATTTAACCCTCAATAGCCCTGCCAAAAAAAAAAAAAGCTTGTTTAACCCATAAAGTAGTTGAAATATTATAAATTGGCAATGAAAACTATAGAAAACAATGCTGTTAGCAATGTTAATAATTAAATAACAAGAATATAGAATGCATTTTTAATCTAGCATATTAGTATTTTAGAAAAAGTGGGTCTGAAAGTAAATGCCTCATACCATTTGAAAGATTCAAATGAGATGATGGAGGTTATGATCTATAGCTTATAATAGTAACCATAAACATGAATAGGACAAATTCACCCATAAAATGAATGGTAGTAAAATGGATTAGAAAAAAATGTGTTTATATAACCTATATCAGATTACTTGCTGTTTTGGGGAGGGGAGAGAGAAGGGAGGGAAGGAGAAAAATTTGAAACTGTAAATTTTATGGAAACAAATGTTGAAAACTATCTCTAGATGTAATCGGAAAATAATAAAATATTTATATGAAAAAAAAAGAAAAATTAAATTCTACTAAATTTTTTAAAAAAGGAAAATGCTGGGGGCAGCTAGGTGGAGCAGTGGATAGAGAACCGGCCCTGGATTCTGGAGGAACTGAGTTCAAATCTGGCCTCAGACACTTGATACTTACTAGCTGTGTAACCCTGGGCAAGTCACTTAACCCTCATTGTCCTGCAAAAATAAACAAACAAAACAAAAGAAACAAAAAACAGGAAAATGCTGCAGTTAATATTTTTCCTTTCTCAACCGCATAGTTAGGGTGGTGATAATGCCTTCCTTTTCTAGATTGAGTCATGAAGCAACATTTCCAAATTTATTTACTCATTGAAACCAATCCCTTCATTTTCCAGAATCAGAAAGGGTAAGTGACTTGCTCTTGGTCACACAGCTAGCAAGTCATAGGAACATTACTAAATCCTGGGTATTTGGATTCTTTCAGTGCTCTTTGCCCCATACTTGCTCTATTTAGCAATGTAGATTTCGTGCCTCATGCTAAAATATTCACCAGTTACTTTTGGCAAGCATTCTATATTACGAAAATAACACTGATATTTTCTACCTTATCTGAAAGTGAAATGATTTATGACCATATACTCTTCTTTGTGCCTAGTACTGTATGCCTTTTCTTATCAGAAGAGATAGCAGTCATTGATATTTCTTAGAACATACCAGTTGCAAAGATAGGCAGGATGTGGGCTTGCTGTTTGTTGCAGATTATGCAGGACATTTCCATATGCTAGAGTTTTGGATGTGAGAATAAAATCCATCTTCATAAAGTTGGATTAACTGGCCACACAGTATCTGGCTCATCCTTCACATTTAATACATTCCATAAATGGGTGGTCCTGCAGAATTCTAGTTGACAATTACCTTCATTAGGTTGTTTAGATGATATTCCAAAAACCAATTGGACAAACATTGGCAGCTAAAAAAATGTACTCTATAAACTCAAGAAGTTCTACTAATGAATTCTAAATACCTTTGGGAGAAAAGAAGAAAAAATCTCTAGGAAAATGACTGTGTGTGTGTGTGTGTGTGTGTGTGTGTGAGAGAGAGAGAGAGAGAGAGAGAGAGAGAGAGAGAGAGAGAGAATTAGAAATGGATTTGTAAAGGACATCTGCCTATAAACATCTTAAAGGCACCTAACATTAATATTAATTTTAAAAAGGACTTGCTATTTCTTTTTTTTTTTTTTTAGTGAGGCAATTGGGGTTAAGTGACTTGCCCAGGGTCACACAGCTAGTAAGTGTTAAGTGTCTGAGGCCGGATTTGAACCCAGGTTCTCCTGAATCCAGGGCCGGTGCTCTATCCACTGTGCCACCTAGCTGCCCCAGGACTTGCTATTTCCTAGCACATCTAACAGAATCAGATTGAAGGGACTCATTTGCATAGTCAACTTCTGACATTCCGTTTTGGTAAAAATACTTTCAAAGAGTGTTGCCTCCTTGTACACAGACCCAAGTTCCCTCCAATGCTTAATGCCATGGTTAAAATAAAGACTGTGCAATCTTAATTATTCTTCTTGGCACATGGGAAATAACTAGTAAAATAATTAAGGCAAAGAAAAGGCAAGCTTCAAAATTAAGAAGAATTATAGATGATGTTTGTAGGATTCCACTGAAGCGAATACCTGAGAACCCCCTTGGTGGCAGGAAATGGTACGGTATGTATTCAGCCTAGGAGGATTAGCTTTAGCATTCAATAAAATAGCAAGCTCCGAAGCCCCCAGGATCAGGGAAAACCATAAGATTTAAATTAAGGAACTTCCAAAAGTCTTATGGCTTCATAACACTTTAATCCTTTCTATTTTTAACATAAATGCATTCCAAGAAAAAAAAATCTTAAGAAAGCTGTTGGTCATAATTTCACTTTCAGCAATAAACTCTGTAGAACCTAGAACAGGCTGGTGCAATTAACAAACTTGGCAGCTTCTGTTGACCAACTTTATTAGATTAATGGTATTAATTGAAATTTGCCAAAAGAAAAGTACCAGAAGGGAATAGTAGTATGTTTTATTTAATTTTAAACAAACTATAGTGGAAAATATTTCTTCAGATTAAAAGAAATAGATTTTTAAACTATTATTTTTAAAATTTGATGTGCCCTTAATTTAGATAAAAAGATTTAAATTTCTTTATAGTACTCTGGGCTTCTGGAGTGATTGGCATCAGCAATAGTATAATTATTGGGGAAAAAATGACCTAATCATAAAAATCAAGTATGTGCTCATTTCTGAACTGCTAAATTTTTACCTAAAATACCTTTTCTTTCTTTCTTTCTTTTTTTTTTTTTTTTTTGGTGAGGCAATTGGGGTTAAGTGACTTTCCCAGGGTCACACAGCTAGTAAGTGTTAAGTGTCTGAGGCCAGATTTGAACTCAGGTCCTCCTGAATCCAGGGCCGTTGCTCTATCCACTGCTCCACCTAGCTGCTCCCCCCCCCCAAATACCTTTTCACATCTGAAATTGTTCTTGATTGTTCCTTGTCCCTCATTCTCCAAGAGGACCATGACATTGGGGTGATGTCATGACTTGCACTGAATTGGATTTAAGTGACGGAGGGCTGTGTAAGGTCATCAACCTCACTCTCTCCTCCAGAGGAGCCATCTGGGGGTCCAGTGGCAAGATATATACCGGGCTGACTGGAGATGACCCCATATGTTTTAAGGCAATTGGAATTAAGTGACTTGCCCCAGGTCACACAGCTAGTAAGTGTCTGAGGTAAGATATGAACTCAGGTCCTGCCAACTTCAGGGCTAGTGCTCTATCTACTACACCACCTAGCTGCCCACATGTGAATCTCTAAAGAAACTACAATTGCAATGTGGCATTTTTCTTTTCCTTTTCTAGTAAAAGGAAAGGTATTCATTCACTGATTACCGAGGGGAAAAAAATTAGAGGATTCTGTTAGGTTTCTATTGCAATAAAGACTGTGGCTATTCCAAAGCTGATAGGATTGGAAATGTTTCATTCAGAATTTCATTGAGGTGACCAACATTTCTTAAACAAGTGCTCCATGCAGAGTCCTGGGCTAAGGCACCACACCTGTCCTTAAAGTTTGTAGTGAGATTGAAACACCTGTGTCTATATTGGGCATCACTAAGAGCATTGGAGAGTGGCAGATGGGGTATTTGGTGAAGTCTGAGGAGACTGGAATAGATCTAAGATCCTCACATACAACCCTCTTGTTTTACAGATGAAAAAATTGAGGCCTGTATAAATCAAGTTACTTATACAAGTACATTAAGAATAAGTAGCAATGAAGAGATTTAAACACATAAGTCCAAACTCCATGTTTTTTCCAGTGTCCCCTAGAGATCCAAGAAGGTTTATAAGAAGAAGAGAAGAATTCAGTGGAGAAACAGAAATGGAAAATGCATGAAAGAGAAGAGATGATTACTAAAAAATCATCCTGGAAGAAATTATAACTAATACTATTAAATTCTATGTCTGATGCTATATTATTTTTAAAATGGCGTGGGGGAGAGGGGAAGGAAGGAATCCTTCAGAATTTCCTTCACCTTCAGTCCCATATACAAACCACACCATGAAATAAAATTATATTCTTGAGTGTTACATTAATAACCCCTCTCACCAATCCCTATTAAAAGCACATTCTCATCAAAAGTAAGGACTTCTCCTGTGGATTTCAACAAAGAAGGATATGATTGAAAAGGTCACCCATTGTGAATTTTTTTGCTGACTACAGTTATATAGTTCAACAGAAGGATGAGACAAAAATCCATGGCAATACCAATGACTCCTAAAATTAGAATTTGCTATACATCAAGAGGGTCACCAATCCAGGGTTCCAAAGCCTAATACAACCTGACCCTATATATAGCATCATACACATCTTTTCATAAAACATTAAAAATTTAAAATTTAAAAGGGAAAGTGACAAAGTTTAGCACAAGGAAATGAGATGAAGATAGTAGAATTTCAGGCCAGTAAAGGAGTTTTTTTGGCACTGAGAGGGGTATCTTTATTCACTGAGTCCCTAATATGTTTGAGGTATTGCATAAAGACCTGAAACAAAATAGTAGAAGAATAACTTGACTAGGTCAGCAAGAAGTAAAGCATTTAAGTACCTACCAAATACCAGCTCGGCAGCTACAGAGCACAGTAGAGTCAAGAAGACTTCCTAGAGTCAGGAAGACTTATCTACTTCAGTTTAAATCCAGCCTCAGACGCTTACTAGCTATATGACCCTAGGCAAGTCTCTTAACCCTGTTTGCCTCAGTTTCCTCAACTGGAAAATGAGGTGGTGAAGGAAATGGCAAACCACTCCAGCATCTTTGCCAGAAAACCCCAAATGGGATCCAAAGAGAATCAGATACTCAACAACAACAGATGCATCTTGAATGCCTTTGAGGCTTTATTCCTCACCTATAAAAAGAGAAAAGAGTGCAGGTTCTAGAGACAGAGTCTATAGGTTCATAGAGTGGCTGGTATCTTTCTGTAAAATCTCAAGCAAATCACAACTTCTTTGGGTCTCAACTTCCTCCTCTGTAAAATAAAGGAAGCTAAACAAAAAGCCTCTGAGCTCTCTTCCAGCTCTGGATCCTTTTTTTTTTTTTCTAGTTGATAATTAGGCCCCTTTCAATTCAAACAATCTGTGATCATCAGTATCCATCAAGTCACACTACACAAGGAACTCATAAGAGCAATCGGTTTTTGTAGTCCAGTGAAAAGAGAAAACAAATTGATGGGAATACTACCTCCTGGAGTGAAGAGGAGCCTCATGTAGGAAAAGCACTGGGCATTTTTGAAGGCTACTGCTCTATTCTCTTGTTTAGGATGTCAACAGGTAGACAAACATCAATCTGGACTGGGCTATCTTCAGATCCCTAGAGTTCCCAGAATTCTCCCTCATTTGCAACTGAAAGGGCTATAAATACATTGTGTTGGAACCAGCTCTCAGTCATGACAATTTTCCACAAAGAAGTATTCTAAGCGAATGATCATTTTGTGCAATAGATGGGGGAAAATGGCTCGGGAAATAGCTTTTTCAAAAACCTAAATTATATCCATTTTAAGATGTGAAGCACAAAGGTTTGAGAGAAACCCACAATAGGCACAGCCAATTGCCTGTACCCACATATTTGGAAGGAATTTCACCCCTGTTTTCTTTCCCTGTTACCATTTTCTCTTGTTTCTTAGATCTTTGCTGCCTCCAGAGTTATCACACTACAGCTACCTGTATCTGATGCTGGCTGACACCTGCCAGTTTACATTGAGGTGGGAGATTGCATCTCATCAGGAGAGTATTGAGAAAACACAGTCCCCTCAGATACAAATCCAGCTGCTATTCAAACCATTTTCTTCATTCAATAAATACCAAAAGCTACCAAAAGTGGGATGACTTTATTCAATTACCTTTCCTCACACACAATCCTTTTACCCTTATAAATGACTTCTTGTCCTGTACCTTTCATGTCCATGACCACCCAGTCTCCCAGAGGCCTTTCCTAGGTCTAGTAACATTATGTAGGTACCACTACAGCACTCCACTTTTCCCAAGAGGTCATTTATGGTCCAGAAGGAGAGATAAGAGTAATGATTCCAGAGACCCAATGATGAAATATACTGCCTACCTTCTGACAGAGAAAGGTGATGACCTCAAGATTCAGAATGAAACATGACCAATTTGGGTATTTGCTGTGTTTGTGGATATTTGTTACAGGAATGTTTAATTTGTTTGTTGTTGTTTTTTTTTAATGGATAGTGGGAGAAAGAAAAAAAAACTAGATTTTTGTTCACTGAAAAAGTAATTACTTTGTAAAAATACAATAAAGAGAAAGAATTGACCCAACTCCTCCTGGATTTTTCCTGGAAAGGGTGTGTTTGGATTGCAGTAAGGGACCTCTCTGGACATATGCCCCTGCACACTCTAGGTCATTTGCTTATGTGTTCCCCCAAGTAAATAGCTGAAATAAACCAAGGGATGAACAATTAGAAGAGTGGTAAACCAGCCCTTAGATAGCTAAGATGTAGTTCAGCCACTAAAGTGATTTTCCTAAAATGAAGGTTAAATCATGTCAGTGACTTCCTTGATAAACTCCAATAGCTCTCTATTGCCTCCAGGATCAAATACAAAATGCTCTGTTTGGCATTCAAAACCCTTTGCTTTTTAGTCCCCTCCTACCTTTTCAGTGTTCTCTCTTTTCTTTTTATTCTTTTCTTTTCTTTTTTTTGCAGGGCAGTGAAGGTTCAGTGACTTGCCCAGGGTCACACAGGTAGTAAGTGTCAAGTGTCTGAGGTCAGATTTGAACTCAGGCCCTCCTGAATCCAGGACCAGTGCTTTATCCACTGCGCCACCTAGCTGCCCCCATTTTCAGTGTTCTCTCACCTTACTCCCCAACATGTACATGTGACACAGGCCTCCTGACTGTTCCATGAACAAGACCCTCCATCTCTCTCCACTCTCACCACTAACTCCCTGTGGCGTCCTATAAGGTATAACTAAAATCTCATCTTTTGTTGAAAGCCTTCCTCAACTCCTCCTAATTCTAGTTCCTTCCCTCTGCTAATTATTTCCTATTTATCCTGTATATAGCTTGCTTCATATATGTTTGCTTGCATGTCGTCTCCCTTCATTAGATTATTATTTTTCTTTTTTTTTAGGCAATTGGGGTTAAGTGACTTGCCTAGGGTCACACAGCTAGCAAGTGTTAAGTGTCTAAGACCGCATTTGAACTCAGGTCCTCCTGACCCCAGGGCCAGTGCTCTATCCATTGCACCACATAGCTGCCCCCCTTCATTAGATTATAAACTTCTTAAGGGCAGGGACTGCCTTTGCCTCCTTTTGTATCTCCTCTGCTTAGCACAGTGCCTGTTACATAGTAGGCACTTAAACGTTGATTGATGTTGAAATGCCAATAAGCTACCTTCACGAAGGAAAACCTAACCTTATTTCTGTTTTCTAGGCAGTGCTGGGAAAAGGGTGCAAAAAAGGAATATAAAAATGTTTATGCAAAGAGGCGTTTGTCATTCATCCTAGCTGAAGAAGGAATCTGCGTCCCTTGCCTCCTCTAACGGTGGGTAATACTCCAAATGAAAAGAGTCTGGAATTGAGGGTATTTAGCCTGAACAAGACAAGACTTAGGGTGGAGTGGAGGAGGAGAGGGTTTAAAAGAATTTCATTCAGAAGAGGTGTTTGGTTCCAAGGTCTCTGAGGTCCTTCCAACTCTGATTCTGTGATTAGATTTGCTTTGCTTGAGCCCAGAGGAAAGAACCAAAAGCAGAAGATAGAAATGAAGAGTGGAAACTCTGCTTTCCATGTAAGAAATAACTTCCCCATAATCAGAGCTGCCCACTTCTACCACAGGAGGTAGTAAGATTCTCCATTACTGACAGTCTGTACCTTAGTCAGACTGACCCCTTATCATAAAGGTATATTATAGAGGGGTGACTGATTTCGACTAGATGTCTTCTGAATGCCTTCTAAATGAGACTCTGTGGTTCTTAAATAAATATGAAAAGGAATCCATTCCTTGGAGAACCTCAATGTAGTTGTCTCATCAAAAAGTAATGTGCTGGGGCAGCTAGGTGGCACAGTGGATAAAGCACCAGCCCTGGATTCAGGAGGACCAGAGGTCAAAGCCAGCCTCAGACACTTAGCACTAGCTGTGTGACCCTAGGCAAGTCACTTAACACCCATTGCCTCTCAAAAAAAAAGTAATGTGCTACAACCAGGAAGGACAGCCATGAGAAGAGAAAGCCCTGGTTCTGTTGACTGAGGATAACAGCAGGGAACCTATGAGAGCTGACCTCCAGCATAGCAATGCCAAGTAGTAAATGTGAAGAATGAAGAATACCAAGTGAAAGCCTAGCTACTTTCCACTACAGAAAACTGACAGCAGTCTTCAGACAAGGAAGTAATAGTAACAACCATAAGGACAACAATGCACATTTATATTACTTGTGGTTTACAAAGCACTTTGTTCACACAATCCCAATAGGTAGCTAGATCAAGTGCTAATATGGAAACAGTCTCAGAGAGGTTAATTGACTTCCTAATAAGTGTCAGCAACTGGAATGGATCTTAGGGCCATAAACCAAGGTCTTGACTTTATCAAGTAAAAACCTGGACTTCTACCAGCAGAGAAAAATAATGTAAAATTACTAGAAAACTATAACTATTAATACAAGAAATATAAACTAGAACAATTTTGAGGTTTCAACTCATAGCAATCTAATTCTCAATGATAAAAAGAAAATTAGCATCAGAGGATCTGTGGGAAGACCAGAACACTCATACGCTGTTGGTGGAGCTATGAATTGGTCTGATGATTCTAGAAAGCAATTTGGAATTTTTTGAGAAAAATTAGTATTCTAATCATATCTATTGATCCAGAGATGCTACTGCTGGGCCAAAGAAGACAGGAACAAAAAGAAAGCCTCTATATATACCAAAATATTAAGCACTGCCCTAATTTTTAGTGGTCGAAATTCAAGCCAATTGCAGTATAACACCCTGAAGAATAAGATGTGTTGTTTTTTGTTGTTGGGTGTTTTTTTTTAATGCTGTCTCTGACAGACAAAAGTTACATTAAAAAAAAGTGTCAAAATACTATTTCATTTTTAGGGGAAAAGGAAATGCCAACGTGAAAAATATCACATGAAAAACCTACTGAAGGTATTTGCTGTTGATAGTGTGATTTGTGCAAATTATAACTTAAGGAAACCTTTTCATACTTGTGGCAAAAATGATTGCAAGTTCTTTACCTAGAGATGTTGTCAAGTTTAAAAGCAGAAAACTTAGCAACTAAAAAAGAAAAGTGAAAATGTAATTTTCAGAACATCCTTTTGTTATCTTTTCCCCCAATTAAGGGGGAAATCGTTATTATTTAAGATTTTTTTTTTCTTTCCTGTGTTCAAACCATCAAGTAACACATTGGAGTTGCTCTAGCAGTACATATTAGTCATTTATATAAGTACATGGTAATTTACGGCCCTCTCTGAGAAAAGTTAACAGAAAGTGTTTTGTAGAGAAGAGATTCTATTCATTGATATTTTAGCCAATTAGTTGATTGATTCAGAACTAGAGGGATCTTAGAGATCATTCAGTTCAACCTCCTCATTGGTAGAAATGAGGAAACTGAGGACCAGGGAGATGAAATGAAGTTCCCAGGCTCATAAAGGCAATGAAGTTAAAGAGCTGAGATTTGAAGCCAAGTCCTCTGACTCGAAATCCAATGTCCTTTCTGTAATACCATGACGTGCTGTGTGTTTCCACCAAAATATACTTTATTATTTTTATTTATAGATCCCAAAGACTACTGCCGATCACCACAGAGATACAAGTAAAGTTAGGTCACAAAAATCAATAGCAATGATATAAGATGGAGGAAATGTGAGTAGACAACTATTTGTGTGAGGAAAGCCTGGGAATTTAAATGGATTGTAAGTCATTAATGTCACATGATAACCAAAACCAAACAATTAATGTGATTTTATGTTGCATCCATAAAATACAGTCTACTATGCCCTGGTCAGACTTCATTTATTAGTTCTACATTCAATTCAGGGCACCACAATTTTGAAAGGGTAACGACAATACCCTTGGCTTTGGAGGTAGTTCAGAGAAGACAATCAATGAGATGAAGGCACTCCAAATCATGGCATAGAGGAAGGGACTAAAGTAACTAAGAAACAGAAAAGCTAGTGAACTCTAAGCATCTTAAGGGTTATTGTGCAGAAGAAACATCAGATTTCTTCTACTTGACCCATAGGACAAAACAGAAGCACTGGATGCAGTTTCAGAGAAAGCTTTAAGTTGCCAAGTGCTTAGTTAGGTAAGGCATTAAGAAGAATTCCTAAAGCAACTGTATTTGATGTTTGGGGTGTGCACAAAACCCAGGAATGAAAAAAAATAATCATAAGCAATTCTACAACTACTGGGGGAGAAGATAACAAAGGAGGTTCTGTAGAGAAAAGAAAAAACTGTTAGGATTTTTTCAGCTGCCAAATTCATGTGATAAAACTAAACAATATCCACGGGTAAATGGCTTGCAATCATTTTTGCCACAAATAGGAAAAGGTTTGGTTTCAGTATAAGGGGAAAAATCTTTAGGGAAGGAAACAAGCATTTATTAAACACCTATTATATGTCAGGCCCTATGCTAAGCACTTTACAAATACTATCTCATTTGATCCTCATAAAAATCCTGGGAGGTAGATATTATTATCTCCATTTGAGGAAAGGCTGATTGATGCTAAGTGATAAGCCCAAAGTCATGCATCTAATAAGTGTCTGAGATCATATTTGACCCCAGGTCTTTCTATCCAGCTCTGTGCCTTAGGGAAATTCACAAGTAAAATGCCCTATAACTAGCCATATGCCCCCAAAAAGATTGAAGAAAAGGAAAAAAGATGCACATGTCAAAAATATTTATAACAGCTCTTTTTGTTCCAGCAAAGAATTGGAAATTAAGGGGATATTCATTAATTAGGGAATGATTGAATAAATTATAGTAGATTAAGGTAAAGGAAAATTATTGTGCCTTAAGAAATGACAAAAGGGAAGGTTTCAGAAAAAAAAAACTGGAAAGACGTATATGGACTGATGCAGAATGAAGTGAGCAGAACAAGGAGAAAAATGCATCTAGGAGCTGCCATACTATAAAGAAAAACAACTGCTGAATGTCATGATTTCCGAGGACTGATAATGTATCATGTTTGTCTCTACCTGAAAGAGAAATAGTCGATTTGAGGGGTCCATTAACATATTCACTTTCAGACATGACCAGTATACAGATTTCTTTTACTTTATTGTACTTGCCTGTGGGGAGGGAGGACGTTTTTGTTTTTAGTTGGTATTAGAGGTGGAATTTAGGTGAGAGAGAAGGACTAGCAACAGGAATACCAAAGAAAAAGAAGAAAAAACAATTGTGTCTAATGGTAGCTAGCCATCTCTAGGATGGGGGGCAAAGGAGGGGAAGGAAAAAAAAAGAAAGAAATTTACATGATAACTTTATTATATATTTAAAAGGAATAGTGGGGGCAGTTAAGTGGTACAGTGGAGAAAGCACAGGCCCTAGATTCAGGAGGGCATGAGTTCAAATCCAACCTCAGACACTTGACACTTACTAGCTGTGTGACCCTGGGCAAGCCACTTAACCCTCATTGCTCCAAACAAACAAAAAAAAGGAATAGCAAGTTATACATCATACATTTGCAGTTTCATGTGGAAACATCTTTTTTATTATACTATGTTATGAAAATGCTTGTTTTATTCCATGAATTAAAAATTAGAAAACAAGACTTACCCACTATAGAATTTAAACTAAAGACCATGATTTATTGACTGAAATTAAGAGTAATAATAAAAAGGCATTAGTGAATGTTAAGGGGGAAAAAGAGAGCGGTTGTAGCAATTTCTAAAGCACACAGAAGAGAATAGAGAGAAGTCCAGGACAGTCAATCAAGGAAGCTTTAAAGCTAACATGTTGAATTTATTCTATTGCTTTTTTTAACATGCAAGTTACACATTAAAGAGATACTTGGTTTTGTGTACCTTCTTACTTTTCTGTTGTTCTGTTTATAAGGAATTGATTGCGTTTGATGATGTTTGTCGATTACAACAACTGAAAACAAAAACAAATTTAAATTTTTTTAAAAAATGTAATTGTGGAATAGCCTCCATCTGTAGGTAGTGAGCTGCTTTACTGAAGGCCTTCAAGAAGTAGGTAAATGGGGGGGGGGGGGGACTAGGTGGCGCAGTGGATAAAGCACAGGCCCTGGATTCAGGAGGGCCTGAGTTCAAATTTGACCTCAGACACTTGACACTTACTAGCTGTGTGACCCTGGGCAAGTCACTTAACCCTCATTGCTCCAAGAAAAAAAAAAAGAAAAGGTCAGCTGAATGACCACATTTGCCAGGACATTATAAAGAGGTCTAGTCATTCAGGTATACGTTGGACTGAGATCCCCAACAACTATAAGACTCTTTGGTTTTATTATTTCCTTAGCACCCATTCCTTTGTTTAAACTTGTTATGAGATACTGATATATAAAGTTCACCTTCTTTCCAAGTCCTTCCTTCACCTGCCTTAAAGGCAGATCTATTCCTTATTCATCTACATAACACTAAAGTAGACCCTACAGTATTGTCCATGGGAGTCACTCAAAGAACGAGGTATTGACTCAACTTCTGAGCTAAGGGAGTAGCATGATGTATGGGCAGGAATATGAAGGCATTTATTCTGCACCAACGGAAAATTTAAAAATACCACAATCTTCTGGTGAAACTATTTCTCCTATTGTGTATGCTGTCAGCAATTCTTTCCTAAGAACTCTAGAGGGGGAGGAAGTTGCAGTACCCCAGACTAAAAATAAAACTTGTCATAATATATTTAGCAAATAATAATGCAAACTACTAGCAGAAGGAGGTGGGAAAGTGATAAGAAGACAATAAATCTACTCACTGACTGGATATTTGAGAATTTATATGTAACTAAGAAAGAGTCAATAGGTGGAATGTATAAAATTGAAACCTTGGGCTAAATATACAGTCTTAAAAAAGAAAGTTAGCTCATTAAGGGCCATTAAGCCCTAGCTTCTCTCAGCTTGCTCTACAGCAGAGGTCACAGGACACCTTTATAGGTGAAGGAACTGAGGCTGAGAAAAGTGAAATTATTTGCCCAGAATTACCCACCTATAAGTGCCTGAGACTGGATTTGAATTCAGGTTCTTGTTCTCTATCCACTGCACCATCTTGATTTGCATCTATGTCAATTATGATTTTGAGCAAGTAGTATCAGCTTCAAAAATGGACAAGAAATCTATTAAATTTTAAAATCTCGTGTTAAATCAATTTGCCATGTCATTGAACTGAAAGCAACCTATTAAAAATTTGTAAATTCCATGTATCAGCATAGAACTCTGCAGGGAAAAACCCAAATTTCGTCTTCATATTGCACCATATACTTTAGAAAAGCTTAATTCTTATTTATTATAGAATCACCGAATCCCAAGGTTGGAAGAGGATCTTAGATATCTGGGTCAAATTGTAGCCTATTTGGAGTATGAACTCCCTCTCAGACATCTTACACACATCATTATCTGGCTTCTGCTTAAAGTCCTCCACTAAGAGGAGACTCAATAGCTCCACACACTGTGGTTCATTTTATTCTATCCCTCTAGTTGTTATGATTTTTTTTGTATTCTGAGCTTCCAAAAACCTTTGAATCCTGCTTCTCTTTTCCTCCGATTGCTCCTTCTTCCAGATAACAGCCCTTCAAAAAGCTGAAGAAAGCTACCACATTCCCCTACAGATTGGACATCCCTAATTCCTTCCATTCTTACACTCAGAGGCCTAATAGTCTAGTAGAAAGCACACCAGAGTTGGAGTTGGAAGAATTCACTCCACCATCCCCGAGACCTTGCTTGGACTAGGCATCCAACCTCCCCGAGTCCAAAGGTGAGAGTAGTATGTACCCCCCACCATTTATCCTGCGGGGATGTTATAAAGAAAGATCTTTGTTGAGCTGTAGAGTGTAAGGTATTCTTTTATGGCATTTTTTCTTTTTTTTTCTTCCAGAAAAACCATAGCATTGGCCTTCGTGCCACATGTCATGAAATCGTATTTTTGGCTACACCCAAGTCCCGAATAACACCCTTCATCTTCAAAGTATTTTACCAAGGGCAATCATTCAATTCAGCAGTCTTTGGGGTCTTGCTGTTCATTCTCAGTGCAACCACAGTGGATTCTGCTGAATTGGGTCACAGATTTGTAAACCACAATACTAACAGTGAAATGTTTAGGCCTCTGGCACCCGTGGAGAATTTCAAAGCAGCTTTTCCTTCTAACCCTCAAGATTCCTTTTTAATCAGACTGAAGAGCAACCACGACCTTGAACTGTGCTCTGAATGCAAAAGGACTTGGAAATACCCTGATTTAAAAGAAAAAGATCTGAAAGATACCGCTCTGGGGAGAACATCTTACCTACCCCCTTGTGTATATATTTTAGATCCATTAAACCTCGGCTTGGATTTTATCTTCAAGGGAACTATTGTCTATTATGGTGTTATGTGCAGAGCCACGGAGCTTGGCTCTTTTTTAAGTGAAGACAAGTCTTGGTTGGAAAGGCTTTCACCTTTTCCAGATGAGTACTAATGAGCTTCTCCTGCTCAGAAGGGCGTGTGGACTGTTCTGAAGCTTCAGTTTCATAGAAGTCTTGGGCTCCTATCGACTTATCTTTCTCTTTATTTGCCTACCATACTTGTTGCCTTTTCCACCAATTGTAGAGTCATATAGCTCACCTGACCCTTGTTCCACAGATGACAGCGCTCAAGTCGTTTCCTGGTTCCCCATTGGCTGAGCTGTTAAAGGCCCTACTTCTGGATTGGTTTCTCACAACTGCTGGTGAGCCACCTCCACCTGGGCTCATTTAAAAAATAAATAAAACAAAACCGCTCCCCTTCTAGCTAAAGCAGATTCTAGCTCTGGCTCAAAGGAGAGAATTTTGTGGACCTCCCAATTCCTCCTATCTCTCCCGGGGCTAGGGGCGTGCTTCTACCTACCTGATGTCTTCCAGTGAGTCCGAACCTAATTCTGGTGCCCATGCAGCCGAGAAGCCAGGAAGCCAGAGTGTCCTGACACCTATATGTAACACCCTGCTTGCCAGTCCTACGGCTAACAAAGATCTGGCTACCTCTGCTGCACTGAGTGGAGTTCACCCTCAGATCCAGCCAACGGATGATACTACAGAAGATAATCCGCCCATTTTTCAGCAGGCAAGTGAGGTTGTAGTAGAGAGCGGGAAACCCTCACCTTCCCAAGCTGCAGCTGCTCCAGCTGCTGTATTAAGCCTGGCCTCCAGTGCCAAAAATGTGGTGACTAGTAGACAGATCCAGCCTGTAAATGTGACCCAAGTGGCCACCGATCCAAGTGGGTTGGACGTGACCAAATCAGTGTTTGCCGTCGACATTGAAACGTTCCTGAAGGACAGCTTTGACCTCCTGAACCTGACAAGTAAAGATAGTGTGTCAAAGGAATCTGAAGAAGGGGATGACAATCAGCTGCCCATGACAGAGGATGAGCTGGCTGAGATTGCTACCTCCACAGGGGACCTGAAAATCCCATCGCTCCAACAGCAAAGACAAAGACATCTTTATTTTGTGCGTCTGGGATCCCTGCCCCCCAGCCTCCACCAGCAGGCCATTCAATATTCCCTGATTAAACTGGAGCAGATCAAGCAGAGTGCCCACGAGACTCACCTGCAACTTTCTCAAATCATCAGCGTAATTAACAACCTTAAACAGAGTGGTGCTCCCTTGAGTGAGAGTCGAGAGAAACTTCGCCAAATGTGGGAGAACCCTACCTGGACATCACTTAGAAATAGTGAGGAAGATGATAGGCAGATTGAATCCCAAACCCTCATGCTGTTTGTGAAACTCCTCCACCAGCTCTGGGGCATTATCACACTGCTCTCATCTAGCATACAAGGCCTTTACGAGGACATTCAGAGAAAGATAAAACAGCTTCTCTGCTGTGTTAGAGACCTTATAGAGATCCTCATTAAGGCAAAATCCTTTCAGGACCTTTCTCTCACCTTCATGACCCTGGTCCAGGAGGAGAGCAACAAGATCCTGACGTTCCTAGACGAAATACATGACTATCTGGACAAGGACAAACCACTCACTTGGATTGTGGGCCCTTTTGTCCCAGCCAGCCAAGGTTCCCAAGAGGCTGATAAAGCATCAGAGAAGATTCAGGAAGCCTAGAATTGTCCAGGCTCAAAGGAACAGAGAGGTTAGCATATAATAGAGCTTTACATATCTTGTTTCCTTTGCTCCTCACTACAACCCCATGAGGCAGATATTATCATCTATCCCTTACAGAAGAGGAAACTGAGGCTGAGAAGTAACTCGGGGTAATACAGCTAGTAAGCACCTGAGGCTGGTTTGGAGGATCCTCACAACACCCCTGTGAGGTTAATGGTATTACTGTCTCTCTCTTACAGATGGGGAAATGGACTGGCAGGGGAAATGATGTAAGAGGTCACCCATCTAGTGAGTGTCTGACATAGCTTGGGCTTAGAGCTTCTAGAATCCAAGTCTAAAATTTGATGGGACCACCTAGGTAGCGGTATGTCCTCAATATCACTTTCCTCCAACCATTTATGAAGGACATTTCTTGAAAAGCTAAGTAGATCTTTAAAGGCTGCTTCTAGACTAATTTGTTTTTGTTTTCTCTTAGATTTCCAGAAAACGGGTGTCCAGAATTGCTTTTCCGTCGATGTCTTTTCCTGTTACCCCAAGACCCAGGAGGGATGAACAACCCTGTAACTGAGCTGGCTCTAGTGATGTGGGACGTAAGGGACTGAAAAATCAAGACTCTCTCCCTAACCTAATAAGATAGCACTCACGTTCTGTTACACTGGGCCTGGTGGAAAGAGCCTAGACTATCAGTATAATGCACCCAGGATGTTAGTAATGAGTCAAGTGTCTAATACCCTTGAATTAGTTTGTTTATATTTCTCCTCAATGGAACAAGATCACTTTTGTTTTCTCTGTCAAACTTTAACTGCAGCTTAAAAATTATTAAAAAAAAGGGAAACTATAATGAAATATCAGTCACCATTAAAATTAGGTTTTTAAGTTTGGGGGAAGGGACAAGAAGGGAACTGATTGATCACTCACTGCTTAAGTTTCCCATTTCTCTCGTTTCAGTACCCATAAGGCCCCTAATCTTTCGATCCCTCCAACTTCCTGGTCTCCACAGATAATGGGGGGGGGAGAGAAATTGTCCTGGAGGTGAATGTAAGAACTTTTCCCCCTTTCCAAAATCCTTGCAGTGTCCCTAAAGAAATCCGGGTTAGTGGGTCATTACTTGGAGTAGAATTGGGAGCACCTGCAAGTGAGATGGATGGATCATGAATACAATTTGACTGGATCTCCAACCTGTCCTTGACCTAATAAAGTGGTCCTGGTTACCCACTCTCCAAAAATCGGAAGGAAGAGAGATGTGACCAATGTCACGATACTTATAAAAGAATCCCACCAGCACCTCTAAACACTCAAGCTTGGTAGGGCTGAGGAATCCCAAGGACCATTTCCTTGCCATAATGGAGGAAATTGGGCCCAATTCCTTTGCAACTCCCACTTCACTCGGGGTAGTATAAAGCCTCCAGTGAGAGCCGGTTCTTGAGGAACCGACTCTGTTGTTCACAATTTGGAAGTCCAATAGCCATTCCTACACATCCAGAGTTAACGTTCTCGGTATCGCTAGGCTGAAAAGGCCAGTAGTTGGCTACAGCAGCTGCTTAGAAAAGTATTGAGACAAAGCAACAAGACACACTTCAACTGTAAGTCAGGAGGTTGGGGGTATTGGGGCTTTTGTCGGGGAGGGAGGAGTGGAAGCAGTGGTTGGTGAGCCACAGTCTACTTGTGGTCATCCTAACTTTTTTCTCTTATTATGAACTTGGTCATTACTTTTAAGCTTTCCCTTTTACCCACTGCACATCTCTGATGACCTCCAATCTCCCTGAGTACGTTTAAAGTTGATTCTTCCCATTTCCTAATCCCTGAACATCTAACCAGTGCAATTTGGAAGGTCCCACATTAAGTGGAGGCTTGGAGGTCAGGATTAGAGGAACATCTATGATCTAGGGCTTCAAGATTCCTAATGGAATTGACTAGTGAAATTGGACATCAACAGTGGTAGCAAGTAGAGAGCTGCATCAAAGAATATACCTGGAAATGATGTCTTCTGTCTGGGTAGCACTTTATTATCAAGCAGTTAGGGGATGCAGCAGACAGTGTTGGACCTGAAGTCAGGAAGACCTAAGTTCAGATCTGACATCAAACACTAGCTGTGTGATCTTGTCATTTAACTTTGGTTTGCCTCAGTTTATTTTCCCTGTAAAAAAGAGGATTATAATAATAGTACCTTCCTTCCAGGATTGTTTTGAGGATCCATTTAATAATATCTGTAATGTACTTAATGTGGTACTTGGCACATAGTAGGCTGCACTATGTAAATGGTAGTATTATTGTCGTCATCAAACATCATCATTGTTTATACACACTTTACAGCATAGAGGTAGGTTGCATAACAGGTCAAGGGTCCCTGTTTTCTTCAGTGTGGGGTATCCTTTCTCCTCAAGACAAATTGAATTCTCTCCTGACTTGGTACCTAGTCTTCATGAGTTGATGTGGGCAAAATATTTATCACTTGTGGGCCAGCCTTATGGTGATGAGACTCTCCTAACTTAACTAGAATGATCCTTTGATGACAAACACAGTCTGTCACTAGACACTTGAATTCTTCCCAGGATCTTCCACTGGTCTTCATAAACCAAGGGTCACCTATGCCTTACAATAAGTCACTGAAGCAGATTTTGAGTATTAAAATTATGTTAATAGACCAAGGACATAGAAATTCACTAGTGTAGAAATTGATGATGCACTGATGCAGATTGCAACCTATCCCTAACTTAGTCTTAGGGGGTTGTCTGACACGCAAAGGTAAAGCAATTTATCCAGGACTACACAGGTAGGAAGCACTGAAGGCAAGATTTGAATAGATCATCCAGACTCCAAGTCCAGAATTCTCATTATGCCATATACCCTCCTATTATCACACAAACTTAAGAATTATACTATAACCATTTTCAGTATTAGCATTTTATTAATAAAAGACAGTGTTGCATAATAGAGAGAGCTAGCCTTCGAGTCAGACTTAGATCAACGACTGGAATGGCTTCTACTAAAAGCTTAGTTACATTGTTGATAAGAGTAGTTAGCATTTATATAGTGCTTTAAGGTTTCAGAGGGCTTTGCCTAGTTCTCATTTTACCTTCACAGTAATCCTAAAAGGCAGGTGCTATTATCCCCATTTTGCAGTTGAGGAAACAGAGGCAGATAGTTAAGTGACTTGCCCAGGGTCACATAACCATCAAGTATTTCGAGCAGGATTTGAACTTGGGTTTTGAGTGGTTATCCCTTCCCTGCACTAACATTGACCCTGGGCAAGTCTTAACCTCTCAGTGCATTAGTAGAGAAAATGTTCTCATTAGAAGTCCCTTATATCCAAGAAATAATAGATCTAAAATCCTTTTCCTTATCCACTCAACTCCCAGCCCTACACACACACACACACACACACACACACACACACACACACACATGCATGCACACACACACATGCATGCACACACACACATGCATGCACACCCTTTATCATGAAAAAAGAGTGGGAATCAGTTATTCAACCTCAACAGAGCTGAGTTGCCATAGATACCATAAATGGATTATCAATTTTCAAAAAATTTAAACAAAATAGGATATTTGTCACTAAAATCTACCTAAACCAAGTTTACCCTTTCTTCCATGAGTGAGAGGGAGCTTCAGGTTGGAACCTGTGACCTTATAGGAGGCTTCCTTTGCTGGATTGTTATCTGTATCCCACCCCCAACTATGAATGTCCCCAGAGGTTCTCAACTAAGCTTTCTTCTATATTCCCCTCACTTGGGGACTTTGCTAGCTCTGGCAGGGCCAATTCACCTCTATGCAAATAGCTACATACCCAGCTCTGATTCTTCATCAGCAACTGTATGCTGCGTCTATCAAACTAGATTCTCTAGAGTCACGTAAAAGCAGCATGTTCAGCGCTGAACTCCCCTAAAAAAACCCAGGCCCTTTTTGACCTTCCCTATTCTGCCAAGGGCACCACCATCCTTCACACTGGGATTCCCAACCTCAGAATCATCCTTGACTCCTCACACACATAAATAAGATTTTCCAGTTGACTGCTCTTTCCTCCATCACCATCTTTCTCATCCGTGCCTTCTTTCTACTCCCATTATTGCCTCTCTATTTTAGGTCCCCATCACCTCCTGCCTGACCACTTGCAATGGGCTCCTAATTGATCTCCCTGCTTCATTCAGGTCTGTCAGCTCAGCTCATCTTCCACACAGCTGCCAGTGATTTTTCTAAAGTACAAATCTAACAACGCCACTTCCTTGCTTGAGAAATTCCAGTGGCTCCCTACTATCTATCTCTCAGCTCAAATCAAAATTCTTCTAATTTAGCATATTAAAGCTTGCTGACCCTGGCAGTTTTGTTATACTTTTTCCAGTTTTGTTATATCTTGCTCCTTTTAATGAACTCTGTGGTCCAGGCAAAATGGCCTTCTTGACGTAGGACACTGCGTTTTGCTGTCTCTCCCCACCTCTTCAAAGGGTTTCCTTCCTCCCTAGAATGCTCTGCCTCTCAGCCCATTTTGAGTAGAGCTGGATGCCTAAGGAGGTGAGAGACTAGTTTCATCCAAATCTCAACTCAAACATCACCTTCTGCATGAGGCCGTTCCCTGAGACTCGTAGACACTAGCACTACCTCCTAAAATCACCTTGTATATGTTTTATATAGAGATATGCACACACACATATGCATATGTAGATGTGATGCTTGTCTCAAGAATAAAAATAGTTAGCATTTATATAGCACTTAAAGGTTGGTAAAAAAAGAAAAGCTTTACCAATATCTTGTTTGGTCTTCACAACTCTGGGAGGTAGATGCTGCTATTATCTCCATTTTACAGATGAGAAAACTGAGGTAGATGATGTTTAAGTGATTCATTCAAGGATCACACAGCTAGTAAATATCTAAGGCAGGATTTGAACTCAAGTCTTCCTGACTCCAGTTCGAACACTCTATCCACTGTACCACCCTACCTTCCTCTAATATTAGTATAAAGTATCCTACATTGCCTGGCAGCCAAAAGGTACTTAATAAGTGCTTGCTGATTGATTAAATCTGTAAATATGAACCTCAATTTTCATACAGTCCAATAAGTGATAGGCAGCCTATATGCCTCATTGAGTTATTTTGTAAACTGGAAAGCATCCTGATTATATGAATGTGAGCTATTGCTATCACTGGCATTCCCATTGTCATCATTATTAGAAATTGACCCAAACTTATACTATTCTTCCTGTGATCTGGGTTGGGGGTTGCTTTTTAAAATAAATCTCCACTATCAGCTTATTTATCATTTGTCTTGTTCTTGTAAGTCAAGTGTAAAATATGGGAGAAACGCATTTGTTTGAGTTTTCCAGGGATTTTGTAATCTACATAAAAGAGTGTTTGCTAAAGAATGAAGTTATTACTCTGTAAAGATGTGGGAAGAGGGGTGGGAATCATGAAACCTCACCCACATACTAAACAATACATAAAATCATTTTATAAAATACAAATACATTGTCTTACCTATAATATGCACTCCGGAGTCTAAGCAGAAGGGCATAGTTATTTACAAAAGCTTTATTAGCCCAAACAAGCTGACAAAATATGTGCAAATAGAATAAGACTTCTTCATCTCCTAGATTGCCTGTTTGGATATCATTTTGCTTATGATACATCAGATGCCTTTTACCATATCTCTGAGGAGATCCATCTTGTAATATGTGGGTACTTCCTTGTTAAAAAAAAAAAATCAGGCTCATCTTCCCATATGCATAGAAGATTAGACTTAGATTGGTTTTTTTTAATTCTTTTTTTATTCAAATCCTGCCTCTGGTAATAGCTAGGTGACCAGGGATGATGCACTTAAGCTTGGCCTCAGTTTCCTCATCTATTATGTTGTTCAGTCATTTCCATTGTATCTAACTCTTCATGACCCCATGTTGTGGTTTTCTTGGCAGACCTATTGGAATGATTTGCCATTTTCTTCTTCTCCAGCTCATTTTACAGATAAGGAACTAAGGCAAACACAGTTAAGTAACTAGCTCTGGGTCACTCAGCTAGTTAAGTGTCAGAGGCCAGATTTGAACTCATGAAAATGAATCTTCCTGACTTGAGGCCCAGCACTCAATCCACTGAGCCATGTAGCTGCCCCTTCTTCATCTATAGTGGGGTTAATAATATCTATGGTATCTATCTGGGATTGTTGTGAGGCTCAAGTGTTTCAGGTATATAAAGTGCATCACAATCCTTAAAACCAAATATTAATGTCAAATGTATTATTATTATAAGTGATCTCATAGAACCACAGAGCTGAAAAAGACCTTAGAATCATCTAGTCCTACACTGGGATGTTATACATATAGAAAATGAAGCCCGGTGAGGTCAGATGACTTGCCCAGGATCACCATTAGTGACTTTAAACAAGTATTTTTGGCCAGGGAGAAATAGAAGTAAATGAACTCTGTGCTGGTTAGCTGTTAACCAGAAAACACAAGTGGCCCATTATACTGCTGCTCAGAGGCCAATTCAGTGCAGGTCTTCCCATCTTCCTGTGCCCTGAAATGCAAACATATTGAAATACTCCATTGTGTCCTTTCTCCCTCTTTTTTTCCCCAATCATCATCAAAGGAAAAAAAAAAAGATTTCCCTACAAAAAGAACTGGCAAATTCTGTGGAAATAAAATCACTTTTCTTGGCCAGTGTGTTTTGCTACTTTTCAGTAAACAAGATTGTTTTTCACTGGGGGGAAAAAAGCCCCATTTAAAAAAAAAATTCTGTGTCAGGGTTGGATTAAGAAAAAAAACACCAAAGGAGCTTTCCAACAGCGCAGGAAACTGAAGGTTGAAGGTCGCTCTCTGGTTGCTGTGACACAGAGGCTGAGTTGAAGCCAAATACTCTACTGTGTTCACAATCACAATGAGGATTTGGAGAGGGAGAGAGGCTGGAGGTGGGGAGGACGATGAGGCAAGGGGAAAAAGACTTTAAAGGGAGCCATAGTAAATGAAGAAGGGGGGGGGGGAAGACCATGAAGTAATAAAAATCGATTAGACTGTAGGACAGGAATTGTTTTCCTCTTTCATTATCCAGTGGTTATAGAATACCTACAATGGTAACACCACCTCTATGTAACTGGACAAGCTTACTGAGGTTTGTACCTGCACTAAGACTTTTGGGACACCGGGCTTTTAAAAAATCTCTTACCGGGGCAGCTAGGTGGCACAGTGGATAGAGCACCGACCCTGGAATCAGGAATACCTGAGTTCAAATCTGCCCTCAGACACTTAACACTTACTAGCTGTGTGACCCTGGGCAAGTCACTTAACCCCAATTGCCTCACTAAAAAAAAATTTAAATTAAAAAAAAAAATCTCTTACCTTACAAGGTTGCCAGGAGATAAAAGCATATGGAAAGAAAGACAAAGAGAAAGAAAGAAAGAAAGAAAGAAAGAAAGAAAGAAAGAAAGAAAGAAAGAAAGAAAGAAAGAAAGAAAGAAAGAAAGAAAGAAAGAAAGAAAGAAAGAAAGAAAGAAAGAAAGAAAGAGAAAGAAAGAGGAAAGAGAAAGAAAGAGGAAAGAAAGAAAGAAAGAGGAAAGGAAAGGAAGCATTTATCAAGCAGCTGACTACTCTATGTCAAGCACAGTGCTAAGCACTTGACAAATATCATCTTATTTGATCCCTGAAACAAGACTGTGAGGTGGATGCTGTTAATTATTCCCATTTCACGTTTTGTGGTCACTGTAGCAGACAGAGGTTAAGTGCTTCTGCCGGGGATCATAACAGCTTGCAAATGTCTGAGGTCAAATTTGAACTCCGGTCTTCCTGACTCTAGGTCCAGTGCACTTGCGTACTGTGCTCTCTGTATGAGATAAAAGAAGCATTATTATTCCCAGCTTATAGCTCATACTATCAAAGAGATCATAGCTGTAGGACTGGAGGTGACCACAGTAGCCACCAGTTGGACTCCCTCATTTTACAGATAAGGAAACTGAGAGTCAGGGAAGTGGCTTGGCCAAGGTCACACAAGTAGTGACAGTACCTGCATTCAAACCCAGGCCTTCTGATTCTAAATCTAGTGTTTCTACACTGTACAACGTCAGAGGAAATCACGAGGGGGGGGCGGGGGGGGGCACTTAACAGAGTGGTTAAAAAAAGAAAACGATGAGGCCTCTCCTCAAAGCCCCAAACAATATCCCCAAGGCCAACCAAGAAATGGAAACAGTACCAAATGGAAAACCAGACTCTTTGTTTTTTCTTTCTTTTTTTCCCCTCCCCTCTATTCAAGTCAGCCAAGACTCTCTCAACACCAGCAGTGGTATCACCTGATATGGCTTATTGTGAGGGACACCAAGGGCCCTAAGCCAAGTGCAGGGGGTGGGGGTATCCTCCCATTGATCAGTAGGCAGACCTCCCCAGGGACTCCGTGAAAGTGACACAGCACAAAAGCGCCTCAGTGAGGAAACGAGAGGATGCTGACCTCAGCAGGGGTCAGAGCCCCAGGGGAGTCAGCATCTTCGGATCATCAGTCACAGCCAGGGGGTTTCCTCAATGGGCTGAGTCTAGCAGAAGGCTTGAGGGAGGTGGAATGGAGGGGCGCCACCAACTGACGTGTTTAATGGTAATATGAGTGATTTTAAACCCAGAATTTCTCATAGATAACCCACCAGAGACCGCCTTGCTTTTGTTCCCCTAGCCCAAAGAGTGAATGAAGGGGCTCCAGGTGGCAAGGCAGAAATGGACTCCCTGGGCTTACTCAGGGCACTGCCAGGTTCATTCTGTGGACCCCATCACCTGCTGAATTCATAGTTCCAAGCTAGATCCCTCTACCAGCAGCAATGCAGATTGCTGTTTTCCAACAGTAAACACATTTAAACTCGCCCCGATCAAATAAAATAAGAATTAAAGAGCATGTTTTAAAGGAGGTATGAAATGGAAAGAATGTTGGATTTGAAACTGTGGAGCTCTGAGTTCAGATCCTGCCTCTGATACTTACTGTGTGATTCCAGCAAATTACCTAACCTCTCTGTTCCTGAGGCAACTCTAAAGCAGAGGTTCTTAATCTGGGATTTACAGGGGGTAGATAAATGTGAATGAAAAAGAAAAAAAAAATTCAGCATTATTTCCTCAAATTCCTAATGGAAATTTAGTATTTCCTTTCATTATTTTAGGATGTTATTCCAAGAAAGGGTCTATGGGCTTCACCAGAATGCAAAGGGATCCCCATGGCACAAAAATTAAGAAGCAGATGATCAAACTATATCATTTGGGGTGTGGGGAGAAGTTCTCCTACCAAGCCCATCACAGGCCCTTGATGTATTAATCCCAAAATAGCCAAAGATATTTTTCTAACTTTGAACAAAGGTATTGTTAGCAAGCCTACCTTAACTGCTTAGAATATTGCGGGGGAGGGGGGGAACCCCTGCCCTAAAGACCAATTTAAGAAGTGATTTTTCTCTGTTTTTTCCTTTCTGATCTGGACCTGTGATTTCAGGTGGGGAGTGATCTATGTGTAAATTTCCTCCACTTTTAATAATGCCCAACTCTTCTACAATTTATACTCTCAGAGAGTTGACCAAAGACACTGAAAGAAAAAACAACTCACCCATGGCCACTCAGCTAATATGTATAAGAGGCAAGATTTGAACCCAGCTCTTCCTAGCTCCAAGGCTTACTCTCTCTTCCCACGATAAACTGATTCTATTTATGTAAATATTCTAACATAGCGAAGAGTAAATGTAATGAAGAGGGGCTTCCTTGTTTGTTTTGGTTTTTGCCATGATACTGTTGAACCCTAGGTGGGGCATATACCAACAGTACTACTAACCCAGCCTATTTTAAGAAGGAGTATGGCCAAGTAAGGGCAACTAGGCATAGTGGATAGAGAATACCTAGCCTGGAGTCAGAAAGACTCATCTTCCTGAGTTCAAATCTAGCATCCAACACTTCCTATCCATATGACCCTAGACAAGTCACTTCACCCTGTTTGCCTCAGTTTCTTCATCTGGAAAATGAGATGGAGAAGAAAATGGCAAACCTCTCCACTGTCTTTGCCAAGAAAACCCCAAATGGGGTCACAGAGAGTCAGACACGACTGAAAATGACTCAACAACAAAAAGGTCCTGCGCTTCAAACATTGGGCTGAAGTGTTAAGAGAGTAATTGGTCTTTTTCTTGTAAAAATCTAATGGTGTGGGGAGCAGCTAGGTGGTGCAGTGGATAGAGCACCGGCCCTGGAGTCAGGAGGACCTGAGTTCAAATCCGGCCTCAGACACTTAACACTTACTAGCTGTGTGACCCTGGGCAAGTCACTTAACCCCAATTGCCTCACTAAAAAAAAAAAAAATCTAATGGTGTGGAAATCAAAGTTAGGGGACAGCTGTGATCAATAGCATTTCACAGCTTCATAAATCAATACCTTGAAGAGCCACCTAATCTAACTCCCTCATTTTACAGATGAGCAAATACAGGCCCAAGGAGGTTAAATTACTTGCCCAAAGCTATACAGTGAGAAAGAATTTGAACCCAAGTCCTCTTAATCTGAATGAGACAATGCTCCTTCCACAGTGCTAAAATCTTTCAGACAGACTGGAGTCCCAGGCATCACTTCAGCCCTATCATTTCATTGCCCTTCATGGTGTAGTTGTTGAGTCATTTCAGTCATGTTTGACTCTTCATAACCCCATTTTGGGTTTTTGTGACAAAGATACTGGACTGGTTTACCATTTCCTTCTCCAGCTCATTTTACAGATGAGCAAACTGAGGCAAACAGAGTTAAGTGACTTGTCCTGGGTCACACGGCTAGTGAATGTCTAAGGCCAGATTTGAACTCAAGAAGAAAAGTCTTCCTAGCTCCAGGCCTGGCACTTCATCCACTGTACCACCTAGTTACCCTTCACAGTACATAGTTAATTGAATAAGTTTCATTATTTTCATCCCATAAAAAGGCCTCTGACTATACCATTTTTAAAAAAGGAAAAAAAAAAAGAAGCAGTAGGTGCTAATTTTTTTTAAACCAAATTCAGCTGCTACTACCATTGCTCCCTGGAATTCTGGTTTTAAAGGATTACTGTGCTGGCGAGAGAGTTACAAATAAAACTAATTTCAAGTGTATACAAATATAAATATTCACATCTGTGCTGCCTCAAAACTGGCTCATGTACACTAGGAAAAATAATAATTTGAGTATTATTTTAAGTCTTGTCAATATTTTTTTGTAAAGAAGCACATAAGTGGGTGATCAAAGAGATTCTGAATCTACAACTGGCGAAGCTGGCCCCAATCATAAACAATTCCTCTCTTGTTCTACATAGATGTTGGCTGTGTCCCCTTTCCATTTACTCCAAGAGAACAAAGACGATAACCGATTCCTAGGTCTACACACTTTACTACTGGATAGAATTTTCCACCTCATACAGCCATAATTTACGAAAGTAATTATGATCCATGTTTACATTTTCTGTGAAACACAGAAACTTCCCAGTTCAGTCCATATAACCCTTGGATCCTGTTAACTACTAAGCTGGTAGCTGCAAAAAAAAATGGGACACTTTCAACACAACAGGCTTCTTCAGTATTCCCTTTGCTCCCCTATAGGGAAGACACTTGGATATTTTCTCACAAGCTCTCTTCCTTAGCTGTGTTAGTAATCAGCTCTTACCACAAGCTGTTACCAGTTCAGTGAACTCTGATGCTGGGCTTCTGTTTCCCTAATTCCTATTCCCCCACCCACCCACCATATAAAAGAATGACAATAATAGTCATCTACAAAATGAATGTCGTCGTTTTAAGCTGTAAAATCAAAGTTTTTGCTCATTTAATGAGAATTTATCAAGTGCCTACTATGTGTTAGGCACTGTAGGAAATCTGCCAGGCTAGGGATATGAAAAGAAAAAACAAAAATTGTCCCACCTTCAAGTACTTTACATTCTACTTTTCTTAAAATCTTAGAACATTTTCCAGGAAAGGCAGATTGTGAAAGATACTAACAAAATAGGATTGAGTGGGTAGGACAATGATGAAAAATGAATAAAAGAAAAAAAAATGAATGAAAGTGAAAAATAGCACACATCAGTCTGTGTTCCATCAATATCAGTTCTTTCTTTGGAGGTGGAGAGTATGTTTCATAATTAGTCCTTTGGAATTGTCCTGGATCATTGTATTGATGAGAATAGTCAAGTAGTTCATCAAACAATCTTGCTGTCTCTGTGCAGTGTTCTCTTGGTTCTGCTCACTTCACTATATATTAGTTCATACAAGTCTTTCCAGGCCTCTCTGAGGTCATCCTGCTTGTCATTTCTTATAATACAATAATATTCCATCACCATCATATACCACAGCTTGTTTAGCCATTCCCCAATTGATGGGCATTCCTTTGATTTCCAATAATGATAACAAATGAAAGAGAGAAAATAGAACCACTCCATTCCTATTTTGCTCTTGTGAGACAGCCTCGGCAGCATCTCTGACCATCCAATTTTCTGAGACTCTGCCCTGTCACCCAAAGGAAATGTTCAAGAACTCACCTACAGAGTTTCCCAAAAATATTAGTATGATTTTATGCTATTGAAGCTTAACTGAACCAAGGCTTTGGGGATATTCCATATAACTGGTATCTAATGAAAAGCATCCCTTCCTTTCTCTGTCATTCTGGAAGACTTGAGACCAACGGTTCTTAGGCTCATGGAACAAGAGCAGGAACAGAAGGTTATGACCAGAGGAAGGAAATAAGCATTTATATAGCACCTACTATGTTCCAGGCACTGTGCTAAGCACTGTACAAATATCCTCTCACTGGATCCTCACAACAATTCTGTGAGTTAGGTACTGTTATTATCTCCATTTTAAAAATTGAGGAAACTGAGACAGAGGTTAAGTAACTTGTCCAGGGTCACACAGCTGAGGGCTGGATTTGAACTCAGATCTTCCTGACCCCTGGCCCAGTGTACCACCTAGCTGCTTCTAGACACAAAGGAGTGTCTCAACAAGAGCAGACTATTCCTGTCACAGTGGCTTTCCTTCCATTGTTGCTACTCTAGTGGCAGTATGTCCAACCCTGACTGAGCCAGCTACTGCATTACTGTCCATCTTTAAAGGGCTAGCATTTAAACACATAGCCATTAAGGTTTGGTTTGTTTGTTTGTTTGTTTTGGTTTGGGGTTTTTGTTTTTGTTTTTGTTTTTTTCAGGGCAATGAGGGTTAAGTGACTTGCCCAGGGTCACACAGCTAGTAAGTGTCAAGTCTCTGTGGCTGGATTTGAACTCAGGTCCTCCTGAATCCAGGGCTGGTGCTCTATCCATTGCACCACCTAGCTGCCCTCAACATAAAGTTTTACAACAGATCAAGTATGGGTACCTTGTTCAACATGAAATGTCTTACCCTGTGGAGGTAATTTGGAGTGTATTGTTGACATATGCTAATGATTAAGGAAATGGTTGGGCTGAAGGCTGGGTTATCCCTCCTAGACAAAAAGGGATGGGGTTAGAATTAGGATCTAAGCCAACACAAACCAAAATTAGATCCAGCGCCTGGTTTTCCCTGGAGTGCCCAAATCCAAGGGGTTGAGATGAATGGGAAACCAGGGAGGCCAGGAGGAAGGAAACAGAAAGTATTGGCACACACTTACTGTTTAGTTAACACAACCTATCTTCCCAAAGAATGGCCACTATACACATTCCTCACTTTTTCACTGATTGTGTGTGTTTGGAGGGGAAGGGGATGAGGAAAGAAGGGTCATGAGCCAGATAGACCTTACCTCTTCCTGATTCAGCTCTGCCGGTAAGACTACAGACTAGAACAGAGAAATCAGGAGGGTCTGTCCTGAAATGGGCAATTTCTTTGACGGAGAAGGTGAACTCTGCTGAGAGAGCTATCACAAATTTAACACCAAGATCAAGTGTCTGGATGCTTGGGGGGCACCTTCCTTTCAAACGAGATGTAGCTACAGCCATTCTGGGACGCCTGACAGAGAATAAACTTACTTCTAGCCTACACCTACAAGTTCCACCAACTTCAAATAATCTTGGAGTGGTAACAAGTGGTTTAGGGTGTGATTTTGTAATAAATTCTTAAAGCCCCATTTAGAAATATAGCCTCTAACCAGAAATTTGTCAGCTGGGTTGATATGACCAGTGGGACAGGAAGAGAGCTCCAGACCAGAAAGAATATGACAAGTCTAGATCAACCACAATAAAACCATCTAAACCGAATTTTTCAAAATTATCAAGAACAAGCTTGATCCCAATGAAGAGATATGAAAAGACATCTTCTCCCATTCCTTTGTGGAGGTAGAAGTGGTCGACCAGTGTGGAACATTGGATATAATGCCAGACTTTTTCAATGTTTTGATTGGTTTTGCTGGGCTTTTTTTTTCCCCCAAGGAGGATGCTAGCAGTCAAAGATATCCATCTCCCAAAATATGACCATTTTAGACTTAATGGGATTGGTAGCTACAATGTGAAAGCCCCATTCTTCTGGCCTGCTGGTTCAGGACCGAACTAATAAAATGGCAGAGGCCTCCAGGGTATGACAAAAACTTCTCCATGACCATATTTGAAGGGCAGTTTATCAAGGGACAAGAGCATATTGTAGAAGGTAGAATATAAGTTATGTCAGGTTAAGGAATGTTTTGATATTATAGTTGTATCCCCTGGTGCTTGATACATGGTACTTGTTGATCTATTCACTGATGGGCACAAGACCTCAAGATATTATTTCTATCAGAGTTTAGCAATGAATCAAGGCAGGCCTTCTACTGGGGACTGTCATAGAGGGAGGGACTATACCTAAAGAGGAATCTCCCTTCCATCAGGGGTTCTTAAGCTTTTTTTTTGGGGGGGGTCACAGACCCCTTTCTACTGAAGCTTATGGACCCTTTCTTAGAATAACCTTTTAAATGCAGAAAATAAAATGCCTAGGATTAGAAAGGAAGCCAATAATAAGGAAATAGTTATTACATATATATATAGTTATTACATATGTATGTATGTGTGTGTATTTATATATATATTTAGTTCACAGAACCTCAGGTTAAGAAGCCTTACCTTGTAGGAAAGTTATATGGTAAGAAAAGTTAAAGGTGGCTAGCACAGACTCCAAAGGATAGTGTTGGAACTTCCATAGCTCAGGAATCCCTGTCCTGACTACAGTTAATGTTATTTGAGAGGCAGTGTGGTATAGCTGAGAAAATGCTAGATTTGGCATCAAGAAGACCTTTGATGAAATCCTATCAAATATACTTCCTAGTTATGTAACTTTGGATAATTCACCTACTCTCTAGCCTTAATTTCCTCATCTGTAAAATGGGGATAATAATAGCACTTACATCACAAAATTAATGTAAGGATCAAATAAGAGCTAAGGAAATTAGTTTCATTCAACCTGACCTCATGGAGAGAACATTGGGTACTGTAAGGCTACAAGCTCAATTTGAGTCCACAGTGTGACATAGTAATCCAAAATCCTAATGTATATTAGGCTGCATTCATTAAAAAACAAGACAAAACAAGACAAAACAAAACAAAAAAAGCAAAAACAAAAAAACAGAGGGGACTTTGTTGAGCAAAAGAATGACATGGTCAGAACCAGTCATGTGGAAAATGAATAAGGGTGGGACAGTTTTGACATCAATAATTGCAATGATTGGAGCAGCTAGGTGGCGCAGTGGATAAAGCACAGGCCCTGAATTCAGGAGGACCTGAGTTCAAATCCAGCCTGAGATACTTGACACTTCCTAGCTGTGTGACCTTGGGCAAGTCACTTAACCCTTATTGCCCCACCCCACCAAATAATAATAATTGCAATTATGATAAGTCCCTTGCTTTTTATAAAGCACATTGAATAGATCAGTTGCCATCCAAAATTCCTAGAGTACCCCTAAACCAGATTAAAATGTAATTTGGAAATGCTTAACAAAATAAAGAAAAATACAATACAGCATAATGTTAATTTGTGATTTTCTAAGTTAAATAGGCGGCATTTGTGCATCCATTTCTATGAGTTTGATGCCATTGGTGTTTCTCAAGTGAGTCTAACAAAAATTTGATAAGAAAGCTGAGACTCAAAGATATTAAATGATTTACCCCAGATCAGAGACCCATTAAATGGCCCAGCCACAGCTTGCATCTACCCCTTCTCCCAGTCATAGACATTTTAACCACTGATTTCTTTCTCCCTATAGAAGAATTAAATTGATTTATTCATTCATTCACATACTTAATTATTTACTACTTTTTGCTGTAGATGATTTTGAAAGAGAACAAAGGAACAAAATGAATGAGAAAGGATGGAAAGTTGGCTTGTTATAACTAGTCCAGGCAGGCCTGAATTTGCCTAGAGAAGAAAACCACATAGTGGGAATGAGGGTAGTTGTTGTTATTGTTTGTCCTTCCTTCTTGAAGAGGACCATGATATCAGGGTCATGTCATGACTTACACTGAATTGGATTTAAGTGAAGGAAGGCTGTACAAGGTCACCAACCTTATTCTCTTCTCTAGAGCCATCTGGGTCCAGTGTCAAGATATTGGAGATGGCCCTGGATGTTTTAAGTCAATTGGGGTTAAGTGACTTGCCCAGGGTCACACAGTTAGTATCTGAGATGAGATTTGAACTTAGGTCCTCCTGACTCCAGGGCCACTGCTTTATCCACTGCACCACCTAGCTGCCAGGAGTGAGGGTGGAGAGAGGAATTGACTGGCAACCAGAGCCTCCTCCAAAGATACAGAAGTGGGTTCTATGAAGCTAGTTAGAAAACTGGAAGAATGGATGCCATTATATTTAAAGGTTACTATAGGGCGGCGGCTAGATAGCACAGTGGATAGAGCACTGGCCCTGGATTCAGGAGTACCTGAGTTCAAATCCGGCTTCGGACACTTGACACATACAAGCTTTGTGACCTTGGGCAAGTCACTTAACCCCCATTGCCCCGCCCCCCCCAAAAAACAAAAAAACAAATAAAGGTTACTATATAAGAGATCTCTTAGAAGACATCCATCAGATTTCTGTATGAGTAAGGCAGAACCTTTTACAAAGGGAGTAATTAAATATCTTAATTCCTAGAACAAGCTCCATTTGCTGGATTTTTCCAGAGCACTACAGAGTCCAAAGTATGTGGCTGAGCAGAGGAAAAGGCAGAGGAGACCAAGAAGGGAGGGCATGAAAGTCCTACAGTAATAGACGCTGGAATAGTAAATTAAATAATTAAATATTAAAAGTCATTCTTGATTATGGATCTTTCAAATACAGTTCATAGTCCTGGGTACCATTACCTCTCAGATCAAACACAAGCTCCTCTCTTGGGCATATAAAACCCATTACCATCCTGTTCTAACCTACTTTTTCAGTTTTATTATCTCCTTTATACATTCTATGATCCAGCCAAACTGGCCTTCTTTCTGTCGCTCTTCTATAACACTTCTTTTCCTGTCTCCCTGCCGTTGCACAGGTAACACTTATGCCTGGAATAAACTTCTTCCTTATCTTCGACTCTTAAAACTTTATGTGCCAGGGGCAGCTAGGTGGAGCAGTGGAGAAACCATGGGCCCTGGATTCAGAAGGAGCTGCACTCAAATCTGGCCTCAGACACTTGACACGTACTAGCTGTGTGACCCTGGGCAAGTCACTTAACCCTCATTGCCGGCAAAAGGAACCAAAAAAAAGAAAAAAAGAAAAGAAAAAATGCAAAAAAACCTTTATATACCTCATTTTGAGCTAAGGAAATTAGTTTCATTCAAAGCTCAGTCCAAATGCAACTTTCTACATAAAGCTTTAGTTTCCTTTCTCCCCAAGCTGCTAGTATATTCTCCAAAATCCCCTTGTATTTCTTTTGTACATTTGCATATGTATTATACAAAAGCAATACAAGAAATATATACACATATATGTAAGAACATGCAAAATAAATGTGTGTATATATATATATATATATATATATATATATATATATATATATATATATATATATATATATATGAGCTGCCTCCTTTGATAAAATATGCACTCTCTGAGGATAGGAACTGTTTGTTTCATTTTTGTCTTTGTATCTCTGGTAACTAGCATAGGTCCGGGATGCTTGTTGATTGATACTAAGGTAGGGAGAGGCTGTGCAGGGGAAGGAGAACTCATACCTAGAAAATGATGGCAGAGGTATATTTTCGATGTTATTAGAAGCCTGAAAGAAAGGGGGAAACTAAAGGTGATCTATCAGCAAGAAAAGCAATATCACGATCCATTTGCAACAACAACAACAACAAAATACAGCATTTGAGGTGGGAAAAGACTGGAGAGTCAGCAGAAGCATCATCTATATATAAATCAGCATAAAATCCTTAGTGATAGGGCCAATATCTCTGGGCATTTCAAAAGTCGCTGAGAACACTGTGTTGTTTTTTTTTTTTAAATAGCCCTGTCTGATAATTAATATTTGTGCTGATGACCCAGAATAATAAGGAAAAGGTTAGGTTCTTTGCATTCCAATAAGACAGGGAAATGCATAATTTGATGGAAAGATTCCTATAAAAATAGACAAAATCAGCATTTATTCTGATGGTTCTCAAAGGATAGAACCAGAAATAGTGGGTAAGAGTTGGATTTATGAATATGGGGGGTAACTTCCCAACAATTTGAGCTGCCTAAAAATGAAATGGACTTTCTAGATAAGTAATGAGATCCCCATCACTGCAGAAATCATTCAAGATACCACAAGATACTACAAAAGCTATTCCTTTCTAGGAAGAGGTCGGAGTAGATGACCTTTGGAGTCCTTTCCTATTGTCAGATTCCAAAGGTTCAGTTATTTGGAAAAGTAGCCAATGTGGAATATGGGGCAGCTGGGTAGCACAGTGGATAGAATGAACACTGGCCCTGAAGTTGGGAGGAGCTAAGTTCAAATATCACTTCAGACACTTACTAGCTATATGATCCTGGGCAAGTCACTTAACTCCAAGTGCCTTAAACATCCAGGGGCATTTCCAGTTATCCTGATGTATATATTGATACTGGACCCAGATGGCTCTGGAGGACAGAGTAAAGCTGGTGACTTTGCACAGCCCTCTCTCACTTAAATCCAAATCACTGCACATCATGACGTGACCCTAATGTCATGGTGTTCTTTGAGAATGAAGGACAAACAACAATGTGGAATATTTCATATTCCTTAATGATGCTAAATAAATGAAGCATTAAAGTTTTGTGCATAAATTTAAGTATTGGAAAGAATTTGTCTCATAACTGTGGAATTGTTTCTCCACTTCAATATTCTTAAATGTGATTTTAACATGAAAAAATGTCAAAAAAAATCACTAAAATAATGTTTTGTCCTTTGAATAGGATTAATAGTCAAATAAAATTACTATATTCTAAAAGGGCCTGAATAATTTATCACAAAAAGGAACTGCTTCTTTGGAAAATGATTGGAATTACAGGAGAACACATCAAATACATGATAAAATATAACTATAATTTACTGAGACTAGTTTTCGTGTGTGGGTAATGGGAATTAATTTCATAAAGACATTCAGATTATTGACAACCACAAATATTTTAAGATCTATAGAGATTGTTCCAGGCAATTGAGACATTTTTGATGTCTCATATTTAATAGACATGGCCAACCAAGAAGAAATCAATATTGCCTTGTTGCAAGTCTTTCCTCAATCAGGACACCAGAGATGAAAAGTTTGTTGCCAGAAATATTTAAGCACTTCCCTGACTGGTAAACTCAAACTCTAAGTAAACTAGTTCCACCTAGATTGACAGTACATGCTAAATGGGGATCAACAAGACCCAGATAACCATCATTCAACAAACCTCTTGGATTAGAGGTATCATGGTAGAATAGAGAGAATACCTTAGAGTCAGGAAGGACCCAGTATCCTAACCTTACACTGGATACAGACTAGCTGTTCAAATATGGGATGTCACCTATCTTCTTCATTTATTCAGACAATTCTCCAAAGCTCTAGGTTTCAGATAAAATGCTAATCTGCATTGATGGAAGATGCTTCTACCCCCTGAGCTGCCCATGGTGATGAAATAAATTGTCTGGGCCAAAACAAGACCTTGTAAGTAATCTCCATGTTAAATGGCAAAGTTTTTCATCAAGCTCTAAAATTAAGGAAAATCTTATACAAGTATCTGCCCTAATCTATTGGCCTTTCATTTTTCTTTCTGCTTTTCATTAATAAACCCTACTCATCTTCCACACCATGACTGCCACTCTCTTCTCTTTTCCCCAGGTTGACCCCTTGGTGAATCAATTCCACTCTGCACAATCCTCTTTTCTTTTGACTCTCTAGGCCCCTTAACATTTTGCCAAATGTGTCCTGGAAAGTCTCAGCCCTTGATCATTCCCACCAGCCACTTTGCCTCCTACATATGTGCAGCTAAACAAAAGTGGAGAAAAGAATGCAGACATTATTATGGGGCCCACTACAAATTTATTTTACACAAGCTCAACTAGACCCTCACTGCTGCTAGGCAATCCTTAGCAATTCACTATCCAGCCCTCCAGAGTGACTCTTCCAAACCTTATCATTCCTCCTCAAACTTCCCAGGGCTCTTCTTCCCCTACCCTCTCAGCAAAGAACCTTGCTTCATGTCTTACAGAAAGAATTGAGACCATTCCTCATGAGGTCCCTCTTCTCCCCTCTTCCTCATCTCATATCACTTATATACCTTCTGCCACTATATCTTCCTTCACTCCTGTCCCACACAATGAGGTTTCCTTACTCCTTACCAAGACTAACACCAATACCTGCTCAAACTAGCCCATTTCAGTCCATCTTTGAAAAGCCTGTCTATAATAGCTGCCTCCACTCTCTCTTCTTACTTTCTTCCTAACCCCTTATATTCTAGCTTCCAACCTCATTATTCCAACAAAACTGTTCTCTCCAAGGACCTCTTAATTGTCAAATCCAATGTCCTTTTCTCAATCCTTATTCTCCTCAACCTCTCTCCAGCCTTTGCCACTATTAATCACCCTCTCCTCCTCTTTAGGTTTTCACTCTCCCCCGCTTCTCCTCTTATCTGTCCACTCCTTCTCTGTTTCCTTTGCTGGATCATTCACGTGAACTCTAGGTATCTCACGGGGTCCTGTCCTAGCCCTCATCTCTTTTTTCTCTATACTACCTCACTTGTTGATCACATCAGATCTAATGGATTTAATTACCATCTCTCTGCTGACCTCCAATCTTAATCTCCAATTCCTTTCAGATATCTTAAACTGGATGACTGATAGAAATCTTAAACTCAACAGGTATAAAAAACTCATTATCTTTCTCCCCCACCTACCTTCCCTATTACTGTAGAGCCCAGTCACTCAGACTCATAACCTAGATGTCATCTGAGACCCCTCACTGCCTCTCACCCCACATATCCAATCTGTTACCAATGTCTGTCGATTTTACTTTTGCACGATCTCTTTATTATTAAATTTTTTGTGTGTGGGTGAGGCAATTGGGGTTAAGTGACGTGCCCAGGGTCACACAGATATGCATGATCTCTTGAATACACCCATTCTCTTCTCTGATGCTGCCATCACCCTCCAGTAGGTCCTTATCACTTTGTGCATGGATTATTGCAATAGCCTCCTAGAGGCTCAAGCCTGCCTCAAGCCTCTCCCCACTCCATGCTCTATTGAACCACCCAAGTGATTTTCCTAAAAAGTTGGTCTGACCACATCACCCTCCTATCCCCTACTCCATAAAATCCAGTAGCTATCACCTCCAGCATCAAATTTCAAATCTTCCGTTAGCTGTTCAAAACCCTTCATAACCTACCCTACCTCTGGGCATTTTCTTCGGCTGTCCCCCAAGCCTGGAAGGCTCTCTCCATCTCTGCCTATTGGCTTCCTTGAAGTCCCAAGTACAATCCCATCTTCCACAGGAAGCCTTCCCCAAGTTATCTTAATTCTAGTACCTCCCCTCTCTTATTTCCTATATATCCTATACCAAGTTTGTTTGTACATATTTGTTTGCATGTTGTCTCCCTCATTAGATTGTGAGCCCCTTGAGCGCAGTCTGTCTTTTGCCTCTTTTTGTATCCCCATTACTTAGCAAAGTACCTGGTATATAGTAAGGAAGTTAATAAATATTTATTGACTGGCTACTGACTAAAACCCTAAATAAGCTCATTTCAGAAGGAGGCCAGCAACCACTGACCACTTGCCTAACGTTCTACTTTATGCAACAAATGTGGAAATTACAGCCGCAACTCCTTCAGATACTCAAGTGACGTATTGGTATGATTAGGCCTCTAAAATGTTTTCTGCTCCAATGCTGAAGCTCCAGTCTTTGCTTCGATCTTTATCAGTTATTTTATAATAATAATAATAATATTGATAACATTATATAACAAAGAACAATATCATTATTTCTCATATATACTAATAATGTGATCATTATCACAATGGTCTTTATAACTTATTTTAAAATGAATTATATCCTCAGGCTTTAAGTTCTGCAAGGCTTTTGGCCAAAATCAATAGCATTATGAAATCACCATTCTTAGAAATCTTCACAAAACCTAATCAGGTAGATAGGATGTTTTATTATTTACATTTTCCCAGATAAGGTAACCAATTCCCAGAATGGTAGAGAGAACTATGCCTTGGCCAAAAAAATTACTATGTTGATAATAGTAGGGCACTAGGGGCAGCAAGGTGGCACAGTGGATAGAGCACCAGCCCTGGATTCAGGAGGAGCTGAGTTCAAATCCAGCCTCAGAGACTTGATACTTACTAGCTGTATGACCCTGGGCAAGTCACTTAACCCTCGTCGCCCCACCCAGCCCCCCCAAAAATAGGCCACTAATGGAAGATCTTCTGATCAGTGTGGCACACTGCTTCTCATTATGGTTTCTGATAGATCTTCAACTTTTGACTATTAAAGGGGCTTCCCTCTTTCTCCCTAGCAGCTATACAATAATTCATTTGCATATTTTCTAAGGCAGACCTTTTAATTACTATTCATGCTCCCACCAGTTGAGACTATTTTAGCGGACAATTGGAATGTATAAACATGCCGTCTGAATAATTACCCAAGTTCTTTCAGTTGACATTGACCCTCCTTTGAATTGCCAAAAGCCACTTTAGTTGGCAAATTCCAGGAGAGAAAACCAAACTAAGACAGATAAAGTTTATAATTAATATGGAGACAAAAAGTAAAAAATCATTTGGATTATTTGGAGATTTGCCTTTGATGCCACTGAGTCAAAAGAATTCATTTTACAGATGAGGAAACTGAGGCATGTACTTTAGAATACAAGTTGATTCATGAAAAATGTTCACTGGGTCAAAGAACTGTACAATAATCAGAACATATCATTGTATTGAGAATAGACTGCAGACTTGCTACAACCTCAACAACAACAAAGCCTTTTGTAAGTCTCACATTCCACATATGTAGTTCAGACCATGGAACCTACCCATATATTCTGCACACACATTGTAGCCTTTAGTTGTAGATATGCTTTGGGGAAAAACAGATGTCCCTGGTAGTAACGGATCCAAGATATTACCATTTGTCACAGACACCCCAGCAAATTAGTCACATGAAATGACAAGATGTTAGAACTGAGAGGGACCTTAGAAATCATCTAGTACAACTCCCTCATATTAGAAATATGGAAATCTACTAGCTGTGTGACCCTGGGCAAGTCACTTAACCCCAATTGCCTCACAAAAAAAAAAAAAAAAGAACTAATATAAGATGGGGGAGGGGAATTAATAGCTCTTCCCTTTCCCTCTACAGATTCTGCATGTCAAATTAACTCTTATATTCAATGTCTTGTGAAACTTACCAGTCCAATCTATCATGCTTCAAATGACTGAAAAACTCAGTATAGAATATTTTTCATATTAAGGTAATTTAAACTGATTTAATTACTACTGGACCCAGAACACCAAAAGTATGTAACAAATCTAGCTTTCATTTAAAATGGAAATATTCCAAAACTGACTGCATTTTTTGGGAGTAGGATCTAATATTTATCTCTTTCTGGCAACATTCACTTTTAAAAATATTTAATCATTGAGATAACATGAGTGAACTTTCAAGACAAACATTGGGTCTTAAGGTATCAGCTGATTCAGTCAGGTCAATAATAAATTAATCTTGGATCAAGTAATTAAAATGATTTTTTTGGTTAGACTTCTAGAAATAGATCAGTTCTTCTAAACTTCATGACTAGATGCTTGGTATGATCCTTAAAGAGAATAAGATAATTGATTCTCAATAGTTGAACATCACATGGACAGTTCCCTCCCAGACCACACTCTGGGGCATTTGCTCTGATCCAGGACTCAGACTATAACATGAAGCCTTTAAATATCTTTATTTGTTTATTACTCTATGTAATAAATTACAATAAAAATGAAAAATGTTTCAAAACATCTGTCCATTAGTAAATCTATCAGATTTAAAGCAGGTGACATCATGGAATCAATGGACCAGGGATCAAATTCCAATTCTACCACATCTGTGTTATTTGGGGCATTTTCACTCTTGGTTTCTACATCTATAAAATAAGGGAGGTAGAACTAAATGACCTCTAAAAATCCTCCCAGCTGTTTCTATGACTCCCATCCAGTGGTCTTATAGTATTTGGCCAATCTATTATAAATACTGTTAAATAAGATACTTTAGAAGAGAGCAGAGAAGAGGAGGAAGAAGGGAAGGGTGATACTGGAAAAAATGTATTTCTGATTACTGTGTATCATTTAAAAATGGCACTAACTCTAATGCAAAACTTTAAAACTTTCTCTAAGTATATTTTGACATCATAATTCATTGCTTTAAGCTCACAAAGGTTCTTAACCTTTTTTTGCATTATGGACAGTCTACTGATGGCTATGAATCACTTCTTAGAATAATGTTTTTAAATTCATAAGATAAAATGCATAGGATTACAAAGAAAAACAATTATGTTCTTGCTGTTGTTGTTTGTGCTTTGGAAGAGGACCATGACATCAGGGTGATGTCATGATTTGCACTGAATTGGATTTAAGTGAGGGAGGGCTGAGCAAGGTCACCAACCTCACTCTCTCCTCCAGAGCCATTTAGGTCCAGTGGCAAGATATACAGCAGGAAGACTGGAGATGATCCCACATGTTTTAAGGCAATTGAGATTAAGTGAGTTGCCCAGCATCACACAGCTGGTAGGTGTCTAAAGTGAGATTATATTATATTGAAATAGCTATGAAAATATATTTTAAAAAATAACAAGTTCATGAACTCCAGGTTAAAAACACTTGCTTTATAGAATTAGTATATTTCAGGAGAAAAAAGCACTGTATGTTAATAAATTATATCCCATTTTAGGTGCCTATAATTTTTTTATTATTACTTAAAAGATCATAAGCAAATTATGCTATCTGGATGAACAGGAATATTGCATTGTAACAAATGATGAAAGGAAAGAATTCAAAGAAATCTGGGATGATTCCTGTGAACTGATAAAGAATGAAGGGAGCAGAACCAAAATGTAATTTATTACATAGAGTAATAAACAAATAAAGATATTTAAAGGCTTCAACATTATAAAAAAAAAGAGAGAGTAAGCTTGTTATTTCACTGATATATGGAATCTGGGTGAAGAAATTCATATATCTGTATAAGGTGGCATTTTCTCTACAACTTGTCATAGAAAATAGCCTAGAGCACTAAGAGATTAAATAATTTTCCCAGGGTCATATGGACAATCTGTGTCACATTCTATTGGGAGAAACAACATATATAGAAATTTTCAGTTATAAATCAGATGAAAAGGTCCCACTGTCCCTAAAGCAAATGATAATGCCTTTTCTTTAACATCAGTTTCACTGATGGAAACTCATTTGTTGATGTTGAACGATTGACTGTGTCAAGGACTTTGGTGAAAAGACCTTTCTTTTGGGGGTCTTCAGTAATTGTGACTGCATCTCCATGGGGATTGCTTCACAGATTGATTGATTTGGGGGCTGACTGGGTTTGAATCAGGAATAATAGTCTAGAGGGCAAGGATCTACCCAATGCTCTTGAGTTCAAAGTCCAGATCTGAGGGCAGGTGGTGATTGAAATAATGGTAGGTGGTGGTTTGACTTGCCTGGCATAGGCACCTCGTCTCTCCTTGCTGCTTTAGCTAGGCTCATTTGCCTATCCCATAAGTGCAGTTTGCAGTTGATAGTGATGGATGGCCCCATGCATAGAACCTTTTTCTCCTTCCTCATTTCTGCCTACTGGCTTCCATGGCTTCCTTTCAGTACTAACTAAAATCTTACCTTTTACAGGAAGGCTTTCTCAATTCCTCTTAATTCTATAGCCTTCTCTATGCTGATTTTTGTCTATTTATCCCACACATAGCTTTTTGGGGAGGGCAGGGCAATGAGGGTTAAATGACTTGCCCAGGGGCACATAGCTAGTAAGTGTCAAGTGTATGAGGTCAAATTTGAACTCAGGTTCTCCTGAATCCAGGGCCAGTGCTTTATCCACTGTACCACCTAGCTGCACCCCTACATATAGATTTTTAATATAGTTATTTGCATCTCGTCTCCTCCATTAGATTGTGATCTCCTTGAAGGCAGGGACTGTCTTTTTTTTTTTTTTTGCCTTTCTTTGTATCCCCAGCACTTAGTACAGTACCTGGAACATAACAGGTACTTAAGAAATGTTTATTGACTAACTGGTTGGGCTTCTCTGCATGGTGATTACTAACACCCCCACACAAACATTCCATTTACAGATAAGAAAAATGAAGCTCTAAAAGATGGAAACATTTGCCCAAAGTCACACAACTAGATCATGCTAGAAAAACTCAATACCAGAGCCCTGACCCTACAGCCAGTGTTCTTTCTGCTACGTGATGTTGCTTCTCCTAATAAGTTAAATAGTCTTTCACAGTAGAGCCAACCAGAGCCATGAGAAATAGATAAAATAAATTCAATGAATAATTCCCTAAATTGACAAATGAGCCAGGTTTGAGTTTTATATTTTCTGGAAAGGTTTAAAACTTTAGACGCATCCAAAGTTTTCTGCAGATTTGATTGAGATCAAAAGATGTGACTTTTTTAAAAACCTGAACAGTGCCTTACTGTGAAAATTCCAGGCAGTATAATTCTGTTTCCAAAAGATAATATAAGTATGGAGGAAAGCCAAACTCATTCGTCGTCAGGGGAAAGAGAAAGCCCCTCTCCATACTATAATGTGTAGTCAGCATTGGAACCTAATACAATAGAGGACTCATTCCAAAGAAACTAGTGAAATTGGACAGACATCCTCTGATGAGGGTAGTGATGACTAAATGGAAAATCAGTTCATAAGTCATGTTTTGACTTTAGCATTTCAAGTAATGCTTTGAGTAAGCAACTGTTGGAATTATATCTCATTGTCATAACCAGCAGATGGTTAACAGTTAAGTGTAGGGACTCAATAACCTAAGTAATGGTATACAGCAACTTGGCAGTTGGCCATCTTTAAATCAAAAGACTGAGCACATCAATGATTAGTACAAGAAAGAATTCTTAATTATAAAAAGCTGGGGGTAAGAAGGAGGGGATAGCTTGGATGGATAGTTTCCAGGCTATTCTTTCACAAAAGAATAGTCAGATAAATCATCTTATTATTCAATAAAAGAAACTATTTCTTTAACTAAAGTCTATAGACTTTATAAACTAATGTTTTCCCCAAATATCAACTTTTCTCCCACTTGTTGTTGATTTTGTTCTGTTGTTTCAGTCATGTATAACTCTATATGACACCATTTGGGGTTTTCTTGGCAAAGATATTGGAGTGGTTTGCAATTTCCTTCTCCAGTTCATTTTTCAAATGAGGAAATGGAGGCAAACAGAGTGAAGTGACCTGCCCAGGGTAATACAGCTAGTAAGTGTCTGAGGCTAGATTTGAACTGATGAAAATAAGTCTTCCTGATTCCAAGACTAGTGCTCTATCCACTGTGCCACCTACCTGCCCTTGCTCCTAATCACCTACTCAAAATCTGAAGGCACTTTATTAAAAACCTGGGACACAGTAGGGCATGCATTCCGCTATCACTATAACTTTCATGTGTTTTCTTTCATGAGAAAATTATTAATAATAGGGGTCTGGGGACTTCTAGAGACCCCTGATGAGAGAGCCTGGCCTGACCTTTCTTAAGGTCAGCCCAGAGTCAGGAAGTTACCTGACTCAAAACCACACCCACCTGAAAGCCTTGTTCCTGACAGATGATCCATTTTCTGGGCTCTGACATCAGCACAACTTGGCCAAACCACCCTCAAATCCAGTGAACCAATAGATTTCAATAATGCTAGCCAATTAGCTTTGAACAATGTGTATGGGCAGGCTCTGCTCCTGCCCGCTGCAAGCTTACACAGACACCGGCTCTTTTCAGCCTGGGAACTTGGTGAGCATAGATGCAGCCCACTGAGCTTCCCCATTTTCTCTTTTCTCTGTCTTCTCTTTCCTAGCGAGGCTTTCTTATCTTTCAGAGCCATGTGCGCTCTCTTTACTAATATTTAATATACTTTAATAAATGCTTAATGCCCCAAAACTGGTGCAGTAAGCCTCTAATGTCTAAGTAATAAATATATGATAAACCCCAGCTAATTTTCCCTACACTTGGGACAGAAATAGGATGACCACATACAGTTTTACTCACCATACTTCTAAAGGTACATGAAGAAATAGCAAAATTAAATTTGACAAGTGTGATGCAGGCAAAGATATGTAGAAAGTGGTTTAAGTGTTATCCTTATCCAAGCTCCCTCCAGTCCTGAATCTTTGAAAACTCTACCTATCAACATATTTAAGGGAAAGCTGATGATTTCATTGTAAAATGAAAACAATAATACTCAGTAAGTATGGATTCCAGCGATAATAAAAATGGAAAGAAAAAAGAAAATGCATGGAAACAAAATAGTGAGATATGATTGTAATGTTCTTAAGTCAACAAATGCTTTTTCTGTTATTTATCTGTAACACTTTTTTTATAAGTTTCATTGATGTTTTTTACATTGCAGTGATTTTTATATGATGCTTTTATATGTATATATCACACTTTCCGGTATACATTATGTATTATACAACACTTTTTTGTATATAACATTTTTATATAGAACCCCTTCTCAGAATAATGGTTTTAAATGCACAAAATAAAATACAGAAGGAAACCAACTCTGTTGAAATAAAGATGTAATTTTTTTTCCCATCCAAATTGACAAATCCCTTGAAATCTGTCCATGACCTTTAGGTTGAGAACGCCTGCTTTAGAAGGATTCCTGCATTGGAGTGAAGGAAGTTGGACCATATGATATCCAAGATCCCTTCTAATAACATTGACTGTTCTTATCTTGCTAAAGGTAACGCCCTCTCCAGTGTGTGTCAACGGCCCTCTTCTCTTCCCTCAGCTCGATTTCCCAAAATGGAACTAGTTAAGAATATGTTAAATCAAGTCAACAAGCATTTATTAAGTACTTACTATGTGCCAGACACTGTGCTAAACAGAAGCAGAAGAGCAAAATGAGTACCTAAAGAATTAACAGCTATCTAGAACAGGCAAGTTTGGGATATTAACTTCAAATCTCCTAAGAGCCCCTTTAAAAAGTCTCTGGAAGGAAGGACTTGGGTAGCAGATGACAATAAACATAGCTGAGAAGAATTATTTTAAAAAAGACTTCCTGCTGTTGTCTGATTGGACAATCTACTAAGGGGAAAGAAAAGTGTACTCTGATCGGTTAGTAATATACACACATATGCTAGTGTGTATACATACATATGCTCATGTATATATACACATATATACTACACAGATGCACATACATATATGGTATGTAGATATACATGTATGTATGTATAGGTATGTGTATATATTAATATATATTAGTATATGTATTCGTATATATTAGCATATATGTGTGCATATGTGTATATGTGTGTATAGTGATTTCTGTGGTCTTCAGTTATCTATCCTACCCATGTGGACAAGACTTTTTTTAGGCCCCTAGTTGACCAAGCTGCCAAGAAGCTACCATATGTAAAGGAGATAAAGCTTAGGCACTCCCCCCACCCCACCCCAAGGCCAATGAAATCCCTGCTTTTAGAGAAAATCTAGTCTGACCCATGTGTCCGGGAGGTTGAAGGGATGTTGTCCTGTAGATGTTGCTCCTGTTACAGAATTTGTTAAGTCTAGAGTTTACTGAAATGCCATAAACTCACCAGAGTTTCTAGTATTTTTATTTTGAAACTTATTATTATTGTTTTCATTTTATAATGAAATCATCAGCTTTCCCTTAAATATGTTGATAGGTAGAGTTTTCATAGATTCAGGACTGGAAGGAGTCCAATATCCTCATTTTCAAGCAAGGAAAGACAGATGGGTGGCATAGTGAATAGAGCGTGGGACTGGGTAGTCAGGAGGACCTCAGTTAGAATCTCACCTCAGGCATTTAGTAGCTGTGTGACCTTGGATAAGTCACTTCACCTCTCTCTTAGCCTCGGTTTCTTCATCTGTATATGAGGATGGAAAAATAGCTACCTCACAGGATTGCTTGATCAAATTAAATGATAAATGTGAAGTATTTTGTAAACCTTAAATTACCAGACAGATGTTGTTGTTGCTATTTCCTTGTCCACAATCATACAGCTGGTAGGTTGTATCTGAAAACAGTTCTTCTAATGTTCTTTCACATGAATTGGGTTCTTCTTATTCCCACTATTACGCCTTTTTACCCTGTATGATTCTTGTCCTCATCCTCTTAGGACAGTGTATACACCCAGCAAATCCAGAAAGCAATTTGGAACCATCCCCCCAAAAGCTATTAAACCAGGCATGCCCAGCAATACCACTACTATGACTATATCCCAAAGAGGTTAAAATACAAGGAAAAGATCCATATGTACACAAATGTTTATAGCAGTTCTTTTGTGATGGAGAAGGATTGAGGACGAAGGGTTTGTCCATCAACTAGAGTATAACTGAACAACTTAGTGTACATGAATATGATGGAATATTATTGCACTATAAGAAATGATGAAAGGGGGCAGCTAGGTGGCACAGTGGATAAAGCACCAGCTCTGGAGTCAGGAGGACCTGAGTTTAAATCTGACCTCAGACACTTGACACTTACTAGCTGTGGGACCCTGGGCAAGTCACTTAACCCTCATTGCCCTAAAAAAAAAAAAAAGAAATGATGAAAGGGATGATTTTCAGAGAAACATGGGAAGACCTACATGAACTGATGCAGAGTGAAGTGAACAGAATGAAAGCAATTTTACAGAATGGCAATATTTTAAAGACAAACCATTTTGGAAGAGTTCGGACCTCTGAATCTTTAGGAACTCTGACCAACCAGTTCCAGAGAACTCATGATGAAACATGCTACCTACCTATGGATAAAAAGATGATGGGCTCAGAATGCCAACGAAGGAATGTGTTTTGTTTGATTATGCATGTTTGTGACAGGTTTTCATTTTTCTTGCTTTCTCAGAAGTGGGCAGAGGACAGGAGGGAGGGAGAGAGAGAAAGGGAAGACAGATTTTCATTGACTGAAAAAATGTTAATTAAAAAAAGAACACATCTACTATGTTGTTGTTATTGTTTTTAATTCAGTAACACTTTCGGACCTTTACTTTTATTTCTACAGGTTCAAATTTTTTTTTGGGGGGGGGGGGAATGAGGGTTAAGTGACCTGCCCAGGGTCACACAGCTAGTGTCAAGTATCTGGGTCCAGATTTGAACTCAGGTCCTTTGAATCCAGGGCCGGTGCTTTATCCACTTCGCCCTCCTAGCTGCCCCAATTTGTTTTAATACAAAACATTTTATTACTCCTTTCCATTCAGTTCCCATAAAGTCAGTAAGCAAAGTCAGTAAGCAACTTGTGAGCCTAGAGAGTTACTTACCAAACAGATTTATAATTCAATTAAAATTTTAAAAATTAAATGCCTATCCCTGGTGACACATAAAGCATAATTATATGTTATAATTTTTATACAGGAGAGAAAAGATAGAAAAAAAATAGAAGATTTTCTTTCCCTGAAAAACTTGAGGGTGGTACAGTGGAAGGGACCAGCTAGATGACGCAGTGGATAGAGTTCCCAGCTTCAAGTCAGGAAGACTCATCTTCCTGAGTTTAAGTCTGGCCTAAGACACTTACTAGGTATGTGACTGTGGACAAATTACTTAACCCTATTTTTCTTAGTTTCCTCATCTAGAAAATGAGCCGGAGAAGGAAATTGCAAACCACTTCAGTGTCTTTTCCAAGAAAATCCAAATGTGGTCACAAAAAGTCAGTCATGACTGAAATGATTTGAACAACAAAACAGCATGTAGCGGAAAAAGAAAATTCTGATGTTGTTACACTTTGTTAAAGTAGCTTTTAAAAAGCAACAGACATCATCATCAATTACTTAATGATGCTGCCAAAACATTTGTGGTACTTAATAATTAATATACCCTGGGCTCTTAATTATCTTTCTTTTATGTGTTTTCCCTCCTAGAACTTCAATGAAGTATAGTTAAGAATCTGAAAGATTTATTATCAAATTAGGGGGTAAAACACTAATACCAGACCACTTTATTAGCGATTACATAGAAATAGGCCCAGTCACCCCAAGCACAGGAAACTATATACTTACAGATGGACAAAATTCATTTCCAAAATATGGTCCCTGACCTCAGAAGTCATTAGACAAAACAGAATTTGAAAGCTGACGGCAAATTTTCCTTTGTTTTATTCAGAATTTTCAATTAATTTTTCCCACCATCTTTCTTGTATGTTTTAATAATGTTTTTGATAGTTTTAATATGCCCAAATAGGGAGGGGGAAAATACCATCTTACACTGAATATAACTTACAGACTCAGGTGGATTTTTAAGAAATAGAAATTACAAAGCTAAAAGGGGCCTTAAATAGCTTACATAGTCGGGTCATTTAACTGATGAGGAAACTGAGTTGCTAAATGATTTGCTCAAGGTCACAACACAAGTAATAAGCGGCCAAGACCGAACCCAAAACAACATCCCTTAATTTCCAGTCTAGTAATTTTTTTTTTTCTCTCTACTGGGAATCCCAATAGTTTGTGACTACTTCTCTTCGAGAATGAAGGACAAACAACTTTTTAATGACAAAAAATGTTGTGGCCCTAGCACAATAGCAATTGTATTATGAGTATCTGTTGATTAAATAATTATGAGAAGAAACTATGTTGAATTCAGTCATTCAGTTCTCACTTAGCTGCACCACTTTGAGGTTTCTATGATTTTTCCATCATAACCCAGGAAGCTCATTACTGGAAACACCTTATGATTTGGTAAGATGCCATCAAGCTAGGAACTCCACCTCATTCACCTTCTCCAATATATCCCCATTTTACAGATGAGAAACTGAGGCAAATAGGGGTTAAGTGACTTGCCCAAGGTCACACAGCTAGTAAGTGTCTGAGGTCAGATTTGATCTCAGATCATCCAGCTCCAGGCCCAGTGTCCTATCCACTACACCACCTAGTTGTCTACCCCTTAATAAATGTTTATTGACTGACAGTAACACTTCTGAATGAATCTGTATTGGGTTCATAACAGCAGCTACACACATTGGAAAACATATATGTGTATATGTGTGCATATATGTGTGTGTGTGCAAAACATTTGTTTCACCTATACAAGGCACTTTTTACTTATCTATGGATTTGCTCATGGATCCACATAGCTCTGAATCCCCTCTACAACATACACAAGAAGAGTCACCTAACCCAGTCCACTCTTGCAGATAAAATGGGGGTTTGGCAAATGCCCAGATTACCTAAGATGATGTCACTTATGTGGAAGATGCAAGAGTCTGCTTCTGCAAAACAGGTCCTCACCGTTTTCCACATGGGTGATGCTACTTTTAAATTGATCCGGAAATGCGGCAAACCAGTTCATTGTTAGACAACTGTTTTTCACATCAAACCACAATTTTCCTCTTTTCGACTTCCACCCAATATTCCTAATTCTGATCCACCTCCTCCCCAGCCCATTCCCACTCCCGACAAGGCTAAGGAGAGCACTTCTTCTCTCTCTTCCACGTGATAGTCCTTCAGATAGTTATCCTGTTTTCACTATATCTTCTGATCTGTAGGATTAAACCCCAGTAGTTCTTTTTTTTTTAATTTTATTTTATATTTTGGCGAGGCAATTGGGGTTAAGTGACTTGCCTAGGGTCACACAGCTAGTGAGTGTTAAGTGTCTGAGGCCGGATTTGAACTCAGTTCCTCCTGACTCCAGGGCTGGTGCTCTATCCACTGCACCACCTAGCTGCCCCCCCAGTAGTTCTTTCAATCACTTCTCATATGGCATGATCTCCTGGGGATCTTGAAGACTCCTTGCAATAACTTCATGTCTCTCCAAGGGGGAAGAGTTAACAGTGACCAAATGGGAAACCGCACTATACTGATTCTGCCATTTAAGATAGTTTACTTAGCTGATGAAGCAGCTTTCATCAGAAGGAAATTCTTATAGATTAAAAAAATGGACCAGCCAATAAATAAGCAAACAAATAAGAAACAAGTAGGGATGGCTTAATTTTTGTCTTTTTTTATTCCTGGTACCTAGTATGATTCTTTATACATTTAACAGTTTAAATGTTTGTTATCATCTATCCTCAGCTATCCTCAGCTATCCTCCCACCAAGCTCATTGAAAGTGATGATTCAAAAATCATCAAATCTCTGAGCTCCGATGGGGGGTTGTTGCCTTATCTTGCCCAGAACCAGGCCACCACACCACTTCCTGGGCATTTCCACACCATGCACCTGGTCCCTTCATTCTCTTCCCACCTTCCTAGAACCAAGGGAATGAGGGCTATGTTGTCTGCCCCAATTAGAATATGAAATCCTTGAGGGCAGTCACTGCCCTACTTTCTTACATCTGTACTCCCAGGTTTTAGCACAGAGCCTGGCACACATAAAACACTTAAGTTTTGTTGGGGTTTTTTTCCCCTCTTTTATTCATTGATTCATTCATTCATTCAATGGATTTTTCTGGATGAGATGACCCAGAAGGTCGTGAAGTCGCTTCATCCCACATATTTATCCTTCCCCTTCCATTTCTACTCACATGGAATTTAGTACAAACCATCATTGCCCTATTTCTAGGCTATTTCAATAAAATACTCACTTCTCTATCTGCATCCAACATCTCTCACATCAAAGTCATCCTGCTTAGCACTGAGGCACGCTAATTTACCTAAAATACCTTTCATCTTACCACTTAGGTGCTCAAGAATTGATGGTGATTTCGGACTATCTGTGTTTGATCCCATCCAAAGCCCTTAGCCTGGCACAGAAGGCCTTCCACAATCTTGCTCCACTTATCTCTCATCCACAAATCTGCTCCTATTTATGGATCTCTATCTGGGCCAGTCTATCACTGACCTCAACACACACCAGGCTCATTCCACCTTTCCTCACATCATCCCCCATTCTTTCTCCCTTTCCAAATCCAATCAATCTTTTAAGTGCTGTTTAAGATTCACTTCCAATCTACTCCAAAATACTTTCCCTGGTAACATTCAACTTTCCTTTACTAACTCACTCATAGCAACTACTGTCTATACATATACTTTGGCACTTCAGAATATTTAATTTCTGTCTTGTCTGTATACATATTTTTAGTACTTAATTATACCCAATTTAATACTTCATTCCTTTCCCAGATTTTCGTTTAACTCTCCAGACTATTTTCAGTGACTCTTCATGACCCCATTTGAGGTTCTCATGGTAAAGATACTGGAATGGTTTGCCATTTCCTTCTCCAGTTTATTTTCCAGATGAGGAAATTGAGGAAAACAGGGTTAAGTGACTTGCTCAGAGTTACCCAGCCAGTAAGTGTTTGAGGTGGGATTTGAACTCAGGTTTTCCTAATGCTAGGCACTCTATCCACTGTACCACCTCACTGCCTGCTACCCCATAACTACTTTGTATTCAAATTGTATACATTTTGCATTTACTTTTCTGTATATTTCCCTACTCTTCCCCTAGAAGAACGTATGTTTCCTGAAGGCAGAGACTCTCATTTTTGTCTTTATAGTCCTGGGTTCTAGCACAATGCAGAGCGCATAGTAGGCATTTAAAATTTTCAAATTTAATTCAAATTAATTGAATAGCATTAAAGTTATAAACACCTTGAGGGCAAGAACTATGTCTTTTATGTATTCCTTGTTGCCACAAGGTTGAACAAGGTATAAGTAATATAGTAGATGCTTAATAAATATTATGTTGATTTAAGAGTAAAATGAAGAAAACAAATATTCTTTGCTACTATTCAACTCCATATTTATCACAGATCTCAAAAAGGCTGACAATAATTAGTCAATGAAGTACTGAAGAAACTCATATAGGTACCTCTCTTAAATAGTTAAAAAAAAAAAAACATTCAGTGATTTGTTGAACTTAAAAATCACCATACCTCTCAGTTTAACTAGGGACTCATTTGTCACATTATCTAAAGGGAGGTCCATTAGATTAAATAAAACTCATTGATAGCACTAATGAGCACTACTTTGTATGCTCCCTAATTCAGTTAGATCTAAGGAACCAATTATCCATGATCTGTGCACTTAGTCTGATAAACACTTCGTTAGATTTTTTTTTCCCTCCTTACATAGAATCATCTCTCTTTGTTTAAATTTGTCTTTCCATTTGTTATGAACAAATATGTACTGTTTACTTTTTTTTTAGAAGATGAACTGTCTTGTCACTGTCCATAAAAAATTTCTTCAGGAGTATGTTTCACTAGGTGAATATACCTATAGGTTTGTTGGATTGGATTGGACCTGAGAACTCACTAGTGATCAGCTGCTGACCGTGGTCAAGGAGCCACAGTGAGTGAATAAATGCCTTGAGGAGCCCTTCTCCCCATGGCTAGAAACAAGCTTGTAAGAAGTTTGTAAAGCACAGGTCTGATCATGTCACTCCCTATACTTAACAAATTCCAGTGGTTTTTTATGGCCATAACCCCAACCAAGCACAATACTATCCAGTGACACTGGCCTCTTTACAATTCCAAGAACAAGACCATCCATTTCTCCCCTGTAGGCATTTCCTCAAGCTGCCTTCCCACGCCTGGAATACTCTCCCACTCCACGTCCTGCCTTCCACGGATTCCTTCAGGATCCAACTACAATCCCACCTTCTACAGGAAGCCTGTCCCAACCCTACTTTATTCTAACTCTTGACCTCTGTTAATCATTTCCTGTATTTATGATTTATATAATTTATCTTGTATACAGCTTGTTTGCATATGTTTGTTTGCTTGTTGTTTCTTCCTTTAGATCGTGAATTCCTTGAGGGCAAAGATTGTGTTTTGTCTTTCTTTGTATCTCTAGCACTTAAACAGGGTACCCGATACATAGTAAATGCTTAATGAATGCTTACTGATTGACTGAGAGATGCATCTTTATTTTATTTATCCATTATTCTTACTTTTTTTAAAAAATAAATTTTATTGATTCCTTTTGTTTTTATAGTGAATTTTGTTTTTTTTATTTATTTTAATTTTTCTCAATTACATATAAAGATATTTTTGGAGTTCCAAATTTTTCTCCCATCCTCCCTTCCCTTCCCCCTCCCGAAGTCAGGAAGCAATTTGATATAGGTTATACATTACAATCAGATTAAACATATTTCCACATTAATCAAAACAAAAGGGGGGGAAATGTAAGAAAAAATAAATAAGAAAGTAATAAAACAGCAACAACCAAAGTGAAAATAGTATGCTTCGATGTGCATTCAGACTCCATAGTTCTTTTTCTGAATGTGGAGAGCATTTTGCACCATAAGTCTTTTGGCATTGTCTTGGATCATTGAATTGCTGAGAAGAGCCAAGTGCATCACAGCTGATCACCACAAAATGTTGTTGATACTGTGTACAATGTTGTCTTGTTTCTGCTCATTTCACTCAGCATCAATTCATCTAAGTCTTTCCAGGTTTTTCTGAAATCCATCTGCTTATCATTTCTTATAACACAATAGTGTTCCATTAAATTTATATACCACAACTTGTTCAGCCATTCCCCAATCCATGGGCATCTCCTCAATTTCTAATTCTTTGCTACCACAAAACCTTTTGTTTTTACATCACTATTTCTGTCATTCTCCTTTCCAGAATTGTACCCTTCCTTTTAGCAAACAAAAACAACAAAGCAAAAACCATTGATCCAGTGACATCATCTGATAATATATACCACAATTTACCCTGGTAGCCTCCACCTTCATTATCTGTTCTCTTTAACCACTATGGGCTATTCATTTTCTCAGAGATCAACTTCCTTTTCATGATCTTTTCATTTACATTCACACATTCACTGTGAATATTATTCTCCTGGTTCTGCTTATTTCACTCTACATCAGTTCATACAAATCTCACCTTTTTCTGAATTACTTTTATTGATCACTTCTCATTCATCTTCTTCTTGTTCATCCAGAGAAGCAATGTGGCTTAATAGATAGAGAGAACTACTTAAAACCAAGCAAGACTTGGGTTCACGTGTCACCTCTGATCAATACTGGCTTTATGACTCTAGACAAGACACAATCTCTCAGTGCCCTAAGCAACCCTCTAAAACTATAAATTACAAAGAATGAGCCAACCTATGCTGGTAGACAGAATCTTCTCACCCCTATATTAATGAGATCACAAATTCAGTCTCTATCCCATCATTTCTTAATGCACAATACACTGCTTTACAGTCATATACCACAACTTGTCTAGTCATTCACCAGTAAAATAACAATAGGATTCTGGTTTTAAATCTGAAAAAGACTTATAGAGGACACTGAGTCCAACTTCTCTCATTTTATAGATGAAGTAACTTGAGGCACAGAGAGAGTAACTGACTGTCCCAGGGTCTGACCCAGGAATTAAACTCAAGACTATTTGACTCCAAGTTCAGTGCCCTACATAATATGACAATAAAGTGTTGCTATAGGTATTTTATCTATTTATTTTTTATTTTTGCAGGGCAATGAGGGTTAAGTGATTTGCCCAGGGTCACACAGCTATAGTAAGTATCAAGTGTCTGAGTCTGGATTTGAGCTCAGGTCCTCCTGAATCCAAGGCCAGTACTTTAACCACTGCACTATCTAGCTGCCCCTCTGCTACGGGTATTTTTGCACATATTGGAGGTATGTTTCGGTCCTTGACCTCTTTGAAGCATATGCCTAGTAGTAAGATTGCTGGGTCAATGGTTATGACCAATTTTTTAATGTTAATTTCAAATTGACCACAATGATTGGACCAACCAACCCATGGCTCCACTAACAAGGTATTTGCATTATCCATATTTATTTTTATTCTAAGCTAAAAGCTATACCATAATCCTAAAAATAAAGGGGTTATTCAAAGATAATTTTGAAATTATTTATACTCATCTTTAGAAATATGTAACAACAATGTTCTGTCAGTATTTCTCTTCTGAATATTTGATGTGGGTTTTTTTCCTCTTAAAGAACCAGCATCTCCAAAACACAAGACCCAGGGAAATAAGCCAATACACTGCATTATATTCTACTTGAAAGCAAGTCTGTATTTAACCATGCCCAGAGACAATATGAACATGCTAAATGATAGAGTTTACTAGTAGTCTGTTGTCTACTAGCAAAGGGCAAAGTTGAAATAATGGGGCTAAGTATTGTAAATAAACTGCCTGCAGTGCACTCCACCAGCCTAACTTTGGAAAATGCCTGGAGAAAGTTGTTGTTGGTCCTTTGTTCTTAAAGAGGACATTGGGATGATGTCATGACTTGCACTGAATTGGATTTAAGAGAGGCAGGGCTAGGGGCAGCTAGGTGGCACAGTGGATAAAGCACCGGCCCTGGATGCAGGACTACCTGAGTTCAAATCCCGCCTCAGACACTTGACACTTACTAGCTGTGTGACTTAACCCTCATTGCTCTGCAAAACAAAAAAACAAACACACACACACACAAAAAAAACCACACACACAAAAAAAAAAAGAGAGAGAGAGAGGCAGGGCTATGCAAGGTTACCAACCTCACTCTCTCCTCCAGAGCCAACTGGGTCCAGTGGCAAGATATATATCAGGAGGACTGAATATGGCCACTGCTAGTGTGACCTTAGCTGAGATTTGAACTCAGGTCCTCCCAATTTCAGGGTCAGTGCTCCATCCACTGCCCCACATGGGGACAGTTAGGAAACTTGCAAAAGAATATTATGAAGATAGAAATTCTGTTAATCTAACAAAAACATCTTAATGTAAAAATTTTCTTCCATCTTTGCACTACAGTTACTAATGTCTTATCTTAGTGATAATTTACATAATAGGAGGGAAGCTTAATTAGCTTGAAGTATCAGCCCTGATCATCTAATACCCTGAAATTAAATTAATTGAATATAAAGTGTATTGAGGATTTTAATTTTGCTACTTGAATTCAACAGCAATAAATACTTCAAATTCTGTCTCTCACTTCCATGAAGTAGACTCTTACCCACTGTATGTTCATGATTCCTTTTTTACTGGGTCTTCTGGCCCAGTCTTGTTATTACAATGGTAAAGAGAACTCTTCATGAGGAATCTCCTTTCACCAATACCAATCTACAACTCTTCTGAAACTTATAAACAGTTGTCTGAGACATTGAAAGGTTAAATGACTTAGCCAGGGCTACAAATCAAGGTTTTCTATTACAACACTGCTTTAATTATGTCTACCCTGGTAAACTGAAGTTCCCAGTTAATACAATTAAGTGTGTGTGTGTGTGTGTGTGTGTGTGTGCTATCAGACATAGATTCACCAGGACAGTGGCAGGTTCATCTTCAGATTTTAGCTACCCAGTTCTTCCAGATTCAGTTTTGGAGGGAGTCCCCAATGCCTGCCTGCTAGAAATTAGCCAGCAACGGAAAGGGAAATCCTGCCCTCTCCCAGAAGAGTGTTCAGAAGGAAGGGAGGCAAAAACTAATGCTGAGGAGTGTCAGCCAGTACAGAAGTGGTTTCATTATCCAGTTGAAAAGGGAAAGAGAATGCAGACATCATGGAAAAGGAATCCTAAAACAGATTACTCAGATAGCTGAAGTTCCAAATCAGGATTGAGGAGAGGCATCACTGGGTGCTTCATACATGTTTGTTGAGAAAGAAATCTAAAGAATGGCAAAATCAGATGCCTGGATCTTGGCAAAATGGTGAGATAGATCTCTACTCACCTCCTTCTCTCGATGCCCACCATCTACTCTTCTCCTTGACTCTGACTTCCTCTTCACTACATATCCAATACTATGCAATACAACATTTATTAATCAATCAATAAGCATTTATCAGCCATCTACTAGATGCAAGAAAGTGTTATGCATCATTGGCACAAAGACGAAAAAGGAATATCCCATGCTCTCAATGAGCTTATAATAAATAAGTATTATGGGTGAGGCACCATCCTATATGCTAGAAATACAAAGAAAAAAAATTGAAAAATCCATGCTCTTAGATATCTTACTTCCCACTGGCCCTTGCACTAAGTCACCTCTATACTATAGGTCTTTCATTCAGCTTCCCACTTGGTCAGTTTTCCCTTCATCTCATGCGCTCACCAAGTCCTTGGATCACCTATGGCCCTACTCCTTTCAGTCCTTTCCTGTACTTACTGATCACTATGGCAGTAAAATTCTATCTCCTCCATGCACTCTACTGGGTTGACAAGGCAGTTTATCACTTGATGGCAAACTCCATTTATTTTTCAGTCCTGAAGGCAGGTTACATCAAAATGTTGGCCCTTTGCCCAGAAACTAACTCAAGACCTCTAAAACAAAGACCTACTGTGCACTGCAACCAGATACATAAAAGTTAGCTATTATTATCATTAATCAACAGGTAGAATGGATAGAGTCCTGTACTCTAGAATCAGGAAGGGTTGGGTTCAGATCCTGCCTCAGATAAAGAACTGCAGAATCATGAATCTAAAGAACACTTACAATCTGTGTGACCTGGAGCAAG